>NC_062294.1:17767500-18392500 GCF_902655055.1 Lutra lutra
ATTCCCCTGAGCTCCCATTTCTGTCTTCCCACCAGTGGTGTGGGGTCTGGATTCTACCTAAAGGGAAGATGGGCTTCAGCATGCTTGGGGAACTAGGATACAAAGTGAACTCCCAGCACTCTGAACTCTAGCCTGGAAAACAACTTTCAATAGTCAAAAATGAAAGTCCAAGGGAGCCTGGGTGGCTCAGTTGATTGTCCTGTTGATCTCAGCTCAGGTCTTGATCTCAGGGTTATGAGTTCAGGAACCCCGCTGGGCTCCATGCCCAGTGTGGAGCTTACTTAAAAAAAAGAAGAAGAAGATCCAGTTTACCTCTCAAGACAAGCCAGAGGGATCAGGTGGGGGTTGGGAACATAGGTGGCCAAGCAGTGGTCTGGGATCTAGCTCAGTACCCACCCTTATTATGTCCCCTGAGTTGTGGGACAAGGCGAATCAAGAAAAGAAGTTTGGTCACCCCAGGACAACACCCCTGACAGTGCTGCCTGCCCTTTAGGAACCATCTTCCCCAAACTGCCTTCTTTGAGATGCTAAAAAATGAGAACAAGGATCCAAACGAAGAAGACCTGTGATCCCTGAACTTGACATTAACCATGTATAGCAATCAGCCAGCTGAGGCCATGGGCCCTGGCCAAGCAGAGGCCAACCTGGAGACCTACCGGTCAAACTTCACAGCCATCTTAATGACACCAGAGGTGTCTTCAGCTGGCTCTGCCGCAGCCTCTGGGGTCCTGGCCAAGAGTTCAGCCCGCCGGGCATTTAGCTCTCGTGTCATCTCCTCGTAGAAGGCACCAAGGCCAAAGGCCTCACTGTGGAAAGACAAGCAGAGCACAGCAAACCCCTTAGTAGACCCAGCATCCAGGAAACTACTGCAAAAGCCCAGGGTCTCACCGCTGAGAAATGACCACCCCACCCTCCTGCCCCCTCCCCCCCACACGAAAACACCACTGAGACCTAGCCATCAGGAGGTTCCCTTACCTACCCCTGGGATCAGCCTTGACTGGCAGAGAGTGAGTGTGAGCCTCTGAGGCTGGACACTGGAGGGCAGGCTGGGCTGGGTGGAAAAGGCTATAAAGGTCACCTCTACCACCTGAGCCCAGCCTCTCTTCCAAAGAAGAAAACACAGGCAAGTGTCCCCAGCCAGCAGTGAGCGAACTGAACAAGTGCCTGGGTTATATACAACCCCATCCTCATGTG
The DNA here is from genome assembly GCF_902655055.1 of Lutra lutra. Taxonomy (NCBI): domain Eukaryota; kingdom Metazoa; phylum Chordata; class Mammalia; order Carnivora; family Mustelidae; genus Lutra; species Lutra lutra. Next base: position 17,768,695 of record NC_062294.1, read on the forward strand.
GGCCCAAGGGAGGAAGAGACAGAGGCCACGACCACTAAGTGGTTCCCCACTTCCTGCCCGAGCCACAAGTAGTTAGGCCTAGCCTAAACTGAGGTACCACCCAGAACTACAGTTATACTCTTTCTCTCAGACTCACAAGATACCCGAGTCAAGCTGGTTAAGCTATGTGGGGTAGGGACAGAACCAACACCGCAAGCCCAGGTTTGGGAAGAGAGTTCTGACAACTCTTTTCCCTTCTAGCAAGCATCTTGAAGGCTAAAGCATATTCATGAGGATGGGTACCTGGGCACAAGTGTGGTTTAGGAAAGTTTCTCTAAGGAGGGAGGAGGAAAGAGCATTCAGGCAGAAGACCCAGCATGAGCACAGATGTGGAGCTGGGAAAACAGACAAGCAGACAGGGAGCCAGAGGAATAGGTACCAGGCCAGGTTGTGAGGATCTACACCAAATGCAGGGGACCAAGAGGGAGCTTCCCAGACTGCAGTTATGGGTTGAGGGCACAGGCTCAGGCCAGGGGCTCAATTCTACAACCTCCACCTCCTGACCACTGGGTCTAGTATGTGACAGATCTTTTACCATGAAAGCCCCTTCCTCCAGAATTCCCAAGCCCAGCCCCCATAGTCCTCCATCCTACCAGCATTCTACTTCCCCAAATTCTACTGTGAGGTCAGTCCAGGGATGGAAAGTTCCAAAGCTTCATTAAGTTTCCTCTTCTGTGAGGTGAAACTGTACCACAACCCCACTCCTATACATCCACCTCCAGAAGCTGCATCCTTGGTCCCCGACAATCAGTTTAGGGCTCATAGTCAAGCCTGGCAATGTCTGCAAGGAATGACGGACAGCCATTGCCCCTCTCACCAAATTTCCTGGGAAGACTGGGCAGCATGGAGCAACCTTCCCTGGGGCGACTCCAACTGTTCTCGTAGCATCTGGCACAAGCAGTACTTGGTGTTGGTGTAGTGGTTCTCATACTGTATGGCCTGAGGGAAGAAGCAGCATGAGCCCACTTGCTGCCCAGGCAGGCTCTGAGGCCTGAGCTATCCCCTGATGGCAGAGAAAGGGGCTCCAAGGGGACAGCAGAGGTGTGCCTGCAGTTGGGGCACTGTGAGGCCATATGGAAAACCACCTCCATCCTGGCCATCTACTCCTCCAGCGAGCAGTACAAAGCTCAAGAGTCACAGCTGAGATCCAGGGTTAGGAGCATGCTCAACCAGACAGGCCAAAGGACGTCCAGATGTGTAGGAAGCACCTCCTGCTTCAGCCACCACAGGCTACCACGGAGGACTTGCTGCTCTTCCAGGGCAAGGACAGGGAGCAAGTCAGATTCTGGTGTGGCAGGAGCCACATCAGGATAGGGGCAAGATTCTTCTGTTTCAATACACAGTGGATACCTTCCTTGCCCACATCTTAAATAACCTGTCTCCAACATCCCACCTGCATGGGAAAGCACAGCACCATCTACCAATCATGATCACATGTGACTTGTCCCCTCATTGAGTTTCACAAGTCTCACAAGCGTGAGGTGCAGTTGTTACCACTACAACTGACAAATGCAGGCTCAGGGAGGCAAGCTGACTGCACAGAGAAGCACACTAGAAGCCTGCCTGGCTGGGGCAGATAGAAAAGCACTGGGTGAGAGATGCCCTGGCCCTCTAGAATACCCTCCCAGCCCTCACCCTCTATACCCTTCTAATATCCCCACCTAGGCCTATGTCTTCAGCACCTGGGAAGGCGGTATGACATGAAGAAAACAAAGCAGCAATCTGCTGGCAAGCCCCAGCTAGTGGCAAGGCCTTGATTCAGCTTGTCGGGGACAGAAGGCACCTGGCTGGACCAGAAGCAGCCCTGCCTTTGCTTGCAAGCCACTCCTTTCCTCCAGGACAACAGCTCTTGAGGAGCTGCCAAAGGACACACTAAGTAGGAATGATAACATCACCTTTCACAGGGAGCAGTGCTGAGTGTATCTTCCCTGCTACAGATGTGCCAGCCAGCTGCAAGAGCCAGACAGGTGGCCTGGGCTAAGGCAACCCCCGCTTTGTCTCTGGCTGGCCCAGAGTATGGGAGAGCCCAGTAGTCACCAACCTGCCCAACAGGACATGTGAAACCCAGGGAATGAGGGCTGTAGCATCAAGCAGGGGAGGCTCTAAACAGAAACTGCCTATCTCTGGACAGAAGCCTCAGGGCCTCCTACCATTATCAGCTTGCACAGTCCTGGGGATACCCATAGGCCATGGTGGCCACAGCAACCACAGGCATGGCCAGGGCCTCAAGAGGGAATGGGCAGTCTGAGGATCTGAGAAGCTCTTGACCCTCCCAGAAGGGTGTGAGCCCCAGTATTGAAGAGGATGAGGGCTGGACTCTCTGCTCAGGCCCAACACACCGAAGAATTAGAAGTCCACTGACTAGGGGCACTTGGGTGGCTCAGTGGGTTAAGCCTCTGCCTTCAGCTCAGGTCATGATCTCAGGGTCCTGGGATCGAGCCCCGCATCAGGCTCTCTGCTCAGCAGGGAGCCTGCTTCCCTTCCTCTCTCTCTGCTTGCCTCTCTGCCTACTTGTGATCTCTGTCAAATAAATAAATAAAATCTTTAAAAAAAAAAAAAAAAGAAGTCCACTGACTATCTCTGCCTCCAGACATGTTCAGAGTCTCACAGAATTCTAGGATTGTGCCAAAGGGACAGGGCAGGTGAACTGGTTAAAAAGTTCCTTCGGAGGTAAATGCCTCTGCCACTACCATCAAGATCTCAGTAAGAGGAAAAGGTTAGTCCCTAAGGAGAGGGTTAAAGTTAGGCTTGTCCCTAAGTCAGAGGGTAAAGGGTTCTGGGAATTAGCAAAAAAAAAAAGTGTTTTAGAAGTGATTCTGACTTATGACCAATGAAAAGTCTCTATAGAGATAATCTGTCCTCAAAAACAGCTACCATGGCTCCTCCAGGCTGTGGCTGCTTAGGCGCCAACCCTTTGGCACGGGTGTCTTCAGTGATACAGACACCACTGTCACTGTGCGTGCATGTATGGCGGGGGGGTTATGAGAGAGAAAGGGAAAGACATCACATGTTTGGACCCTGGCAGCATCCAGAATCCAGGGGTCCTTACTATGACCCCCATGCCTGGAAGCTTCAGAAGGAGGTGATGGTAGGGGCAGGACTCCCCAGCACGCTGTCTTTACACTGCAGCCAGGGAGACCCAATGCCACATTACAAGAGCTAAAAAGAAAAGGAGAGGCACAAAAAGGCTGCTGGTGGCTGGGGGCTCACCCAAGGCGCTTTTTGCAGGAATGTGGCAGACAGTGAGAAATGTTTCTTTTGAAAAAGCGCATAGACGTACATATTGGATGTACTTCTGCATGACCTCCTCCAGGGGTCGCAGACCCTCCTTGAGAAAGATGGACGGGTTCCACATGGCAGCTCGGGCCACCATTACGGAAGAGGCTGCTGTGGCTTGTCGAAAGTCCTCTATGTCCAAATACTTTTGGATGTGGTCGTGAGATCCTCCACTGAAAGGCAATAGGAGAGTGAGGGCTGTCCCCATCCTTATACCAGCATTTTCAGAAAAAGGCAATTCTCAGAGCTGCTGAGATTAACTGTTTGGATTTGGCAAAATCCTTCAGCTACGAGCACTTCGAAGGGGAGACCAGAGGTCATAATACACACCCTACTTTGGGGTCAGGAACTCTACGTCAAATAATGCAGCGAAACAGCCTGAACCAGGCCTCGTACATAACAGGTCTCCCAAAGATTTTACCTTCCTTCCTCCTCATCCTAAAGCCATCCCAAATCTGAAGACTCGGGTCTGTCAATAGATGCTGGGATCACAGGAGAACCCCCAGTCTGGGGCACCTATGTATCTACTAATGGCTGGGTCAAAAACCACAGACGCAGTGGTGATTATGAGAGGAAGGAAGGAGGCCCAGTTTGGTTGCAATTTCCCTTCCTGCCACCCTGAGGCCCCAAGGGCCCCCTTGGAAACCGCTGTTTGCATCCGTTCCACTAGAAGTCAAGTGACAGCCTCAACCCAGAGACAGCGTTTTATGTATTGTGGGGAAGACCCTTGGGTGGCAGCAGCAGCACCAGGATCCAGGCTCTTGAGTAGCCCTACCCTCTCCAAGCCACTCCTACAAGTCCTTGGCCTAGCGACAACCAGGCCTGGCTAAGACCCCCAACCTTAGCTCCCTCCCTCCTTCCCACCAGTCAGGTGTGCCTTTTGTCAGGGCTTCAGGGCTTTGGAACTTCTCTGTTCCCATCCTGTCCTCAGGCTCTGTGCCCTCCCAAGGTGCAAGGCTCCACTGGATCCCAACTGACCCACACAGCCAGCTCCCCAGTGACAACTGGACACTGTCTTACTATTAAGTCTCCAGGCTGATCATTTGTGCCTCACAAATGTCTCCGCTCCTGGTCCTGTAGATGCCCAGAATGCTTTGGACTGTGACCTGCCTTATGCCCCCTAACCATACCTCTGTACACTCTGGCTTGGAACTACTCACCCTACACCCTGCATACCTAACTCTGGGTGTGACATCACTTTGCCCGGGGCCTGCTTCAGGGGCCGCCTTCTCGCTCTCCTGGTCCCCCGAACACTCCCTTATCTCAACCCCTCTATCAGAACGCCCTGCCTGCTGCACACCTACATCAGCCACTCACCAGAGGCCAGGGGACATGATACAGACTTTTCAACCTCATGCCCAACCTCATTTTTTGCCCCTTCTTTCTTTTTCCCTCAGATCATTTTTTAATACTATCTCCATCCACTTTTTGTATGTCAGCTCAAATCCCCCAGAGTGAGGTGGAGCATAAAATAGTAAATGATGAAGAAGAGAGGCTTACTTGGCTATGACAGGAATGGAGAGGGCTTCAGCAATGGCTCTGATGGCTTCACAGCTGACAGGGTGCTGAGGTCGTTCCTCTCGCTTCCTTGGAAATAAAGAAAAAAGATGGGGTCGAGGGCTCAGGCTGTGTCATAGTTCAAACAGTTTACCTTAGTCAAACCCTACTGTCCTCCCTGCTGAACCTCAGGAAGGACACGTGACCATGAAGAACAGGGTTCTGGACTGCAGAGGATGTCTCTCCATGACCTCTGTTGTAAGGGGCAGGAGCAGCATTAGCCCCTGCTGGGAAGGCAAGTCCAGTCTTACAGGCCTGCAGGTGAGGCATGGCTGCAGAGGTGGCCTGGCTCCCAAGGTCACGCCGCCTTTCCCTGGCTTCCCCTCACCTCTGCCAGAGATGAGGAACAGTGCTATAAGAATGCTGCCTCTACTGTCCCGGCCCTGCCCTCCCTACGAGACTGGGAACAGCTGCTGCCCTCAGACTGGCCACTCCCACACAGCTGTCTATGTTGAAGCCAAGTTGGGCAGCTGATCCTGGGGAAAGGTACCTGGCACAGGGTAGACCCAGAAACCAGGACAGGCCACAGATCATGGCTGTCACAACGAGCCCCAGCAAGGAAGGACCACAGCCTGTGGCCCCTCTTTCCAAGGTTAACTGCAAGAAGTTCTTGTGTATAAGTCAGTCTTAGGGATACTGAAGTGAGCTCTGATCTAAGTTGTGCTCAGGAACAAGCAAAAGAGATGGGTGACCAGACAGCTCTTGCTCAGGTCTTGCCTGGGCCCATCCCTTTTGGTATACTCCTCAATAGAAGGGTCAAGGGCCACAGGACCTCAGAAGGCCTGTCAACCCATCTTCCACCTCCACCTCCCCACAAGCCCAGCAGCCAGTCTAGTCCATCCTCAACAGCTTTGATGGCCTGAAGGCCCTTCTTGAAATGCACCCAAATCGGTCTTCCTGGTGTTTCCAACTACTGGCAAAAAGGAATAGCTATATTTATTCAGAGAATACCATACGCCAGGCACCATGCCAAGGCTATATATTCACGATCTCATAAAAGCCTCAAGACAACCCTATAAAACAGAAATTATTTTAATTTCCAAATGAGGAATGTGGTACTCAGAGAGGTTAAGTGATTTGTACAAGGATACACAGCCAACAAGCAGCAGAGGAGCCCAAACCAGGCAGCCTGAGCCTAGAGCCTGCTGTGGCAGGTAGGGGCATGTGTGTACGTATGTATGGCCTTTCACTGCCCCCTACTGGCTTCAACCCACACAGCTCTGCTTTTCTCTTTTCCCTGTTGGGAGTTAGGGGTTCACTTGTCTGAAATGCTGGAATAAAAACAACCAGCAAGCAGTGGGCTGTTCCAACAAAACCACTGAACCCCAAAGGAGAAACACTCAGAGAAGGCGGGTCACTCTGGCCAAAGTCTGTTTACCTGGGATGTACAAAAGCACATCGTAGACACAGGGAGCAAAACTGCCTGGGAAACCAAAAGCAGCTGTCAGCAACACGTCAGCTCCCAGAAGATAGCACATTAGCTACAGATACAGGGCTGTTTCAAGTAGTCATTGTGACAGCTGGCAGTCCAACGAGGGCAGACAAAAGAGACAGTGCCTTTAAAAGAACAGCCATCTGCCTGGGATCATTCAAGGGAGAAGCCATGGCCCAACGTAGTGGAAAGAAAATGAGATTCAGAGTCAAGAGTTCTAATTCTACCACTTCCTGGCTGCATGGTACAATTCTGAACCTATCACTCAATCTCTACCATGTACACATCCTGAGGGTATGGGCATTTCTTCTTCCCCTTGAGTCTCTAAACTCAGTCTTCCTCTTCTTCTGTCTTTAAACTCAGTGCAGTGTCTACCACCAGTAGGTGTTCAGTGAATGAAACAAAGAAGAATGCCAGCCATAAAGGGTTTGACTGCCCTCAGGACCTATAGGATGTCAAAGAGCTAGGCAGAGGTAGGCTACATGTGTAGAAGAAAAGTTCACTGTCCCCTGGGGTCTGGAGAAGCATTGTTAAGATGGTTGAGGACCAGGGTGCCTAGGTGGCTCAGTCCTTTAAACATCTGCCTTCAGGTTGTGATCCCAGGGCCCTGGGACAGAGCCGTGAGTTGGGCTCTCTGCTCAGCAGGAAGTCTTGCTTCTTCCTCTCCCACTCCCTCTGCCCTCCACCCCCCACTCATGCTCTCTCTTGCTATCTCTCTGTGTCTCTCAAATAAATAATCTTAAAAAAAAAAAAAAAGACGGCTGAGAACCTCCCTCCAAGTCAGTCACTAGATACACAACCACTCACCTTCCGTGAACTGTGACAGCAGCGATGCCAGTCCTCTCTATCCGCTTTACAAGGCTCAAGGTATCTTCCAGCTGAGAAAGAGGACAGCCCAGGGTGGTTACTAAAGCTACAGAGGGAACAGCTAGCTGCCAGCTCCCAAAGTGGGTTCACCAACCCCTCCTCCAAACCTAATTCAGCTCCTCGAGAATCATTCACCACCCCCCAAATCAACACACCCAGAGAAAATGGACCTTGAAATGTAAAACACCATCCTTACCGATGGCAGGATGCGAATCTTGCAGGTCACAGGTCTGCGTGTCCCTTTGACAAGAGTGCTGAGGATCTGCAGAGAGGAAAACACAAACTATTCTGGAAAAACAACTACAATGCTCATATTAATTAACTGTGCTACAGACCTGTGCATCACCATGGCATGGACAAGTCTATGTACATGTATGTGTCCTTCCTTTCCTACACTAGCACCCCTGCACCAGAAGCCCCTTCTCTGGTACACCGTGGTGTGCATATGTTTGGTAAGTGGATGAATGAGTGGATCTTCATGCATGCCTACGTAGAACACAGTAATCCTTTGCCAGGCAAACATCAGAATCTTCTGGACAGCCTAAGAAATACAGAACCTTAGATTCCATCCTGTACTTCCTAAATGGGTCCCTAAGTGGGCAGGGCTTAGGAATATGTGTTTTCAAAAGACTCTATATCATTCAGCAACAAGAAATGAGGAAATCCTACCATTTGCAAGAAACATGGATGGACCTTGAAGTGTTATGCTAAATAAAATAAGCCAGAGAGTTGCGGCACCTGGGTGGCTCAGTGGGTTAAAGTCTCTGCCTTCAGCTCAGGTTGATCCCAGGGTCCTGAGATCAAGCCCCGAATCGGACTCTCTGCTCAGCAGGGAGCCTGCTTCCCCCTCTCTCTCTGCCTGCCTCTCTGCCTACTTGTGATCTCTGTCAAATAAATAAATAAAATCTTTTTTAAAAAAATAAGCCAGAGAAAAACAAATACGGTATGATCTCACTTATATGAGGAATCTAATAAAAAGGAAAGAAACTGGAAAAAGAAATCAGATTTATGGTTACCAGAGGTGTTGGGAGCGGGAGCTGGAGAAAGTGGTCAAAAGGTACGAACATACAATGTACGACATAATGCCTGCAGCTAACACTGCTGTATGATACCCGGGAAAGCTGTTAAGAGAGTAGATCTTGGGGCACTTCAGTGGCTCAGATGCTTAAGCGTCTGCCTTCAGCTCAGCTCATGATCTCAGAGTCCTGGGATTGAGCTCCACATTGGGCTCCTGGCTCAGCGAGGTGTCTGCTTCTCCCTCTCCCCCTGCTTCTCTCCCCTGCTTATTCTCTTTCTCCATGTCTCAAATGAATAAACAAACAAACAAAAAAAATCTTAAAAAAAAAGTGTAGATCGTAAGAGTTCTCATCACATTTAATTTTGTTTTTATCCTTAAAGTACAGTTGACCCACAATGTGACATTAGTTTCAGAAGAGTTTTTTAAATTTTCATTTTATTGTATCCATATGAGATGAGGGATACAGAATACAGGTAAGCCTACTGTGGTAACCGCTTCACAATATATGTAAATCAAATCATCATGCTTGTATGCCTTAAACTTATAGAGTGATGTACATCAATTTCTCAGTAAAACCACAAAATCTTTTCAATTTTTAAAAAAGTTTCAGTCTGGGGTGCCTGGGTGGCTCAGTCGGTTAAGTGTCTGCCTTTGGCTCAGGTCATGACCCCGGGGTCCTGTGATTGAGTCCAGCATTGGGCTCCCTGATCAGCAGGGAGTCTGCTTCTCCCTCTACCCCTCCCCACTGTTTGTTTGCGCTCTCATATAAATAAAATCTTTTTTAAATTTTTTTAAAGGTTCAGCTTAACACCCTCCCTCCACAACATGATTCTGAGGCCTCATTTTGACTGAAAAGACATGGCCGAAAGCTTCTTTCCTGCTTGAAACCAATGTTCTCCATGTGCTGTTCCAAGATCTGGCGAATGAGGGAGCCAGGAAGGGAGCCAGGAAGGCCTGAGCCCTGGCCTCATGAGTCTCTATTTCTTTCTCTCTTTTTTTTTTTTCCTCATGTGCCTCTCTTTAGGTGAGCTGGATACACAGAAGTGAAATTGGCAAAAGAAAAGACAACATATTCAACACATTAAAAAGTATAATTTGCACAGTAATTGCAAAGGACTTCAAAGAAAGATCAAGAAGTCACACAGGAAAGAGTCAGATCACATATGAATCAGAGATCGAGGGACATGCAGATGACAATGAACGTCTGCCGCACTGCTATATTCTTCCCTCGTCAAAAATTTCAGGCTTAGGGCACATGGCTAGCTTAGTTGTAGAGAATCCAAATCTTGATCTTGAGGTCACGAGTTCAAGCCCCACATTGGGTATATAGAGATTACTTTAAAATAATAATGTTTAAAAAAAATTTTTTTAAATTCAGGCTAGGCAAGTTGGAGGGAAGGTGATCAAGAGCCCTCTTCCAAGAACTGGATTGCCGGCAGAGTACAGGGGACACCCAGACCACTGCTGTCAGTCTTGGTTCTCGACAAGTGGGGGCAGCAGAGAGCCAGATTGCAAGAACCAGTCAAGGAAGGCTTTCTCTCCAGCCCAAGCAGAGATTGACCTCTCCAGAAGACACTAGACTAACAGGCTGGGCTGACAAGGCAGGTAGACAGATCACGGACAAGAGAGGGCCTACTGGCCTAATAAGCACAAATGCCAGGGACTGGCAGGAAGGAAAATCCCCAGATGCCACCCCAGGAGGTGGACTGGGCCTGTGGTCCTGTGGCAGCCCTGAACGGGGCAACTATCCTTTGGCGAGGTGGGGGTGGGGTGGGGTGGACGACTGCCAGATCCACTGAGATACACAATAAAAATTCTTCTAGTCCTGTCCTTCAGGCTGACAGTACCATCTCTGGAAGGTTCCTTTGCTAGTGCTGACTTAGAATGTGCTAATGTTTGGTGACTAAAACAACATCAGCTGGTTTGATCCAGTTCTGTTCTACAGAACTTCCTTTGCCATATTTCATCCAAGTAGCTCTAAGCACTTTCTTTTTCTTGTGCGTGTTCAGAATCAGGAAGGAAATTAGTAATCAAAATCCCCAGCCACCTGCAAAGGGTCACATTAAGGGGACCGGGTGAATAGAGACTGTTTCTGGCTAGGCTCTAGCTTGAAACCCTGCTGGACTCAACTCTCCCAGATCAAAGTCAGACCACCTGTCTTGTGGTGGGAAAGTTTGTGGGGGAGAAGGACCTGAGGTAAGCTCATAACACAGATAACACTGTATACCTACCCACAGGCAGGCTTGTCTCACTAGATCTCCTAGCTGACTCAGGAAAAGCAGACTCTTAGCTCTCCTGGTTGTTGTAGAATGGGTAGAAAGGAAGATGGGAGAGCACAGGCTTGGGAATCACTGGGAACTGAGTTCAAGTCCTGGCCCTACCAACTGTTAGTCATAGCCCCAGTGTACCATGCACAGGGGAATGCCCTGGGCAGCCAGGGGGGCCCAGGAAATCTTGGGCAGGGGTGAAGAGGGATATTACTAACCTAGAGTCTAAAAATGAGGTTCTTGGGGCGCCTGGGTGGCTCAGTGGGTTAAGCCGCTGCCTTCGGCTCAGGTCATGATCCCAGGGTCTTGGGATCGAGTCCCGCATTGGGCTCTCTGCTCAGCAGGGTGCCTGCTTCCCTTCCTCTCTCTCTGCCTGCCTCTCTGCCTACTTGTGATCTCTGTCTGTCAAATAAATAAATAAATAAATCTTTAAAAAAAATAAAAATAAAAATGAGGTTCTTAATCTAGGGAGGGTACATCAGAGTTACCTAGCAAGCCTTTTCAAAAGACTAATACTCCTTCCCAGCCACTATCCACCCCAAGGATATTATAGAATTTCAACTGATAGAATCCTTATCATTATTATTATTGTAATAAGATATATATAACATAAAATTTTCCATTTTAAACATTTCTAAGTGTATAACTCAGTAGTATTAATTACATTTGCAATGTTATACAACCACCACCAGCACCTATTTCTAAAATTTTTCATCACCCCAAACAAGTATCTTTATTTTGAAAAAATTCTTCAGGCAGTCCTGAAATGTTCCCACAGACAAGAACCATGGACCTAAAACACCAGCCTGGAAAAACTCACAAAGTTCTCAGCCAGGTCACCCAGTCTGCCAGCCAAGTTTGAACATGTATCTAATCCAGTTCACTACTCTTGGGTCCCATCTGGCTTTGTCGTGGAAGCCTGCAGCCTCCATGAGGCAAACCCCATTCACAAGTCCAACCGGGCCCATCCAGCCACTCTCCACCAAATGGAAAAGGAAGGGAATGAACTGAGCAGTGTAACTCTGCTGCCTCATGTACAAAATGTGCCTTATCCAAAGAGGGGCCGTGAAGAAGACCGAGCCAACAGTATGGGAGGGAGAAGCCAGGAGGCTGGAGGACTGGGTTAACAAAAATGTCTGTGGGCACATGTTGTAAAGCCAAACCATCTCACACTGGGGCCCTCTCCCCAAGTGTGGTGATGAATTTAACATCCACAGTTGTCCAAATCCACTCCATCCCACACAGAGGTGTCTGACTGGAGGTTCCTAAGCCCAGACATCTACTGATGAGACACTTATAAATGACACCCAGGCACCCTAAAACTGAGATACCATCAAGAGGGGACAACTGATAACTGGGGTAGGGGCCACAAAACCATGGCTCCAGCCTTAGCTCCGCCTGCTACTTATTTGCTACATACTCTTGAGCAAATTGCTTGTATCTCTCTGTGCTTTAGTTTTATTATTCTTGATCAAACAGACATTAACAAATGTCTCCCCTGTCTATGTCAAGGGGTTGGAGGAACAAATTGAATATACATAGATATATCTACTTGTACCTATCTGCACATGGGAAAAATGGAAAGGCAGCAAGGCCGTCAACAAACTGGTCTTCCTAGATCCCAAAGACAGCTGGAGGAGTACACACGGTCGAGCTGCTGCAGGGCAGCCAGCACAGATACGGGCAGCTTCTGTTTACTGGCGCGTTAGTCCACGCTGCTCTAGCCTGTGGGAGCCACTAGGAGGCTTAAAGCCCAGAGAGGGGGGTGGGAATGGAGAATGAAAACAAAGGAGCTAAGAGGAGCAACAAACAGAAAGCTGATGGACTGAGAAAGAAGTAAAAGGTATGTATGGTGTAGCAGAAAATGTCACACAGGCCCTGGCAGCTCCCAACACGGGTGGCAAAGGCCAACCTGTCTGCAGGGCCTCATAAACCTGGCCTTTGGAATCGCCAAGGGAAGGGGACCAGAGGTGACCAAGTACAGCTTGCCTCACATGACACTGGCCTGATGGCTCTCAAAGGCTGCTGGCCGACTCTACCAGAAGGGAGGAAACCCACTATTGCAAGCTCCCTGAGAGGCCATCCCCACCCCCAACGCCACTGAGTCCGCCCACAGTCCACACGTAGCCTGGAGTATGCTCTCATGATCTTCTCAGAAGGGACACAGGCTACACGGAGGAGGTTCTAAATGCTCAAGGCCCCGGCTCTCAGTCCACATGTTCCTAAGCCCTGGAATTTTGAGTAACTCCAAGGCTGCTGTATGCTCGCTCAGGGGTTCCCAAAGCTGGCTGTATGTCACAGTGACTGGGAAGCCTTTCGAAAATTTCCCAGACTCTGGGGGCACCTGGCTGACTCAGTCAGTAGAGCATGCAACTCTGAATCTCAGGGTCATGAGTTCAAGCCTCGCGGTGGGCACAGAGCATACTTTAAAATAAAAGGTGGGGGTGGTGCCTGGGTGGTGCAGTTAGTTAAGCAACCAACTCTTGGTTTCAGTTCAGGTCATGATCTTGGGGTTGTTAGATCAAGCCCTGTATTGCTCCGCACTCAGCAGAGTGTGTCTGCTTCAGATTCTCTCTCTCTCCCTCTGCCCCTCCCGCCCATGCCCTCTCTCACAAATAAATAAATCTTTTTTTTTTTAAAGATTTTATTTATTTATTTGACAGAGATCACAAAGAGGCAGAGAGGCAGGCAGAGAGAGAGAGAGAGAGGGAAGCAGGCCCCCTGCTGAGCAGAGAGCCCGATGTGGGGCTCGATCCCAGAACCCTGGGATCATGACCTGAGCTGAAGGCAGAGGCTTTAACCCACTGAGCCACCCAGGTGCCCCAGTAAATCTTTTTTTTAAAGATTTTTTTCTTTTTATTTGACACAGAGAGAGTGAGTGACGGGGAGAGAACACAGGCAGAAGGAGAGGGAGAAACAGACTCTCCACTGAACAAGGAGCCTAATGCGGGGCTTGATCCGTGCCTCTCAAATAAATACATCTTAAAAAATTTAAAAAAAAAAAAAATTTCCAGGTGGATTAACTGATTCACTAAATCTTGGGGGGAGGGGCGGCAGCAGGAGGGTGGATGTGTTCCAGACGACTCTAATTCCCAGGCATGTTTAAGGACCTCTGCTTTCACTTCTGCAGGACTTACCTTCTCAATCTTGTCAGGGTCTGATAGCAGAGCAGCTCCCATTCCTCCCTAAGGAAAAGCACACAGAGGGTCTTCTTATAGCTGGAGGAGGGTGCTCCCTTCCCCATGGTATGGCAATGTGGTATGGCAAGCGGGCACCACCCCAGCACTCACAACCAAGTTTCACCGGCAATCAGCACTTCCAGTCAAGCAGGAGGAAGCAGCATCCAGGCCCATAATGTCAGAGATCAGAGTTGGATGAATTCTAAAAGTCATCACTCTGATCCTCTTTGCAAAACCCACAGATCCATCTACAAGTGGGTGCTACAAAAATTGTTTCTCAGGAGTGCCCATTCTCTCCCCAGGGTCTTAGAGTCTTAATAAACTAAACCCCACAACATGGCAAGCCCTTACGAAGGCAATGAATCCTTTTCCCTTTGGAACGAGATTGAATACACCTTTGTCCTATCCTCCCAACACTTGTTTTGGTACCATCACTGCCAGCAAAGGCACTTAGAGGAACATAACTGGCAAATCTTGGCCAGGCTCTTCTTCCCTGCCAGCAACAATGCTCCAGACCAATGTCAAGCTCTAGCAAAAGCGCCAGCTAGTGGAAACCAACAACCGAAGGAGCCACTTAAATCTTGACCTTAACAACAGTAGCTGCCTCTTGATGGTGGGATTATTGATGACTAGTCCTTTTTTTTATGCTTCCACCAAGTTCTGGACAATGGTATGAACTACTTTAATAGTCAGGAAAAGGGAGGACCTTTCCAAAGATGAACCCATTAAAAAATGAGGTAAAGGGAGAAAAACAAATCCAATAAATAAATCCTTTGTCAGTACATAGACTGCATACTAATGAAAGCTCACAGGATGTGCTCAGAAGTTTGACGTTCACTTATTACAGCTTAATTTCATTTTTAAGGATGACAGATTAGAATCAGAGAACCCAGAACCACCGCAGACTCGGCCAGCCGGAGCCTGCACGTCAGAGGAAACTGGGAAGGCAGAGCCCTGGCCCACCTTGGCTACAGATGCAAACCTCAGAAGCCTTAAGGAGGCCCCAGCCACTCACCCTGGCTCCATCTGTCCACCTCACACATAGTCACAGCCTTTCCTTCTGGAATCACAGGATCTAAAATCCAGGCCTTCCACAACAATGGCTTTGTCAATTTGTATTTCCTCCCTTCCTTCCTTCCTTCCTATTTAACTTATTTGCTTTTTTGAATACGTAACACATTAAAAATGTTAAAGGCTCAAAAGGGTAAAAAGTTAGAACTCTCCTTCCCTGAGAAATAGAAAACTTTTCAATTTATACCTTTTATAAGGCTTCAGTTTTTGAACCATGAGAAGAGAAGAAAGTGGCTCTTCACGGGCTATGTACTGGTATAGCATACTGGTAAGTATCTGTTCTGACTGGTCGGGGCCAGTGCCGTGCCAGATGTTAGCTATTTTGAGGAGCACCCCTACAGTGGGAATTTATTCCTTATGCCAAACCAAATAAAAACTTGGTTTCCTTCCCCAGGGAAAACCAGTGTCACTAGCTTCTTGTGTATCTTTCCAAATATATTCTATGAAGAGAAATATAAACATATGGAAACATCCATCCCTCATCCTTCATATATAAATGGCGGTATATGGTATCTAATTTGGCTCCTTGCTTTTCCATTCCACAATGTATCAGGGAGATTAATTAAGCCAATAATTTAAACTCTGTTCCTTACATATCTCAGAAGTACAAAGGAGTAATTAGAAGATGGCAAAACAAGGTCCCAAGTTTTCCACTCCTCATCGACAATTTCAAACCTCCGTAATTCCTTGAAATGACTGTCTACAAGGCCCTGTGGTTTTCAAGTATCCAAAAAGCCTTCGCTTCAAGTAATCTTTTGCCTCCTGGCCTAAAGCCAAAGTCCCCAAACCGCGTAACTCCAGGGAGCAGAGGGGCTGACTCTGGGCAGTGGACCCAAGGGGACACCTGCTATGTCTACACTGCAGACTCTGACCGCACATCCTGTGATAAACTCAGCGGCAGCACCACAGGACTCCTTCTGGTGCCTCACATGCAGCCAACCCGAAGCTGTCCTTGTTATCTGCCCCAAACACATTCTTCCTCCAGCAGTCCCAATCACGTTGAAGACAAACTGTCCTCCTGGCTGCTGTGCTGGTCTTTCCTCCCTCTACTCAAACACTCACCCCACCTCCCCACACCCAGTCTAGTCAGCTGCCACCCAAGTCCCCATCAAATGCTGCTCCAGCTTCACTTCTCCTCTCAGTATCCTCGGTCTCCGCTACGGACCCAGGATACTTATCTCCTAAATACATGTCCCTACCCCTAGCCCATTTCCACTCGAATCTACCAGACCTGGCTTTCAAATTGGTATTTCTATCACAGAATATATTTGGAAAGACTAGTCTAGTTTCCCCTGGGGAAGGAAACTAAGTTTCTGATCACATGGCTTCTCTGTTCCAAAAGGCTAGAAATATCAGAATTCCAAGTTCAGGGGCGCCTGGGTGGCTCAGTGGGTTAAAGCCTCTGCCTTTGGCTCAGGTCATGATCTCAGGGTCCTGGGATCAAGCCCCGCATCGGGAATCTCTGCTCAGCAGGGAGCCTGCTTCCCCCTCTCTCTCTGCCTGCCTCTCTGCCTACTTGTGATCTCTGTCAAATAAATAAATAAAATCTTAAAAAAAAAAAAGAAAAGAAAAGAAAAAGAAGTCCAAGTTCAGCTAATCTGGCCCTAACCAAGATTTTCAATCCCGTGCTCCTCTGCTTCCTCTTTGTCTTCTACTCCCCAACTCTCGAGTCAAATCAAAGTTCTCTGCCTGTACCACATCCTGGCCTTGCCGGGCCCCTGCTCATCCACTCCCTCTGCCGGCAGGGTCCCAGATCATACCAAGGACCACATTTCCCTAGAAGATATTCCATTTAAGGGCTGCCTTTCCACTCCTTTTTCCGAGCTGCCCCAGCACTCTGCTCTGATCTTCTGATAATGACAAAGGGAACACAAGCATTGCATTCTCTATTTTTTTAAAATTACATCTTGGTTTTATTCAAGAAAAAAACAAAGCCCTGTTCATAATTTTTTCTTTTAACATTTACATCATTAATTACTCAGGCATGAGTGCTTTGTGTTTATTTAGGTATGTATGTGTATGCAAATAAAATTTTTCCTGAACCATTTACAGGTAAGTCACATTGCATCATAGCCCTTTACAAGTACTTGTGTGTATTTTCTAAAAATACAGATATTCTTGAGCACCTGGCTGGCTTAGTCAGTAGAGCATGTGATTCCAATCTCAGGGTTATGAGTTTGAGCCCCACATTGGGTATAGAGATTACTTAAAAATAAAATCTTTAGGGACAGGGTGCCTGGGTAGCTTAGTCGGTTAAGTGTCTGACTCTTGATTTCAGTTTGGGTTATGATCTCAGGGTCATGGGATCAAGCCCCACATTGGCTCCATGCGTAGCAGGGTCTGCTTAATATTCTCCTCTCCCTCTCCTCTTCCCCTTCCCCCTATACATTTTTCTCACTCTCTTCCTCTAAAATAAATAGATAAATTCTAAAAAAAAAATCTTTAGGAGCACCTGGGTGGCTCAGTTGGTTGAACATCCGACTCTTGATTTGGACTAAGGTCATAATCTCAGGGTTGTGAGATCGAGCCCACGTTAGGCTCTCCACTGGGCGTGGAAACTGCTTAGGATTCTCTCTCCCCCTCTGCTACACCTCCCCCTCCCCCGCGCTCTCTCTCTTTCTCTAAAAAAATACTAAAAATAAAATCTTTATTTTAGTTTATTTATTTATTTATTTAAGTGTGCCCATGGAAGCAGGGGTGGGGGATGGGGGTAGTGAGCAGAGAAAAAAGCACACTCCCTGCTGAGCAGGAAGCCGATATGGGACTTGATCCCAGGACCCTGGGATCATGACCTGAGCTGAAGGCAGATGTTTAAATGACTGAGCCACCCAGGTGCCCCTAAAAAAAAAAAGTCTTAAAAAAAAAAAAAAAGAATAGAGATAGTCTAACAAAACCATAGAAGAATTATCAACTTCAAAAGTTATACTGATACAATATTTTTAGCTAATCTGCTATGGTCCATAATCCAATTTTGGCAGTGGACCTAAGAATATCCTTTTGAGCATTTTCTCCATCTAGTATAGGATTTAGTCCAGAGTCAGGCAACGTCTTGTTAGTTGCCTTTACTCTGTACCCTACGTTTGTAAGGCATATAAGGAAATCAGTTTACCTTGGTGGAATACTCTTTTGGACAGCCCATGTTTACATCAATACCAGCCACATCATTTTCCCTGGGAAAACATGAAGTAGGAAAGATAATAAAGATCCAACTTTAGGAAAGAATTTAGAGTCAAAGGCATGGATCTGTGCTCATTAACCTCTTACATTGCCCTGGCCCTATTAAATATACCAACCCTCAGTGACAGAAGGTGAAAAAACTGATCTCTGAAAGGTACAATTGCCTTCCCCAAGAAGAGTTGAAGAGGAAGGGCATATTGTGTGCAAATATCTACAAAGGATTAGTTGTAGAGGACTTTACTACTTGGGAATTATATCAGATAATCCAAATACTGAGGGACAGCCCCACTGAACTTGATCGCAGAGTTCCAGTTCTGACTGGGGTATTAAAAGCCATTTGTCAACACACAGAAGTGACAGGAGTACAAGAGCACCTTCCCAGACCACTGGCTCTAGTAGAAGCTACAGGAGTGCCTTTGCTTGCTGGGCTGCACAGCTGGCTTACTCGAAACAATTTTCAGATATGGAAAGGACCGTTAGCTCATCTTCTGGTGTGTATACAGTTAACAGTCTGTAGCTAATGCCTGAATTCCTTTCCAGCACTAATGTAATTAATAGCTAACATTAATCACTCACTACATGCCACATACTGTGAAGACATTTACGTGCATTATCTCACTTACCGTCACCTATAATGCCAGAGGTAGGTAGTACTACTAGTCTCATTTCCTAGATAAGAAAACTAAGTTCTCCTAGTTGAAGTATGGTTAGTAACTTATGTAAGGTCACTCAGCAAGCAGCAACCCAGAAATCCAACCCAGGTCTGTCTAACTCCAAAGCCCATCTCCCTAACCGTAGTACTCTCCTGCCTTCGTTAATTTAGGGAGCAATAACCCTTATCTACACTTCATGAATAAACACTAAAAAAGAGTGGCCTGAACAGAGATTATCTGGGATGTGGGTACAATGGGTACATGAGTCCCAGGCCAGCCCTCAGATGCCAAAACAGAGGAAAAAAAAAAAACAGACACTCTTAACCTAGAAAGAGAAGGTAGAGCACTAAGAAACATAAGGCGCTCGCCTCCAAGGTCACCAGAAATAGCAAAGCTCCACAACCCACAGGAGAGGCAAAGGCAGTCCCAACAACGGAAGAACTTACACAAGTCTGGCCACAGCAAGGGCTCGCTCTGCATCTGAAGTCCCCTGGGAACAAAAGAGGCTCCATCAGGCACCATCCCTGACACAGGTATAGAGCACAGATGCACAAACACCTCTATGCACACCATGTACGTGTGAGCACATGCACACGGACTTCAGCAAGTACAGTCTGGCTGGCATTCTTCTATTCAACAGCCAGCCCACTGAACTAGCTCACTGTCAGAGATGAAAATTGAACCTGGAAGGCCTAAAAAACATCCTCGGTGCTGTGATTACTTCCTAACATACAAAAAGAGCTGACAAAATTTTAGAGTGAACATTCATTCCTAAACTCACCACTTATATGCTAAAATCAACATTTTGTTATATTCGCTTTATCATATGTCTACCCATTGTTATTACCATTTTTTAAAAAACGTAAATATCATGCAGAACCTATTTCTGAAAAAGTACTAAGAAATGCCCAAAGTGAGAGAAGAGCACTATAGAGTCATTACAAGCCTAATGTAAATTAACTGCTCTTGAGGAAACCTAGTTTTCTATGGGAAATATACAGACTATACAAAAACAAAGAACATGAACTGAATAACCACTTTTATTGGGTTAAAAATATAGAAGTCATGCCAAACAGACAATTCCTACAACAAAGGGAGTTATATTTTACCCCAGAGGCATGTCACAGGGTGCCGGAGCTTGATTTCCTTTAACGGTCTCCGACAGTGTGAACACTCATGAATGACTCTTTGGAAAACATTAAAGAAGAGTCTCAGGGAATTGGGGCGCCTGGGTGGCTCAGTGGGTTAAGCCTCTGCCTTCGGCTCGGGTCATGGTCCCAGGGTTCTGGGATCGAGCCCCACGTCGGGCTCCCTGCTCAGCGGGGAGCCTGCTTCCTCCTCTCTCTCTCTGCCTGCCTCTCTGCCTACTGTGATCTCTCTCTGTCAAATAAATAAATAAAATCTTTAAAAAAAAAAAAAAAAGAAGAAGAGTCTCAGGGAACCACCACTATGCAACGGAGCCCAGGCACTGAAGGATGAGTAACCCTTGAGAGGACACTCAGCCCCCAGGGATCTCATACCATCTGGAAGACAACCCGGCTCTGTTCTCTTTCGCAGGTGCGGAAGACTACCCGGTCATCAGGGGCGACAAAGTCCACTGTGCTGAGCACCTCTGCAAGAAAACACAGACACACCGGGCCACCCCATGAAGAAGCGAGTTCAACCTAGCCCTAATCCCTGCAAGAAAACACAGCAAAAATCACTTTGAAGGGGAAAAAGGGATGCTGGAAGTAACAATTCTTAAAAGAAGCCAGTGTGCACGTGGAGGTCTCCGAGGTGTGGGGGATGTCCTAGTCCCTGACTGAGGTGACAGGAGTTACAGGCTGGTTGCTTTACAGTTATCTGTCACACTGCATGCTTGTGTTTTATGCATTTCCCTGGAGCAGTGTTTATATTGCATAATTTTTAAAACGCTGTAAAAAAAATGTCCATATGTGGAACCTTGTCTGTGTTTCAGATTCGGCCCAAATTTTCCCACAGGTCACTCTGAAGTTGAGGAAAGTTGCTGTTTCTTAATTAATTACCATGTGCTGGGGACTGCAAGTGCAGATTCCTCCATCACAGTCAACCCTCACTATGTGCACTTACGTACTTGCAAATTTGCCTGCTTGCCAAAACGTATCTGTAACCCCAAAATCAACATCATGGCATTTTCGTGGTCATTCACAGACATACGCAGAACTACAAAAAAAGTCAGTCACCTGATGCATGCCTTCCCAGCTGAAGTCAAACAAGGCCAGGCTCTACCTTCTTGTTTCAGCTCTCACACTGTAAATAAGTGTCCATATGATAGTCTATTTAATGTCTTTTTTTTTTTTTTTTTTTTTGCATTTGCTTTTGTTGCTCTCACTGTTGAAAATGGCTGCAAGCACAAAGCCAAAGTGCTACCTAGGGCTCCTAAGCGCAAGAAGGGTGTGAGGTGCCTTAGGGAGAAAATTCACGTTAAAGAACCTTTGTTCAAACATGAAATTAGAGTACTGCTGGCTGTGAGTTCAAAGTTTAAATAGAAACATACACAAAACGGAACATACACAAAACAAGGCTATGTACTGATCTGTTAGTGACAATGTTATGACCCGAGGCTCACTCGTATTTCCCCTGAGGGCAACGGTTCAGTATTCGCTAATTTGGTGTTTGAAGCAACTTTATAGAACATAACTACTGCAAATAACAAGAATTTCATATGTTCTTCATAATAAAGCTCCACAGTACATGCTACCATTATTAGTTTTCAAAGATGACTCCACATGAAAGAGATCCAACATGGCAGATGGGAGACGATGCCTACCCTGTGTATTTATTCTGAGAAATAAATGAAATTTTAATATACATAAAGCACTTCCATAAATGGAAGCTGTTATTATCAACCCAGCACTAAACAGATCAGAAGATTAAAAAGGGAGGGGCCAAGTGGTGACAGGTTGTTAGAGGCAATGGAAGTGAATTCCAGCAGCACAGGCTCATGACTGGCAGGAGGAAGTCTGAGAGAAGAACCACAAAAACTTAGTGTGTTTATACTACAGCTTTATTTCTAACAGCAAAATACTGGAAACCCTGTTAAAAGCACTGATGAAATCAATTCCGACATAGTTACCTGTAGTTACCAACATGGGAAAAGGTCCTAGTAAAAAAAGGTAAGGGGCAAGGGCACCTGGGTGGCTCAGTTGTTAAGCATCTACCTTCGGCTCAGGTCATGATCCCAGGGTCCTGGGATTGAGCCCTGCAGCGGGGTCCCTGCTCGGTGCAAAGCCTGCTTCCCCTCTCCCCCCGCTCTTGCTTGTGCTCCCTCTCTTGCTGTCTCTCTCTCTCTCTCTGTAAATTAAATAAATAAAATCTTTAAGGGCACCTAGGTGGCTCAGTGGGTTAAAACCTCGGCCTTCGGCTCAGGTCATGATCCCAGGGTCCCTGCTCAGCAGGGAGCCTGCTTCCTCCTCTCTCTCTCTGCCTGCCTCTCTGCCTACTTGTGATCGCTGTCTGTCAAATAAATAAATAAAATCTTTAAAAAAAAAGTAAGGGGCAAAATATGCAGAGCATGATCCCAAGGAAGGGCATATACAGAAACATGCTCTTTTTTTATATACGTGCTTTACTAAACATGTAAAAATCATGTATTATTCCTCTTAGTGATTACCTCTTCAAATATGAGATTGGGGGGATTTGTATCTTCTAGGTTCTATGGGTCTGTAAAAATGATCTTCTCTTAACAAAAAATATAAATCTAAAACAATTAAAGACAAAATTGAGTCATAACTTCTGGTGAACTGATATTAAGATTTCACAAATGTGTATACATTTCAAAAACCTCAAACAACACCACAACTCTAAGCAAAACAGAATCAGCCTCATCAATAAAGCAGAAGCAAAACCACAATTTAGCGCAACCATTTCTATTGCAAAGTACTTACATGCACCTTATCTTACTGATTCTCACTCCAATTCTATGATTTAAGTAAAGCAGGGGTTTTGATTTTCATTTTACAGCTGAAGAAATGGAGGCAGAGAAGTCATATGATTGCCCAAAGTCTAGCCCAAAGCTAGAGAGTGGCAGAACCAAGAACAATGCTGAAGCCACCCTGACCCCAAGGCTTTTAAGGCCACTTCTCTACTATGAAACCCGTTAATTTCTAAGCCTGCAAGCCTGTGGGTGGAAGGTATTTTCAGCCTATTTCACATCTGGCTTTTTGTCAGAGTCTCTGGACAGTAGTGACTGTTGTCAAGGGAGCACATGATCCACGAAATCATGCAGCCAGACAAGGAGCACACTGAATGGACACAGTCACCCTAGGCAAGGGCAGGGTTGGTTAGTGCTGCTTGGGCCTGACCAGGCGCACACACAATCCTGAGACCAGAACCACACTCACCATTGACAACTCTCTTGCACTGAAGCATCTTGAGGTCAATCAGCTCCTATGGAGGAATCAGAGGGCACTTGTCAGTGCTGGTCATGTAGGTCCTGGGTATGGGGGAGGGACCAATACTGGGGGTCACTAATGGGGGTGTTGCTTGGCCTATCACCCTACTACCAAAAACAAATCATGGCTTTGGGGCAATGTAGTGCTGACCTCTCTGCCTAAGCATGGCAAGCGGGAGCCTAAATGAGCTACCCTTGATCAGCTGCTCTTCCCAGGGACCTTGGAGATGTTGGGGGCCTAGAAAGGATGAGCCACTCAGGGACAGACAATAGACCAGATTATGAATATCTGGACACTTTCCTCCCCTACTAGTCTCAGTTCCGGTCTATTCGCCCAAGAACCTCCCACCTCATCCCTACGCAAAGAGCAGACAGTGATGGGTGCCCAGGAAATGTCCAAGAACAAGAGTGGGACCAGAGAATAAAAGCAGAGGGAGGCAGATTTGAGATCAATTCTATAAAGATTTTTATTTATTTATTTATATTAGAGAGAGAGAGAGATAAGGAGAGAAAGCACAGCAAGGTAGGGAGGAGGGGAAGGGGGAGAAGGAAAAGCAGGCTCTATGGGGTTAGATCCTGGGACCTCGGGATCATGACCCAAGCCAAAGGCAGATGCTCAACCTACTTGAGCCTCCCAGGCCCCGAGATCAAGTCTAAAACTCCTGACCTACATGGGTCACATTGTGGAAACAAAAGGGCTGAGCTCTTTTGCTCTGGACATTTTCAAACAGACTTAGGAAAGAAAGGAGAAAGAGGTTTCTTCAAAATCGGGATCACGAAAATGAAGGGAACGCTCTCCTGAAGGACTGAGATCCCCTGCCTCTTGGGAGGAGACAACTCTACTGCTTTGTTCAGTGACGCCTTCAATAGATGTGTAAGATAAATCACAAGAGCCAGATACCTGCCACACTCCCCAGAAGCTCATGCCCAGGGGTTCTGAGGGTCCAGAATAGAGGAAGAAACTCTGCCCCCTGGCACGCATGTCCATACTGACTACCTATGAGCCTCAGCAAGTCCCAACTCCAGCCAGGTGGGTACAATAGCCTTTGCTCCCTCACGGAGCATGTAGGGTGAAAGTGGCCAAAGGGCACCTACTGCATCCACGGGGCTCCCCCTAGCAGACTCATCACCCAGGTTAGTACATACCGTAGGTGTTTCTGTGGCTATTCCATGTTGTGTTCAGGTCATAAGTACCTGATATCCACCAGGTCTGGCCAAACAAATCACCACCACCAAACAGTTATGGATACATGGTTGGCATCTAAACCCCAAGAACTGTGTGATGTCCCAAGGGATGGACACAGCCCAACACAGAGCCCCTGTAGCCAGTGATCATAGTTGCAGGGGCAGGCAAAAAGGCAAGTGGAGAAGTGGGCAGCACTGAGTGCCCTGTGTTCATAAAAAGCAGCTCTGTAGCCAGCCTGAAGTTAGGCTGGAAATGAGCAGGGTAAAGCAAGGCAAGCCCTTGCTGGGGCCCCCAGCCATGCCAGAAGTAGCTTGCCCTCTTTGGGATTCCCAAACCCCCCTCCGCCAAATCATTTACTACTTCTTCAAATGCCAGTTATAGATATCCCTATAATATATTTGCCTTTACACTATGAACCCCTAAGGAGGATCCTGTGTCCACACAAAAAGGCAGGCTTTGAGGCTTTTGAGGCCAGGTAGCCTGGGCCCCAACAGGAGTTGTTAAGGCAAAATAGCCCTTGAAATGTCTTATTCTCTTTTCAGTTTCCCCACCACATCAAAAAAGCCTTTGCGGCCTGGATAACGTCTCACTCATCTTCCAATCATTAGCATCTGGCATGTTGCAAGGGCTGACTCAACTTCTGCCAGAGCCTCTTCAAGACCTTGCCCGCAGCAGATGTTCAACTGCTTAAGTGGAGAAATTAAATTGTCACCAATAAAACCACAAATGTGTCTCCTCACCCACGTACCCTCAACACCACTATAAAATTCATCAATTTTATTCATTTCAGCTAGTTCTACAGGGATAAAATGGAACCTCATGGTTTTTTTCACTGTATTTCCTTGATTAGTGAAAACAAACATTGTTTTTCCAAGTGCTAGAATTTATGATCCGTGCATCTTCATAGCAAACTCCCTTTTACACCTACAGAAGTTGTAGGAAAAAGTCTACTCTTTGTCAAATTAGGTATTGAGTTCTTCCATCTTAGTCATCACAAGGATTTTTCTTCTACCACTACTACTTCCTCAGGTTTTTTGTTTTTTTTTGTTTTACCTACACCCTGGTTTTTTCTTTCTTTTTTTTTTTAACTTCTTTAAAAGATTTTATTTATTTATTTGAGAGAGAGCGTGCACACCGCGCATGAGAGGGGGAAGGGCAGGGGAGAAGTAGACCCCTTGCTGAGCAGGGAGCCTGATGTGGGACTCGATCCTGGAACTCCAGGATCATGATCTGAGTTGAAGGCAGTCACTCAACCAACTCAACAAACTTATTTTTCTATTTTTAATTGAAGTATAGTTGACATATAATATGTTACCTTCAAGGGGCACCTGTGTGGCTCAGTGGGTTAAGCCTCTGCCTTCGGCTCAGGTCATGATCTCAGGGTCCTGGGATCGGGCATTGGGCTCTCTGCTCAGAGGGGAGCCTGCTTCCCCCTCTCTCTCTGCCTGCCTCTCTGCCTACTTGTGATCTCTGTCTGTCAAATAAATAAACAAAATCTTTAAAAAAAAATATGTTACCTTCAGGTATACAACACAGTGATTCAACAATTCTACATATTATGCAAAGCTCACCACAAGTTTAGTTACCAGGTGTTACTACACAAAGTTATTACATTATTATTGACTATATTCCCTAAGCTGTACTTTTAAACCCCAAGACTTACTTATAACTAGAAGTGTGCACCTCTTAACCTCCTTCACCTACTTCACCCATCCCCCAACCTCCTCCCCCGGCAACCACCAGCTTGTTCTCTGTATTTATGAGGATGTTTCTTTTTGTTGTTGTTTTTGTTTATTTGCTTTGTTTTTTAGATTCCACATGTAGTAATATCATACAGTATTTGTCTTTCTCTGTTGAGTTATTTCACTTAGCTTAATACCCTCTAGGTCTATCCATATTGTCACGACCCTCAATTTCTATTATACATAATGTTCTATTTTTATAGAAGAGACCACCTTAACTTTGCCATGAACAGTGCTTTCTACTTTCTAAATAAATCTCCATTATGTATTTAAGGATATAATCTAAATTATTTTTTTCTTCTTTTTAAAATTAATTTAGATTTTAACTTACCTGAAAAGTAGGGCCATTTGTAAGTCATTTTTTTTCTTCAAATAACTACCCAATTTTCTGAATAACATTTTATTTTATTTTATTTTAAAGTAGGCTTCATGCCCAGTGTGGGGCTTGAACTCAAAACCCTAAGATCAAGAGTCACACGCTCTCCCAACTAAGCCTGCCAGGCACCCCACAACATTTAATTTTAAAATGACTTACGGATACCTGGGTGGCTCAGTTAGGCATCCAACTCTTTTTTTTTTTTTTTAAGATTTTTTATTTACTTATTTGACAGAGAGAGAGAGAGAAAGATCACAAGTAGGCAGAGCAGCAGGCAGAGAGAGAGGGGGAAGCAGGCTCCCCACCCAGCAGAGAGACTAACCCAGGGCTCGATCCCAGGACCCTGAGATCATGACCTGAGCCAAAGGCAGAGGTTTAACCCACTGAGCCACCCAGGCGCCCCAAGCATCCAACTCTTGATCTCAGCTCCAGTCTTGATCTCAGCTTAGGTATTAATCTCAGGGTCATGAGTTCAGCCCTGAGTTGAGCCCTGCCCAGCATGGAGCCTACTTAAAATAAATAAATAATAAAATGACTTATCATGTACGGGCTTATTCTTTCTTGACTGTCATGTGTTATGTTCCTATATCTGAAATATACTCTGCCACCTTCATCTTCTCCATTCCTCTTGGCTTGTTTTCTCTCCCTGCGCTGATCATAACATTTATCCCCAGTTTATCACCAGTGTCTCTCCAGGCCACCTTTCTACCCCCACCTCTGGTATGTACAGGTACTTGTAGTTCTCTAGTTTGGTTGAAGGATCTTTGTATATCCTTTATTTTCAGAAATACCAATATACTGAGATTGAAAAACTAACCAATTCCCCCCTCAAAAAAAAAAAAAATTAATGCCAAAATGAATAATGGGAGCCCCTGAAGGATAAGAAGGATAGAAAGAATATTTGAAGAAACAGTGGCAGAAAATTTCCCAAATTTGATGAAAAACATTAATCCAAACACCTAAGAAGCTCAACAATCCTAGTAAAATAAACTCAAAGACAGTCACACCTAGAAATAAACAATCAAACTGCTGAAAACCAAAGGCAAAGAGAAAACCTTGAAAACAGCCTGAGAGAAGTGACCCACCACATACAAGGGATCCTCAGTAAGATTAACAACTAATTTCTCAGTTGGTTAAGTGTCTGCCTTCAGCTCAGGTCATGATCCCAGATTCCTGGGATTGAGCCCCATGTCAGGCTCCCTGTTCTGCAGGGAATCTGCTCCTCCCTCTTCCTCTGCCTCCCACTCCCTGTGCTTGTGTTCTCTCTCTCAATCAAATAAATAAATAAAATCTTTTAAAAAAATAAGAACTGATCTCTCATGAGAAATGATGAAGGCCAGGGCGCCTGGGTGGCTCAGTGGGTTAAGCCTCTGCCTTCAGCTCACTCAGGTCATGATCTCAGGGTCCTAGGATCGAGTCCCGCATCAGGCTCTCTGCTCCAGAGAGAGCCTGCTTCCTCCTCTCTCTCTGCCTGCCACTCTGCCTACTTGTGATCTGTCAAATAAATAAATAAAAATCTGTTTAAAAAAAAAAATGATGAAGGCCAGAAGAAAACAAGGCGGCAAAGACTGCATACCGAAAACAACAAAATACTGTTGAAAGAAATTAAAGGGGATCTAAATAAATTAAAGACATGACCATGGATTGGAAAACTTAATACTGTTAAGACGGAAATATTCTCCAAACTGAGCTACAGATTCAACACAAACCTTACCAAAACCCTAGTTCCCCTTTTTTGCAGAATTTGATAAGCTGATCCTAAAATTCATATGGAAATGCAAGCAACACAGATTAGACAAAACAATCTTGAAAGAGGAAAACAAAGTTGGAACATTCATGCTTCCTAATCTCAAAAACTGCTACCAAGCTACAATAATCAAGACTGTGTTGGGGGGCCTGGGTGGCTCAGTGGGTTAAGCGTCCAACTCTTGATTTTGGCTCAGGTCATGATCTCATGGTCATGAGGTCAGGCCCAATGTCGGGCTCCATGGTAGGTGTGGAGTCTGCTTAAGATTCTCTCTCTCTGCCCCTCCCCTCCCACTCGTTCTCTCTCTCTCTAAGAAAAAAAAAAACAGACTGTGGTACTGGCATAAGGATAAACAAATAAGTCAGTGGAATAGAACTGAGAGTCTAGATACAAACCAAAACATCTATAATTGACTGATTTTTGACAAGGGTACCAAGACAATTTATTGGGGGAAAATTGTTTTTTCAATAAATAGCACAAGAAAATAAATTTTGATGTGAGGTAGGGACTCCTCACATCACATACAAGAATTAACTCATCAAAGAACTAAATATAAGAGCCAAAACTATAAAATTCATAGAGGAAAACACAGATATAAGTCTTTGTGACCTTAGATCAAGCAATAATTTCTTAGAGATGATACCAAAAGTACAAAAGAAAAAAATAAATTGGACTTAATCAAAATTAAAAACTTCTATGTATCAAAGGATACTATCAATAAAGTGAAAAGAAAACTCACAGAATGGGAGAAAATATTTGCAAATCATATATGTGATAAAGGTCTATCATACAGATTATATAAAGAACTCTTACAATTCTTAGAATAAAAAGACAAATAACCCAATTAAAAAAATGGGCATAGATTTTATTAGACATTTCTCCAAAGAAGATATACAAATGGCCAATAAACCCAGGAAAAGATTCTCAACTTCATTAATCATTAGGGAAATGCAAATCAAAACCACAATGAGATACTGCTTCATAGCCACTAGGATGGGTATAATCAAAAAAACAAATAATCAGTGCTGGCAAAGATGTGGAGAAACTGGAAACATCATACTGGTGAGAATGTAAAATGGTACACCTGCTTCAGAAAACAGTCTGGCATTTTCTCAAAGGGTTAAACACAGAGTTATGATATGATCCAGCAATTCTGCTCCCAGGTCTATATACCCAAATGTACACAAATGTTCATAGCAGCATGGTTCAAAATAGCCAAAAGGTAGAAATAATCCAAACGTCCATCGACTGAACGGATAACCAAACTGTGGTATACACATACAATTAATTATTAGTCAACCACTAAAAGGAACGAAGTAGTGCTACATGCAATGACATGGGTGAACCTTAGGAACATTACACTAAGTGAAAGAAACCGGCATGAAAGACTATATATGGCACGATCCTGTTTATATGAGATGTTGAAAACAGGCAGATCTATAGAAATAGAAAGTAGAACAGTGGTTTCCAGGGACTCAGGGAGGGAGAAACTGGGGAGGGACTGCTAACAGATGTGAGGTTTCTTTTTGGTTCAACAGTTGATTGTGGTGATGGAGGCACAATTCTGTAAATATACCGAGAGCCAGTGAATTGCACAATTTGAATTGGTGAATTATATGATATGTGTGAACCTTATCTCAGTAAAGGTGTTAAAACGGGAGCCTGGCTGGTTCAGTCGGTAGAGCATGCGACTCTTGATCTTGGGGTTCTAAGTTTGAGCTCCAAGTTGGATGTAGAGATAACGTAAAAATAAAATCTTTTCTTAAAAGATTTTACTTATTTATTTGAGAGAGAAAGCATGAGTAGAGGGGGAGGGGCATAGTGAAAGGAAGAAGCAGACTCTTGGCTAAGCAGGGAGCTAGCCACAGGGCTGGATCCTAAGCTGAAGGTAGACACTTGACGGACTAAGCCACCCAGGAGACCCTAAAAATAAAATCTTAAAAAAAAATGTTAGGGGGCGCCTGGGTGGCTCAGTGGGTTAAGCCGCTGCCTTCGGCTCAGATCATGATCTCGGGGTCCTGGGATCGAGCCCCGCATTGGGCTCTCTGCTCAGCAGGGAGCCTGCTTCCTCCTCTCTCTCTGCCTGCCTCTCTGCCTGCTTGTGATCTCTCTCTGTCAAATAAATAAATTAAAAATCTTAAAAAAAAAAAAAATGTTAGGGTGCCTGGGTGGCTCAGGTCATGACCCCAGGGTCCTGGAATAGAGCCCCACATCATGCTTCCTCCTCAGCTTCTCCCTCTGCCCCTCTCTTTGCTCATACCTGCCCTCTCTCTCTCTTTTGCAAAACTTTTTTTTTTAAGATTATTTACTTATTTGGGGCGCCTGGGTGGCTCAGTGGGTTAAGCCGCTGCCTTCGGCTCAGGTCATGATCTCAGGGTCCTGGGATCAAGTCCCGCATCGGGCTCTCTGCTCAGCAGGGAGCCTGCTTCCCTCTCTCTCTCTCTGCCTGCCTTTCTGTCTACTTGTGATCTCTCTCTGTCAAATAAATAAATAAAATCTTTAAAAAAAAAAAAAGATTATTTACTTATTTAATTGACAGAGAGAGAGAGATCACAAGCAGCAGAGAGGCAGGCAGAGAGAGAGGGGGAAGCAGGCTCCCCGCTGAGCAGAGAACCCGATGCAGGGCTCGATCCCAGGACCCTGAGATCATGACCTGAGCCATGAGGCAGAGGCTTAACCCACTAAGCCACCCAGGTGCCCCAGCAAAATCCTTTTAAACATGAAAAAAAAATTTTTTTTTTTTTTAAAGATTTTATTTATTTATTTGACAGAGAGAAATCACAAGTAAGCAGAGAGGCAGGCAGAGAGAGAGGAGGAAGCAGGCTCCCTGCTGAGCAGAAAGCCCGACGTGGGGCTCGAACCCAGGACCTGGGATCATGACCTGAGCCGAAGGCAGCGGCTTAACCCACTGAGCCACCCAGGCGCCCCGAAAAAAATTTTTTAATGTTAAAAAAAATGCTTAGAGGAACAATTCTGGGTCAATTGACAAAATTAGAAGATAGAAGATAGATTAAAAAAAGGATTATATCAATGTTAGTTTTACTGAAGATGATGCCTATATCATCATTGTATAGAAGACAGACTTGATTCTGGTAAAATATCAATGAAGTACTTGAGAAGTAAGAAATTATAGTGAATGAAACTTACTCCAATAGTTAAGGAGAATGCATGAAACTAACGTAACATTGTATGTCAACTGCATTTCAGCGTAAAAAATTAGTTAAGGGGGACCCTGGGTGGCTCAGTTGCTTAAGCATCTGCCTTCAGCTCAGGTGGTCCTGGGATCAAGTCCTGCATCAGGCTCCCTGCTCAGTGGGAAGTCTTGCTTCTCCCTCTTCCTCTGATGCTCCCCCCTGCTCGTGCTTGCTCTCTCCAGCTCTCTCTCTCAAAACAAATAAATTTTAAAATCTTTAAAAAAAAGTTTAAGTGGCACCTGGGTGGCTCAGTTGGTTAAGCCACTGCCTTCGGCTCAGGTCATGATCCCGGAGTGCTGGGATTAAGTCCCACATCCGGCTCCCAGCTCTGCCAGGAGTCTGCTTCTCCCTCTGACCTTCTTCCCTCTCATGTTCTCTTTCTCTCTCAAATAAATAAATAAAATCTTAAAAAAAAGAAAGAAAAAATGTTTAAAAAAATTAGTTTAAGGAGAAAAAATATATTCATTAGCTAGAACACAAATGATAAATCAAGCAAAAATGTTGACCATAGGTTAATCTGGGTATGGATGCAACTTTTTTTTTTTAAAGATTTTATTTATTCATTTGACAGAGAGAGATCACAAGTAGACAGAAAGGCAGGCAGAGAGAGAGAGAGAGAGGGAAGCAGGCTCCCCGGATGCAACTTTTTAATAATTTTTAATAATTTTTTCCCTTTATAAAATTTTTAATTTTTTTTTTTTAAGATTTTATTTATTTGACAGAGAGAGAGAGATCACAAGTAGGCAGAGAGGCAGGCAGAGAGAGAGGGGAGGAAGCAGGCTCCCTGCGGAGCAGAGAGCCCGATGCGGGGCTCGATCCCAGGACCCTGAGATCATGACCTGAGCCGAAGGCAGAGGCTTTAACCCACTGAGCCACCCAGGCGCCCCATTTTTTTTAATTTTTTATTGAAGTATAAACATACAATAACTTTTCTAAAAATCTGATTTCTTTTTTAAGTTTTAAGAAATTGCCCATTCTGGGGCGCCTGGGTGGCTCAGTGGGTTAAGCCGCTGCCTTCAGCTCAGGTCATGATCTCAGGGTCCTGGGATCGAGTCCCACATCGGGCTCTCTGCTCGGCAAGAAGCCTGCTTCCCTCTCTCTCTCTCTCTCTGCCTTCCTCTCCGTCTACTTGTGATCTCTCTCTGTCAAATAAATAAATAAAATCTAAAAAAAAAAAAAAAAAAAAGAAATTGCCCATTCTGGGCAAAGAACCTGAATAAAAATTTCTGCAAAGATTATACAGCCATGGCCAGCAAGCATATGAACATACTCAATATCACTAATCATCGGAGACATGCAAATTAAAACCACAATGAGCTATCACCTCTCACCCATTAGGATGGCTATTATTTAAAAAAGAAAGAGGGGCGCCTGGGTGGCTCAGTGGGTTAAAGCCTCTGCCTTCAGCTCAGGTCATGATCTCAGGGTCCTGGGATCGAGCCCCGCATCGGGCTCTCTGCTCAGCGGGGAGTCTGCTTCCTCCTCTCTCTCTCTGCCTGCCTCTCTGCCTGCTTGTGATCTCTGTCTGTCGAATAAATAAATAAAATCTTAAAAAAAAAAAATTTAAAAAAAATTAAAAAGAAAGAAAAGGAAAACAACAACAGAACAAGCGTTAGCAAGGACATGGAGAAATTGTTCACTGTTGGTAGGACTGTAAAATGGTGCAATTTCTAGGGCAAATAGTATAGAGTTTCTTCTAAAAATTAAAAACAGAACTACCACCTGATCTAGCAATCCCCCTTGTAGATATATATATCCAAAAGAATTGAAAGCAAGCTCTCAAAGAGATATTTGCAACCTATGTTCATAGCAGCACTATTCAAAATAACCAAGAGGTGGAAGGACTCAAATGTTCATCAACCAATGAATGTATAAACAGAATGGGGCATATACATACAATGGACTATTATTCAGCCTAAAAATGGAAGGAAATCCTGCCACATACTACAACATGGATGAACCCTGGAAATATTATGCTAAGTGATACAAGCCAGTCACAAAAAGACAAGTATCGCATATGCTTCCACTTCTATGAAGTACCTAAAGTAGTCAAATTCATAAAAACAGAAAATAGGAGAGTGGTTACCAGGGCCTGGAGAGATGGGGTAAGGGGGGAATTGTTTTATGCGCACAGAGTTTTAGTAGTGCAAGATGAAAAGATTCTAGAGATCTGTTTCACAACTCAACACTACCAAAGTGCACATTCAAAAATGGTTAAGATGGTAATTTTTTTTAAAGATTTTATTTATTTATTTGACAGAGATGACAAGTAGGCAGAGAGGCAGGCAGAGAGAGAGGAGGAAGCAGGCTCCCCGCCGAGCAGAGAGCCCGATTCAGGGCTCGATCCCAGGACCCTGGTATCATGACCTGAGCCAAAGGCAGAGGCTTAACCCACTGAACCACCCAGGCACCCCTAAGATAGTAAATTTTATATGTTTTCTTACCACATGCCCAAAAAACTTTTAAGTACCCATTCTGGCAACCCAGGCCTCTTCATAACACTGCCTCCTCCCTTAGTCTTGTTCAATAAAAGGTTTAAGTCTAACAGGTAGGTGTGTTCTTACATTCTGGGCAACTGGAGTCCCCTTGTTTTGTTTTGTTGTTTTTAAAGATTTTATTTATTTATTTGAGAGAGAGAGAG
Organism: Lutra lutra; assembly: GCF_902655055.1. Classification (NCBI taxonomy): domain Eukaryota; kingdom Metazoa; phylum Chordata; class Mammalia; order Carnivora; family Mustelidae; genus Lutra; species Lutra lutra. The sequence continues at coordinate 17,802,528 of NC_062294.1, forward strand.
AGAACACAAAAGCAGGGTTGTGGCAGGCAGAAGGAAACAGAGAAGCAGACTCCCTGCAGAGCGGGGAGCCCCATGTGGGACTCGACCCCAGGACCCAGGGATCATGACCTGAGCCAAAGGCAGTTGCTTAACCAACTGAGCCACCCCAGCACCCAGTCCCTTGTTTTTATAAAAAGGAATAGCTTCATAACATTTGAGGGACTCCTGGAAAACCCCTATCAATAAGGCAGAACTTAGTGGGGAATCAGACTACTGCTCCCTTGACTTCTGCTGAGCTAGTTCATCCTTTCTTCACCTCGAGCTGCTGAGGGCTTTGCAGAGCTTTTAAGGAGGTGCGTGCATGCCTGGTATTTCCTAAAGCCTATACTCTGGTCCTGTGAGGTGGGTGGGATGCTTTAACTAAAACCACAGCTGGACCACCTCATGTGAACCCAGATCATCCAGGCAGCGGGCCTGCACAGCAACACTGGGCCCACCAGGGGGCAGCAGGCACCATACTGTGCCAAGTCCAGTACTAGGCCATCCTGGCCACCTACCAATGCTAAGCAAGGGTCCACTGGCCAACCTGCCTCTGCTCTCTGCAGGTGTTATGCCTGAGGGGAAGGCCTAGGTGTCCTCTGGCAGAGGCTGGTTTGTTTATAAGCCATCTTGACTTTGGCAGAGGCCAGTCCGTTTATAAGCCGTCCTGACTCTACAGAGTAAACACCCACCAAGCATGCTGAAGGGGGCATCACAGGCAACAAAACAACCGCTGAGCTCTCTGGGACTTATATTTTTGGTCCCCGTTCCTCAGGCTCTAGGTCCATGAGTCCTTGCAGTCCCTCACAGTCCATGAGTCCTCACAGTCCATCCTCCCAATCCTCTTCGAAATCCAAGACGTTTGGAGGGCCAGGAGGGAGCTGGCTAAGAAAGGCCACACTTAACCCACAGCTGACCAATTGAGGGCCTGAGTAGAGGCTTGAAGAATGAGGGACCAGATAAACACTGCTCAGTGTACTAACACATTCCCCTGCGACTAGCCTCTGGACACAGGTTCCTCCCTGCCCTGGGCAAATTCTGGCAGGATGGAAGGCTTACAGATGCCTAGCTCTCATTTCTTGGACTTCCTTGCCTCTATTTCAACCCCTTAGAAGTCAGGTCCTACACCCATGACCCGAAACTCGGGAACCTCGCTTTCTGACTCCCACATTTGGACAACACATGCTCCCTCTCTCCCATTTCATTTTGCTAGCACCCTAGATGGTTCTGGCCCTACCCGGCTACAGACAGCAGCATGCCAATCCTCAGCCATGGGCATCCCCTCAGGCTCTGCAGCTCTCCTTCCCATAAAGCTGAAAAACAGCATGACTATGCAGACCTAGCTGCCAGGCAAATCTCCCAGTGTCCATAATCCACAGCAAAGGGACCAAACTGCCCTCACTTTCTTTTCTCAGGTCTCCACCCCACTCCTGCCACCCTCATCGCCAACAGAGGACTGGCTTCCCACATCTTGTAAAACATATCTCAGACAAAACCCCTTGGCTTCCCTGCCTTCCATGGTTCCCCCACTCTCCTCCCTGCCCTATCTTGGAGGCAGGCCCCATCTAGAATCCTGCCCCTCCAACTCCAGGCCCTACCCACCCCACACCAATTTGCTGAATCTTCAGCCTTCATCTCAAGGCAAAGTGCTTTCTCTTATGTTGCAAATATACACGTCACTCCCTTCACCCAGCTTCCTTCATCTCCCCTACCTGCATGTACTCTTTTCTTCCATTCACCTCTTGAATTCCTGAGGGGTAGTGGGCACCTCTGTTTCTACTTCCTCATTTGCTGCTTACTCCTCAATCCATTGCCCCCACAAGTGTTTGCATCTCTGTGCCACAGCAGTCCTCCAATCGTCTGGTTTCCAAATCACCTTTTTGGTCCTTTTGCAATCGGACTTCTCTATATCATCTATCCACACTTGACAGACTTGACTTTTGCCTTCCCTGACACACCTTCTTAATTTGCCTATTTCCTTCACTCTTTTACTTTTTTTAAGATTTTACTTTAAGTAGGTTACAAGCCCAAGGTGGGGCTTGAATTCACAACCCCAAGGTCAAGAGTTATATGCCCTACTGACTGAGCCAGCCAAGCGCCCCACTCTTACTTTTCTATCATAAATTACTTACCTGTCCCCCCACATACAAACACCCAGTACATTAGGGTATATTCTTCCCAAGTTCCCTCTTAAGCCCTCCCTTCTCTCTATACCAGTGGCTTTTTAATTAAAATTTTTATTTTGAGATAATTGGAGGTTCACATGCAATTGTAAGAATGTGGGCTCCCAGGGGCGCCTGGCTGGCTCAGTTGGTTAAGCATCCAACTCTTGGGGCGCCTGGGTGGCTCAGTGGGTTAAAGCCTCTGCCTTCGGCTCAGGTCATGATCCCAGGGTCCTGGGATCGAGCCCCGCATCGGGCTCTCTCCTCAGCGGGAAGCCTGCTTCTCCCTCTCTCTCTCTGCCTGCCTTTCTGCCTACTTGTGATTTCTGTCAAATAAATAAATAAAATCTTTAAAAAAAAAAAAAAAAAGCATCCAACTCTTGATCTCAGCTCAGGTCTTGATCTCAGGGTCATGAGTTCAAGCCCTGCATCAGGCTCCGTGCTAGGCGTGGAGCCTACTTAAAAAAAAAAAAAAAAAAAAGTGAACTCGTATGTACTGTTTGCCCAACTTCCCCAATGGTAACATCTTACAAAACTATTGTGTAATACAAGCAGGATACTGACACTGAGAGTTCAGTCACAGAACAGTTCCATGAACAGTTCCAACAGTCCTATCACCACTAGGATTCCTTGTTCTGCCCTTTTATAGCCACAGTCACCATCCCACCAGCAATGCTTTTCAAAGATAGAAGTATCTGAAGCACTTGAATACCTTCTTCTTCAACTTCTCACCCACACTAGGGAGACATATCAGGACTAGGGATGGTGAGTGGGAGAGAATTCTCCAGATAATTCTGTTATATGCCCACCAGAGAAACACTGCTCATACCCCAACACTATCCAATATCAACTACTTCTGTAATGCTGTTTTTCCTAGAAAATACTTTTTAAGCCTGGGTGTAAAGGCCTACTACTCTCCAGAACAGCCAGGATGTAGGCAACCCAGTAGGTACTACTACCAGAAAATCCTGTGGCTCTCAAAACCAACCCCATCCCGCCTCCCTGCTCCTTTTCCTCCTCTTCCTAACCTTGAGTTCATTCACAGATGCATGAATGTCTATTCACTTGTGTGGAGGCCAGGGCAGTGACCTGATACAACACTCATCTAATCACCCAGCCCAGGGATCCCACAAGGCCTCCATGCGGCCCAGGCTCCTGACCCTGAACAGGGCCCAGAGAACTCACAAGTGTCATGTTTGTCTCCCGCTGCCTTCAGGGAGTGCCTGTGAAGTGAGTGCCCATTCTGCCCCCAACTAACTCCTGACCACTCCCACCCACAGACAAGGAGGCCACACTGGTGGCAAAGCCCTCCGAGAAAATCAGGAGCCTCTTACCTCACAGTACACAATGTCCGCTCCATAGTCCAGGGCCAGCAGCCGCATTGGAAGAGTGCCTACCCGAACCATAGGGGCTAAGATGAGTTTGTTGCGGTAGCACAGTGAGAGGCTATGCTCAATCATTCTTCCTCTGCTAAAGCCTGCAGAAAGGGAAAACAAGAGTCTGAAATCCACGAAAAGAAAATCTTCTCTGTTATCCAGGGCAGACTTTTCTTCTATCCAACACATAGGACTTTGTTTCCCTTTTCTCTGATCATAAAAATCAGGCATGTTTATTCATTCATCTAAAGAATAATAATTATATGCCTAGTTTGGGACAGTCACTGTCCTAGTCTTTTGGGATAATCAGAGAACAAAACAGAAAAATTTCTGCTCTAACAGAGCTTTTATTCTAGCAGGGGAACAAAGGCAAAAAAAATAACATATAACAAATCACATAGCATGTTGAAAAATTGGTAATGCTATGGAGTTAAAAAACAGGGAGATGGGACGCCTGGGTGGCTCAGTTGGTTAAGCAGCTGCCTTCGGCTCAGGTCATGATCCCAGCATCCTGGGATCGAGTCCCACATTGGGCTCCTTGCTTGGCAGGGAGCCTGCTTCTCCCTCTGCTTCTGCCTGCCACTCTGTCTGCCTGTGCTCACTCTCGCTTCTCTCTCTATGACAAATAAATAAATAAAATCTTTAAAAAAAAAAAAAACAGGGAGAAAGAAAATTGAAAACACTGGGGCTGGGTTAAAAGTTTTTTCCATTTTACTGAGATGTGATTGACATATAATGTATTCATTTAAGGTGTACAACATAGTGATTTGATATATGTATATACCAGAAAATGATTACCACAGTAAGTTAATATCTATCACCTCATATATTAATAATTCTTTTTATTGTGATGAGAACTTTTAAGATCGACTCTTAGTGAGGTCTCTGGGTGGCTCAGTAGCTTGGGCATCCGACTCTTGGTTGCAGCTCAGGTCATGAACTCAGGGTTGTGGGATAGAGCCCCATAATGGGCTCTGCACTCAGCTCACTGAGTCAGCTTAGGATTCCTTCCCCTCTGCTCCTCCCCCTGCTCCCTCTCCCTCTCTCTCTCTTTCTCAAATAAATAAATAAATAAATAAAATCTCTCTTTTTTTTTTTAAAGATTTTATTTATTTATTTGTCAGAGAGAGTGAGCACAGGCAGACAGTGGCAGGCAGAGGCAGAGGGAGAAGCAGGTTCCCCGCTGAGCAAGGAGCCCAATGTGGGACTTGATCCCTGGATGCTGGGATCATGACCTGAGCCGAAGGCAGCCGCTTAACCAACTGAGCCACCCAGGCATCCTGAATAAATAAATAAAATCTTTTTTTTTTTTTAAGATTTTATTTATTTATTTGACAGAGAGAAATCACAAATAGGCAGAGAGGCAGGCAGAGAGAGAGGAGGAAGCAGGCTCCCTGCTGAGCAGAAAGCCCGATGTGGGGCTCGAACCCAGGACCTGGGATCATGACCTGAGCCGAAGGCAGCGGCTTAACCCACTGAGCCACCCAGGCGCCCCAATAAAATCTTTTTTAAAAGATCCACTGTCAGCAACCTTCAAATACGTGATATTGTCAACTATAGCTGCTATGTTGTAGATTACATCCTCAGAACATATTTATCTTCTAACTGGAAGTCGTATCTTTTTTTTTCTTTTTTTAGAGAGAGAGAAAGAGAAGGGGGAGGGGAGGAGAAGAGGGAGAGGAACAAGCAGATTCTGTGCTAAGCACAGAGCCAACACAGGGCTCGATCCCACAACCCTGAAATCATGACCTGAGCCGCAATCAAGACTCAGACATTTAACCAACTGCACCACTCAGACGCCCCAGGAGTTCCTATCTTTTTACCACCTTCACCCATTTACCCCACACCCCCAGCAGGAAAAATACAAATACATGGTATATTAATTGTATATTTTACATTAAAATATAAAAACATTTACATGAAAATATTTATGTTAAAATATAAAATTTTAAATAGGGAAACCAAGATAGGCTTCAATGGAAAGATAACATTTGAGCTAAGACTTGAGTTAGCCAAGTTGGTATCTAGTGGAAGAATACACAGCAGAAGAGGGCACCTGGGTAGCTCAGTGGTTAAGCATCTGCCTTTGGCTCGGGTCATGGTCTCAGGGTCCTGGGATCAAGCCCCACATGGGGCTCTCTGCTCAGCAGGGAGCTTGCCTCCACCCTCTCTCTGCCTGCCTCTCTGCCTACTTGTGATCTCTCTGTCAAATAAATAAATAAAATATTTAAAAAAAAAAAAAGAATACACAGCAGAAGAGACAGCCAGTGCAAAGGCCCTAGGGCAGGAGCTTGCCTGGTGTGTTAGAGGAACAGCAAGAAGACCAATATGGTTGGAACACAAAGAGAAGAGAAAGTAATGAAAGTCAGATACAAAATGTCTCAGCAGTAAGCACACAGTAGTCAGATCCCATATGGCCTTGAAGGACACTCTACGGACTGTTAGCTCTTCACAAAATAGAAGCCAGTAAAGGGTTTTAAATAGAGGAGTAGCATGACTGAACATGTTTTCTCAGGATCATGGTGACTGCTAAAAAAAGAGCAGAGCAGTCCTTTGGGGGCCAGAGTAAACATAGGCAGACCAAGTACAAGGCTCTTTGGTAACCAACATAAAAACTGATGGTGGCTCAGGCCAGGGAGCTCGTATTAGAGGTGGTGAGAAGTGATCACATCCTAAATATACTTTGAAAGTAGAGCCAACAGGAGTAAAAAGAAAAAAAAATCGACATCCCATATCCCAGAGAGAACTGTTAACATTTATTTATTCTTAGCAAATATGGACCCCTCTAAAAAGTCATGAAGCTAGCTAGCCACAGCTATGCTCTGCTCAGTTACTGTTTCCATTTGCTTTTTTACTATTCAGACCGTTCTGCCGGGCCCTCACCTCACTGCTCCACTAAAACTGCTCAAAGTCACCAATGACCTGGAAGTTGTGCGATCAACCAGACACTCACCTGTCCACAATCTTGTTTCACTAACAGTGCAGTGACATGGTTGAGCCTCCCCTCTTCCTTGACCCCCCTGGCCCCATACTTTCCTGGTTTTTCTCCCAACTCTCTGCCCTGCTTTTCAGGGTCTTTCCTGGTTTCACCTCCTCTACTCACTTGTTTCCTCCTTAGTCTTGGGCCCTCTTCCCTTCTAATTCCACACATTCTCCCTTGCAAATTTGCTTATTCCCATGGCTTAAAATATTGGCATCTTTGGAGATCACCAGCATATTACATCAACTGTTCAACACACATCCCCCCCCGGGTATCTTAAGGACATCTTATACTAAGCATGCAAAAACAAGATCTTGATCTGCCCTCCTAAGCTGCCTCCGCTATCTTCATTAATTCATTCAACAGACATCTATTGAGCCCCTATGATATGCTAAGCACTGACTGGCACTATGAGGAGGAGGAGGTACAGAAGAAGAGAGGGTTATAGAAAGGGAACTTACAAATACGTGTGAAATTACGACCATGTACAGTGCTATGAAGGACATGAGGTTTTGGGAAGCTGTGCCGCAGGAAATGGATGAATAGCGGGGTTGAGAAAGGCTTCCCTTAAGAAATAATTTCTTCTTCTTCTTTTTATTTTTTGTTTTTGATTTTATTTATTTTAGAAAAAGAGAGCAAATTCAAGAGTGCAGGGAGGGGATACAGCACAGGGGGTGGGAGGGAGGGAAATAATCTCAAGCAAACTCTGCATTGAGCGTGGGTCCTGACACAGGGCTCTATCTCACAAACCTGAGATCAAGATCTGAGCCGAAATCGAGAGTCAGATGCTTAACCGACTGAGCCACCCAGGTGCCCCAAGAAATAATTTCTGATTCAAGATTTCAAGGGAGAGAAGGTGTTAATCAGGCCAATACATGGAGAGAAAATGTTTCCCATTTCAGCAACTAGCATTTCCATTCACCCAATTACTCATCCTTAATTCATATTCCCCACATTTAATCTATCACTAACTACTGTGGAAACAACCTTCAAAATATAACTCTAATCCATCTGCTCTGCTCCATCTCCAGTGCCACCATTGTGCAGGAAGCCAGCCTCCTAATTGGTCTCCCCAAATCTAATCCTACCCCCTCCTATTCTTTCTCTTGATACTGTGTGGCATTTGAAAAAGGCAACTCTGATAATACCCCTCCCTTGTTTATATCCTTCAATGGCTTCCCTCTGAGTTTAGGAGAACTCCCAAACCCTTCTGATGGCCCACCAAGCCCTGCCCACATCTCCAGCTTCCCTCGAGCCTCTCTCCCCCTCACTTTCCTTGTCCTGGTCACCCTGGACTTCTTTGAAAGTCTCCCACACTAATCTCTGGGGTCTGTGCACTTGGAATCCATCCTCTCTGTCTGGAAGACTCTCACGACTCAATCATACACACCCACACTGAGGTCCTCTTGACCTTGAATGTCCCCTTTTTGGAGACAATTCCCTACCAGACCATCTAACTTCAGGTCCCTGGTCACATGCTCTCGCAACACTTTGTGCTTCCCTATAGCTCAGTTACAATCCCCATGTGTCCACACTGATTTGTGTGGTTTCTTGTTTAACCCCCAGCTCCTGCTCTAAGCCACCAGGACAAGTTCCACAAGGACAGGAATATGACTACCTAGTTTACTGCCAGATTTCTAGCCCTGAGCCCAGTACTTGACCCTTAGCAGCTGCTTAGAAAGCAAGGTATGACTGAATTCTTACTCTGTGGCAGCTAAGAACACCCTCCTAGAGGGTGGTTGGTCTGGGAACTCCCTCTGGCACCTGCCAGCAGTGCCTGACGGGGCTTGCCTCCAAAAAGACTCCTTTCAAAGAAATGAGGCAGTCCCCACCCTTTCCCAGTTACCGTCACAACCATTCACTGGGCCCCAAGATCACACCCAGATCACCAATTCAGTCACACAAACTGAGACGATCTATCATTCTTTTTTTTATTTCTCTCTCCACCATTCTTTTAAGGGCTGGTCTTCTGACAGTTTTGGTTACCTTCTCAGACAGTAACCTTAACTTCAATTGCATAGATACAAAATCCCACTAATTATAACACTTTCAGACTGAAGATAACACTACTCAGGGAAAGCAATGAATGGAAACAAAACTTTACCATTTACCCTTCCATGTAAATTTTCCTAGAGGCTACGACCTTGCTTAAAAAGCAATTTCTTTAAAATACAAATTTAGAGTTAAAGCGGAAGTCAAGGGGCGCCTGGATGGCTCAGTGGGTTAAAGACTCTGCCTTCAGCTCAGGTCAGGATTCCGGGGTCCTGGGATCAAGCCTCGCATCAGGTTCTCTGCTCAGCGGGGAGCCTGCTTCCCTTCCTCTCTCTCTCTCTCTGCCTCTCTGCCTACTTGTGATCTCTGTCTGTCAAATAAATAAATAAAATCTTAAAAAAAAAAAAGTCAATTAGGATTAAATATTCAGAGAATTATCCTATTTCCCACTCAAAACATGTGTAGATAAGAAAAAATTAAAGTGACCTATTATACTTACAAGAGAAAGAGGTGATACAGCATCTCTCTATTAAGATTCCAAACTCTGGAATCAGACAGACGTGCACTGGAACCCCAACTCTGCCCCAGGCAGATGAATTAACCTAATGGAGGCTCAGCCTCTCTCTGGCATATGAGGCTCCCACAGAATCTACATCAGGTGGGATGCTGTGAAAAGTCAATTCTATGATGCACAACAGCTCCCGGCACACAGTAAGGATTTCTTTGTTTGTTTTTAAGATTTTATTTATTCATTTGTCAGAGAGAGAACGCACAAGCAGGCAGAGTGGCACGCAGAGGAAGAGAGAGAAGCAGGCTCCCCGCTGAGCAAGGAGCCCGATGTGGGACTCGATCCCAGGACCCTGGGATCATGACCTGAGCCAAACACAGGGGCTTAACCAACTGAGCCACCCAGGCGTCCCAACAGTAAGGGTTTTTTTGGTTTTTTGTTTTTTTTTTAAGATTTTATTTATTTGTTAGAAAGAGAGAGAGAGAGAGGGAGCGAGCATGAGCACAGGCAGACAGAGTGGTAGGTAGAGGCAGAGGGAGAAGCAGGCTCCCCGCCGAGCAAGGAGCCCGATGTGGGAATCGATCCCAGGACGCTGGGATCATGACCCGAGCCGAAGGCAGCTGCTTAACCAACTGAGCCACCCAGGCGTCCCCCAACAGTAAGGGTTTAATAAATGTTAACTGCTCTCACTATCTGGCTTTTACACTATCAACACATTCGAAGTCTATTGTTAGATCAACAGACATCTACTAGTTCTTTTAGGATGAAGGCACCGTGTGAAGTGCAGAAGGTAAAGAAATGGAAAGAACTGAGCTCTTGAGCCCAAGGAACGTCTCGGCTCTGCCACTGCCATCAGGTGACTGACGACAACAGCCTGCAAACCAGTCTCTCTGCTTCCAGTCTCATTGTGTTCAATCTAAGTTCCTTCCAGCAGCCGGCAGGGTCTTTTAAAACACAAATTGGGACAGGATATTCCTATTCTCCACAGCCTTCCCTTCTGCCCTTACAATTAAGTCCCAGCTCCTTCACATTGCAAACAAGTCTGCTCCCTGCCTTCCTCAGAAGCCCTATCTTTCATCTCTTGCCCCCTGCCCTCTTAACTCCCCCATGCTAAGCTTCACCTCTTCTGAACTATTTCTAGCTCCCCAAACTGGCCTGCTGTCTCTCAACAAACTGGCCTGTAGTCTCTGAACAAGTTGCCCCTGCCTAGAACCCAGATTCCTATCCCTCTACCTGGCTGACTTCAGCAGCCTTTCAGAACATCACATAGATGCACTTCCTCCAGAAAGCCTTCCCTGACATTTATCTCCCAAACACAGAGTAAGGGCACCTCCTCTTAGCTCATTCCTGTCCTGGGATGGAATATACTCTTATAATTATAAGAGCAACTAACTGTCAACCTACCTCCCTCATCACAAGGGGAAGGCAAGCCCTGCATCTTGCTTATCACCAGATCTTTGTCACAGAGCACAGAAAACACAATCTGGCATAAATGTTAGGGTTTGTTGTGGAAAGAAGTTAACAGGTCAAGTGGCAATGAGAACCACAATATGACCCATGCTTCAGCTACAAAAGGGCTCTATCGCAGACAAATGTGCTCTATCACAGAGCACTTCAAGTGCCTTGCCATACCTCATTTGGTTACAGAGCAGACAAATGACTACCCCACTCCCTTGCTTACCCAGTGAAGGACTGTGAGCCCTTTATGCAACTTGCATAAGAGCCATCACTTGAGTGAACAAGACTCAGGTAAGAAAGCAGCAGGAGACGAAGTGGGGAACAGACTCTGGAGATGATGAGGAGATGAGCTGTAGGCCACACACATCCTCTAACAGCTTTTGCGTCAAGGGGTGACAAGGCCATGGCTGGGCTTTAGCAAGATCATTCAGAAAATAGATGATGGGCTGGAGAGTGAAAGATCGGAAGGAGACAAGGAAATGGGTTAGAAAGACGGTGAAATGATGTAGGCGCATAATGACATGGGCTGAAAAGAGAATGGCCAGCACTTGCACAACAGTCCTGATGCAGGCAGGATAATGAAGGAACAGGGAAAGAATACTAATAGCCACTTTTTATTTTTGCAGTGCCTTGCAATTCCCAAAGTGGTTTGTTTATAACTGTGATTCTCAAACAGGGTGGCACATTAGAATCATCTGGAAAGGCTTTAAAAAAACACCAATGTCAGGGCACCTGGGTGGCTCAGTGGGTTAAAGCTTCTGCCTTCGGCTCAGGTCAAGATACCAGGGTCCTGGGATTGAGCCCCACATCAGGCTCTCTGCTCAGCAGGGAGCCTGCATCCCACGGGCTCTCTCTGCCTACTTGTGATCTCTGTCTGTCAAATAAATAAATAAAATATTTAAAAAAACAACAACAACAACAAAAAACAAAGTCCAGGTATTACCCCTCCCCCCGCCAAACCAGTTAAATCAGAATGTAAATTCCACTAGGGTAGGAATTTTACCTGTTTTTCTCACTGTCTGTTTGAACAGTACCCAGCATATGCATGGTGCTCAGGAAACATTTACTCAATGAATAAATGAATGCATGAATGACTGTACCATTATCACCTGAGATCTAAGGGACAATTCTGTTTAAAACTCATGGAGTCAGTTAAGCAGCTACCTTTGGCTGGGGTCATGATCCCACAGTCCTGGGAGGGAGCCCCATGTTAGGCTCCCTGCTCAGCAGAGAGCCCGCTTCTCTCCCTCTGCCTGCAGCTCTACCTACTTGTGCTCTCTCTCTGTCAAATAAATAAACAAAAATCTTAAAAAAAAAAAAAACTTAGAGTAACCAGACAATGTGAGTTACCATGGCAGCCCTGGGAAAAAATACTATCAGTTAGATCTCTGCTCTCAGGAGCCTACATTCTTTCTACAATAAGTAAAACTTTCTTATTTCTAAAGCACTGTAATATACAACATGTATCTCAATAACAACTAGAGGTTACTCAAGGTGAGCAGAAGGAAAAGAGCGGAGCCTTATTTAGTGGCCGATGAACTGACAAAAAGAAATTAAGGGCCATGAGCAGAGAATGGCTAAGACAGATTCCAACCCTTATGAGATTTTGAATTAATCATATTGTCAGGGCTTGAGCATGGTAAGAAAGCAGCCATATATTAACCAGCTTCCCTGCCCCCAAACATTTGGGCAGAACCCAAATGCAAGTATATACCAATGTATTATTCTTTTCTGATTAATTCCTTCAGTAAATCTGTTCTGGCTTGGTGCAAAGTAAGAGTTTGTTTTTATCTGAAAAAACAGTGGCACATGTAAATGGATAAAATTTGTTGAGTCAGATGTTCAGGAAGCTACATAGATAAGGAACAAGGAGCCCCGAGTTCTTGAAAAGAATCATAGAAGTAGTATAGAATCATTGTATCTTAGAGTGTCCTTTGTATCGACTCCCCTCTACCATATTGCCAACCAGCAGTCATCTGGCCTGGATATGAACTTTTCAGTGATAGAAAACTCAGTACCCTCAAGACAGATCTGGGCAATTTTAGTTGTTACAGCAGTTCTTTATATCAAATTTAGCATCTGCCTATTACTTATGAGTCCTTGTTCTGCCTTCTGGAGTAGTACACCCCACAGCACACCTCATCTCTTTTCCATTTGGCACATTCCCCAGATCCACAAGGACGGTCTTGTTCTCTCTAAACTTCTCTTCTCCAGCTTCACTCCCTTGAATCACTTTTTCTTGTGTTTATGACCTACGGGGCCCCCAACATTCCTAGTCCCAAGGTCAAAGCAAGCAATGGCATCAATGTACTTGCTAGAGATTCTGAGGGTGAGGAAGAGCCAGTGAAAGAGCTTGTCAAACGCACCTACCTGTAGTAAAAGCACATGTAACCTCAGCCACTCTTCAGTCCTCATACTCTATGCAGGGCTTCTCAACAACACACTGTTCACCTATTGGGCCAGATAATCCTTTTTTGTTGAGGGCTTTCTTGCACATTGTACAATGCTGCACATTGTACAACATCCCTGGCATCTGCACACTAGATGCCGGTAGCACACTTCCCAAATGTGACAACTAAAAATGGCTCCATGCTCAGGATGCCTGGGTGGCTCAGTCAGTTAAGCGGCTGCCTTCAGCTCAGGTCATGATCCCAGGATCCTGGGACTGAGTCCCACACTGGGCTCCTCGCTCAGCTGGGAGTCTGCGTCTCCCTCTGCCTGCTTTGCATGCCACTCCAGCTGTTTGTACTCTCTCTGACAAAAAAATAAATGAAATCTTTAAAAAAATAAAAAATGAAAATGTCTCCAAACTCTGTCAAATGTCCCGGGGTGGGGCAGGGGCAAAGTCACCCTCACTTGAGAGCCACTGCTCTATCCAATGACCCTGTTCATCTGTCACTACTCAAAACTCTCCTCTGATGGTTTAATGGTAACTTTCCAGAAAGTCTACTTATGTATCAAAATGGCATTTGAAACTTTAGAAGTATTTATCTTTTTGGGAACAACATGCATTGGTGAGGATGTGGAGGAAAAAAGAACCCTCCTGCACTGTTGGTAGAAATTAAAACTGGAGCAGCCACTTTGGAAACAGTGTGGAAGTTTCTCAAAAAATTAAAACTAGAATTGCCATATGATCCAACAATTCCAGTACTAGATATTCATGCAAAGAATATGAAAACATTAAGTCAAAAAAATATATGCATCCCGGGCACCTGGGTAGCTCAGTGGGTTAAAGCCTCTGCCTGCAGCTCGGGTCATGATCCCAGGGTCCAGGATCGAGCTCCGCATCAGGCTCTCTGCTCAACGGGGAGCCTGCTTCCTCCTCTCTCTCTGCCTGCCTCTCTGCCTACTTGTGGTCTCTCTTTCTGTCAAATAAATAAATAAAATATTTTAAAAATATATATATGCATCCCTATGTTTACTGCAGCATTGTTTACAACAGTTAAATTATAGAAGGAACCCAAGTGTCCCTTGATAGATGAATGGATAAAGGAGATGTGGTATACACACACACACTGGAATATTAACTATTAAAAAAAGAATGAAATCTTGCCATTTCCAACAACATGGATGGATTTAGAGGGTATAATGCTAAGAGAAGTAAGTCAGTCAGGAAAAGATAAGGGTTTTTTTTTTTTGCAACCTGAACATCTGAATTCAAGTAAAATATTCTGTCTGACCAGGGCTATGTGAGGCAAGCCTCACATATCTGATCACTCAGTAGATTAGAAGGGCCTTCCTCACCACTATTTAAACAATTTAGGTATCTGAGAAGCCAGTGGAGGTGAGTGTACTACAAGAATGGTAGCTTCAGGATGAAAAGTTGGCAGGGGAGGCAAGAGAATGGAGAGTGAATCTCAGCTGAAAAGGGAGGGAAAGGGGCGCCTGGGTGGCTCAGTGGGTTAAAGCCTCTGCCTCCGGCTCAGGTCATGATCCCAGGATCCTGGGATCAAGCCCTGCATCCGGTTCTCTGCTCAGCAGGGAGCCTGCTTCCCTTCCCCTCTCTCAGCCTGCCTCTCTGCCTACTTGTGATCTCTGTCTGTAAAATAAATAAATAAAAATCTTAAAAAAAAAAAAAAACCTTTAAAATTTAAAAAAAAGGGGGGGGGGGAGTACAAAGAGAAAGGTCTGCTTGATATAAAGCCTGAAGATCTTACCTTCCACTTCACAGGCCATCAGCTTGCCCTGGGGGCTCTCAGCTCTTGGTCGAGGGAAGGGGGGGACCTAGAGCTAAGACACCTGGCCCTTGTCTTCTCCCCCAGGCCTGACCATACATTGAGACTCTCAATAAACATTTACCACCAGACCTTGCACAGGGACCACATCTGGGAAAACACCACCGCACCCTCGGAATTTACGGGAGGAGACCAGCACTGACAAGCCACCAAGGAAGCGGTGGGAGCGATAAAGGAGTATAGCAAGGCTCGGACACCCAATCGCCAGAAGCCCTCCGCCCCCAGTCCATAAGACCAGGCCCCCCACCGCCGCGTAGCGCCGGATCCCAGAGCCTGCCTTCATCGAGCCCGTTTCCCCAAGGTTGGTCCGGGTCTGGATGTCGCCAACCCCTGTTCGGACCTACAGACCTCGCTGCAGTTGAACTTTGCAGACTCTCCCTCCTTCCTCAGGGTTCGCCTACTCCACGAGCCTTGCTGAGCCGTGCCAGACACCGTCCTCGAGGCCTTGCGCGCCCGTGACGTCATTGCCATGCGCCTGTCGCACACCAAGGCACTATGGCTCTGGCGCGGCCGCTGCGAGTGCTGCGGCTCGCGGTTCGGTTGCTTTTGGCACCTCGACGGGACCTAGCGGTCCGCGGTCCGGAGGAGCCCCTGCCAGTAGTTCGCATCCCGCGGGCTCTACAGCGGCGGCAGGAAGAGCGGCAAGGCAGACGGAGTTCCCCGCGGCTGGTGCTGGCGCGACCTGGCCCGCTGCTCATCTCGGCGCGGCGGCCAGAATTGAACCAGCCGGCGCGCCTCACGCTGGGCCGTTGGGAGCGCGCGCCACTAGCTTCGCGTGGTTGGAAGAATCGGCGCTCCCGCAGGGACTACTTCTCTATCGAGCGAGCGCAACGTGAGGTACCAGCGCTGCAGAACCCCCAGTTCGAGGGCAGCTTCGCGGCTCTTGGTCTGGAACCCCGCGTGCTGCATGCACTACAGGAGGCAGCTCCTGAAGTCGTTCGGCCTACAACCGTGCAGTCGCGCACCATACCCCCTCTACTTCGCGGCCGTCACATCCTTTGCGCTGCGGAAACCGGCAGTGGCAAGACTCTTGGATACCTACTACCTCTGCTTCAGCGGCTCTTGGGCCGGCCAAGCTTGGATTCGCACAGTATACCAGCTCCTCGAGGCCTGGTCCTTGTGCCTTCGCGAGAATTAGCCGAACAGGTGCGGGCGGTGGCCCAGCCCTTGGGCGTCTTCTTGGGCCTCCACGTGCGGGAGCTAGAGGGAGGCCGTGGCATGAGTAGGATCCGGCTGCAACTGTCCAAACAACCCTCAGTAGATGTACTAGTGGCCACTCCAGGAGCTCTGTGGAAGGCCCTGAAAGGTCAACTAATCACCCTGAGGCAGCTCTCCTACTTGGTGTTGGATGAGGCAGACACACTATTGGATGAAAGCTTCCTGGAACTAGTGGACTATATCTTGGAGAAGAGCCATATAGCAGAAGATCCCGCTGACTTAAAAGACCCTTTCAATCCCAAAGCTCAGTTAGTGCTGGTGGGGGCCACATTTCCTGAGGGTGTAGGCCAACTGCTAAGTAAAGTTGCCAGCCCAGACTCTCTGACCACCATCACCAGCTCCAAGCTCCACTGCATCATGCCTCATGTTAGACAGACATTTATGAGGCTGAAGGGAGCAGAGAAGGTGACTGAGTTGGTGCAGATTCTCAAGCAGCATGACAGAGCATACAGGTCTAGCCCCTCGGGAACTGTTCTGGTGTTTTGTAATAGCTCCAGCACTGTGAATTGGCTGGGATATATTCTGGATGACCACAAAATCCAACACCTAAGACTTCAGGGACAAATGCCAGCCTCAATGAGGGCAGGCATCTTCCAGTGCTTCCAGGAGGGCTCCCAAGACATACTCCTCTGCACAGACATAGCCTCTCGGGGCCTGGACAGCACCCATGTAGAGCTAGTTGTCAATTATGATTTCCCTCTCACCCTGCAAGACTACATCCACAGAGCCGGTAGGGTGGGCCGTGTAGGAAGCGAGGTGCCTGGCACCGTCATCAGCTTTGTGACCCATCCCTGGGATGTAAACCTGGTTCAGAAGATTGAGCTGGCAGCACGCCGGAGGAGAAGTCTTCCAGGACTTGGGTCCTCAGTAAGAGAGCCTTTGCCCCAGCAAATCTGATGGCAGCCAGCTTAAATGTGATGCCATTAATAGGAATCTTTCCCTTTGTCCTGGGTGGGTGAGCACACTTGTCAGTAGGATGCACTGGGCAGCCAGTCACCTCTCTGAAGGCCTGGTGAGCTGTTTCTGGCTTCCAAAGGTAGATGGGCCAGCACTGCAGAGTGAGCATGGTTCTTTGTAGTCTTTCACATGAGTTCTGAAAAATAAAGTAGATTTTTGGCATTGTATTATGTCATAATTCCTAACAGTAAATGATGTATTTATGGGGCTCCTCTAACAATAGTTACCACTGGGGTAGAATTCATTGGATTGTGAGAAGATTCACACTCCGAACAACACATCTGGGACTGAGGCACTTCCATTGCTGTTTTATTATTTTTTTTATTATTTTTTATTTTTATTTTTTTTAGAAGAATATCTTTTTTTTTTCTTTTTTAAGATTTTTTATTTATTTATTTGACAGAGATCACAAGTAGGCAGAGAAGTAGGCAGAGAGAGAGGGGGAAGCAGGCTCCCCACTGAGCAGAGACCCCGATTCGGGGCTCAATCCCAGGACCCTGGGACCGTGACCTGAGCCGAAGGCAGAGGCTTTAGCCCGCTGAGCCACCCAGCTGCCCCTATTTTTATTATTTTTTAAAGTTTTTATTCATTTGAGAGAGCAAGCACGAGCAGAGAGGGACAAAGGGAGAGGGAGAAGCAGACTCCCCACTGAGCAGGGAGCCTGATGTGGGGCTCGATCCCAGGACCCTGAGATCATGACTGGAGCCAAAGGCAGACGCCCAACCAACTGAGCCACCAAGGTGCCCCATTCCATTGCTGTCCAATTAGTAAACAGATTTTATTTCTTGCCCCCAAAAACATCCATTAAGCATCCCAGAGAAAGGAAAGGGGATGTGACTAGCAGAGAGATTTTCTTCAACAGTGCCCATGGCAAGCTTGGGCATTCTTGGTGAAATCTCTCTGGGACGTACTGGAAGAAGAATAGAAGACAGACAGACGGACACAGAAATATTGGTGTGCATTTTCCAGGCTCTACCTTCTTTCTCCTCTCTTGTGGCAGGGAAAGAGAAAAGAGGATTAAACTTTTTACAAAACTGGCAAAATAAGCATATAGCATTCTCTGCTTCTAGGTTCCCGTTTCTGCATCATTCTATAAGCCTAAAGTAATGCACAGTTGAGACTCAAATACTCCACAAAACAAAATACTTGCACACTGAAAATGATGAGGTTGCAGAGAAAAGAAATGGGCGCAGGGCAATCCGCCAGGAGAGAATATTGTACTAAATGCACAATCATAGCTCTCTTTTTCATATGAAGAAGTTTGAGGCTCAGGGGGTTAAAAGAACTTAGTCAAAATCATACACACAAGTATAGCAGAATCTAGTCTACCTGCACTAAGGGTTGAGTTTTATACCAACTTTCAATATTGCTCACTTTGACTCTCAAAAGCAACCCAGTTTGGACAATAATTTGGTAACTCTATCCATGGATCACTCTGGCAGTACTGTTAAAAATACAGATTCCAGGGACGCCTGGGTGGCTCGGTTGGTTAAGCAGCTGCCTTTGGCTCAGGTCATGATCCCAGCGTCCTGGGATCGAGTCCCACATCAGGCTCCTTGCTCGTCAGGGAGCCTGCTTCTCCCTCTGCCTCTGCCTGCCATTCTGTCTGCCTGTGCTCGCTCTCCCTCTCTCTCTCTGACAAATAAATAAAATCTTTTTTAAAAAAATACAGATTCCAGGGCCACCTGGCTGGCTCAGTCTGTAGAGCGTGTGACTCAGTCTCTGGATTGTGAGTTCAAGCCCCATGAGGGATATGGAGATTATTTAAAAATAAAATCCTAAAAAAAGAAAATTACAGGGGTGCCTGGGTGGCTCAGTGGGTTAAAGCCTCTGCCTTCAGCTCAGGTCATGATCTCAGGGTCCTAGGATCGAGTCCTGTATCAGGCTCTGCTTGGCAGGGAGCCTATTTCCCCCCCCCCTCTCTGCCTGCCTCTTTACCTACTTGTGATCTCTGTCTGTCAAATAAATAAAATCTTTTAAAAATTACAGATTCCTGAACTCAACCATTTGTCTATTCTCTTCTGCCTTCCCCAGAGGTGCAACCTCCTGATAAGCCTTCAGTAACCTTTCCAGGTCAGAATGATGTTCTCAGACAAATAATCTCTCTGGAGCCTTGGGAGAATCTAAGTGTTCTTCTGCTGGCCCACCTGCCAGAAACAACCTCCTCCATGGCTCTCCCCTTCACACTTTTCCTCCTAGCTCTCCCCAAGGGCAGTCCACTCTAATCAGGCCTGACTTCATGTGTCCTCTAACACACACCACATTAATTCAAGCAACCCTGGAATAGAAAGAAGATGATGGTCTCAACCAGGGTTGCCCAACCTCTCAAATAGTGGTCCTGTCATTTTCTACCTCCAGGACACATCCCCTTTGCAACTGCCCTGGGAAACAAGCATCCCATCTTTACATATTCAAGGTCAGCAAGAGGGGGTCCCCTCCTAAGGAAGTTCATCTCTCATTGCTAGGAGTTTCTTGGCTGCACTATATCCAAGGCTGCCCAAAATATGGTTCTTTCCTCTGGGCCTGATCAGGCTAAGGGCAGAGCTGTCTATTTCCTCCACCTCTGAGAAGGACCCAATCAGCTTTTGTAACGTCTCTTCACAATTTGACCATGTTTTTCACCCACACTTCTGCTGAGCCCACACTTGCTCCTGTCAGTGGTAGTATTATTACAGTATTTGCTTTTTGTGAGAGATGAATGTAATAATTAGTCATTTTGTATTGTCATTTTGCCACGAATTTGTTTTGAATTTTATACTAACGTGGGCCCGTCATCCCCACTTTATGAAGCCATTCAGGACCCTCATTTTGCCTTGGAGCACCTTTAACATCTCTCCCAGTGTCACTTTGAAATGTGATGAGATTGTCCTCACATTCTTATCAGGTACAAATTCAGACTCCGACTTGAAGCCCTACCATAGAGCAGAGAACTTCGCTACTTATACAACCTTGCGTAGGCCCCCTTAACCTCTTGGTTTTTCCAGTCCTCAGTTGTAAAAATGTGAGGGTTCTATGAATTTACATTTGGAGCAGGACAAGTTCAAGAAGAGCTTGTCTTTGCTTTTATTCTTCCCAGCTGGAATGTCTTCATCTCCGCTCCATGGGTCCAAATCTAACTTATCCTTCAGACCCACTGCCAAAGAGCCTTCTACACAAATCTCTGCCTCTCCAGCTGTTGAATACTTAGGGTCAGTGCCGTACAACCTAGCTGTCTCTCAGGTTAACTTTGCCGCTCAAGCCAATCGCAGAATGTGGGTTTCCCTTGCCCTTTTCGGTCCCCGGGACTGTGCCAGCTCACAGGTATGCTCCACAGGGAGTGTTTACTTCACTAGGGCTGGCTGGGGAGAGAAGTGTGAGGGCCCCAGCAAGGTGCCTCTCTGCCTCCACCCTGCTCTCCTCCACAAAACCCTGAGAGCCTGAAACCTGTCCCTCAAGTCACAGATTCCTTATGTGACCTCACTGGGTAGTGATGACCTCACAGGCCTTCTCACAGTTTCCATGGCAGGGTAACTACGCAAATGTGGTGCTCTCGGGGAAACTTTCCTACCAGTTCTCTACTGGATACCAATCTGTTTGGTTGCCTGAGAATGTCTGACCGGATCTTCTATATTCATTCTAACTTGTCCTCTGTCCCCTGGGAGGGCAGCACAGCAGGTAGGCTTAGCCCAGGCATCTGTCCAAGAGTCCCTGGTGTACACACAACTCCACCTGGCTGCCACATGTTCCTTTTGGGCTTGCCCACCACACCTCAGAACTTAACCAGCTGTAAGTAATACAAGTGGCCTGGGGCCCCCTGAGGGACTTACAGTGTTCCTGCTCACTGCCCAGAAGTGAAACGTCATCCCTTGGGCAACTATTCAGAAAGCTTCTAATGTTTATAAATGCAGCCTTTCCTTTTAGGCTACAAGCTTCTTCCATTCTGACCCTTTCCAATTGGCCTCTTAGCAAAAGTCAAGTGAATTTTTGTCGGCAAGGGATAAATGGGGCAGGTTGAGGAAGAACCGTTGAGGCCTCCTCGTGAATCTCCGCTTCAAAGCCAGGCAGCTTCGCCGTGCTGTCGCATAGACGTGCACAAGGGTTCCCTGAGACACACCCCAGACTGAGCGGCTGAGTACTGGGGAAAGGTGGTGGCATATCGGTGAGAAGAACAAAAGAGTCAAGGAGAGAGATGAGTGATACAAGACGGGAGGGCTGACGAAATAGTGTCCTAAGAGATAAGGTTGACGTGAGCCTAGACTTCCTATCTAAAATCTGGCTCTGAAGCTCCCGGTCACTTGGCCTGCACATTTGGCCTTTTTCTAATCTAGGTAAAAGTATCAGAGGGCTAGAGGTCAGTGTGGTTGGAAAAGGCAACAGAATGGGGCCCAAGAGGAGTTGCCAAGGTGGGAGGGGTTTTAGCCCATTTATATTACTTTTCCAATACCTGAAAGGTTTTTCCATTAAAGCCTCAGAAGTGACAGATGTTAAGAAATGCTTTTTCTGCTGTGGAAGGGAGCGATGGAAAGGATCCTGGTGATAACTGTCTTCAGGTTCTATGGTTTCCTCTGAGAACAGGGAACAGATTTCCTGGTCTGCTGCTGCTGCCCTAAGCTCCACAGAATCACTTCTGCAGCCATATTCCTTCTCTAGGGAACTCACAGAGGTGACAGGCCAAGGCTGTGTCTTGGATACAGAGCAGATTAAAGGGCTTCAGCCAGAAACTGGGAGAGACATGAGAGGGGAAGTCCTGGCAGGTCACTGTATGTAGCAGAAATGGCTGATGAGATCTGATTTTCCTTCCAGCAGCTGTGGCTCCCACTTCTCCTCCTACACCTGGTCACTACCATGTCCTCTACCGAGGGTGTGGAGAAACCCAAGTGGGCTGGCATGGGGAGACATACTGCCTGGTTGGTGGCTACCGGACCTATGGGGATGCTCCTGTGGCCACCCCAGCAAAGGTGGAAGCAGAGAAACCAATTCCCAGCCGGGCTCCCAAGAGACGTCGAGCTCTCACAGAGTCGGATAAAGACCTAGGTTGCTCCAGCCCCAAAATTCGGCGATTGCAGCATGGTGGCCGAAGGATGACCCCACAGAAGCTTGCTGGCTGAGCCACTCTTCAGGGAGGGCAAATGTTTAACCACCCAAGACAGCTAATGCCTCTTCCTGCAGTGAACCCCACTGCCCATCATTGGAGATTAGAACCTGAGCCATTCTGTCTGAGCTCAGCCAGGAGTCTCCTTCCATACTAACTGGCTATACACAAGGAGCCTTAGGAACTGAGGCTTGAAATTAGAGGCTGCTCTGAACATCCCAGGGCTGAAACTGGCCTGGAAGAAAACCTGGTGTTTCTCTGCTCAATATTCCAGAGTCCCTTCTTGGGAAGAAGAAAGAAAAGTCTGTATTCTTTGAGTCAACAAGAATGGTATCAGCAGGGGCCCATCTATCAGATGGACTCCTGCCCTGAGTCATTGCCAGCAGCCATCAACACAAACCAAGAGGAGCCGGGCTTTTTGAAACTGAAAAAAGCAATTTGTGTCTACCCAGGGAGCCCCCTGTCTGGAGTTCCAGGAAGCAGAATAAAGAGACCCAGGAAGACCCACTCGCCAGTGCAGGAAGAAAATGGAGAGAGTTGGGTGTCACCACCACTGAGGCTCATGTGCTCCTTCATTCCCAGCCCTTTCTGGCCCCAGGGGGATTTCTGACCAATAAAACGATTTTGTCTAACATATTTGACTTGAAATCCAGCTTGTCCAAGGCCAGGCCCCAAACCCCTCTCTTCCCTTGAAGTACATTCCCACATGCAGAACCTATAGTCAGACCTTCTGCCTTGAAAAAGGACCCAAGTGCAGCTTCTAATGGTACGGCTCTCTACACCTGTGCAGATAGGGCAGGACCTGGACAGGTTCTTTAAGAAATGAAGAGCCTGATGAGAACTTCCTTCTCCATGTGCACGTGTGCGTGCATGCGTGTGCATGTGCGCGCGCGCGCGCGCGCGCGCGCGTGTGTGTGTGAAGATGAGAGGCAGGTCTGAAAAGACTTTGTCAATCCACCCATCTATCCATTTACTCCACAAATATTTATTGAGCACCTACTAGTTGCTCAGTCTGTATTAGTGAAAAAGATGACTGAAGCCCCTCTCCTCAAGGCATCCACAAACTAAAGGAAGACACAAAGGATATAATTTCAAATGTAAGTGCAATAAAAGTAAAATGGGATAAAAGGGTAGAGTGATGAGGGGCATGCTAGGTTCCACAAAGTAGTCAGGGGAGGCTTCTTCGAGGAGGGGACAGCTCAGTGAAGATGTGAAGAACTGGAGGAGGAAATGGCAGGTGCAAAGATCCTGAGGCAGAAGTGAGGCTGGCCTGTTCTAGGACCAACTGAAAGGCCAGTGTGGCCAGAGGGAAAAGACAAGAATAAAAGATGTGGTTGGAGAAGCAGGCATGGGCCAGACCACAGCAGGCCTCATCAGCCACGGTGAGGAATGTGGATCTTAGTGTGATGGGAAGTCACGGGAAGAAGTTGAGCAGGGTAGTGAAATGCTTAGATATAGATGCTAAAAATATCATTCCGACTACTGTGTGCCATGGCAGTGGGGAGCTGGCTGTTACCAGCGGAATGTCTCTCTCAGCAGTTAAGGGGACCGTTGGTCCTAGGGAGTGGGGGTGGGGGAAGATCAGCAGAGAAGGAAGAGGACAGGGTGTGTGCAGGTCTGTGTGCCAGGTCTACCAGCCTTAACATCCCAGATCCAAAGTGGGCACTGTCAGCAGCTTATAGCCCTCAGGCCCAGGTGAAGCCCCTCACCTTTCGAACAGCACACTCACCCTCGAGGGCCATACCAGCAAGAGTGTTGCTCCTCTTCCAGACCCTCAAGGCCGGGAAAGGTCCTGATAACTTAAGAAGTTTCCCTAACCTACATTAGAGGAAAGAGGCACAGGCCCTGGGGAGTTCCCACTGTAAGTCTCCATTAACCCCCAAAAGATAGCGAATGCCTCTTCCTGCAGACAATCCCACTACCCACTGCTGGAGATTAGACCCTCATGCTGCTCTCTGATACTTGGTGTGACTGAGGAAGATCTGAGATCCTGGAGGAGTCGTGTAGGTTGGCAATTCCCAAACATGAGGCAAACAGACTTAACCTGGGCTCTCAGGAAAACTAGAGATCCCCAGTACTTACACCAGTCCTACTGAATACATTTTTAGGGTGGGATGTGGAAACCTGTGGTTTTAAATTTTTCCCATAACTCTGATTTTATAGGAAATACAAGTGACAGAGGGACCTGTGAAATGACACCCTGGATGCAGTCAGCAAATTCCAAGACACAAAACGCTAAAGGACAAAGGACCTGATTTTTTCAACAAATAAATTGCAAGGAAGGGAGAAGGAAGAGGAACCAATGGATTAAGAGACGTAACCACCAAATGCAATGTGGGTGGCCTTATCTACATTGTAATTAAAACAACTATTTAAAAATAAGGCCATCAGGGAAATTTGAACATGATAGATAATTTATGATATTAAGTATTGTGACTCTTGGGACACCTGGGTGGCTCAGTTGGTTAAGCGGCTGCCTTCGGCTCAGGTCATGATCCCAGCATCCTGGGATCAAGTCCCGCATCGGGCTCCTTGCTCTGCAGGGAGCCCGCTTCTCCCTCTGCCACTCTGTCTGCCTGTGCTCACTCACTCTCTCTCTCTGACAAATAAATAAAATCTTAAAAAAAAAAAAAAAGAAACAAGATGGGCCATCCATAATTGTTGAAGTTGCACAACTGGTACAAAAGGGTTCAATATACTCTTCTACTTTTTTGTTTGAAATTACCCTAATAAGTTAAAGGAAATTTTTTAAAAAGATTTTATTTATTTGAGAGAGAGACAGTGAGAGCATGAGAGGGGAGAAGGTCAGAGGGAGAAGCAGACTCCCCATGGAGCCGGGAGCCTGATGCGGGACTCGATCCCAGGACTCTAGGATCATGACCTGAGCTGAAGGCAGTCGCTTAACCAACTGAGCCAACCAGGCACCCTAGGAAATTTTTTTTAAAGGCCTTTCAGGTGGGGCACCTGGGTGGCTTAGTCGCTTAAGCGTGTGCCTTCCGCTCAGGTCATGATTCCAGGGCCCTGGGATTGAGCCCCACATCAAGCTCCTTGCTAAGCAGGGAGCCTGCTTCTCCCTCTCCCTCTGACTGCCTGCCACTCCCCCTGCTTGTGGTCTGTCTCGTGCTATCGCTGTGTGTCAAATAAAATCTTTTTTAAAAAATAAATTAAAAAAATAAAAGCCTCTCAGGTGCATTCAGTCAGATTTGGAATCAGTGAGGACTCGGGGTGCAGGGGGGTCAGCTTCAAAGCATAAATTAGCAGGTGGGAGCCATGGCAGCCAGAAAGGGGAGGGCAGCCATGCTGCATGAACATGAGCACAGGGGGGCTCTGAGGCCGGGTGTGCCGTGTACAGCCCGTTGTTGCCAATCTGATAGGCCTCAGAGATAAGCAGGCTAGGTCGAGCAAAGGGACAGCAAGTCTGAACTTGAGGCTAACTGAAAAAAATCACATATGCCACATCATAAATATTTGGTCAGAGCTAGTTCCCAGCACCTGGGGTGCACACAGCCCATTCTGCCAGATGCCTCTGTTAGAAGATGAGGTAGATAACTGGAAACTTGTCCAGCCCCTTCATGGCATACCCCAGCACAGGGCCGGCTCCAGGGCATGATCAGTAGGGAATGTCTAGACAAAGACATGATGGGAAGGACTTGAACCCTCTCCTGGTGAAAGAGGTAGCAGCTGGAAGTCGAGAAGTCCTCGGAACCTCAGCTGGACTTGGCCATGAGAGCACGAGCAGCTGCTAGCCTCCCTACCTTTCCTCCCCTTTAGCCATGTTCAAGGCGGGTTCCATCCTCGGGCCAGGAGGCTACTCTCTCTGCCACCGCTGGCTTCCCCAGATGGCTGCCTTATGTCCCATGAAGCCACACTGAAGACAAGGCCAGTCCAGTGCAACTTTGGTGAGCCTGGCAGTAGGGAACAGGAGATGAGTGGAATGTGCAGAAGCAGACAGGACAGAACTTACCAAATGGCTGGTAGTCATTATACAAAGTTCTCTCCCCTCAGGGCCTGGAGTACCCACAGAGAGGACGCCCAAAGAGATTAAAAAACAAAACAAAACAAAAAAACTCCGAGTAGCTCTGGCCTGGGGTCCCAGAGAGCCCTGGACATCAGGAAGCTAAGTACATTCCTCCACCTTGTGAGAAGTTGCCCCCCAAAATATGAATTCCCCTGCCCAGTGTTCTGGATGTGGATTCAAGGAGGTCTCCAGACAGAGGGGCACAGAGGTCAAGAAAGGGCATCCGTTAGTTGGGGCAACTGCCTCGGACCCAGAGTGGTCCGAGATGGAGAACTGAATCAGAGGGCTCAAAGCCGAAAAACTCTAAGAGTAAGGGAATTCTGGTTCCGGATCCCAGCTCCATCAGCCGGCTTCATTGAGCTGAATCTCAATTTTCTCACCTAGAAAATGAGGCTGGTTAAAAACCTACCTTGTGGGGGCGCCTGGGTGGCTCAGTGGGTTGGGCCGCTGCCTTCGGCTCAGGTTGTGATCTCAGGGTCCTGGGATCGAGTCCCGCATCGGGCTCTCTGCTCAGCAAGAAGCCTGCTTCCCTCTCTCTCTCTCTCTGCCTGCCTCTCCGTCTGCTTGTGATCTCTCTCTGTCAAATAAATTAAAATCTTTAAAAAAACAAAACAAACAAAAAAAAACCTACCTTGTGGGGGCGCCTGGGTGGCTCAGTGGGTTAAGCCACTGCCTTCCGCTCGGGTCATGATCTCGGGGTCCTGGGATCGAGTCCCACATCGGGCTCTCTGCTCAGCGGGAAGCCTGCTTCCCTCTCTCTCTCTCTCTCCCTGCCTCTCCGTATACTTGTGATCTCTTCAAATAAATAAAATCTTTAAAAAAAAAAAAAAAACCTACCTTGTGGAGGCGCCTGGGTGGCTCAGTCGTTAAGCATCTGCCTTTGGCTCAGGTCATGAACCCAGGTCCTGGGATTGAGCCCCGCACTGGGCTCCCTGCTCAGCAGGAAGCCTCCTTCGTCCTCTCCCACTCCCCCTGCTTGTGTTCCCTCTCTCGCAGTCTCTCTGTCAAATAAATAAAAAATTTTTTAAAAATTTTATTTATTTATTTAACAGAGATCACAAGTAGGCAGAGAGGCAGGCAGAGAGTCAGAGAGGGAAGCAGGCTCCCTGCTGAGCAGAGAGCCCCATGCGGGACTCAATCCCAGGACCCTGAGATCATGACCTGAGCCGAAGGCAGCAGCTTAACCCACTGAGCCACCCAGGCGCCCCTAAATAAAAATCTTTGAAAACAGGGGCACCTGGGTGGCTCAGTGGGTTAAAGCCTCTGCCTTCGGCTCAGGTCATGATCTCAGGGTCCTGGGATCGAGCCCCGCATGGGGCTCTCTGCTCAGTGGGGAGCCTGCTTCCTCCTCCTCTCTCTCTCTGCCTGCCTCTCTGCCTAATTGTGATCTGTCAAATAAATAAATAAATAAAATCTTTAAAATAAAAAAAATAATTAAAAAAAATCTTTGAAAACAACAACAACAAAAAACCTACCTTGTGGACTGTTGTTAAAATGGAATGGACTAGGGGCACCTGGGTGGCTCAGTGGGTTGAGCCTCTGCCATCGGCTCAGGGTGATCTCAGGGTCCTTGATCTGAGCCCCAAATCGGGCTCTGCTCAGCCAGGAGCCCGCTTCCCCCTTTCTCCCCCTGCCTGCATCTCTGCCTACCTGTGATCTCTGTCAAAATAAATAAATAAAATCTTCAAAAAAAAAAAAAGAGGGGCGCCTGGGTGGCTCAGTGGGTTAAGCCGCTGCCTTCGGCTCAGGTCATGATCTCAGAGTCCTGGGATCGAGCCCCGCATCGGGCTCTCTGCTCAGCGGGGAGCCTGCTTCCTCCTCTCTCTCTGCCTGCCTCTCTGCCTGCTTGTGATCTCTCTGTCGAATAAATAAATAAAATCTTAAAAAAAAAAAAAAGAGATGGAATGGACTACAGCACATGGGACTGGTAGCACAGCCTGGAACACATAGTAGCTTTGACTGCTCTGACAACATTGTCACTGTTGTCACATGCCCTTGCTCTATGAAAGAAGGAAAGGCAGGTGTTGGCTGAGTTCTGAGTCGACTTGCTCTTCGAGGAATGTTGGTTCAGCCTTTGCTGTGCTCAGGTGTGGGGCCGGAATAGGGTGGTCATGGCCTCACTGAGTTCACTGACCGGCTTCAGCAGGGCTAGCCCCTGCAGAAGGCGGTGAAGAGGATACGGACCCAGGCAAGGAGGAGGAGGAGGGGGGAAAGGTTCCAGCAAGCCTGAACCCAAGCAATAGGAGAGGCTCATCCACGTTTCCGTTTTTAAAGAAATTACGTTACCAAAGAGGGTATGAATCTGTCCAAGTTCTCCATGATATGCCCCCCTCTCTAGGCGACCAAATGTCACAGTTCAGAAGGTGTCATATGAATCCAAGGGACTTCCCTGTAGGACCTTTCTCAGTCGAACTCCTGTAGTCCCTGCCTCTCCAGCCTCCCCCAGCTGATGGCACTACCTCAAGAATATGGGACAGTAGGCAAACCAACCTCAGGGCCAGAGTCCCAAGCCCTGTGAGCTTTACACTCAAATGACGGAAATATCTGGTCCTGGGAAGCAGCCCCATCAGACACTTCAAGCCTGCAGAACACCACTGTGATTTGCTCTGGGAACCCTGCGTACTGGATCCTCCATACTGCCTGAGATCAGGCGGAGTCTGGCTGCAGGAGACCCAAGATGGACAGGAAGGCTGGCAAGGATGTGGAAGACAAAGGTGGGGATTAGAAAGGAGGCCGGGTGGAACAGGAGACAGAGACACACTGGTACTTACTGCACTTCTCCCAGCAAGGTGGACAGTGGCTGGCTTTTGAAGAAGGGAAATGTGCTACCTGTTGTCCACTTCGAGAAGGGTAGCCTCAGCTTTGTGATTGGACAATGCGTGTCCCTGGTGGCCAGGCTGTCTTCTGGCCACAGAGACTGTTGCATCTTGGGAAACTGGCTCTGTCCATTCTCGTGGCAGCTGAACCAGAGTGACAGCCAGAAAGGAGGGGCAGCAAGGAGCCCTGAACGAGGATGAACATCACCTGGGCAGTGCTGGAGACTGAGGAAGCCCCTGGCTCTGCCTCCCACTCCTGCACTCTGAGTGTGTGAGGGGGGCCTGTCACTCTGACAGTTTTCTTCCCTGAATATTCTTGTGATACACTGGAGAGCAGTGGCCTTGGGTCAGCTCTGCCACAAAAGTAAGCTGGTCCCAGGAGAAGCCTACTTCTACCACTGCGTCCTTGGCAGGTCTTGATTTATGTAAACACTACACTGGTGAGGAATCAGAAGAGAAGGCGCTTACACACCCCTCCCTGGTGTCAAGATTTCCTGCACTGGCCCTGCCTCAGCAGCCCCACCAGTGGGAGGCTAAGGGAACAACACGTAACAAGGCTCTGTGGCTGTAGGCAGCAAAGCAAGAGGGCAAGGGGGTTTATGCCATTTGCTGAGACTGGAGAGACAAGCCAAAGAAAGGAATTTGGTAGACAGACCTATGTGAGTATGGTAATGGCTTTCTTCCTAAAAGCAAAAATCCTCTCCAGATTTCTTCTTTTTTTTTTTTTAAGATTTTATTTATTTATTTGACAGACAGAGATGACAAGTAGGCAGAAAGGGTGGCAGAGAGAGAGGAAGGGAAGCAGGCTCCCTGCTGAGCAGAGAGCCCAGAGATTTCTTTTGGTTAGTAAAAACAGGTACTAATGTAGGTCTTCCATAAAAGCAAGGTGGCATGACACAAACTTTCTGAAAGCTGGGGTACTCATGGTTTTACTCCATTCTGACTTACAAAAGTTCTGACTTCAACTAGTGGAAAACCTGTATCCTAAGAGCAATGGGAAGGGGTGCCTGGGTGGCTCAGTGGGTTAAGCCTCTGCCTTCAGCTCAGGTCGTGATCTCAGGGTCCTGGGATTGAGCCCCGCATCAGGCTCTCTACTCAGCAGGGAGCCTGCTTCCCCCTCTCTCTCTGCCTACTTGTGATCTCTCTCTGTCAAATAAATAAATAAAATCTTTAAGAAAAAAAAAAAGAGCAATGCGAAGCCACAAAAGAACTTTAGGCAAGAAGATGACAGATTTTTCTCAAAGAGAGATAGGTCTGGCTGCTCAGTTGGGGAAAGGACTAAAAGTGGGGAGACCAGGAGGAGGTGAGAGATGAAGGTGACTGGAACTGGGGAAGAGGTAGTGGGAATGGAGAAACTACCCCTGGGAGATGTTTGGAGGTTGAACCAGAATGATTTGGAGATGCTGTTAAAGGGGAAGTGGACAGAGGGTAGGAGGTGTCACAGATGACATTCAGGTCAGCTCTGGAGGCAGGCCCTGGGCTTCCCCCCTTGTTTCCTCTTGTGTACACTGCCAGAACCTGGATAACTTCTCATAGTCCCTCCCCCAAAATTGTCCAGGTCTATCCACAGATGCTAGAGTCTTCTAAAAGGCAAGCAAGCGAGAGAGCGAGAGCGAGAGAGAGAGAGAAAGAGGAAGGAAGGGAGGGAGGGACAGAGAGAGGGAGGGAGGCGGGGGAGGGAGAAAAAAATGGGACAAGTCTTCATTAGTATGTGTTTATTTCCCTCTGCACAGGACAGGATAGAGAGATGGCCTCGGGTGAGGTAAAAAGAAGAGCAGGCCACCCGGCTAAAACCCCCTTGCTCCTTGAGTATGAGCATTCACATGTCCCTAACCATATAAGGGTCTGGGTATGTCTGTGTTTCTGTGGTTGACTTTGTATGGTCACCTCAAGGCCATGACTAGCAGTGTTAGTTAGCTTAAGGACTGAAGTGGAACGTTACTGAAAATTATTCCCCCTGGCTGATGGTCTACAGAGATGGTGCCCACTTTCTCGGGTTCAGCACTGCCTGTCTCTGCTGGGCAACAGTTTCCTTCAAGTCTTGGGGTGTAAGACATATGGTCCCTGGAGAAAAGCTAACCTCAAAAATTAAATTCTCCCTTCATGGGGCGCCTGGGTGGCTCAGTGGGTTAAAGCCTCTCTCTGCCTTTGGCTCAGGTCATGTTCCCAGGGTCCTGGGATTGAGCCCCGCATCGGGCTTTCTGCTCAGCAGGGAGCCTGCTTCCTCCTCTCTCTCTGCCTGCCTCTCTGCCTACTTGTGATCTCTATCTGTCAAATAAATAAATAAATCTTAAAAAAAATTTAAATTCTCCCTTCTTATTTCTCTGTCGCAGCTGTTATTTATTCTGGATTTCCTCCCTACATCTCCCCATTGTTTATACTCCCACTTCCTGGGGGGCAATTAAGAGTGGAACAGACAAATTGTTTATTCCTCAAACTAACATTTTTGCCTTGGAGACCAGCTGGTCCAAGAGTTTCTCCTCCCTTTCCACACTCACTGGCTTCATAAGTGGGCGTGGGGTGGCTGGCCAGCCATAGGGGGAGAAAGGAGGGAGCCAGGTCTGAGCTTGGGCTCACCAGCCACCCAGGGCAAGGAATACCCCAGGGGACACTCTGCAGTGGGGCTGCCCAGAGAACCCTCCAGCTGCAGCAGTCAGCAGACCCACCCCCAGCACAGTGCCACCGGTTTGCCCTTCACCCCTGCCTGACTACATCAGGCACCATCATCTGCACAATCACTCAGATATACCCAAGCTGGAAGGGTTTTCCTCACTTCCTTTCTAGGGTGGTTTCCAAGGTCTCCAGATTTAGGTCACTACCCCCGCACAGGTCACTCCTGCCACCTGGAGAAGGTTCCAAAGGTGAAACAGCTCCAGAGGGTGCCAAGGTTCACAGTGGAACCTTGAGAGACTAGGGAAGAAGGAGTTTGGGCAGAGACCTTGAGGCCTCTCCATGGTGGAGCTTCTGGGAGAGGATGAATTCCACTGTTTGTATGTGGGATGGATGTGTGTGTGTGTGTGTGTGTGTGTGTGTGTGTGTGTATAGGGAGGTGGTTCCTGGAGAAGGCAACTAGGGCGAAGGCCTGAGGCTGGGAATGAGGGTGGGGCCTACAGAGGAAGAACGCAACTCAGCCTAGTTTTCTGGAAGAGCTAGAGCCACAGGAGCAAGAAGATAAGACGAATGTAGCCTCAGAACCCAGATGCCAGGCCTTTCCTTGGGAGCCATATATCTGACTTCAGTGAAGACCAGGCTTCCACACTGAGGTAGGTGGGACCCTGACCAACAGCCCAGCCTGAAGCTCTGGGAGGAATGTTGCTGGGATGGGGGGAGGGGTGCTCTGCTGCCCTATAAATGACTTTATTTCCTCCCACTCAAAGAGCTTGCTGAATTCCTACTCTGTTCAGTAAGCCACCCCCCACCCCTCCACCCCCACCCCCCCACCCGCCAAGGTTGCCCAGTTCACATCCCAAAAATCTCTTCATTCAGAGGTGTAGCATCTCCTGAGGAGGGAGCTCTTGCCTGAGACTGACTGGGGAAGACAGGGGGAGGGGCGCCCCTGACAGTTCCCGGTTCAGGCTTGAGTCCCCCAGGGGATGGACAAGTAGGCCAGGAAGTAATGTAGGGGAGAGAGAGGTGGGGGGCAGAGGGCCTCTTCCTGAATGCTAAGTCCTCAAGGTTAACCCCTCATTTCCAGGAACTGTCTCCTCCCAACCCCACCCTCACTGTGGCTCAGCAGCAGGAATCCGAGAAAGCTCAGAGTACTGTGGCCACAGACATTTGCATGTAGCCCTCAGGGTGGCTGGTGCAGGATGTAGGCAGATTGGGGACCAGATGTGGTTGAGAGACGCTGCTCTCTGGGAGGAGCACCCCAAGCCTTCTCCCCTGGATAGTAAGGTTAGAGACAGTAGCGGAGCAACCTGGGTTAGTCCCTCGGAGCACTGGAGATGAGGAGAGAAGGATGAGAGGAGAGGAGTTGCCCAGAGGGTGGTGGTGTCCGGTTGGCTGGGGGCGGACGGAGCGCATGCTCTGCGCGCCCGGGTCGAGATCCTGCGAGTCTGTTCTCCCCTTGCCAGACAGCGCTGCCGTGGTCCGAGTCGACGTTACGGACTCTATCGCCACTCTCTGTCCTTCGCCACCCCTCAGGCTCTCGACACTGGCCCCCGCCTGTCTGTGCCGCCCTGAGCAGCATGCAGCCCCTGGGCCTCGAGGGTACCCCCGCGATCCTCCGGCGACCTCTGCTACGTCTCCTGCTCCTAGTGCTGCTGCTGCCGCCGCGGCCTATAACCCGTGCCCAGAACACACCGGGAACCTCCAGCTCTCCGACCCCGCCAGCCACCCCCAGCTCCCGCGCCAAGCCGGCTGCTTCCAGCGCCCCAAGTCTGCGGGAGCGCGCGCGAGCCCTGATGCGGGACTTCCCTCTCGTGGACGGGTGCGTAGGTGCGGCGTGAGGGCGGGTGGAAACTGAGCCCACCCCAAAGCGGGGGAAGGAGTTCTCAGCATGCAGGGCTAGTGAGGAAACTCCCTCGCACCACCCCTGGACGCACTCTCCCATCATCCTTGGGTGCCTTTTCCCTTCCTCTTTCATTCCGTCCCTGTCGAGAACCCCCAGCCTAGTCCTCAAGGGATTCTAGTATAGCCTGGTGACAGTGTGGTCTGGAGGGGGCATTCCCCGCACCAACCTTGGCCCAGGTCCTGCTTGATCCCAAAGCCTAAGGAACCCACCCATTTCACCCTAACCGGACCTTGCCTTGCCCTCCCTCTAGCCACAACGACATGCCCCTTGTTCTGAGGCAGTTTTACGGCAACAGACTACAGGATGTCAATCTGCGCAATTTCACCCATGGCCACACCAGCCTGGACAGGCTTAGAGATGGTCTCGTGGGCGCCCAGGTACCACAAGGACAGACGGAAAGGCTGAGAGGGAGTGTGGGGACCCCAGAGACCACAGGTTAGTCACATGGGAACTCAGTTATAGTAGGGCCTCCCAAAATACCACAACTTGGATGCTGGGGCCTGCAGGGGTCACAGTGAACTTGTTTGGTGAGCATCCACAGACCACAGAACAAGCAATGCATTATAAGTGACCACTTCTGCTGTGTGGGCTGTGAAGGAGAGAAGCCCAGGGAGCTTGAAAGCAACCCCTGCCCAAGCCAACCCATGGCCTTCCCCCAGTTCTGGTCAGCCTACGTCCCCTGCCAGACCCAGGAACGGGATGCCTTGCGCCTCACCCTGGAGCAGATCGACCTCATCCACCGCATGTGTGCCTCCTATTCTGAGTTGGAGCTTGTGACCTCAGTTCAAGGTAGGCAGATGGGTGGAGAGTGTTAGGGACTTGTCCGAATACCCCAGCCTCTGAAAGTGATCCCTCTGACCTACCTGTCCCCAGCTCTGAACAACACCCGGAAGTTGGCTTGCCTCATTGGTGTGGAGGGTGGCCACTCGCTGGACAGTAGCCTTTCCGTCTTGCGTTCCTTCTATGTGCTGGGTGTGCGCTACCTGACATTCACTCACACCTGCAACACACCGTGGTGAGCACAGTGTAAATGGTATGCGTCCACTGATGCAGGCATCTGCCTGAGATCACAGTGGGGCTCAGACCAAGCTTTACCCCTGGGATCTGGCACTGACCCTGGAGTGGGGAGGGGAGCAGGGGTTCCCAGAGCAAGACTGGCTTCCCAGTAGGGACTTCCTTGTGCCAGGCACAGCCCAGCTTGTGCTGCAGGGGGATGCAGGTCTAGAGGATTCAGTGGGCTCTTGTGGCCAAGTCAGGGCCACCATTCAGACTGCCTCCTGGTCATCCTGCAGGGCAGAGAGCTCAGCTAAGGGCATCCATTCCTTCTACAAAAACGTCACTGGGCTGACCAAGTTCGGTGAGGTGAGGATCCTAGCTCCATACCCTGCCCCCTGTGAATGTGCATGCCCCACCAGTTCCCTACAGAAAAATTCATGGGCATGTGCACCCCTGATGCCCTTTCCCCAACCTGTCACTGCAGAAAGTGGTGCTGGAAATGAACCGCTTGGGCATGATGGTCGATTTGTCCCATGTCTCAGACACTGTGGCTCGGAGAGCCTTGGAAGTGTCACGGGCACCTGTGATCTTCTCCCACTCGGCTGCCCAAGGTGTGTGCAAGAATGCCAGGAACGTTCCTGATGATATCCTACAGCTTCTGGTGAGAGACTGCCCGGGCCCTCAAACCAAGAGCCCTTGAACCTGAGCCCCTGTTCCCTCAACTTTCTCAAACCCTAGGCTGAACCTCTGCCCCATAAACCCACAGTCCGTAGCCCCTGAATTCTTGAGCTCAGGTGTGGGGGTTCTACGCGGTAAATACTGCAAGACATTTCCATCCCAACCAGAGTGGAGACTCCTCCATTTACACAAACCTTGAGGTGAAGTCTCCTTTGACGTCAAACCCAGAGCTGAACACCTTCTTCACGGGAGCCTAGAGGCAGGTGGGTGATTCGGGGGCAAAGCTGAGTGTCCATTTGTCCACCCCTGCAGAAGAAGAATGGTGGCATCGTGATGGTGACTTTGTCAGTGGGGGTGCTGCAATGCAACCCATTAGCCAACGTGTCCACGGTGGCAGGTAAGCCCTGCCTGGGCTCTCTGAAGAGCTCTGATTTGCACCTGAAGCCTTGGGGCAGGGAGGCTCAGTATAGCCCCAGTGGTCTCACTCATTCTTGGCTGCAGGCACAGCTCCTAAAAACTCAGTGATAAATGGTATAAAACACCTTGGTGCCATGTGGAACTGAAGACACAGAGTTGGTAACTATGATACTCACGGGTATAAGGGAGGCATTCAGACATAGAGCCCAGGTGCCAACCATCTGTGCCTCTGTAGGGGCTCCCAAATCTTCCTGCCCCTGCCTCTGACCAAGGGACTGGGCAGCCTCGTAAGTCTCTGTGGTCTTTGTCAGTTGTATTCTTTGTCCCCCCTCATCCTCCACACCCATGGGAAGGAGCCCCCATGGTTCTTAGGGAGACTGGAGGCAGGGTGATTCTGGATCAGAAAAAGCCCAAATGGGATCTACTCCAAATCTAAATTCCAGTCTAGAGTCAACTGGCATCAGCCTCCTCAAATTGGCACACTGGGTGCCAGGCCACGAAGGAACTGGCCTGTGCGGCCTATAGGCTACAAGAAGGGGAATTGGTAGAGTGCAGTCCCCATCCCACCCCTGCCCTGGAAGCCCCACGCTGCTGACTCTCCATCCCCCAGATCACTTTGACTACATCAGGGCAATCATTGGATCCAAGTTCATTGGGATTGGCGGAGATTATGATGGGGTCAGACGGTAAGTGCTTCCCTATGGCTTGTCTAAGACTCGCTGTGCCACAGTAGGGCCTTGATAGTCACTGTGCCCACCACACTGTGGTCCTCACAACTTTAGGCCCACCTTGCCTCTCCCCACACCCAGAGTCTATTTCCTGGGCCTTACTGTTTGTTTGCAACCCTTGGCCCCACTCTAGGTCATCATCTGCCCACCCTTAGTGCCAGCAGACCCATTACTTCTATTTTTAAGTTTTATTTAAGTAATCTTTACAACGCAATGTGGGGCTTCAACCCATGACCCCAAGATCAAGAGTCACATGCTCTTCCCACCAAGCCAGCCAGGGTGCCCTGACCCACTGCTTCTGAGCAGACTCTTAGCAAGGTCTGGTGTGAACTGAGCATTTCCTCTGCCTGCAGCTGGGTCTGTGCCTGCAGGAGGTCAACCCAGTTCTTTTTTATTTTTTTTTTAAGATTTTATTTATTCATTTGACAGAGATCACAAGTAGGCAGAGAGGCAGGCAGAGAGAGAGGGGGGAAGCAGGCTCCCTGCTGAGCAGAGAGCCCAATGCGGGGCTCGATCCCAGGACCCTGGGATCACAACCTGAGCGGAAGGCAGAGGCTTTAACCCACTGAGCCACCCAGGTGCCCCTCAACCCAGTTCTTAAAAAGCTTTTCTTCTTTTTATAAACGGAGGGAAATTTTATATTCAGTGAAAGACACAGATCATTGTGGTTTTTTGTTTATGTTTTTTAAATAGCTCCATGCCCAGCATGGAGCCCAAAATGGGGCTTGAACTCATGACTCTGAGATCAAGATCTGAGCTGAGATCAAGAGTGGGATGCTTAACTGACTGAGCCACCCAGGTGCCCCAACATAGATCTTAACAGTACAATTCAGTGAGTTTTTATGATGACTCAAAGT
Source organism: Lutra lutra (assembly GCF_902655055.1). NCBI lineage: Eukaryota > Metazoa > Chordata > Mammalia > Carnivora > Mustelidae > Lutra > Lutra lutra. Next base: position 17,839,526 of record NC_062294.1, read on the forward strand.
GGTTAGGAGCTTCCTTCTGCAGTATAACGAGCAGGTGTGAATCACTTACCCTCTTCAGGTCTCCCCTTCCCATATCTGACCAAAGCTAGGGTTCAGTAGACCTGGACACAGAGGGCTGTGGTTCTGAGTCATGAACAGGGAACAGGGCCGAGGTTCCACAGCTGGCTGGCTCGCGGCCACTCAGGTTCCCTCAGGGGCTGGAGGACGTGTCCATGTACCCGGTTCTGATAGAGGAGTTGCTGAGTCGCGGCTGGAGTGAGGAAGAACTCCAGGGTGTCCTTCGCGGAAATCTGCTGCGGGTCTTCGGACAGGTGGAGCAGGTATGCTGGGCTGGGCAAAAGAGTAGCACAGGGGTCTGAGCAAGTGTGTTGGAGGTGCTGTGGGAGCTGCTGACCACGGACTCGTACCTTCAGGTACGGGAGGCAAGCAAGGGGCAAAGCCCGCTGGAGGATGAGATCCCAGATGAGCAGCTGGGCAGCTCTTGCCGCTCTGTTCTCTCACGTCTGCACCAGACACGGTACCTGGCTCCAGACCAGAAACTAACTGAGCCTTCAGAGCACTGGACACCTAAATGGTTACCTAGACAATCATTGTCAAAATCTCCCCCCAGAATGGCTCCAGGCCTCACAGTTATTGCTGCCTGTTTAGTCCTTATTCTGTGGTTCTGGTAACCCAGTTAATCCTACCAGATGTTACTATGGCAGCTACAGACACCACACAATGTTCCCCCCATCATGCAGGCACAAACATTTCCTGAAAATAAATGTTTTACACATGGAACCAGGCATGAGTATCCTTCTCTGGGCGGGGGGGTTGGATGGTGGCACAGGATCCCAGTTCTGGTGGTTGGTGGGGACCCTGCAGTCAACCACCAGTTACTCAAGTAAGACCTGAGTCTCACTAGCATGAGCCAAGAAGACCCCAATGGTTGGGCTCAGCACTGGAAGAAGACAGTGGATGACACATGCTCCAGCTTTGGGAGAATGGATCTTCCTCTGGGTTGCCTCTCAATAGCTCACTCAGTCCACATCCTGACCCACTGACCACAACCTGGGGATTTTTTTTTTAAGATTTTTTTTATTTATTTGAAAGAGATAGAAAGCACACAAGCAGGAGGAGTGGCAGGCAGGGAGAGGGAGAAGGAGAAGCAGACTTCCCAGTGAGCAGGGAGTCTGATGTGGGGCTCCATCCCAGGACCCTGGGATTGTGACCTGAACTGAAGGCAGACGCTTAACGACTGAGCCACTCAGGCGCCCCACAACCTGGGGATCTTGAAGGGAACTCCGGTTCGGATTCCCAAGAAGGGAACCTGCCTGGATCACAAATAATCTTTGTTCCTATTTGGACAGAGCCCAAAACACCAGGCTACATGATGGGCCATGGACCTCCAATGACTGAACTTCCCTCGATGTGGATCCACCCCCTCCCATGTCCCTCCGGGACTTCCTCTCTGAGAAGCACAAGCTACTTAGAAAACCACACTATCTTATCCCCAGGCCATTAATGATAATAGCAACTGCATTAATAATAGTCAAAATTAATAGTTAATGCTAATAATGACAGCTAATAATAATAAATATGATAATAGATAATGACTAATAAAAATAATAGTTAATACTAATAGTCTATGCATACCCCATGACTGAGTAATTTCACCCCAGGTATATATCCAACAGGAATGCATACATAGGTTTTCCAAAAGGCATATGAAATAATTTTTTTTTAAGATTTTATTTATTTATTTGTCGGAGAGAGAGGAGCGAGAGTGAGCACAGGCAGATAGAGTGGCAGGCAGAGGCAGAGGGAGAAGCAGGCTCCCTGCCAAACAAGGAGCCCGATGTGGGACTCGATCCCAGGATACCAGGATCATGACCCGAGCTGAAGGCAGCTGCTTAACCAACTGAGCCACCCAGGCGTCCCTGAAATAATATTTAAAGCAGCACTTTCCATAATAACCCCAAATGATATAGTTCAAAGCCTGGGTAGTTCAGTCAGTTGAACATCAAACTCTTGGTTTTGCTTAGTGCAATTTTATGCAAATTGAGACATGGCCTTAAAAAAATTTTTTTTAACTATACCAGTCACAGTGACATCCTATAAAAGAAGTTTCATAGGCTACAGTTATTTAGAAATTATTTAAGATCCTCACTTGGTCAAGAGAAATTGCCAAACATTCAATCTCTCAATAGAAAATGAGCTAAACAAAGAGGGAGATTTTGAAAATATTATTTATGAGATGTTGTCACTTACTATCAGGGAAATGCAAATGAAAACCACAATTAGGTATCCCCTCACAGCTGTCAGAATGGCTAAAACCAACAACACAAGAAACAACACATGTTGGCAAGACTGGAAAAAAAGGAACACTTGTACGCTGTTGGTAGGAATGTAAGAATGTAAACTGGTACAGCCACTGTGGAAAATAAGATGGTCGTTCCTCAAAAAGTTAAAAATAGAACTACCCTACAGAGCCAGCAATGGCACTACTGGGTATTTACCCAAAGAATACAAATGCACTAATTCAAAGGGATAAATGCACCCCTGTGGTTATAGCAGCATTATTTACAATAGCCAAATTATGGAAGCAATGGGGCGCCTGGGTGGCTCAGTGGGTTAAGCCTCTGCCTTTGGCTCAGGTCATGATCTCAGGGTCCTGGGATCAAGCCCCACATTGGGCTCTCTGCTCAGCAGAGAGCCTGCTTCCACCTCTCTGCCTGCTGCTCTGTCTACTTCTGATCTCTCTCTCTCTGTCAAATAAGTAAAATCTTTAAAAAACCATGGAAGCAGGCCAAGTGTCCAATGAATGATGAATGGGTAAAGAAGATGAGGCATATATACATGCATACAAACACACATGTGCACGCGCAGGCGTGCACATGTATACACACAATGGAGTATTATTCAGCTATAAAGAAAAACGTATGGTGCCTGGGTGGCTCAGTGGGTTAAGCCTCTGCCTTCGGCTCAGGTCATGGTCTCAGGGTCCTGGGATCTAGCCCCTCTTTGGGTTCTCTGCTCAGCAGGGAGCCTGCTTCCCTCTCTCTCTGCCTGCCTCTCTGCCTACTTGTGATCTCTCTCTCTCTCTCTCTATCAAATAAATACATAAATAGATCTTTTTTTAAAAAATGTAATTTTGCCATTTGCAATGACATGGATGGAGCTAGAGAGTATAAAGCCAATCAGTCAGAGAAAGACAAATACCGTATGATTTCAGTCGTGTGGAATTTAAGAAATAAAACAAAGGGAAAAAAGAGAAAAAAAGAGAGACAAATCAAGAAACAGACTCTTAACTGTAGAAAACAAACTGATGGTTATCAGAGACGAGTGGGTGGGGGGGATGGGTGAGATAGGTGATGGGGTTTAAGGAGCGCACTTGTTGAACCCCGGGTGATGTATGGAATTGCTGAAACCAATATAATATTGTGCACCTGAAACTAATAAAATGCTGTATGTTAACAAACAAGAATTAAAATAGAAACTTACAAAGCCAAAAAAAAAAAAAAAAGAGGAAACTTTTATTCATGAGCTTGCCTCCATTAAAGCCAGTTTAGTAAAATTATAATAAATTCTGGTTTGGGTATGAATAAAATAATGTGTGAGTTAATACACCTACTTTCAGTTCTTTAATATTTTTCAACTATTTTAGTGTTCTAGAAAAGTTCATCATTGAAAATGTATATCAGAACACATGTTTTCCTTTTCCCTCAGGCTCCAAATGGGCTGCAGTCTGCAATATTGCTCTGAAAGTTTTAATAGTGCTTTCTCTTCATTTTGCCTGTTCTCTCCCTTCTTGACTCCTTTGGGTACACTGAGTAGCCCTCTGAGATGACCTTAATCCTTTTACAGATCCTTCCAAGCAAAGCTGATCCAGCTCAGGCCCATTTAGGAAAAAAATGGGAAGAGGTGGTAGGAGACAGAAGCTTATGGGAGGGCCCTGTGCTGCTGGGGAGCAGACCTCTTGAGGACAGGACCTTGCTCAGCGGTGCAGGTGTTCTAAACATGAGGTGCTCTGTGACAGCCTGCAGCTAACTGTCACTGCTGGAACAGAAAAAACTGCCTTTCAGTTTCCTCTGTAGCCCCTCTTGGCAGAATGCCAGGAAGCCAGCAAGGGGGCTGGAAAATATGGTTTTAGGAGTTTGAGCCCCAGCCTCACAGAGCAGAGCACAGAAGACTGCATCTGGGCTTGAGACAATTGCTTAATAACCAGAGGTGCTGCAGGCCTGCGGTGGGTTCCCTCATTTATTCTCCCGGCGCGTTCTTTTGTGTTCTAACTCAAAACTAAATGTTCATCAGGGTCCCCCTTACTTTGGTGGCTCTTCAGACCACAACACCCCTTATGGAAGAGAAGCCCAAAAGTCAAGCTCATCTCCAGGTTTCCACCCTCGCTGGATCCTCATCAATTAATTTTTAAAGTATCTTATTTAACTCTCTGTTGTCTTCAGGAAGATCCTTTTTATATTTTGCCCAACTTTTCCAGTCGTTATCAGGAAGAGTATAACTCTGATTTACTTAGTAAACCAAAACCAGACATTTGAAATGGTGTTTACGTATTAATTTGATAACATTAAAAATTAATTATAAACATTATGCCCTCTCTTTTCACCTAAGACTATCATAGGAAATAGCTGTATATGCAATACTTCTGAACTTTTAAAAATATATTCATTTGTTTTTGAGAGAGACAGAGAGAGCAGAGCGGGAGGGACAGAGGGAGAAGGAGAAAGAATCTCAAGCAGACTCCTTACTGAGTGTGGAGCCCGATGCAGGGCTCCGTTTCATGAACCTGAGATCATAACATGAGCTGAAACCAAGAGTCAGATGCTTAACTGACTGAGCCACCCAAGCATCCCAGTACTTCTGAACTTTCAATAAACTATTAGCAAATTCATCATTCATTATGTTGTTTATATCACTTAAATGAAAACCTCCTGTAGCAAGACAGCTTGGTATATGAGAGACCAGAATGAACATTCTCCCTCCCTTCTGTCTCTCTCACTCCTGAGAGAGCCAAAGCTGGAGGCAGCAGGGTCAGATTTAGTCCTTAACCCCCAGGCATGAGTAGGGAATAGGACAGGAGGTAGTGGTGACCAGAGGTCAAGGCCCTTCTCCTGGTGCCCAGAAGGGGAGGTCCAATTATCAGGGAGCTCAGATGGGAGAATAGGTGACAGGTCCAGATACAGAAGGGAAATGAATCAGATTTTAATCTGCGCTATAGGCCCCTCTCAGACTGTAGGACCTGGTACAGACCCAGGAGGCCCAGATGCCACCCAAATGCAGTTCTGAGATCAGTTCCCAGTGCATCTGCGCTTTTTCTGCAGAAAACAATGAATTACACTGACCAGGCCCCTGGTCATCCTGGAAACAACCTTGTCTTGAAGGAGGATTTCTTCCCACATGAAATCATGTGTCAGACCAAGCCCCCTCATACCCTTACCAGCAAGAATTCTTGTCCCACTATTCTATGCCTTTGAGGACCTCCCAGCTCCTCCCTTACAGACAGCTATCCTGTCCAAACCAAACCTTTGCCTGGGCTATTGTCCAACCTGGGATGCCCTCTCCAACCCCTGCCAATCCAGACCCCATCCTTCCAAGGCTCAGCTGCTGTGGTGCCTCCACTAATCTCTTATTAAACTGGCCAGCCTTTACCAGCACCACCCATGGCATCCCTCAGCCAGGAGGACCATATTACCAAAAAGAAAAAAATGTGACATAAATTGACCAGGGAGTAGCTTTTCCAAGATGGCTACTAACTAATGTTTAGTATCCACAGTCTTTCCTTGTGCATATATTAGCACATAACAGAAGCAAATTTCAATACTAGATACTAAAACAAAATGGTTCCATTATATTATTGTTATATTTCATTTTTATTAAAAATACGTAAAATATTTTTTCTCTCAGTCAAGAAGTACAGATCCAATTTACTCTTTTTCATGGAATGTTTGACCTATTGCAGGGTGGGGCACACTCCTGAAACTAAAACCCCACATGGACCTGCGACCTGTCTGGCTAGGGGTGAGATTGGGAAGACCGCTGGCCTTCCCCGCACCCCCCCCCCCCGCCCCCGCCTCGGAGCTGTCGGTCCCTGGGTCCCGGGAGCTAGGAAAACAGTAGGTGCAGGAGTCAGATCCAGGAGCAGGGGGCGCCCTCCGAGCTGGGTGTGGAAGTCTGTGTCGCCCCCTGCGGCCACTATGCGAGGCGGCGTCGTCGTCCCCTGTCGGTGGAAGCGTTCTGACGCCCGCCCGCTTCCTTACTAGGCCGCGCCGCTGGATCACCTTAATCGACGGTCGGTAGGGACCCCATCGCCGCGCTCTACCCCTCGCCGCCCCTCCTCTCGACACCGACCCCTGCCCACCCGTCCCACCCTGCGCAGCATGCAGCCCCTGGGCCTCGAGGGTACCCCCGCGCTCGGCGAGCGACTTCTGCTGGGTCTCCTGCTCCTGCTATCTCTGCTGCAGTGGCGGGTAACCCACGCCCAGACCACACCGGGAACCCCCGGAGCTCCAACCACACCAGAAGCCCCCAGCTCCTGGGCCATGCCGGCCACCGCCAGCTCCCCGACCCCGGCGGTCACCCCCAGCTCCCGGACCACGCCGGCCACCTCCAGCACTCCAAGAATGCGGGAACGCGCCCGGGCCCTGATGCGGGTCTTCCCTCTGGTGGACGGGTGCGTGTAGGTGCGGTGGTGGGGGGCGGATGGAGACAGAGCCCAAAACTGAGGAAGAGGTTCTCAGCATGCAGGGCTAGTGAGGAAGCTCCCTCATAGCATCCCCTGGACGCACTCTCTCCTCCATCACCCAGGCCCTCTCCCTCCAATACCTCCCCCGCCCCGTCCTGGTGTACCCCCCTGTACTCCCTCCAAAGCTGCACCTCAGGAATCCTTCCATATTGCCAGTGTGACACGGAGAAGTGGGCCGGGACAGAACAGGCCCAGGTGTGTCAACATGTCCCTCCTGACCTGGAGGTCATGTCTCCAACCCTAACCTTGTCTTGATGTCCCCAGCCACAACCATTTGCCCCAGCTCCTGAGACAGCTTTTCCAGAATAGACTACAAGATGTTAACCTGCGAAATTTCAGTCGTGGCCAGACCAGCTTGGACAAGCTTAAGGAAGGCCTCGTGGGTGCCCAGGTACCACAGGGATACACAGGGTGCTACAGCATGGCTGCTGGGGAGTGCTGGGACCACAGAAACCTGGATAGGCAGGCCTCTGGGTGATTAGAATCATAGGACACACAGTGTGTCATCATGTGGGTGCCGGGAACATGGGAGCACTGGAGGCCAAGGCAGGCCAGCCCAGGCTCTGTGGAGATACACAGAAAGATCTCTGGTGAGTGTGGGGGCTGCTAGAGCCAAAAAGATATAGTGGATTGGCCTCAGGGCATTCACACAGCACACGGACAAACAGCAGACCATGGTGTTCCACAGTCCACAGTCTGACTGCTGGCAACAAGCTTCACAGTCATCAGGATACCACAGGGTCATGCAGTATTTCATTCTGGGCCACTGACCCAAAAGAGTAGCTTGGGGGCTGAGGAAGAGTGGCAGGCCAAGGACTTCGGAGGCCACCCTAATCTCACTACGGAACCCCGGGGCCTACCTCTAGTTCTGGTCAGCCTACGCCCCCTGCCAGACCCAGGACCAGGATGCCCTGCGCCTCACCCTGGAGCAGATTGACCTCATTCGTCGCCTGTGCGCCTCCTACTCTGAACTGGAACTAGTGACGTCAGCCGAAGGTGGGCTGGCAAATGGGGTGCAGTTGGGAGCTCCCTCTGGTGGTTCTGGTGCTAACCACTTGATTATCCATCCTCTCCCAGGTCTGAACAGCCCTGGAAAGCTGGCCTGCCTCATTGGTGTGGAGGGCGGTCACTCACTGGACAGCAGCCTGTCGGTGTTGCGTGCTTTCTACCTGTTGGGAGTGCGCTACCTGGCACTCACCTTCACCTGCAGCACGCCCTGGTAAGCGCAGCGCCAGCCAGGGTGCAATGGCAGGCGGCATGGTGGGGAAATGGCCAAAGAGGCGAGGACACAGGAGTCCACACTCCCAGAAAGCAGCTAGCCCAGGTCCTTACCTTGTTCTGGGTGGATGGACAAACAGAGGGACCGCAGAGCCCCCAGGCGCTGTTGCCCATGATGTGTGGCCTTTGACAAACTGCCCTCTTCTGGCTCTCCTGCAGGGCAGAAAGTTCCACCAAGTTTAAACACCACTTCTACACCAACGTCAGTGGGTTGACAAGCTTTGGTGAGGTGAGGACTCCTGTTCTATACCCTACCCCACCTGTTCCCTACAAACAGAATATGCACATATGTGCGTCCTTGACATCTCCCCACCTCAAAAATAAAATTAAAAAAAAAAAAACTGTCTCTGCAGAAGGTGATAGGGGAAATGAACCGCCTGGGCATGATGGTGGACTTGTCCTATGCATCAGACACTTTGGTACGACAAGCCCTGAAGGTGTCGAAGGCTCCCGTGATCTTCTCCCACTCAGCTGCCAAGGCCGTGTGCAACAGTGTGCTGAATGTTCCCGATGACATCCTGCAACTTCTGGTGAGTAGCTACCTCAGCTCAAACCCAGAGCTAGTCCTGCTTCATACAAACATTCTTGACCTTGAGCAGAGCTACTAGCACAGGTCTCATCCTTGGATCCAAGGCTGGTTAACCATCCCCCATCTCTGAAAGTCAAAGCCAAATCAGCTTCACTCAGGGACCCAGAGGTGAAGCCTCTTCCAGCCCCTGAAGCTAGGACTGAGCACTGTCCTACCAGGGTCCCCAGGGCCCAGGGCAGGCCATCAGGTCAGAAGAGCCAAACTGACTGTCCGTTTGTTTATCCCTATAGAAGAAGAATGGTGGCATTGTGATGGTGACGCTGTCCATGGGGGTGCTTCAGTGTAACCCGTTTGCTAATGTGTCCACTGTGGCAGGTGAGCCTCACGTCCACTTATGCCCTTCTAGCTTGAGCCTATGATCATGGGGGGCCCTTGGGACAGCTCCAGGAGGGCAACAGGCAGACCTCTGACAACCCAGGGGAGCAGACACAACTCTTCACTGCCACCCAGATCTGGGGCCACAATCAGTGCTGGTGTGTTTGGGAGAAGCAACTGCCTCTGTCTCTGAATCTCTTTGCTCTTCCCTCTCTGGATAGGACAGGCAGGCTCTCAAGGAGCCCAGAGGCAGGGTGGCTGCCAGGCAGAAAAAATTCTAAAGGTGCAGCTCTGAAGTCCACTGTTCAGCCTCGAGCCACTTCAGAACTCACAACTGGCCAGGGGCTGCATGAAGTCAGCTGCCATGGTGGGGAGTGCTGTGGGCAGGAGAACTGACCAGGGCTGAGCTTCCCCAGACCAGGGCTAGCTCCAGCCTATGCTGCCCACCACTATCCCCTACCCCATAGATCACTTTGACCACATCAGAGCAGTCATTGGATCAGAGTTCATCGGGATTGGTGGAAATTATGATGGGTCTGGTCGGTGAGTGTTTCCCTGGGGTTTGTCCTGGGCAAGACAACAGGGAGTCCTTTAGTCTCTGTTCCCATGCCATGGTCCTCCCATCCTTCAGACCTTGTCTATAGGCTCTGGTTTTCTAGCTCCCCTGGTATCTCTACACTCCCAGGGCCTGTTTCCTGGGCTGTCTCTGCCCCTCCTATGACCTGGTGGACCCACTCCCACTCCAGATCATCACATTCATTAATTACCCTCCTTTGCCCAGCACATGCTCCACTCCCAGCCCAGCAGATCTGTTTTGGGCCAGTCATCTGCTCAGGGCACAAGCCACAGTCAGTCTCCAGGGAGCTCCCAAAGTGACATTCAATAGCCTGGAGGACATGGTCTTCAATTTTGCATCTGTGATTGGGGATGGTGGGCCCTAGACCAGGATCAGGGCTGAGGTTCCAGAGCTGGCTGACTCACGGCCACACAGGTTCCCTCGGGGGCTGGAGGACGTGTCTACATACCCAGTATTAATAGAGGAGTTGCTGATTCGCGGCTGGAGTGAGGAAGAGCTTCAGGGTGTCCTTCGTGGAAACCTGCTGCGGGTCTTCAGACAGGTAGAAAAGGTATGCTGGGCTGGGCAAAAGGAAGTTGCAGTGGTTTGAGTAGATGAAGAGTGCTATGGAAGCCACTAACTGCTGACTCCCACCCCCAGGTCAGAGAAGAGAACAGTGGGCAGAACCCTGTGGACGATGAGTTTCCAGATAGGCAAGTGGTCAGGTCTTGCCACTCCCACCTCCTGTCTCAGCCTCAGAGTGAACACGTGGCCACACGCCTGGAGGTGACCAAGTGGCCAACCAGTCAGGTCCTCCAGAGGCCCTCAAAAGCCTCCCCATACTTTGTTCTAGGTCCCGTGGCTGCTGCCACATTCTCAGCCCTCACCCTGTATCTCTGGTGACCTGGCCATTCCCCCCTGAGGCCACTGTGGCAAAGTCTCACAAAGTGCCCCTCCTGCTATCCAGACACAAGTATATGCTGAGAATAAACATTTTTGAGTATGGATCCTGGTGTGAAAGTCCTTTCTTCTCCCCAGGGGGTAGGGGAGTGGGGTCTGGTGGGCTCCTGGTTAGTAAGGGCTCTTGTAGGTCTACCTTCAGCGGCTCAAAGTGAATGGACTCCAGCTTTGCCTCTTTTGGGAAACACAAAGGGATCTTACCATATTCCTATGCCAAAAGCCTGAACCCACAGAAGAGCACAAAGGAATCCATTTCTGTGCAGTGTCCATGCCATCATGGAATGTGACAATAGGTAGGTTCCCAGTCTCTGAAAGATTCGTGTGTGTGTGTGTGTGTGTGTGTGTTTAAGAAGCTGAAACTGAGGGGCTCCTGGGTGGCTCAGAGGGTTGGGCCTCTGCCTTTGGCTCAGGTCATGATCTCAGGGTCCTGGGATCGAGCCCCGAATCAGGCTCTCTGCTCAGCAGGGAACCTGCTCCACCCTCTCTTTGCCTGCCTCTCTGTCTACTTGTGATCTCTGTCAAATAAATAAAATCTTAAAAAACAAAAAAGAAGCGGGACACCTGGGTGACTCAGTTGGTCGGGCCGCTGCCTTCGGCTCGGGTCATGATCCCAGCATCCTGGGATCGAGTCCCACATCGGGCTCTTTGTTCGGCAGGGAGCCAGCTTCTCCCTCTGCCTCTGCCTGCTACTCTGTCTGCCTATGTTCGCTCTCTCTCTCTCTCTCTCTCACACACACACAAATAAATAAAATCTTTAAAAAAATAAAAATTAAAAAAGAAATAAGCTGAAACTGATACCATTTATAATAAATAGTAACTTGTTGGGGCGCCTGGGTGGCTCAGTGGATTAAGCCGCTGCCTTCAGCTCAGGTCATGATCTCAGGGTCCTGGGATCGAGTCCCGCATCGGACTCTCTGCTCAGCAGGGTGCCTGCTTCCCTCTCTCTCTCTCTCTCTCTGCCTGCCTCTCCATCTACTTGTGACCTCTCTCTGTCAAATAAATAAATAAAATCTTTTAAAAATAAATAAATAAATAAATAAATAAATAAATAAATAGTAACTTGTTTGGAAATATCAAGAGAAAAAATTTATATAATGTTAGATTTTTAAAAATAAAGTCCTGATTTATTGTTAAACTGACTTTTTAGTAGGAAGGGAAAAATCAAACTTAAAAAGAAAAAGAAGGGGCGTCTGGGTGGCTCAATGGGTTAAAGCCTCTGTCTTTGGCTCAGGTCATGATCCCAGGGTGGGATCGAGCCCCACATTGGGCTTTCTGCTCAACAGGGAGCTTGCTTTCCCCTCTCTCTCTCTCTCTGCCTGCTTGTGATCTCTCTGTGAAATACATAAATAAATAAAATCTTTAAAAAAAGAAAAAGAAAAGGAAACTAGCACCATTTGCTTGGCTTACTACAGACCCTCCATCTTTAGCCACCTTTCCTCTCTTAATCCACTCAGGCCAGAGCCTGATCTAAGTTCCTTGCAAGGGAACTTAAAATTGGGAGAAAGAGAAATTATACTCTCTGCGTATGTATATGTTATACACAGTGACTATGTTGTAAATCATGTCCATATAATGTATAGGTCTGTTTTCTAATTCTGTTCCATTTATTTATTTATCACAGTATCAATACCACACTGTTTTAATTTCAGTAACTTTCAAACAAGTCTTGCTATCTGGTAGAATGAGTTCTGTCACTTTAAGCGTATCCTTTCAGTCGGTGTTTGATCAGATAAGTAGATCCACTAGGAATGATATAAAATAAGAGACTTATTATAGGGATTGGACTTCTTGCATAGGTAGGAACCAATGGAAAAATCTATGTAAGGCTGTTTGTTAACTGTGCATCTGGTGTTGGGTCTTACTCTATAGAGATAAGCCAGCCAGAAGTTAGGAGGGAGAGCTAGATGTGAGATGAAGGAGAACAAGGACAAACCGGGACAATTAGGGTAGGGGAGAATATTGGTCCTTTAGCTCACACCATACAGAATGCAAGTTACAATATAAAATTAATTTGAAGATGTTACTGATCCAAATGCAAAAAGCAAAAGAGTAAAACTCCTAGAAGATAATGTAGAAACATACTTTGGTGACTTCAGCATAAAAAGCCTTAACAACAGAAGGAAAATATTGATAAATTGGATGATATTAAAATTAATAACTTATGTTTGCCATAAGGTACCATTAAAAAGAGTGAAAAAGCAAGCTAGAGAGTAAGAGAAATTTTCAACATATATAACTGACAGAAGATTTATATCCAGAGACAGACAGTCCAATATAAAAATGGACAAGATATAGGAACTTTATAAGAAAGGATATTCAAATGGCCAAGGAGAATATGAAAAGGTACTAAACATTGTTAGCCACTAAGGAAATGCAAAATAAAACTCATAGTGAAGACAACTAAAAATTTCAACAGATGAACAGTACCAAGTGTTAGCAAGAATGTGGAGAAAAAAGCATACTTACACCCACTGCTTTGGAAGACACTTTGACATTTTTTACTAAAGTTGAAGACACATATGTCCAAGGACAGTTACACACAACTTGGAAGAATCTCTCAAAGTAATGCTGAGTCAAAGTCAGCACAAAATAATACATCTCATATTATTTCATTATTTTATATGAAGTACAAAGACAGGCAAAAGTGATCTATACTGTAACAGCCTGGGGGACGTAATTTCTGGAAGTGGGCATGAGGAAGGGCTTTTGGGTTTCTGGTAAAGTTCTATACCTTGATCTGAGTGCTGGTTGCATAGGTGTGTTTATTTTGTGAACATTCAGCATGCTATATACACATATGGTGTGTGAATTTTTCTTTCTCCTTTTTTTCTAAATTTATTTTATTATTTTTAAAAGATTTTATTTATTCATTTGCCAGAGAGAGGGAGAGAGAGAGAACAAGCAGGACGAGGAGAAGGCAGAAGGAGAAGCAGGCTCCCCACTGAGCAAGGAGCCAGATGTGGGACTCGATCCCAGGATCCTGGGATCATGACCTGAGCCAAAGGCAGACACTTAACCAACTGAGCCACCCTGAGGTGTCTGGTATGTGACACCCAGGTGTCCCGGTATGTGAATTTTTCTGTATGGATATATTTTTAAGATTTTTATTTATTTATTTGACAGACAGATCACAAGTAGGCAGAGAGGCAGGCAGAGAGAGGAGGAAGCAGGCTCCATGCTGAGCAGAGAGCCCGACGTGAGGCTCAATCCCAGGACCCTGGGAATATGACCTGAGCTGAAGGCAGAGGCTTTAACCCACTGAGCCACCCAGGCGCCCCTGTATGGATATTTTTTGTCAACAAAAAGATTTTGGAGATTCCTGGCTGGCTCAGTCGGAAGAGCACACAACCTTGATCTCCAGTTCTTCAGTTCAATTCCCACGTTCAGCATAGAGCCTACTTAAAAAGCAAAATAAAAACCAGAAAAGGCTAAACTTAATTTTCAAAGATGCATCCTCAGCTTGACCCTTTAAATAGGCAAACAAGAAAGTGTTATCATCAAACTCAGATACTTAGAAAATACCTGAGTTACACCACTTTATGTGTCAATTATATCACAATTTAAAAAACAAAACAAAACCAAACAAAGACTACGGTTACCTGGTAGCTCAGTCTATTAAGCATCCAACTCACATTTTCGGCTCAGATCATGATCTCAGGATCGTGTGATCAAGTTCCCAGTAGGGGCTCCACAATCAGCAGGAGTCTGCCTAGGATTTTGTCTCCCTCTCCCTCTGCCCCTCCCCCTTGCTCTTTTTTCCTCTCTCAAATAAATAAAATCTTTTTTAAAAAAATTCTCTAGGGATGCCTGGGTGACTCGGTTGGTTAAGAGTCTGCCTTCGGCTCAGGTCATGATCCTAGGGCTCTAGGATCATAGCCCCATATCGGTTCCTCCCTCAGCAGGGAATCTGCTTCTCCCTCTGCCTGCCCCTCCCCTGCTGTCCTCTCTTTCTTTTTCTCTCTGACAAATAAACAAAATCTTTAAAAAAGAAAGAAAAAGGTCTCTCCTTTTCACGCCCCTGCTCACGCATGTACATGTACTCATTCTCTCTTTCCCTAAAATAAATAAATAACATCTTTAAAAATAATAAAATAAAGGTCTTATTTTTAAGTAATTTCTACACCTAACACGGGGGTCGAACTCTTGACCCTGAGATCAAGAGTCACATGCTCCACCGACTGAGCCAGCCAAGTGCCCCTCATTTTAACCATTTGTAAGTGTATAAATCAGTGGCATTAATTACACTCACAAATGTACAAACATCATTGGTATTTCCAAAACTTTCTCATTATCCCAAACAAAAACTCTAATCATTAAGCAATAACCTCTATTCTTTTTCCAGTCTCTATGAGTTTATCTATTCTAGCTAACTTCTGTAAGTGGAATCATACAACATTTGTCCTTTTGCATCCAGCTTATTTCACTGAACCAAGTGTCTTCAAGGTTCATCTACATTGTAGCATATATCAGACTTCATTCCTTTTTTATGGCTGAATAATATTCCCTTAGGTGGGCAGATCATTTTGTTTTCCATACATCTGTCGAAGAAAACTAGGGTTGCCTCCATCTTTCACCTGTGCAGTGAACAGTGTCATACAGGCATCTGTTCAAGTCCTTGTTTCCAATTTTTTCATCTAGGGCTAAACTAGCCTCATTACTAAGGTGATGTCCTTCTGAAGATTCTAGCTAATGTCCCATATGTTAAAAGGTCTTTCACTGTAGATGGTGGGAACATGAACCATGTGAGCTACAGGAATTGTGGAACCTACTTCTTTCCAGTGGTTCTTTCTCTGGCCTTGACAGCTTCCTCTTACATGTGTGCAGATCAATCCTCTGGTAGACTGAAGGGGATCTGCTACAGATCTCTAGGCCTCTCTCTTTTCATGTAGCTTCCTCCTCTGGTATTCTATCCTGTGAATCTAGCTGCTTTGGCCTTCCAAAAAGCTGACTTTTTTTTTCTCCTCAATGCAGCAAGATCACTGGGTTCCGTTTAGGTTTCCACCCTTCCTTCCACTCCCATGTTACAGCATGGAAATTATCTCTTAGGCAATAAGCTAGTGCTCTCATAGGGCTCCCATCATTTTTATTTTCCTTTCATCTGGGATCACAATCCTGCACTAGCTATTGTCCAATGTCTGAAATCATTGTTTTATACATTTTGTCAGGATTTCTATTTATGTTACACAGAGCAGTAAATTGGGCCCCTGTTATGCCATCATGGTTGGAAACAGAAGTTATGTTGAGGTATTCCTCACCACCAATAATCAGTGTTTGTAAATATTCCAAGTATACTTAATAAAAATATGGAATTTTCCAATTATTGGATGTCAAACTATATATACATGTCCAATTGTTCAAGTTCATTAATTGAATTATTAGAATCTTTTATACCCTTGTTGTTTTTTCCTTGACCTCTTAGTGACCATGATAGTTGTGTTGAAATCTTCCACTGTGGTAGTGTATTTGTCAGTTTCTCCCTATAGTTCTAGCAATCTTTTTATTGATGTGAAATTCACATACCATAAAACTAACCATTTTAAAGTGTATAATTCAGTGGCATTTAGAACAGTCACAATGTTGTGCAACCACCACCTATCTTGTTCTAAAACATTTTAGTCCCCCTAAAAGGAAACCCTGTACACATTAAGCAGTTACTTCCCAGCTCCTTGTTCCCCCAAGCACCAATCTGCTTTCTATCTCTATGGATTTACCTATTCTGGATATTTCTTACAAATGGAATCATACAAGATTTGACCTCCTGTGTCCGGCTTCTTACATTTAGCATGTTTTCAAGGCCCATTTAGGTTGTACTTTTCCTCCATTTTTACTCTTTTTGGGGGGATTCCTATGGTGCAGATATTAGGATTTCTGTTTCCATCCTCCCATCTCTTTTTTGTTTTTCCCTTTCATTCTCTTTTCTTTCTTCTTTTGGGAGGACTGTTTCATTTGGTCTTTCCAGTTTACTAATTCATTCTCAGCTATAACTTTCTGCTATCAGATCACCTATTGTGTTCTTCATTCCAAATATTATTGTGGTAACTTTAACACATGGTCCCTTATTCCTTTGATACTTCTCTTATCCAGAGATAGATTCAGTGTCTCCCAAATCCCTCTGGAATCTGGGCTTGGTTATTGCTTGAGCAGTAAAATACAGCAGATGGGGGGCCTGGGTGGCTCAGTCAGTTAATCGTCTGTCTTCGGCTCAGGTTATGATACCAGGTCCTGGGAAAGAGCCCCGCACTGGGGGTCTCTGCTCAGCAGGGAGCTTGCTTCCCCCTCTCCCTCTGTACCCCCCCTGCTTGTGCTCTCTTGCTTTCTCTCTGTCAAGGAAATAAATGAAATCTTTTAAAAAAATTATTCAAAAAATAAATAAAGTAAAATACAGCCGAAATGATGCTGTGTGTATTTCTAGACCTAGGCCTAGAGAAACTGTCAGCTTCTACTCCCTGCTTCTTGGGACCCTCACTCATGGACTGCAGCCGCTGTGCCATAAGGAAGCCAAGCAGCCCACGGAGAAGTACTCATGCAAAGGACCCTGATCCACAGCCCCACTCAGCTCTCAGCCTACAGCCAGTACTAACTTGCTAGCCATGCGAGTGAGTCATCTTGGAAAGGGATCCTCTGGCCCCAGCTGATGTCACATGGAGTAGAGATGAGCTTTACTCAGCTAGCAGAGATATGAGCGAATATTTTTGTTGATTGTTGTTTTAAGTCCTTGTTGTTTTGGGGTAATTTGTTACGTAGCAATAGACCACAGAACAATTATATTTTTCATATCTTTCTACCTGTGCTTTTTTATATTTTCTTGTTTCATGTTGTTAATATTCTCCCTTATTTTTATAATGTTTATTAGACTAATTTGGAGTTTTTGTTTCACGTGTTTGAAAACTTTTCCTGATAGATATTTTCTTTTGAAAGGTCTGTGTTCCCCAATGTCTTTTTCTTTTTGCCTGCAAGTACCCTGATGGTACAGGCGACTTGGACAGTTGATGGAATGGGGGAAGTTGTAGCCGCAGAGTCCCTCAGAATCCCTCAGAGTCCAAGGTTGTCAGTTGGGCTACAGTGGCCTATCTCCTCACACAGTACCTGACCTCACCCCTGAGGAGAGGCTGCTTGTTAGGGTGTATAGAAACCTTTGCAGAGCATTAGGGAAGACAGGAAGAGTGGGGACCTGTTCATTTTTTATTCAAAAGATATGCTGGGGAAAGGGACTGAGAATACCAAGGTGACAAGACCAAAAGGGTCCTGAAGGCCACAGCCTAGTGGGCACGAAAAATGTTAATCAAAGATCCCCAGTAACATTTGTCTCTTTGCAGAGGGTACTGGGAAGGGCAAGTGCCTAAGAAGAACCCAATCCAGAGGAGGGTGAGGTGGGGTGGACGCATGTGAGTCAGAGACGTCTTCTGAGAAGGTGGTACTCCAGGGTGAGACCTCCCTTAATACCAGGGAGTTTGGCTAGCAAGAGTGGGGGCAGGGGGTAGAAAGGCATTCTGGCAGAGCGAAGAGCAGGTAATGTGCAGTCAGGCTCTGAGTTTAGGGAAGTGAAAGAGGTCAGAAGATTGAGGCTGGGGAGGTTGGAGGGGCCAGATGAAACAGGGCCCCGTGGGCTAAGGGAAGAGAGAAGAGCACATGCTTTCTCTTCAGAAGAGATGGCTCTACCGTGAGCACTGGGAGAGAACAGGGAGTCCATTCAGAAGGCTGCCACTGTGGACAGCTGAAGGTGGCATGAAGGACAGGAGGTCAAGTTGACAGGCTCTAGATGGATGACTGTAGGGTAAGGGCCAAAGTGGTGGTCAGCTTGGAGCACTTCCTGAAGGACCCAGGGACACTGATTCCTCATTCCACCCCAGAGTTGAAGCCCAGAGGAGGCAGCAGTCAGAGAGACACCACTGATTCTTCTCTGATGTTCTAAAGCTCTCTGAGCCACAATGAGAGGGGGAGGAAAAAGGAGACAAGTCAGTCTCTGGGCTCTGGGGTTTTCTTCTGTTCAAGAAATAACCGAAAGGATAGCCTAGAAAGATAAAGATGTTAAAGGAAAGTCAACATGGATAAGTTATCTGAAGCAGTGGAGTAGAAAGTGAAAGAAAAAAGTTAAGAGCAAATAAGTAAACAATTTGGTAAAAGAACCCCCAGGAGGTAAAACAGTAAAAGAGAAAATTAAGATAAGAGAACTTGACTAAAGAACCCAATGTAGGGGCACCTGGGTGGCTCAGTGGGTTAAAGCCTCTGCCTTCGGCTCAGGTCATGATCCCAGGGTCCTGGGATCGAGCCCCACATTGGGCTCTCTGCTCAGCGGGGAGCCTTCTTCCTCCTCTCTCTCTCTGCCTGCCTCTAGGCCTACTTGTGATCTCTGTCAAATAAATAAAATCTTAAAAAAAAAAAAAAAAAGAACCCAATGTAGTGTCCCAAAGGGGTCAATGGGGCAGCGGAGGGGCATGGGTATCCTTCCCGCCAAGGAGGCAGCAACCTTTGGGGAAGGGGCATGAAATCTTCAGCCTCCTCCAACAGGAAGAAACTGCCATGAGGGGCACAGTGTAGGGACGGCATCTTCTCGGGTTCGGTTTACAGAGACATGGAAGAGAAGGGGGAGACGAAGATGATGGGAATGGGGTGGGGATACCCAGGAATGTTGGGAGGCCCAGGATAGGGCTGGGATGGCCTGTGCGGTCCTGTTCCGAACCTGCCTACTCTTTCCTGAGAAACAGAACTGTCCTCTACGCAGAAGTCCGTGCACCCCGAGCCCCATCTCATGGAGCGCATTTCCCCATTTTACAAGAATCACATCTAAGGCTCAGAGAGGGCGGTCCCTCAACCAAGGTCACACAGGAATTGGGCTCTCTGCAGGGCGGGGAGCTGCTAGTGGCACTGCTGGGGGTGGGGGGTGGGTGGGTGTCGCTTCGCCTAGGCCCCCCTCGGGGAGGAGCTGGCCCGAGCCCCTCCTGCTCCCCCGCCCCTGAGGGGCGGCCCGGGGGGCGGGCGGAGGAAGTGAGCGCAGCGGGGAGGAATGCGAGCGGGCGGGGCGCGGCGGCCCGGGGCAGCGGGGCAGCCCGGCAGGCAGCCGGGGCGGCGGGGCCGAGCGCGCGCCATGCCTCACTTCACCGTGGTGCCGGTGGATGGGCCGAGGCGCGGCGACTATGACAACCTCGAGGGTCTCAGTTGGGTGGACTACGGGGAGCGCGCGGAGCGGGAGGACTCGGACGGTGAGGGCGCTCCCGGTGGGGGCTTTGGTGGGGGGGCAGGGGAGCGGACCACGCGTGGCTGGCGCTCGCAGAGACCCCCGAACCGTGCGAGCACACGTCGATGGGGGCTCAACTTTTCTTAGTCTGCCCTTCGGCCACCTCTCTCGCTCCGCGCACGCAGACACTACTTTTCTGGGGCCCCCGGAGCCCGCGGCTGGGCCGCCCTCCCCACCCCAGCTCCTCCCTTGAGGGCCGCGGGCGGGAGCTGCAGACGTGGCCAACGAAGGAGGCCAGGCCGGCGGGGCCGCCCGGATCGAGAATAGCGGGGAGCACCCATCTCTGGCCTTTCCGGACTGGGAGCACAGCCGCAACCCGGACCCCACTCCCAAGACCTTCTGTGAACCTCTTCCAGCCTCCTCTCGCCTCGCCTGCCCATTTGCGCTTCAGGGACTCAGCCCCTTAGACTACCCTCTCTTTTCTCTCCTCCCGGAGCCAGGAAAGAAGGTTGTGCCTGCCTGGGGGGGTCTAGGGGTAACTGCCTGTGAGTGCACTCCAGCTGATTTTACCTCAGAGCTGGAGGTCCCCTGGGCATCTGTGAAGCACGATGCAGAACCAGGCTTGTCTCGCGGCTTCACATGAATTAACTCGTTTAATCCTCCCAATTTTGCCCAGGGGATAGGTCCTGCTACTCACGCTTAGGAAGGAGTGAACTGAGGAGTGGAGCAGTTATTAAATCTGCCCCAGGGCATTCAAACCCAGGCTTAGAAACTCCAGCACCCTAACCTTTAACCTAGGTGTTAGAATTGGGCCTGAAGGTGGTCCTGCTTCTGTTCTTCCAGGTTCCTGCCTCTCCCAAGCCCCTTTCTCCATCTCCCACCCTAGGAATCCCTGGGGGTGAAGGGCTCTCCTTGCTAGGACTCTCTTAGAAAGCATGTCTGTGCAAATAGCAGCATATATATGTTCTTGCACAAGTGTGACGTTGTATCACACCTGACCACTGTATGTGGAGATGGCACAGGACAGTGGAGTGGGCTTCTAGACATTATGAAGGTTTACAGCTGTGTGAATGCACACACTCCACCTCCACCCCTGCCCCAGCCTTATTCCAGTGGTCAGCAAGAGCCAGTGTCCCTTGATTCCCTATTAGCCCTGGGAGGCTCTTTTCCCACAGAGGCTGGGCGGGGCTGCATCCCCAGATCAGCCTGGACCAGTGGGCAAGCAGAGCTGAGCCAAGCCTCTGGCCCCGCCCTGGAGTCCCAGGGTGACTGGGGGGACCTGGAGCCACATTGGCTGATTCCTGCCAGGTCCCTCCAAGCTGAGCCAGCTCCTCCCACTAGTCCCCCTCCTTCTCCTTTTGCTCCTTTTCAGCCAGAACTTGGCTGTGTCTGCAGTATGGGGGACGCTCTGCGCCCTGGTGAGTGATTATGAACCTTCTTGGTAGGGACCGCAAAAGGACAGGGAGCACAAAAACAGCCTCAGGTCCATCTCGTGGGGCCACTCCAACCTGGTACCTGACTCTCTCAAGGCCTATACTTAAGCTCCAAGGGGTGTAAATGGGCCTCTCATCCACCCCACTATGGCTTGTGGGCAGGGGGTAGGAAGGTTCTAGAGGGGTACCCCTAGCAAATCCCTGTGAGCACAGGGATGAGGACTCTCACCTGGATCCCCACTTGTAGCTGGTGTGTTCATAGCTGTTGGCAAGAACACACAATTATGTGGACCTCACAGGAAGTCCCCAGGACTACGCCATGCCCTGGTTCATTGGGGGTCTCAGGTTGGTATCTGAGTAGCTTTGGCCTGGCAGGCATGTCCAGACCTGCCCTGGAATTTCTGGAATAGCTGAGGGCAGTACAGACATTCAGGCACTGCTTAGGTCTCCCCACCTTTCCACAGTTCCCTGGGAGCTGTCCTTAAACAAATCTTTGGGGAAATCCAAGGAATGACTGCTGGGTGTCTGGCGCCAGATTGTTCCTTTTCTGATGCATCTGGGTCGTTGCAAGAGTGGGTGTTACTATCTCTACTTCAGAGAAGAGGAAACTAAAGCAGGATAGAAAGGGTAAGGAGGTTGCCCTGGGTCACACAGAGGGAGGGTCTGGAATCCAAGCTAGGCTGCCAGCCATGTGAGCGCCAAGAACCTTGGGTGTATGCACCCTGGGCTAACTGCAAACCCCAGCCACTCTTCTCTGGTTAAAGGCTACCTGTACCCTGAGGTGCATCCTGGGATGAACCAGGGCCCAGAAGAATACGAGTAGGAAACTTGCAGCTTAGCTCCCACATGATTCTGGTGGATCTTGGGACCCAAATTTGGCTCCTCTCACCGGGTGACCTTGTCTCTGAATCTCTCTGAGCCTTATTTTCCTTGTTAGTAAAAGGAAATAAATAATATCTATTGGAGTGCTGCTATGAGTACTAAAGGCAACCCTTGGATAGGCTCTCAGCCACTCTGGGTCATGGCTGGAGAGACAAGGACCAGGTGGGTTTGGGAGGACTATTCACAAGCATTTGGCAGAGGGGACTGCTATGTGCTCAACTCTACATTTTCTGGATACCAGTGCTGTCTCTTCAGAGAGATAGGCAACAATGGTGGGACAGGCTGCAGTGCACAAGCTTAGCATAATTTATAATTTATTTCCAGCCTACTTTCACAAAAGGGTCAGAAGAGATCAATGCAACAAAAGTGTCTCCCCAAAGCACTGTCACAGTCAGAAAGATCATAACCATGAAGAGGAAGAGGGAAAGGACTCTGAGATGAGACAGATGGTGACTGTACCTAAGGAGTAACTGTAGCTTGGAGATTCCCGGCAGCCAAGGCAGGAAGGGAAATAAGATGCAGTCTACAGCTGCCATTTTCTGACAAAATGAAGCATCTGACTTACTTAGGAGAGACACTTTTTTTGGTCACACTTTTCACTTTTCAGAGGCTTCTCACTGAAGGGCTATTAATGTAATGAGCAGTGTTACTAGGTTTTCTGATTTTTCTTGTAGCTCCTTATCCTGATCCTGAACAAGTGTCAAGGGTACAGCAAATTTCATAGAGTGTCTGAGGAGCTAAATGACCCCATGAGGCTTTAACATGACCCAATGGACTGGCTTGAACTCTTGCTTGCTGTCTTTGTCCACCGTGCTGTTGGCCCTGACCTACATACAATTGTGTAGCTCATAGGACTGAGCTTCTTGTCTCACTTAGATAGTTCAGGTTCCTACATGAGGTGATACATCCCTTTCACATGCTATGGGAACAAAGAGCTGACTTTGCCCCAAAATTTTCATCAGCACACTTTACCCGTCAGTCTCTGGGCAATAAAGAATCCACAGTGCAGCACCTACTACTGAATGTTCTCGGCTCAGAGAAGGCAAGTTAAATCTTATGCCCATGGCAAGAGAATGTATCAGATGGAGGAAGCATCATTCAGCATTCTTAGCTGCAGATAAGATAAATGAATTGGAGTTACTGAACCAGGGAGGGTTGGCACATAACTCACAAAACCAGGCCTGGCCAATGCACGGCTGGGACACCACTAGTCGGTCGGTGATGACAATTCTGTTGCCACCTACATCAATGGATACTAGGCCAACCCCGCTGCCACGGTTATTGCCATCCAACACTAACATGGCTTTTGTGGCCCAAGATGACAGCTTTCCGTTTGCTATGAGGCCTCCAGCCACCGCCGCAGCTGCCACACTGTCTAGAGGGGGACAAGGCACCTACTGACTAGAAAAAGCATACTTGGTGTCCTCTGCCTACTCGATGGAAAACTGGGAATGTAACCCACAGAGACAGAAAAAGGATAAAGTCTGGGAAACGGGAGAATTCGAATGCTGAGCAACCAGAAAAAGCAGCTGAGCTTCGGGTTGAGGCGGGCTTATTTTAAAAAGGGTCTTCCCACTTCCTTTCCGCGAGGTTTACTTTGAGCTTGGAAGCGGAGATGCTCACCAGCTGGGATGCTGGGTGAAGGCTGGTATCAGCCCGCTCCTAATCTGGGGCAAGTTGCTGGGACCTAGAAGGGAGATCAACAGCACCCACCTGGCCCGGCTTTCTCCTAGGGTTTTCTTAGGCGACCCTACGTGGCTCCTTGCACCACTTCCGCCGTCTGGACAGTCCTTTTGCCTCCTCCCAGCATGCCCTGCGCTGCCCTCCAGGACGCCCCCCGCCCAGTGCACGATGGGATAGCGAGCAGGCTGCCTGATGGCCATGGCCGCTGAAGGCACCCTGTGTGGCTTCATTTATCTGGAGGGCAGCTTCCCGTCGGGCCCTGAGGACGCTGAGCCCTCGGCACCCAGCATGCTGGGTATTCCAGATGGACCTGGAAAATGGGAGTCGGGGGTGGGGGTGGGGTACGGGTCTGGGACGGTCGGAGGGCTGGCCAGGACTTGGCCACGCCCCTCCTATCAGGCTCCGCCCCTTGGCCTTAACACGTGGTTGAAGTAGTGTGTCTGGGCCCTTCACAAAGCTGCCTTGGAGGAAGTGTTGCGCTGGCTTTTAGTCGTTGGTCACTCTGCTAATTATGGCTCTTCACAGCAGAGTATGATGGGGAAACAGGCCCAGCCTGCCCCTAAAATGCTCCACAGAGATATGTTTTGTGGGCTGGCTTGTAGGCTGGGGTGCAGGCAAGCTGGGGACTCAGGAGGCAGACCTTGACTGAGATTTTTGTCCCTCTCTCTCCATAGGGCATGGCAACCACAGAGAGAGCAGCCCTTTTCTTTGTCCCTTGGAGGCTTCCAGAGGAAGTGACTACTACGACAGGAACCTGGCACTGTTTGAGGTAGCTGAGCAGCCATTCTGGGCCACAGGTGTGGCAGGCAGGTGGCCGGGGGGGCAGGGACACTTCAGGACTCAAGCCTATGCTAAGCAGGCAGTCTGGACAGTTGTGTCACCTAATATCTCAGCTCCTCCTAAAGTCTCCCCTTGTCTGCCTATTTCCCTTGGCCCTTTGAACTGAAACTGCTTTCCCAGATGCCACTCACAACCCTATACCATTATCACCTCCAGGGATATGTACTTTTAATTTCTGTGTAGCCCCTTGGCCAGGTGACCACCTGTCAGGATTTCTCATCTTGGGATTTCCCTTCTTCCCTTTACTTACAGGACTTCTCATTTTTCCCTCTCCTGTGAACTCTTCCTTGTTCTCCCTGGTTGGCTCTTCTAACTCTTTCTTCATGTTTATAGAGTACTGGTCCTTCTTACTGGATCTCCTTTCCGTCTCCACATCTGCAGGCTTAGTGGACACCTCTCTGCAAACGTTCCCAATATTATGCCTCTGAACTTGAACTTTATCCTCTTCAGACTCAAGCTCAGAAGTTGGATCTGGATTTAAGGCATGGTTTAGGCCTCTAAATCCTGACCCATACATTCAGCTGCCCCTTGGAATCTCATGGGCTCCTTGTCAGCCTCCATATGCCCCAAAAGACCTGCATCTTCACTTCTCACTTCAAACCTGTTTCTCCTTGTGTGTAGAGCTGGAAGGGAGATGACATTCAGGGAGAGACTAAATGGGCAAGAGGCAGACAGAGGCACGGTGCTGAGAAGGGTGCAGGAATAGGGAAGGCCTAGACGCAAGTGGGGATTGGGGAGCCTGAGCCCCGGAGGCCTCCTGACCTGGAAAAATGGCAAGTTTCTGCAGCAAAGGCTTTGATCTGGCTCCACCTGAAGATGGGCTAGGGGGCCAGGATCCTACCTTAGGGATTGAGGTATGTTACAAAGCCTGGGACCTGAGGAGAAGACCATCTGAGAGGCTCAGGGTCTGGGCAAATAAGAGAGACTTAACTTGTTCCAGACATCCTCTTTTGACTTCCTTGGTTCGCTGAGATGGCTTTTTTTTGTGGGAGAGTTGTGGGCAGATGTGAGTACCAGAGGGCCACTCGTGGCTGGGAAGTAGCCAGGCAGAACATTCAGGATGAAGTGTGTCATTCGCCTTTCTGCCAGCTGTGCCCTGCCCTGCCCTTACCCGAGGCAGGTAGTTTTCACAAATGGGCTGGTAGTGATTGTAGCCAAGATAGATAAGGCAGAGAGAAGCAGTCACTGGGCTGGGCCTTTGAGTGGCGCGTGCTAGGGTGTGGTGCCCACACCAGTCCAGTAGGCTGGCTTGGGCTTCCCTGGGCAAAGAGTGGGATCAGGCCCAGGCCTGCTTGAGGGCTTGGCAAGGGGCCAGAAGCCAGGCTGCTGGCTACACACAAGTAGCCTGGCACCTTCAGGGCCCATTGCCAGATTGCCCTGTGTCTCTGTTTACAGGAGGAGCTGGACATCCGCCCAAAGGTATCATCTCTTCTGGGCAAGCTCGTCAGCTACACCAACCTCACACAGGGTGCCAAGGAGCATGAGGAAGCTGAGAGTGGGGAGGGCGCCCGCCGGAGAGCTGCCAAGGTGAGCTGGTTGGGGCAGTAGTGGGGGCCAGTCCTAGGAGGACAGACTCAACACCATGGAATTGGCAACTGTGAGCATCCCAGGGGATGTGGGTAGCAGGTACAGTGAGCATGGATGAAGGGCACTGAGGGTCTTGGGCTCAAGAAAGCTTTAAGTGGTGGCCTGAGGAGGAGCCTCTGATGGGGGCAGAGGGCCAACAAGACCCCCAGGAACAATAGTGAGAGTAATGGCTGCCTTTTCTCTGCCTTCCTTCTCTGTGCACCAGGCGTCGTGCTAAGCAGTGGGCCTGGGTGCTTGCCTGCCATCTTCACAACAAAGGTGTAAAACAGGTGCTACTTTCATCCTCATTTTACGGACAAGGAAACTAAGTGTCAGAGGCATGAAGTAACTCGCCTGAGGTCACTCAGCTAGACAAGATGAATGCATACACTAGAAGACAGATTTGTGGGTTTACTGTGAGATAGAGGACTATAGAAGGCCAGAGCCCTGGCATTCCGTCAGGATGGATAAGCGTGGGAATCAGGAACCTGGTTGTCCACTGGGGTGATGTAATCAAGTGACCAAAACTTGCCCCTCACTGTGTTGCTTCCATCGGCAGACCTCTCCAACAGCCCCTTTGTTCCTCAAGTGCCAAAGTTCGGGGCATGTTTGGAATATAACACTGCCTCTTGGAGCTTCCCTCTCCCTCTCCTGCCCCCATCCCTGGTCACTATCCAGGTCTCTGGCCCTCCAGCCGTCCTCTCTGCTTCGGATGAGTTTACACATCCTTGCTCAGCTGCCCTGTAGGATGGGGCTCAGTTTAAGTGAAGGTTGGGTTTTTATTCCATATTTTCAGTTTGAAGGCAAGGAGCCCTCCCTCTCCACCTGCCGACTCCCTGAGGTTTAGGAAACAGCTGTGATTTAAAAGAAGCTTGAGGGCTGTCTGGGTGGCTCAGCTGGTTAAGTGTCTGACTCTTGATTTCAGCTCAGGTCATGATCTCTGGCCTTTGGGATTGAGCCCTGTGTCATGCTCCGGGCTCCGCATGGAGTCCTTTTCTCCCTCTGCTCCAACCCTTACTCTCATGCACAGGAAAGCACATGTACTCTGCCTCCTATTTCTCAAATAAATAAAATATTTTTAAAATAAATAAATAAATAAAGCTTATGTTTGGCACTAACTGTAGTATTCTTGCTGGAGGTCAGCACTGATAGAAGTTGTTCCTGGTTATGATAAACTGGGGACCCAGCCTCAGACCTGCTTGTGAAATTTGGGCCTTGCTGAGGTGGCCCAAGGAGGGGGTACACTGGACTGTTGTGCACCCCTCACCTTGCTCCTCCAGGAGGCAAACCAGCCCCCACTTCAGAGAGGGCAGCTAAGGTCTTGAGGTCACGCAGACCTGACCCCCCTCTCTATCCTGCTGGTTGTGATTTAGATTTTGCTGGCACTTTCCGGACCACCCATGGCAGAGAAGCCTGAGTGTCTGTAGCTCTCCCTATTCAGTCCTGCAGGGGTGTGTCAGCCTTTGAGAGTGTTGCTTGCAGTGGGTGGTAGGATCCTTGGTAAGAGCTTCCTCCCTGTTCCTTCTGGCTGAATCCAGGGAACTGATGGTTGGAAGTAAAAAGGTCCCTGAGAAAGACTAGCACACATCTCAACAAGAGTGTCAGACGGAAGTCTGTGTTGGTGAAGGGTCAGGGTCCCTTAGCCTATGAGGAGCCTTGTCAGGATGCTGGGATCCAGCCTCAGCTTACCTGTCCAGCTCACTCGGCTCTAGGGTTGGGATGTGAGAGGATGGCAGAGTGTCTCAGTTTCAGTGGCTTTTCCATGGAGGAAGGAGAAGGCTGGTCCAGTCTGCAGTGGGTCAGCAGGAATCTAGGGAGTTGTAACCACTGAGCTGTGATCCTTACCCAGGACGGTCTGAGCAGGGCCCTCAGGAAAGGAGGCTTAAAGCAGGAAGGGTGGGCCTCCAATCAGACCCAAGACAGCCTCTCTGTGGCAGCTGCTCTGCCTCTGGCCAGATGACCTTCGGAGGCTGCCAGAGGTTATTTGGGGATGCAGAAAGCATTTCCGGCCCTGCCCTTTCCCACACTGCCCTTTCCCC
This sequence comes from Lutra lutra, assembly GCF_902655055.1. Lineage (NCBI taxonomy): Eukaryota > Metazoa > Chordata > Mammalia > Carnivora > Mustelidae > Lutra > Lutra lutra. The sequence continues at coordinate 17,867,581 of NC_062294.1, forward strand.
AGAGTGACTCAGCTTAGAATGGAGGTGGGGCTGGGAGCTGCCACCATCCAGTGAGTGGTCCAGGCCCTCTATGAAGGGTTCAGAGCCCAGATGAGAGGTGTTTGTCACCTACAGTTTGAGGGACCATTTGTTCATACTCTGGCCTTTCCAGGCCCTTCTGAGGTCCTTTTAGGCTACACATAGATCTTGCCCCAGACCTGGACCCTTCAGTAGAGTTCCTGTGGCCACAGGCCACTCTGACACCCCAGCTCCAGGGCAGCAGGCTTTGCTGGGGCTCTTGTGGAAGCTCTTAGGGCCCTACTGCCCTAGGCTCCACTCAAAAGGAACCTTTCAGGAAGGTGCTAGCCTTGCCTCTTGTTTCAGCCTCTGCCCTGGCCTCCTGGATGACCCCTACTCTGCCCTTAGAGAGTTGAGAAATTCTGTCTGGATTTGCCCACTGGACCTTCCTCACCTGTCCTTCAGCTTGAGTTTCTATTGTTTCTGCAGGATTTTCCCAGCAGTTATCCCAGGGTCCTTTCAAGGCACTACTCACTGGGCTCAGGGTCACCTTTTGGGTACCTGCAGGGTCTACTGGTGATAGAAACGTGAGCAAACCGACTATAACCCAGTATAGCCATGAGACATTCGAGTGAACAGTTACCATGTATATCAGATGTGTTGAGGGGATGCAACTCAACCTAAGGCAACCCAGGAGAACTTCCTGGAAGAGGCAACCATTAAGCACCTGAAGGTTCAACTGAAGAGGAGTTAGCCAGGCAGTGAGACAGGACTGACCCTTCCAGGCAGAGCCCAGCACATGTCCTGGGTCAGAGGCTGTGCGGGACCAGTGTCATCAGGGGCTGAAGCTGTCAGAGAAGGTGATGGGGCTCATGTTATGGCCCAAACCAGGGAGTCTGGCCCACACTGGATTACAGGATGGACAATGCAGAGAGTTTTCAGCATGGACTATGAGTTTGGGCTTGGTTTTCAGAGACCTGCTCTGGTAGCCGAGTGGGCTGGAATGTGGAGAGGTTGACAGGCATAGGTGAGTGCCACCCAGGTGCCACAGATGTGGTGCCACAGGTGTGGTACCCCAGGTTCAGGGGACTAGGCTAAGGGAAGGTAGCCTAATCTCAGGGCAGCTTGAGAGATAGACGAGGCAGGACTTGGTATCCACCAGGACTGGAGTTGGGGGTTGGAGAGAGGAAGTCCCAGGGACAACTTCTTGGACTCTAACATGGATGACATGGGGTCTGCCGGGTGAGAAGTTGGGCGTCCAAGACAGATCTTTCTTTCTAGAAGTTTAACAGAAGAGAGGAAGGGAAGGGGGCCACACCTTGAGAGGGAAGTGAGGCTCAAAAGCTCACATGTGGGGTTTTGAAAAAAAATCGGGCTTTATACTTTTCCAGTCCCAAACTGTCTTCATATGTGGAAGTCAGCATAAATATCCTAGGTGTCACCCCAACCCCCCGTGCTTCCCAGGACTGCACTCGGAATTCCAACCTACCCCTCTGATGGAACACCCCGGGGATAAGGAGTCTTCCGAGTGACCGGGGGCTGGCCTTCCATGCTGCCTCTGGGCCCCTTTGATGTTCTGTGTTCCCCTCCTCCCCTCCTGCTCCACAGGCACCCAGCATGGGCACCCTTATGGGGGTGTACCTGCCCTGTCTGCAAAATATCTTCGGGGTTATCCTGTTCTTGCGGCTGACCTGGATGGTGGGCACAGCCGGTGTGTTGCAAGCCCTCCTCATAGTGCTCATCTGCTGCTGCTGTGTGAGTATCCTCTCGGGGGTGGGGGCCGCAGGCACCGCACGGAGCCCACCCCGCCGAGCTGCTCACCTAGGCCTCCTTCCCACAGACCCTGCTGACGGCCATCTCCATGAGCGCCATCGCCACCAATGGTGTGGTTCCAGGTGTGTACGCACCACCCCAGGCCTGGTAGGAGGAAGGGGTCCAGAAGCCCGTGCCCATGCCCTCCTTCCCCCCCAGGCCATTGTCTGGTGAGATCTTAATCTCTGGGAGCACCCTTGCTTGAGGGAATTTAAGATTGCTGTTATGTTTTATGTTCTGTTTGTTTAGTCTAAAAGTAGTTTTAAAAAAAGGGTACTCAGGCTGACAAGGTGATGGGTGGCCCACACCAAGGAGTCTAGACACATGGATTATAAGATAAACAAGGTAGAGGGTTTTCATTTTCACGACAGATGATGAAATTGGACTTCGCTCTCAGAGACCCTATTTATTTATTCAACCATTTTTTATACTGATGTAGATTTCTGGATATTTATTTTATTCTTTGGATCATAAGCCAGTGCTATCACTATTTCTCTTATTCAAACTGTTCCACTTTGGCTGTTTAGCTATTCAAGTTGGGTTTTGTCTCTGGACTTTTTTTTCTCCCCCCCCCGCACCCCCTGTGTGGATTTTTGTTTTTAAATAACAGCTTTATTAGTATTAGTACAAAAGTAAGGTGGGGGGGGAGGCAATATATGATGATTACCATAAGAAGGTTTGGAAGTGAAGAAAAATACAGAAAGGAAAATTGAAAGTATCCCAAGTTAGAAACAGTTTATTTGGTTATTTAAACAGGATCAATAAGATATTACCTAATTTATGTGATTATTCTGCTCTCGGGTTCTGGTTCTTCACCATTGTAAACGTTGTCATGAGCAGCGTTGCATACAGATCTCTGTTCAGGCCCTTGATAGCTCCCTTAGGAGAGGATCCTAGAGGTAGGATTAGAGCCCTGGAAAGGATTTACTTTTTAAAAGTCTTTGGAGCCCTATTCCCACATTTTTCACCAGAGGCATTTTATTAGGAGCAGACTGAACAAGAAACATGGGGTCACTCTTGTCCCCTGCACCCTCACTAGCCCCAGGGGCCCAGTTTTGACTCTGTCAGTGTTGCCAGGGGTATTAGGCTCTGACAGAAGCACAGTCTCAGGGCAGGAGGGTTAGCCTGGTGGCCAGCCCTGTGCCAGAACCTGGGGACAAAAAAAACTGGACCAAGCCCTTGCCTTGGTCTGGAGGGGTCTGACTAACAGACACAGCCCTTGTGAGGGGTGAGGCATGCTGAGATAGGACAGCCCTGGCTAGAGGAGGCTGTGAGGACTGGCCTGAGTGCAGAGGGTTGGGGGACAGGGGGCCACATGGCCGCATGCTGTGGATCAGAGCTGCTGTAGCAAAGCAGTCATTTCACTGGCCCATGCTGGGTGTTGGAGTCCCTTGGGAAGGGGTTCAGCCCCAGCCCAGCCACTTACGAATGTACAGCCTTGGGCAAGCCTCCTGACCCTCTGCTTATCTGTAAATGGGAAAAACATTCCCTGTCACCCTGGGTGGTTGTGAGGGGTTGTCCTGGGGGGGGAACCCCTTGAAGAAGAACCAGACTTGTCTCTCTCTTTTGTAGCTGGGGGCTCCTATTTCATGATTTCCCGCTCGCTGGGGCCAGAATTTGGAGGCGCTGTGGGCCTGTGCTTCTACCTGGGAACAACATTTGCAGCAGCCATGTACATCCTAGGTGCCATTGAGATCTTGCTGGTGAGTTAGGCTAAGCCCTGGCCAATTCTGCTCTTGTCCAACTAGTCCCTTTTCCCTAGGCCAGGTTGCTCATGCTCCCATCACCTCTGGCCAGGGGCTGGGGCTTACTATGTGGAGGGCCTTCTCAAGGGAGAAAGATCCTTGCTCACCCAGTCTCCCCTTCCAGCCCTTGCCAGTTTGGGCCAGGCAGGGGAGGGGTCTGGCTGCCTTCACCTTGACCCTGAGTGTTCCTGGGCACCATTTCAGCCATAGCAGGTGGTCTGTAAACTGTTGCATTTAACTCTGTGATCTCGGTGATCATGCAGGGCCTACCTCCTGGGCTTGTGTAGGCTCTGTGCCTGTCTCTCCCCAGGGCTCTGTGCCAAGGCCCTTCAGATCCATGTTATCCTTGTCCCTAAAAGGGTGAACAGCCACCGGACCTGTGCCCCCTCCATGAGCCCCAGGTGTGCTCTGACTCAGCCACCTCCCCAACTGAACTGCCCCAGCTGGTGGATCAGAGATGGAGGGGTCGTGGGAAGCACAGAGTAACAAGTACACGTCCCTGGGGATCCAGACAATAGGAGATGTTTAAGAGGAACTGCCTCGCTATCCCCACCTCCAGTAGCTATCCCCACCTCCAGGTCCTTTGCCTGTAATAGGGCTCTGCTCCTGCATCTTCTGGGGTTGGGGAGAGGGGTTGTTTTTTGTTTTCAATTTCCCACATTCCTGCATTTATTATTTGGATTTCTTCTGTAAGCGGAATGTGTCCTCTTCCCTGTTTATTTATTTATTTAACCGTGTATTTGTATCACTACAGACTCCTGGATATTTATTCTTTGGCTCGTAATCCAGTACTATCATAATTTTATTTGTTGGCTCTTTAGCTATTCAGGTTGACTCCTGTGTCTGAATAAATCTTAAAAAAACAACAGCTTTATTAAGATATCATTCACATACAGTGCAGTTCTCTACCCATTTTAAGTATACAAGTTAATGGTTTTTAGTATATTCAGAGTTGTGCAACCATCAACCACAGTCAATTTTAGAACATTTTCATCCCCCCAAGAAGAAATCCCATTCTTGTTAGTAGTCTTGTTCCCCATTCCCCCCAGCCCTAAGCAACCATTAATTTGTTTTCTGTCTTTAATCATATTTACCCATTCTGGATATTTCATGTAATGGGATCATAAAATATATGGTTTCTTATGACTTTGTCTAAATATTCTTTTAAAAAGAAAACCAAAGTGACAGAATTCACTTTCCAAAAAGGAAGATCGAACTTTTTTTTTTTTTTTTAAAGATTTTATTTATTCATTTTACAGACAGAGATCACAAGTAGGCAGAGAGGCAGGCAGAGAGAGAGGAGGAAGCAGGCTCCCTGGTGAGCAGAGAGCCCGACGTGGGGCTCGATCCCAGGACCCTGGGACCATGACCTGAGCCGAAGGCAGCGGCTTTAACCCACTGAGCCACCCAGGCGCCCCAAGATCGAACTTTCTTTATCTGTCTTGTTTCAGACGTACATTGCCCCGCCGGCTGCCATTTTTTACCCAACAGGCACCCACGATACATCAAGTGCTACCTTGAACAATATGCGGGTGTATGGGACCATTTTTCTGACCTTCATGACCCTGGTGGTGTTTGTTGGTGTCAAGTATGTGAACAAATTTGCTTCACTCTTCCTGGCCTGTGTGATCATCTCCATCCTGTCCATCTATGCCGGGGGCATCAAGTCAATTTTTGACCCTCCTGTGTTTCCGTAAGTAACCTGGGAATACCTCCACGCATCGCCCTGACATCCCTCCCAAGGACATGGCCTTTAAGTCCCAGAGACTGGAGGATGGGAACACACTGGGCCTCCGGCTGAGCAGGTGCTGATGCTCCTGCCCCTCCTACCCTTCCCCACAGAGTATGCATGCTGGGCAACAGGACCCTGTCCCGGGACCAGTTTGATGTGTGTGCCAAGACAACCACAATGAACAATGAGACAGTGGCCACTCAGCTATGGAACCTCTTCTGCCACAGCCCCAACCTTACCACTGACTCCTGTGACCCTTACTTCCTGATCAACAATGTGACCGAGATCCCTGGCATCCCCGGTGCAGCTGCCGGTGTGCTCCAGGGTGCGTCGTCCCTCCCATCCTCCTGCTTCTGACACACGGGCTGAGCAGGAGGCAGGGAGCGAGTGCGGAAGGGGACTGGAGCAGAGAGCTGTCCTTGTGTGGCCAGCTCAGGAATGGGGGGCATGTCTGGCTGCCTTCCCGGCCCAGCAGTGTTCTCTCAGCCTTGTTCCTGGCAGCTAGGTTTTGGGTGAAAAGAGCCTGTTTGGCCAGTATCCCAGGCATGCAGCAGCCCCCAAAAAGTTCTGGCAGCCCTCCTCTCCCCAGCCATCCGCCTCTGATGCTGCCTGGGATTCTCACAGGAGCTATAAAGGGCCTCTGTGTAGGAGGCAGGCAGTGGCGAGGCTCTGGTCAATGGTGGTTCAGCCACCTTTGCCTGTCAGACTTCTGTCAAGACAGCTCCTTCCCTGTGGCGAATGCTGCCGCCCCCCCCCCCAACATCCCGAAACCCGAGACCCTTACATCTGCAGCTTCTGGCTGGGCTGCCCCAAACTGCCCCTGGGAAGTAAGCAGGGCCACAGTCCTGATGCCGCTGCCCCCACAGAAAACTTGTGGAGCGCCTACCTGGAGAAGGGCGAGGTTGTGGAGAAGCATGGGCTGCCTTCCACAGATGCCCTCAGCTTCAAGGAGAGCCTGCCCCTGTACGTGGTGGCTGACATCGCCACATCCTTCACCGTGCTGGTTGGCATCTTCTTTCCCTCCGTCACAGGTGAGTACCTCTAGCCCATCCACCCGGCCCTGCCCTCACTCCTTGGGAGCCCCTGAGGGTGTCCTGTTGTTTTTGGAGGCATTATGGCTGGCTCAAACCGTTCCGGGGACCTCCGTGATGCCCAGAAGTCCATCCCTGTGGGGACCATTCTAGCCATTGTTACAACCTCCCTTGTGTGTATCCTTTCCCAGGCCACGGGTGGGTGGGGAGAGGGGCAGGAGGCCCTCATCTGCACATAAGTCACCAGCTGGCAGGCACACACACACCACACACGCGTGGACACATACACACCTCATTCTTCACATGCGCGCGTGCGAGAGGTGTGTGGCGACATGAGACCCTCAGCTGGGGTTGTCCCAGCTGCCTGCTGCCTCAGGCTGGGGTGAGGGGAGTATGGGTTCTGTGTGGGGACCGAGCGGGGGCGGCAGAGCCAGCAGAGGCCTCGCTTTCCTTGACACGGCTGCAGACTTCAGCAGTGTGGTTCTCTTTGGCGCCTGCATCGAGGGTGTGGTACTCCGGGACAAGTGAGTGAGCCGGGCCCCTCCCTGTGGCAGGGGGCTCAGCTTTTGCCTGCCCTGACACCAGCTCCCCTCGTACTCGTGGTCCCACACATGTCCTCAGGCTGCTGGTTGCCAGTGGTGGTCTGTGCCACCAGGTGAGTCCGGCCCCACCAGGACTTTTTCTTCTGAGAAGATGGTGGTTTCAGGACCAGGGCTGGGCTGAGGGAAAGGATAGGGCCTAAGGAACTAGTCTTCTCTGCTGAGGGGCCGGAACTCTGCCCACCGTAGCCATCCTTCCTGACTGCTGACATCTTTCACTCCGGGCAGCACCCCCGGCAGGGTTTGGGGGCTCCTTGCATGGAGCATGGCCTGAGCCTGGCCCCTGTAGGTACGGCGATGGCGTCAGCAGGAACCTGGTGGTGGGCACACTGGCCTGGCCTTCGCCCTGGGTCATCGTCATTGGCTCCTTCTTCTCAACGTGTGGTGCCGGCCTGCAAAGCCTCACAGGGGCACCGCGCCTATTGCAGGCCATCGCCAAGGACAACATCATTCCCTTCCTCAGGGTGAGCCCATCTGTACCACCCCCCACAGCCTGGGCGCCCCTGGCCACTCACACTGGCGTGGGAGAGAGGTAGGGGTATGGATGCCCTGCATCATGCTGGGGCCTCTCATGGCCCTGGGGCTGTGTGGCCATCTGTGAGAAGTTGCTGAGAGCTGCCCTGGCCCCGCCCTGCCCTGCTGCTGGCAGAGCTACTTGGGCCCAGAATCCTCATGGCCTTTCTATGGCTCATCTACAGCAGAGAGTCCTGGAGAGATGGGAGGGCGGAGAAGCTTGTGGTACCTGTCAGGGCAGGTGTGGGTGTGACCCAAGCCCCCAGAAGAGGGCGTTAGGAATGATGGAGGCCGGGCTGTGGCTTGTGGCCCAGGGTGTGGCATGGGGGTGAGGAACCAGCTTCTTCCCTTGCTGACCCCATTGACCCTGGTGCCTGCAGGTATTTGGCCATGGAAAGGCAAATGGTGAACCAACGTGGGCACTCCTCCTGACAGCACTCATTGCCGAGCTGGGCATCCTCATCGCCTCTCTTGACATGGTGGCCCCCATTCTATCCATGTGAGCTGGGGGCCAGGGGAGGGCAGGGGAATGGTCTTGGGAAAGGTGTGTGTACCCTCAGCACCCATCATCTAGGGGGCCCCAGCACCTTCCTGTGTAACCCTGTCCGGTGTTGAGGGTCCAGCTGGGAGTGGGGTCAGGCTGTGTGGGGAGAAGTGTGCATGGCAGAGCTCAGCCTGCCTCTGCATGGAGATGGTTCCAGAGTGAGCCCACCACTTACACGGGATCTTACAGAGACCAGCAGGTCCCACACTCCTCTGTGGGAGACTCCCAGAGCAGGCAGCCAGAGCCCTCCGCACCCAATGGGGCATGCACTGAGTGCTGAGTGCCTTGATGAAGTCACCACTACCCCACCCATCTGTTTTCAAAGTTGTTTGCTTTTAAAGTTCTGGAGTCAGCTGGGCATTTGAGGCCCCCGGTGCCGTGTAGGAGTTGGTCAGCATGTGGCATTTTCCGGGGGTCCCTGAGCCAGAGCTCCTGTGGTCACCATGTTCCCCTCTGCCAGTGGCTACTCTGCTTCTCCTCACACATCTCGTTCCACCGCCCGAGCTTGTTTGGTTATCACAGACCTACCCCTCACTGCCCCACTCAGCCTTTGGCCTGACAGGTCCTCCTTTCCCCCTGAAACTGCCCCCTAGCCAAAGCCAGGCTTGCCAGAATCGCTCTCTCTCACTCTGCCCAGCTCACCTCCACCCTCTGCTGCCCAGCTCCGCGTGTGCCTGCGTGTGCACCTACAACGTTCTTGCCATCTTCATCAGGTGGTGACCCCCCACTGCCCAGGCCAAAGGGTGTATCAGCCTTTATCAGGTGGTTCTTCCCTGCAGCCCCAAAGGGACTGACCACTTCTCCGTTCTAGGGGTTTCTACCCACTGGCATGCCTTTTCTAGTAAGTTGTCCTGGCTTCTTGTTTGCTCTTCCTTTTTCTTCCAGCTGAAGGTGGAAGTGGGTGCCCCCTTCCCTCAGCCCTGTGCTCTTCAGCTGGAGGGCTCACGCAGCAGGCTCCCACATCCCAGCCTCCCATACCCACCAGAGTCCCCACATGTCCCTAATTCATTGTATGCAAAATGGCCCTTTCATATTCCTTGGAGGTTCTCCTCTCCACATTCACAATAGCCCTTCATCCAACTGGTCACCTGGCCAGCAGCCTGAGTACCTGAGTATTGTCTATCCATCTCCTGACACTGAGCGCTCCTTAGCACCATCCTTTTCCACTGTTCCCCTCCCTGGAGCCCCCTTCCCACCTCATCTGCCTATAGACACTTGCTGGTCCTCTGAGAACTGGCTCTGTGGACACCCCTACAGTGGGCCCGCCTCAGGCCCTGCAGCTGAGGAGACCTGACCACACAGGGCGGGGCCACCACACACTCCTGGTTCCTTGTCCAGGCCCAGCCTGAGGAAAGGCAGGTACGTCAGGCCGCTGGCTGCCAAGGCTGCTCTGCACCAACCATTCCCTGTGCTGCAGGTTCTTTCTGATGTGTTACCTGTTTGTGAACCTGGCCTGTGCTGTGCAGACGCTCTTAAGGACACCCAACTGGCGGCCCCGGTTCAAGTACTATCACTGGTAAGTGCCAGCCGGACCTATCAGCCGAATCCTCAGACACCAGAATTGTGGGGGAAGAGGGGAGCCCCATCCGGGATGGGGTTTGAGTTTCCTGGGTAGCGTTGCTCTGGTAAGAGATTGGGGTGTTGGAGGGTTGGCTGGGGACCCTACTGATCTCCCTGATTCTGATCCTTCCCCACTCTGGCCCAGGGCACTGTCCTTCCTGGGCATGAGCCTCTGCCTGGCCCTTATGTTTGTCTCCTCCTGGTACTATGCCCTGGTGGCCATGCTCATTGCGGGCATGATCTACAAGTACATCGAATACCAAGGGTGAGTGCGGGGCTGCCACCTGGTTGGGGCAGGTGGGGTGGTCTGTCTGCCGGGTTTGGGGGAGCTGAGCCATCTATTATTAGCCACCGTAGGTGTGGGGCTGGGGTTCTGTGACTCGGACTGGCTGCCCGCCATCTCACATACACATGGACGGAATCCTGCGGGTGGGCCCAGGGACTCACCAGCTCATGGTGGCCTCCACAGGGCTGAAAAGGAGTGGGGTGACGGGATCCGAGGCCTCTCCCTGAGTGCTGCCCGCTATGCACTGTTGCGGCTAGAGGAGGGGCCTCCCCACACCAAGAACTGGCGGTGAGTTCACACCCAGGCTGGCAAGAGCCACTCTAGATCCTCAGGGGCTGTTGGGAGGCTGGGAGGTCAAGAGGTGCTGGCTCTCCCTCCCAAGTCCATGTTCCCTGTTCCAAGGTTGTCAGGTGCCCCTGGATTCCTGCTTCTCAAACCTGTGGGGGCCTGTGAGCTGAGAAAGGAGGAAGAGGGGCTCCCTGGAAACCTGTGGCCCAGGTCTCAGGCTGTCCACTTGGGCCCTGCAGGCCTCAGCTGCTGGTGCTGCTGAAGCTGGACGAGGACCTTCACGTGAAGTACCCGCGGCTCCTCACTTTCGCCTCCCAGCTGAAGGCCGGCAAGGGCCTGACCATCGTTGGTTCTGTCATCCAGGGCAGCTTCTTGGAGAGCTATGGCGAGGCTCAGGCAGCCGAGCAGGTGCCTGCTGTAGGGGGCAGGGTGCTGCACCAGATTGGAGGTGTCTGGGCTCCTGCTAACTCCTAGGAGAAGGGGACTAATCCTGGCCAGCGGGGTGGCCAGCACTGCTGCCCCGAGAGCTGAGGCAAGGGGGAATCGCTGTCCCGCCTTGAAAACATGGCCTCTGGGTGGACGGCTTACCCCCTTCTCCTCCCTGACCCTCACCCCCCAGTCATTCTGTGGAGAGGGAGCCCAGCAGAGGGAACGCTGACAGCCTTGTCTTCTGACCCTGGTGTCTTCCCTACAGACAATCAAGAACATGATGGAGATTGAGAAGGTGAAGGGCTTCTGCCAGGTGGTCGTAGCCAGCAAGGTGCGAGAGGGGCTGGCCCACCTCATCCAGTCTTGCGGCCTGGGTGGCATGAGGCACAACTCCGTGGTGCTAGGCTGGCCCTACGGCTGGCGACAGAGTGAGGACCCGCGTGCCTGGAAGACCTTTATCGGTGCGTGACAGGGCAGGTCCTGGGCTGGACCATGTGGGAGAGGAGCTGGGGATCAAGTAAGGGTGGAGGCCTGAGGGCCACAGGCTGGCCTTCAGCAGTGGCCTTCTTTCCCAGACACCGTGCGTTGCACCACGGCGGCCCATCTGGCCCTACTCGTCCCCAAGAACATCGCCTTCTACCCCAGCAACCATGAGCGCTACCTGGAGGGCCACATTGACATTTGGTGGATTGTGCACGACGGGGGCATGCTCATGCTCTTGCCTTTCCTGCTACGCCAGCACAAGGTGGGCCAGCTGGGCGGACGCAGGCGGGCAGGGCTGGGCCCTTGGTGGGGTGGCTTGTGGCTAAAGCGCCTACCTGCTCCTGGGGCCCAGGTGTGGAGGAAGTGCCGAATGCGCATCTTCACCGTGGCCCAGATGGACGACAACAGCATCCAGATGAAGAAGGATCTGGCCATCTTCCTGTACCATCTGCGCCTTGAGGCAGAGGTGGAGGTGGTAGAGATGGTGAGTCACCTGCCCCTGTGGCCCCGTGGCTGCCCCACCGCATGCAGCCCATTCCTCGTGGCCCATTCTCTCTCTCCAGCACAACAGCGATATCTCCGCATACACCTACGAGCGGACACTGATGATGGAACAGCGCTCCCAGATGCTGCGGCAGATGCGGCTGACGAAGACGGAGCGGGAGCGAGAGGTTGGTGGCTCTCTTGTTTGGGGCAGGGGCGTGTGGCAGGTCAGGCTTCAGAGACACCATCGGTTTGGGGAATTGGATTGACTCACCCCACCTACCCTCACCTGAGTCAGTACCCATTTCCCGGAGGCCCAGTGCTCATGTTGGGCCAGCCAGGCCGCCCTTTTCCTGTGGCACCAAGGCCACCTCTGACTTTTCTCAGGCCCAGCTGGTCAAGGACCGACACTCAGCCCTGCGGCTGGAAAGCCCGTACTCGGACGAGGAGGAGGAGTCTGGCACTGGCACAGACAAAATCCAGATGACATGGACGCGGGACAAGTACATGGCGGCTGAGTCCTGGGACCCTGGCCACGCCCCTGACAATTTCCGGGAGCTGGTGCATATTAAGCCGTGAGTGTAGCAAAAACGGACGCCACCATAGAGGAGTCTGGGAGTGGAGGTGCGCTTGGGTCGGACAAGGTTTTTGGTGGACCGGGGGTGGGGCCTGTGATCAGCTGCATCTCCTGCAGGGACCAGTCCAACGTGCGTCGCATGCACACTGCCGTGAAGCTCAACGAAGTCATTGTCACGCGCTCCCACGATGCCCGCCTGGTTCTACTGAACATGCCCGGCCCACCCAAGAACAGCGAAGGTGATGAGAACTGTATCCTCTTGTGGAGAGGGAAGCAGCAGGGAGATGGACAACACATGAGGTCAGGCCAGGAGCTCTTCTCCTTAGATGCCCGTGGGGAGTGCGAGGTTACCCCAGCTCTGATTAATAGGCCAAACTTCCCTGGGTGCCTCTTGGTGCCGGTGCTGCCTCCTTGACCTGATGCCCTACAGACATGGAGTTCCTGGAGGTGCTGACGGAGGGCCTCGAGCGTGTGCTGCTGGTGCGTGGCGGTGGCCGTGAAGTGATCACCATCTACTCCTGAGCCGGCTAGACACTTGTGGCTTGGAGTGGAGGTGTCCAGGGTAACAGCCTCCTAGCACCTACCCAGCAGCCCTGCTTTGCCTGGCCCTGTCCTGGACCCAGCTCTGCTAGGTCTCCGTGGAAGCCCAGGCATGGGCTGGTAATGCCAATGGATCCGAGGTTCTGCAGGACCCTGAGAGGTCTGGGGACTTCCCCATCCAGCACCCCAGGAGGGCTGTCCTGGCTGGAGAAGACTCAGGGGGAGGGGGGCTCACATGAGATTTGAAGGCAGCCTGCCCAGGAACGCTATTTATTGCATATTTATTGTTTGGATGTCACCATCAGAGAGGAGAGGAAGGGCAACAGGGGAGGGGGGTCTGGCCCCACCCACCTACAGGAAAACCTGGCTCAGGCTACTGTGGGCAGGGACCCCCACCAAGCCAAGCCGAATGGAACTGGCCAGCTGGAGCCTGACTTTTTTCAATAAAACATTGTGTACTTCTGGGCCTCCTGCTGCCCCGGCTCTGTTTCCCCTGGCACCAAGGGAAGAAGGCGGAACTGAAACCAGGCCCAGAGCTGGCTCCCTGAGGCTATGCCCCTTTCCGGCAATCTCTGGCCACCCCCATTGGCCAGGCTGTCCCTCCCACTGGCCTTAGGGCCCCTCCCACCCCCACTCCAGATAAGGCCGGCCCAGGACTGCTTCACTGGGCAATAGGCACTAGGGCTGGAATGGGGCCGCCGGGCTCCCCATGGCAGTGGGGGCTGCTGCTGCTGGGGCTGCTGCTCCCCCCTGCCACCCCTTTCTGGCTTTTCAATGTGCTCTTCCCCCCGCACACCACGCCCAAGGCTGAGCTCAATAACCACACACGGCCCGTCATCCTCGGTAAGCCCCCGCCAGGCCCCTGATGCACCAGGCCAGACCTCAGGGAGTCTGGGCCCCAGCCCCCTGGTAGCAGACCCTGCCAAGGCCCTTCTGCCCCTGCATTTGCCTGATACCTGCCTCTGTGTTGGAGGGTCCAAAGGCTTCTGCAAAGAAATGAACCCCTTCCCCCACCACACTGTTCTGCGTCTCTCAGCTATCTACCCGAGGCGGGTGGAGTTGGGGGCGGGTGAGCCTGAGGGCTTGGCCTGGGCATTACAAGCTGTGGTCAGCTGTAGCCACTCAGCCCCCATCCCAGCAAAGACAAGATGCCCAACCCAGGAAAACAGAAGAGGCCCATCAAGGCCTGCCTCCTACTCCTAGGCCCAGCCCCCACTCCCCCATACCTATTTGTTCTCACCTTGGACTTCGGCATTAATGGAGAGGCCAGGGTAGGTGTTTGCCTTTTGTAGACTGGGGCCAGTGGCCTTGGCCCCTGGACCTTCCATGCCTGAGGAGAACCTGGGCTCTAGGCTGCTGGGGGGATGGGGTGGGGGTGTTAAAGGAAAGGATCAAATCCTTAGTTCCTGGAGGTTGAGGTTGTGGGAGACGGAGGGGCGGGGCGGAGCTGGTCACACAGCCTGATTGGGGGGGGAGGGGAGGGGGGAGAGGAGCACAGGGGAGAAATCTGAAGAATTCAGAATGAAGGCTAGTACCCACAGTGCCTGGCTGCCTGGGGAATCAGCTGGAAGCCAAGCTGGATAAACCAGATGTGGTGAACTGGATGTGCTACCGCAAGACAGAGGACTTCTTCACCATCTGGCTGGATCTTAATATGTTCCTACCCCTTGGGGTGGACTGCTGGATTGATAACACAAGGTACGTGCCCTCCCCTCTGCCCGGCCCCCACGCTCAGCCCCTTGGCTGCTGGCGGGCTGAATGTCCCACCGTCCCCAGGGTTGTCTACAACCGCAGCTCTGGGCGGGTGTCCAATGCCCCTGGTGTACAGATCCGTGTCCCCGGCTTCGGGAAGACCTACTCTGTTGAGTACCTGGACAACAACAAGCTGGCAGGTGTGTTTACTGGGGAAAGGGTGGGCTGCGGCCGTGGTTAGCCCACAGGAGCCGTGACCAGAGCCTCCAATGCCACTGCCTTCCCCACAGGTTACATGCACACGCTGGTGCAGAATCTGGTCAACAATGGGTATGTGCGGGATGAGACGGTGCGCGCCGCCCCCTACGACTGGCGGCTGGAGCCCAGTGAGTGTCTCTGTAGACAGTGGGCTTGGGGCAGGTGGGCCCTGACCCCTCACTGCCCTGATCCCCCACCCCACTCCGCTGCAGGCCAGCAGGAGGAATACTACCGGAAGCTTGCCGGGCTGGTGGAGGAGATGCACGCTGCCTATGGGAAGCCTGTCTTCCTCATTGGTCACAGCCTTGGTTGCCTGCACTTGCTCTACTTCTTGCTGCGCCAGCCCCAGGCCTGGAAGGACCGCTTCATCGATGGATTCATCTCTCTTGGGGCTCCCTGGGGGGGCTCCATCAAGCCCATGCTGGTCTTGGCCTCAGGTGAGAGGGCCTCTGACCACCCGTGTTAATGAGGGGCCTGCGGTGGAGGGGGATGAAGCTGACCAACGGGCCTGCCCTCACTCCTGCTTCCGCTCACACGGCCAGGCTTGGGGGCGGGGGTGTTATTTACCACTCTAGAGGCCTGGCCCCTGTCACTGGCCCCTTGAGAGCAGTAAGCCTGGCCTGGCCTGGTCGCTCCTGCCAGAAGTCTGTTTTGGTGATTTGGTGTTTCAGTGACAAAAGTAAAGTAAATGGAGAGGAAGAGAGGAAGTGAACCCCATCAATCTGACCCATGGACCTAGGTCTGTTCCTTGTAGTCTCAGGGCCTGCCCACTCGAATTTCAGCAGGCTTCTGGTTCCAGGAGCCCATTTTCCAGAGATCTGCCTACTGAGAACAGATCTGCCAAAGGCAGGGCCAATCCCTAGAAGCCCCTCTGCCCTTCCCTGAGAACTGACACAGCTGCCACCTGTTGAGCACTGACTATATGCTGGGCACAGCCAGACTTGACCTTCCCTCCAGTAGCTCATTGATATGCTGAGGAAAACACTCATCAGACTCCATCAATAAGGGCCAAACAGAGACCCAGTCTGATTTGATTCTTCAAGAACATAGCTCTGACCCCGAGTAGCCTCAGTCCACAGTGGCCACCAGACACTTGGCTGAGGGAGAACCACCAGCACCATCCTCCCATCTACACACATGTATACCCATATTCCAGAAACCAAGTTCTCCCTCCTTTTGGGGCTCTACAGCTCTGCCCCACGTGCCATCAGGGCTTCTCACTTAATAAGCACACATTGAACACCTACTGAATGCTGGCATGCTCAGAGTTTGTGGCTTGGAGGCAGTGTTGGAATTGGGCAGGGACAAGACTGAGCATCCAACTGAAATGGGCTGAGAGGCAAGCTGTGGGTCGGAGGTGGCCAGGCTCCCTGACCCACCTGGCTTTGTGTTCACAGGTGACAACCAGGGCATCCCAATCATGTCCAGCATCAAGCTAAGAGAGGAACAGCGTATAACAACGACTTCCCCCTGGATGTTTCCCTCTAGCGAGGCATGGCCTGAAGACCATGTGTTCATTTCCACACCCAGAGTCAACTACACAGGCCATGACTTCCAGCGCTTCTTTGCAGACGTGCACTTTGAGGAAGGCTGGTACATGTGGCTCCAGTCACGTGACCTACTGGCAGGCCTCCCAGCACCTGGCGTGGAAGTATACTGTCTGTATGGCGTGGGCCTGCCCACACCCCGCACCTACATCTTTGACCACGGCTTTCCCTACACAGACCCTGTAGGGATACTCTATGAAGATGGTGATGACACTGTGGCCACACGCAGCACTGAGCTCTGTGCCCGCTGGCAGAGCCGCCAGCCCCAGCCTGTGCACCTGCTGCCTCTGCACGGGACACAGCACCTCAACATGGTCTTCAGTAACCAGACTTTGGAGCACATCAATGCCATCCTACTGGGTACCTACCGACGTAGCACCCCTGTGCCCCCAGCTGCCAGCCCAGGGCCTCTGCCCTCCAAATAAAGACCTTCTTTTGCTCTCTGAGCTTTGACCTGTAACTTGTGGGCTCAGGAAGAGGCACTAGTGTCCACACACCAGGCTTCGCTGAGCAATAGCCCTAGGCCTGGTGCTTTGTGGAAGGTAAGGGCAAGATGGACTTTGGAGAAGCCTGAAATTGAATTGGGAACCCTGAGATGTATAGCTTCCCACTTTCCTGGTTGAGCTGTTTATATAGACTGCCTCTGCTCTGGAATCAGGGGACTGGAGGAAGCTGCACACACAGCTGTGCGATGGGGGCACCTAGAGGCAACGGTGCAGGGAGAGAAGAAGTGAGCTGTCCCACCCACTCCCCAAAGGGCAGGTGGATCCCACCTCTAGACAGGGCCTTTTTTTTTTTTTTTTTTTTAAGATTTGTTTATGAGAGGGGCGCCAGTGTGGCTCAGTGGGTTAAGCCTCTGCCTTTGGCTCAGGTCATGATCTCAGGGTCCTGGGATCAAGTCCCAAATTGGGCTCTCTGCTCGGCAGGGAGCCTGCTTCCTCCTCTCTCTCTCTGCCTGCCTTTCTGCCTACTTGTGATCTCTCTCTGTCAAATAAATAAAATCTTAAAAAAAAAAAAAAGATTTATGAGAGAGAGAGAGAGAGAGATAGGCAAAGGAGCGGGAGAGAATCTCAGACTCCCCGCTGAGCATGGAGCCCCCCGCAGGGTTCGACCCTACAAACCATGAAATCATGACCTGAACCAAAATCATGAGTCAGACACTCAACCGACTGAGCCACCCAGGTGCCTCCCTAGACAGGGCCTTTTGAATGCTAAGTGGGTGACAGAAGTATATGAGTTTAGAATCTGGGGGAGAGGGGCACCTGGGTGGCTCAGTGGGTTAAAGCCTCTGCCTTCGGCTCAGGTCATGATCCCAGGGTCCTGGGATCGAGCCCCGCATCGGGCTCTCTGCTCAGTGGGGAGCCTGCTTTCTCCTCTCTCTCTCTGCCTGCCTCTGCCTACTTGTAATCTCTGTCAAATAAATAAATAAATAATCTAAAAAAAAAAAAATCTGGGGGAGAGACAGTGACTAATCAGATCATTTCTCTAATGAAGGTTTAATTAATGGAGCTAAGTGGTCTGTGAGAACAGTTTAGGGAGCACCAAGGGCCTGAGTCTTGTGGGTCAGGGAAGGCTTCCTAGAGGAGCTGGTGCCTATTCTGAGATCATATAGGATGAGAAGGGTAATGTGGGCCACTATAAAGACTTGGCTTTGGGGCGCCTGGGTGGCTCAGTGGGTTAAAGCCTCTGCCTTCGGCTCAGGTCGTGATCCCGGGGTCCTGGGATTGAGCCCCACTTCGGGCTCTCTGCTCAGCGGGGAGCCTGCTTCCTCCTCTCTCTCTGCCTCTCTGCTTACTTGTGATCTCTCTCTGTCAAAAAAATAAATAAAATCTTTAAAAAAAAAAAAAAAAGACTTGGCTTTGAGCCTAGGAGCAATATGCACTTGCTGAAGGGTTAACCAGGGGAAAATTGTAACCAGATTTGCAATCCAGGAAGAGTCCCTTCTCTGCAAGGTAAAGGGTAGCCTGGGGTGGGGGCTAAGGGGCAGGAAGCTTGGGGAAGCCAGAGAGGTGTCCAGGGGAGAGAGGATGCTAGCTGAGACTAAAGCGGTAGTTAGGAGAAAAATGTGGACAGATGAAGGGTCATTTGGGAGGTCAAATAAGGCTTGTCCATGGGCAGAGCCCGGCATGCCTCCAGGCCACTAGATGGACGGCCCCACAGGACCCCTCTTGTGAGAGGGAAGACAGCACCTGAGATAGGGAAGCTGGAAACTTCAGTGGAGGACTGAGCTTTGGTGTTTCAGGTTCCAGGTTTCAGGAAGGAGGCAAAGGCAACAAAAGAACTGAGAGAAAGAGGATGCCAAAGAACAAAAGGCGGCCATGCTTGATGCTGCTGGGAGGCCAGTAACAGAAACCTGGCCAGTATGACACCCTTAGTGCCGAAGGACTTGAGGTTAGAGTTGGGATATGGGGCAGGCACTAGGGGCTCAGGGTGGAAGGGTGAGGAGCTGCTGAACAAGGGCCAGAGGCATTTGTCCCTCCGTTCAGAGGACTAGGAAGCAGGATGGAAAGCCAGGCAAGGACCTCTCCCCTTTGCCAAGCTGCCCAGGAGCAGTGGTGAAGGTGAAAGTGAAAGAGAAGATGAGGAAGGCACCAGCCAGGCTCTGAGGAAAAGGTGAAAGCGAAAGCGAGAAGGTCAGACCGGCTAGGAGGGTGGCTGACAGAGAACCTGGCTTTGGCCTTTTGTGCTTGTCGCCCATAGCCCTCCAACCCCCAGACCACCCTGCCCACCTCGAGATGCTGAAGCCAGAGTTAGAGCCCCGAAGGGGCTTCTCATTCGAGAACTGCCAGAGGTGATGGGGGTGGTGGATGGGGCGAGAGGAGGGACTTCTGGGAGTGGAAGCCCTAAGGCCTTTATTCGGGTGGGGGTGGAGAGGCGGCAGAGTGTGTTGGGCGAATTGGGTTTCCAGGCTCCCACCTCTAGAGATGAGGGAGTCTAGGACAGAGTTGAAGGATGTGATGAAGAGGCACCTCAACCTGGGCCACTCCACTCCGTTTCCAGAAATGCATCCTTAGAACGAGTCCTCCCGGGCCTCCGGATCCCTCATCCACACAAGACCGGAACCACCATCGCGGGCCTTGTGTTCCAAGTGAGCAGGAGCGTGGGACTGGGGGGATCAGAAGGGTCTCCTGAGGGATCGGACAGGCACTGAGCCAGCAGACCCTCTCCCTCCCCAGGACGGGGTCATCCTGGGCGCGGACACGCGGGCCACTAGCGATTCGGTTGTGATGGACAAGAACTGCGAGAAGATCCACTTCATCGCCCCCAAAATCTAGTGAGAAATCCCCAACCCATTCCCCCAAAGAACCGCCCCCTCGTTCCCAACCCGGGTCCCCACAGGTCCTAGCCCCGCCCACACCGATCCTCCCTTCCTTCTCAGCTGCTGTGGGGCTGGAGTAGCCGCGGACGCCGAAATGACGACGCGGCTGGCGGCGTCCAACATGGAGCTACACGCCCTGTCCACGGGCCGCGAGCCTCGCGTGGCCACAGTCACGCGCGTTCTGCGCCAGACGCTCTTCCGGTGCTGGGGGGGGTGCTAAGATGATGACCCTGAGGAGTGGCCGTGGTAGGAAGGGTGGGACAGAGAGGGGTTGGGACAGGACGAAGGGCGGGGTTGCGAGAGCCCCGGAGACCGGAAAAGGCTGACCTAAGAGGAGCCCGGCAACCGGAAGGGGATCTGGTAGGACCCGGGAGCTAGAGGGCAGGAACGGGCGGGGCTCGGGTCCCGGGTCGGTGTCACGGAGGGGCGGGACCAGAAGCCCAAGTGCTTGGAGCTGACCACGCCCACCCCTTGAAAAGGTACCGGGGCCACGTGGGCGCGTCGCTGATAGTGGGAGGAGTAGACTTCACCGGACCGCAGCTCTACAGCGTGCACCCCCACGGCTCTTACAGCCGTCTGCCCTTCGCAGCCCTGGGTGAGCTCTTCCTCCCCCTCCCCAGGAATCCCAGCCCTGCGAACCTGGCCTCCTGTTCATCCCGCGACGCGCTGGCCACGACTGACCTCCGATGCCCCTCCTACTTGCAGGTTCCGGCCAGGATGCTGCTCTGGCGGTACTGGAGGATCGGTTCCAGGCGAACATGAAGGTGAGCAACACCTGTCCCCCACTACGCGTTCACTGATGGGAAGGGCACATGGGAGCTAGGGTAACACAGAGGTATCCTGGCCTAGTCTAGAGGTCAGGGAAGGCTTCTTGGAGGAGGTGACGACTGAGGGGACAGTGGAGTCAGACTGAAGTGCTATTCCAACAGACGACCATCAGTGCCAAAGTTTGGACCGCTTGAAGTCAAAGCTCAGGACCCTTTGAAGCTGAGGGAGGAGGGAATGGCAAGTGGGGTCTGGAGTCTGGATTTTGTTTGGGTTGGGATGAAAGTGGATGCCATGTGTTGCTTCAGAGGTGCCTAAGGCCCAGAACGGAAAAAGCAATGAGCTGGTAGATTGGGGACCAAGACCACATTGGTTGGGTAGACAGCACTGGAAGCAGAACCACAAGTGTAAGTGACTCAGAGAAGTTTGTGAAGTGGTGCACTGGGAACACGGCGTCTCTGAAGAAAGGGAGGCAGAGACGAGGGGAAGGGAGCTTGGGGTGGATGGGAACATAGGGAAACAGAGGAGTCTGGATATGAGCAAATGCTAAATACTCTGGCTCCGAGATGAACAAAACCTCTTGGCTATAGCCTGAAAGAGTCCATCAGGCCTCATGCACACATTATCATCACAGCTGGAGGCCGCCCAGGAGCTGCTAGTGGAAGCCATCACTGCAGGGATCCTGGGTGACCTGGGCTCTGGAGGCAGTGTGGATGCGTGTGTGATAACGGAGACCGGCACCAAGCTTCTGAGAACATTAAGCTCACCCACAAAGCCCATAGAGAGGTGGGAGCATGGGAGATGGGGGACCACTAGGGAGGAGGGGCAGTAGCAAGGGAGATGGGGGCTGCAAGAAGAGGACAGGCCACATGATGGGCCCAAGTCGAGAGCCCATCCCTTCCCTCTCGCAGGCCCAGCCAGTACCGCTTTGCCCCTGGGACCACAGCTGTCCTGTCCAGGACAGTGAAGCCACTGACCCTGGAACTGCTTGAGGAAACCGTGCAGGCCATGGAGGTAGAATGAAGTGGAATGATGCTTAGGGCTTGGAACGAAGAGAAATAAACCCAAGAAATACAAAAACACCTAAACGGATGGCTGTGTTGTTCCTGGATGGAGGGGGACAAGCAGCCATCCGGACACTGTGGCTCATGTACACCTGCAGGGACCACTCTCTGCATTGTTCCAGGGCCTGGCCTTACAGGTGCCCTTTACCCATAGCCATAGGCATCTATTCCTCCAGAACTCCAGCCCTGGCGAGCACTGCAGCTCAAGGTGGAAGGCCCCTTCCTGACTCTCCAAACTATAGAGGTCCCCCTACCACTCCGGTGCCTTGCTCTTGCCCTCTAGTCTACTGAGGACTGTTGTAAAACCCAGAAGGCCCCCCACACTGCCCCCTTTCCCTGGCTCATCAGTGTCCCACAGCAAAGCCCGCACTTCTCAGTCAAGGAGACTGCATGGACTCCACTGAGTTAGCCCTTAAAGCTGATAGAGGAGCTGCTCCCTGACTCCAAGGGCAAGTTCTTACAGAACACTCCTCACCCCTGCAACACCTTTACCTGTGCAACTGCTCCCATGACCAGGCCCACCCTAAGGGCTTCTATTTGGACGTGCTGATCTGTGAAAGGGGCGGCGGGGGGCAGGGATCTCCCGAGTTTGCTAGGCTGATGGATCATAGGGCTTATGTAGAGAGAGATGATATGACACATTTATCCAGCAAACCTTTGCTGAGTGCCCCCTGAGGGCCAGCCCAAGGGCCATGTGCTGGCAGGAGATCGTGCCCTCAGAGAGAACAGCTGACTCCACTGGAGCTTTGGAACTGTTAGAGTCTGCCCAACCGTTGGGGAGGGTCTACTCTGAGCTGGACATCCCTGGGCCCCTGATTGTGCTCCCCCCTCCCCAATATTTTATTATGAAGATTTTTAAACATAGCAGCTGAATTGCACTGAACACCTATATACCCACAATCGACTTTACAATTATTATTGTTATATTTGTTTGATCACACTTCCATCCCTCCATTCCTCTGTTCAACCATTAGCGCGTCTTTTTTTTTTTGCGCATCTTATTTTTTTGACTGAAGTGTAGAGTCAGTTGCTGCCCCCCACACCTCTAGGAGCCCAGCCAACTTACCTACTGCAGCTTTGCACACGGGGCTGTCTTCTCTTCCTCAGTGCAGGCTCAGCCTGGAACTCCACAACAGCTGGGCTGTGGACACCAAGAACTTGCCCACAGGAACCCCAAGGCCTGGAGGCTGTCACCCTGGGACCCATAACCCCCATCCAGGGTCAGCCAGTCACCAAGTGCTCACTCCTTACCCTCCTGTGTGCCAGGCCCCTACCAGGTGTCGTCTCCTCAATAAGAGTGTGGGCTTTGGAGCCAGGTGAAGGTTTGGGTCCAAAAGTACTATGTGCTGGTAGAAGAGTCACCATCTCTTTGGACAAACTGACTCCTGTTCCAAGTTGGTGAGAAATCACTGAGATGCTATTAGATTTGTGACCTGCCAGAAACCCTGTTCTGGCCGCATGGCCCTGGCCCTCCACAGCACAGCTGGCACAGCTGGAATTCCCTCCACCCATCAGGAACACCCCTGGGTGCTGAGCAGACTTCTCTGAGTCTAGTGCCCTGACAGCCCTAAGAAACTTCGCTGATCCCAGCCACCATGTAGTCCACACAGACCTAATTTAACCGTAAGTCCTTGCTACTTAACACTCAGTGCTTGGGATGTGAGGTGGTTCAGGGAACCAGTCAGAGACCAGGCTTTGTGGGGTGGACATGAGAGCCTCACACCTGGTCTCTGTCTGATAAAGTCCAGGCCTGAATCCAAGACCTTGACCTAAAGACCCTCCTCCTGACCAGAGCATGGGAGGGGGCTGAGCCCACACAGCTGGCTTGGCCTCAGGCCTGGGACTTTTGCCCAAGGACGAGGAGAACCATAAAAGTAGGCCCAGCTTTCAACCTCACGCCTGCCACAATGCTGCTGCTCAGTCTGACCCTTAGCCTGGTCCTCCTCGGCTCCTCCTGGGGTGAGTGGGCCTGGACTAGCCCTGATGACCAGCCCTAAAGCAACCAAGCTTCCAAAACCAGCCCCAGGCTTCCTGCCCAGGGGCTCGGGGAAGGGGCTGGGCTGGCTGGAAGGGAATTAGGTGTACAGAGTGGGTAAAGGAAAAAGGAAGTGCCAGGGTTGGGGTGGTGGGGGCAAGAGGTGGCCAGGGGCTGGTTTCACAAATGGGACAATATTAGGCCAGAGCTAGGAGCCAGGGAGGGTTTAGGAAGCTGAGAAGTGAAGGTTGGACATGTAGTTTAGGGAGAAGCCTCTGGCTGTTGAGTCCTGGAGAAGGTGGCAAAGCCAGGGAGGAAACTATCCCAGGGGTCAGGGAGAAAAATGCCCTGAGTTGGAGGGTGAGAGTGAATCTGGGGAATAATGGGAAGTAAGAGTGGAGAGAGGTTAGAGAACGGACAGAATCTGGAGGTGAATTGGACAGAGGTAAGGACATAGGTAACCAAGATACCTAGAGGTGCTCAGGGTGAGAAGGGGTAATGATGAGCCCTCTTGATTTGGACCTCTGAGGGCCAGAGCCTGGGGGCACCCAGGAGGAGGTGGGGATAGCTGGGTGGGAGTATGGGGGTATGGGAAGCAGGTCCTCACCAGCCCAATGGCCAGGCTGCGGAGTTCCTGCCATCAAGCCACTACTGAGCTCCAGCCAGAGGATTGTCAACGGGGAGAACGCAGTGCCAGGCTCCTGGCCTTGGCAGGTGTCTCTGCAGGTACATGGACCCCGGGGGTGGGGCAGGGTACCAGGTTCTTCATGCCTAGATGCAGCCTGAGCCCACCCCCACTTCTGACCCCTGATCCCAGGACAGAAGTGGCTTCCACTTCTGCGGAGGTTCCCTCATCAGCCAGTCCTGGGTGGTCACTGCTGCCCACTGCAATGTCAGGTGAGTACTCCCACTCTACCTGCCCCGGAGCCCACCTCTCCCCACCTCCTTCCCCTGCATGCCCCTCTCTTGTCACTCTGCCCTCCCTGCGGCTGCCCAACCCCCTTCTCACTGCAGCCCTGGCCGCCACGTTGTTGTCCTGGGTGAGTACGACCGATCATCCAATGCAGAGCCTTTGCAGGTTCTGTCCATCTCAAAGGTGAGTATCTAGGCTAAAGACATGGAAAGAAAGTGTGCCTGGGGCAGATGGGGGGCTCTGGGGATGAGGAATTCAGGGCAGGCCCTAGGCTACCCTCCTCAGCAATCAGCAACCATGGGGGGCCTATGCCCATGACCATCCTCCCTGGCTCCTTCCTGGTTCCACAGGCCATCACGCACCCTTCCTGGAACCCCAACACCCTCAACAATGACCTGACTCTACTGAAGCTCGCCTCCCCAGCCCAGTACACAAAACGCATCTCACCAGTCTGTGTGGCCTCCTCCAATGAGGCACTGCCTGCGGGCCTCAAGTGTGCCACCACTGGCTGGGGACGTCTCAGCAGCGTGGGTAGGAACTTGGGCCAAAGATCTGGGTGACAGGGCCAGGGTGGGAAGCAGTCATCCAGGGCCTCACCATCCCCTCTGGCCCCTAGGCAATACGACCCCAGCACGCCTGCAGCAGGTGGCCCTGCCCCTGGTCACCGTGAATCAATGCCGGCAGTACTGGGGCTCACGCATCACTGACTCCATGATCTGCGCGGGCGGCGCAGGGGCCTCCTCGTGCCAGGTGAGCATCGGCACCCTGGCCTGCCCTCTGCACTGCCCTGGGGCACCCCCTGACCCCCATGCTGATGGCTCTCCTCTCCCTCCTCAGGGAGACTCCGGAGGCCCTCTGGTCTGCCAGAAGGGGAACACATGGGTGCTTGTTGGCGTCGTCTCCTGGGGCACCAGCAACTGCAATGTGCGCCAGCCTGCCATATACACTCGGGTTAGTAAGTTCAGCAACTGGATCAACCAGGTCGTAGCCTCCAACTGAGCCGGCCACATGTCCTCTCCCCATCTCAATCCAATAAAGACCCCGTGCTCTGTCCTCTTGTGCATTCCTGTCCTTTCAAGGGAAAGGAGGGGCTTTCGGGAGTCCCTCTCCCCACCTGGGACTTTGACTTCTGGCATGGCAGGCGTTGAGTCGGATCGTCCTAGAGCAGCCATGCCCAGGCCACGCCCCCCATCTTTCCTCCTAGGTAACCCCTGATCCACAGCAAGGAGCCTGGACTGTCAGAATGGATGGGCAGCCTTCCCTGGGGAGGGCAGCCTGTTTATTGAGTACAGAGGATACATTTACAACCGGAGTACACAAAATAAATAACGGCACATTCTCCAGCCACGGTCCATGGCATAAAGGCCCAGGTGGGCCTATCAAAGGCCCAAGTCTCCCAATGCCCTCTATCTTACCCTTAGGACCAGGCCTACCTTGGACAAGAGAGGAAATAAATCCCTAGGGCTTCAGGCCCCCGAGACACTTGGGAAAATGGGGGAAATTCTGAGGCCACAGAACCTTGGCTCTCTGCTGCCTTGTGCCATGAGCACTGGGTACAAGAGAAGATGTATAAGGCACAATTTGCTTGGCCCAGAATGGTCTCTTTGGTTTTCTTTCTGACTGGAGGTGGTACATGCATAAAGAGGAGGGCCTGGCCCAAGGCTACCCACTGGGAGAAAGAGTGAGGGCCAATCCCTCCCTGTTGGCAGAAGCCCTGCAGTCTAGCTAAGGCTAAAGCTGGACCCCAGCTCCTTCCTACCCACTGAACACAGCTGTGGAGGAAGGGGCCTTGGGTTCCAGCCTGGTTTGGGGTGGGGTGGTGCAGAGGAGGCACTATGAGAGGCACCATGAGTGACATGGGGATGGTCTGGCTCACGCCTCTGGGAAAACAGCCACCCAATTCCACCCACCTCCTGCAGGGGCTCCCTCCAGCCTGAGATTCGGCAGAGCCCAAGCTGGAAGGGTAATGCTGTGAAAGGAAGGAGGAACAGGCTGGACCAGCCAAGGCCAGCTGTGAGAAGGCCAGGGCCCCAGACACTCAGGGTTCAGAGACAGGTCACACAGTTTGGCTAAGTTCCAACTGGAGCTGCACAGCAGCTCAGCAGAAGGGGAGGGCTGAGCAGCCTGGGACCTCTCCTCAATACAGCAGCTCCTTTCCACTTTCTCTAAAGGATGAAGGATAAGCACATGGTCAGTCCTAGGCTGCCCATACTCATGTCAGACACTAGATGGCGCCTTCACGCAGCTGTGAAGCGGGAACAGCAGAGCCTGAAGGGAAGGGGGGCAATGGGCAGTACCAAGGGTGGAACCAGGCTGACACCGGAATCTTAATGGGGCCGTTCCTGGGAAGCCTCTGGTATCTGCCTTGGCCCTGGTGCCCCCATTCCCCAGGTAGCAGCAGTGGGGCTCCCTTTAATCCCCCACAGTTGGGAAGGAGGCACCTAGGGAATAGAAAGGGCATCCAAGGGGGAGAGAAGTGTAGAGTGGGCTCTGCAAAGAAGGCACTGAGAGCAGTGGGCTGGTGGGCAGGAGGTCTCTCATTGGCAGAGAGAGGCTGGAGCCTGGAGAAGCCTGCTACCAACATGGCCACATAGTCCAGAAGACCCAAGGACCCTGCCATGGCCCCACCACCAGAGTTTCTAGCCAGTCCTGGGGCCAGGAGGGGTCCCTGGAGGCACCACGAAGGAAGGCAGACCTTGGGTGGGAGGTGGGAGACTGTTTGGACTTCACCAGGGGCTGAGAGTCCAGCTAAGGCACAAGCTTTGTGCCTCCCTAGGCCCCTCACTGGGGCACAGATGGATGCAATGGAATGTGGGGGGCCAGAAAAGGTTCAGTGAAGAGGATTTCAGAAGTAACTGTCTCAAAGAGTCCTGGGACCTCAGGATACCCTCTGCCTGGCACTTCACACGTTTTCGTCTTGGGGAAGAGCCAAGGGAAGGCCAGGTCCAGCCACTTCCCCAACCTCTAGCAGAGCAGTTGCCCACCAAAAAGAGCACTGGTGCCAGGCCAGGCTCCTCATTCACAGGGCTCAAAGCCCCCTAGGCTCCCTCCACTCTGTCACACCAGGCTCAGGCCCAGGATGAGGATGGGGGCTGCTGAAGGGACACGGAAGGGGCTGGGGCCGTGGCACCTGCACCGCAGCCGGGTGGCTCAGCCATTGTACTGCTGCTGGTAGCGCAGGTTGAGCTCCCGCAGTTCCCGCTCCCGGACTCGGCGCGACTTGTTGGAACGTGTAGAGCGGCTAGAACGCGTGGACTGGGCCGATTTGGTGCTCTGGCAGCGTGAGGAAGCACGTTTGAGGAGGTTCTGGGAGATGGAGCGGTGCAGATTCTTCATGGATGAAGAGGCTGCCATGCTCACCACCCATGGGTGCCTCAGGGCCTGCAGTGCAGTCATGCGGGCGCCGGGGTCCACTGTCAGCAGGCGGTCAATGAAGTCCTTGGCCAGATTGGACACACTGGGCCAGGGCTAGAGGCCAAGGACAAACATTAGAGTGAGAGCATTCAACATTGCTCTCCGCATCCTGACGAGGCTACCACCATGGCACTGAGAACCGCCCAGCATTCCTGCACTCTCCCCCTGGAGAAAAGCCCTGCCCGGCTCCTCCCACGTCTCCCCCTCCCACCCAACATTGGCCTAGGCCACCAAGCAGAGGCTGTTCTGAGTAAGGAGTCCACACGACAAATAGGAGAAGGAAATGCTCCTCTCCCCAAGCAGCCAACTTCTAAGTGCCCTGGATTCAAAGCCTGGCTCAGGAAGGTGGCCCCCGTCAAGATGTCCCACCTACCCCAGAATTACTGTAACTCAGGGGGATTTAAAAAGAATGACCCAAACTTTCCACCATACCCTAGGCCAGACTTAAGCTCCCAACCCAGGATGTCACATATCAGGCCACTTAGCAGGCAACTTCCTAGTCTTGAAAAAGAGGACCACCCTCCATCCAATTGACCAAGAGGGGATGGATGACTACTGCATTCCCCTCATCAGCCTCTGCCTCTCATCCATGAGGAGAAAAGGAAATAATTCAAGGCAACTAGATTTCTCTATCTGCTGAGAGGGTAGGGGGCTCTTGAGGGACAGGCGGGACCAGGTGACCTTTCCAGTCTTTGTGACCTCTTGGAGCCACACAGGGGGGCCTGGCGGTGCTCTACACAGCCTCATTTTGGTACCTTGTGTCCTCAGGGAGACACTGCACAAAGCCTGCTCTGCTACATGCCCCTGTGACTGCCTTATCTCAGCCACACACCAAGCAGCCACACAGCAAGGGCCTCAATCTGGACAGCTTGTACGGACATTCACCTGTCTGAATCCTTAGGTTCTCAGGGTTAAAGGACACTTACTCAGACTTCTCTTAGCGCCCAGAGCTAAGCAATGATTCCAGTGATTGCAAGTTGATTGTTCGTTCCCATTAGACCATACAAAGCTGGATGAGCCCCCATGCCTGGCACCAGGAATAGAGAGGCCCTCGAGCCCCTCTGCTGGAGAAGGGCAGACACAGTACTACTCTGTGTCCCCATCTTCTGGGGACACTGTGCCATGGGCTCTGATTCCCAAAGGGTGGGTGGCTAGGACCTTTGTTGAGCCTGCTGTAGAAGGTTTGGCTGGGACGTCAAGGACACCATCACCCTCCTTCCTGCCGAATGAGGCCTGCCTGTTCCACCCAAAGGTACCCTTCACCTTGGGGGATGCCTGAACTCACTCTCTGGGGGATTCAGGAGTATCCCAGAGCCCGCATTCAGGGCAGCTGCACACCCATTCAGCAGTCACACTTAACACTGACTACTGCTACCCCCAATTCAGCTTCTTTTTTTTTTTTTTTAAAGATTGTATACATTTTTTTGACAGGAAGAGAGAGAGAGACTGAGCACAAGCAGGGGGAGCAGCAGAGGAAGAGAGAGGAACCTGATGTCAGACTCGATCCCAGGACCCTGGGATCATGACCTGAGCTGAAGGCAGACACTCAACTGACTGAGCCATCCAGACACGCCAGTTCAGCTTCCCTGACCTCCAATTCTTCCCCAGTGCCCTTCCCCACTTATATACAGGGGAGAGAGGGGGGCACCAAGGAGAACACTCTTCTGGAGTCCTGAGGAAGGGGTGGGGCTAGTTGCAGATGTAGCTTTTTGGAAGGCAAATCTCAACTTTCACTAAACTGAACTGGTAGAAAATGACAGACCACATTCCTAGACAGCCACCAAACAGGGTCCTCGTCACCAACGGGTCTGCTCCCAGTGACTCCTGGGGAGATAATGATCTTCAAGAGGAGTGCACTCAGGGCCTCGGGACATGCAGCCAGGGAAACCCACGAGTACCTTGCTGAGAGCAGTGAGGGGGCACAGAGGGGCAGACAGCGCTCCCCCATACACCCAGAGCCCAGGGCTCCAGTACCGAGGCTAACGTACAGCGAGACTGTGGGCTTCAGCTCACAGCTCACAAAAGCCTTGTGGCTTGCTGCAGCCCCCTGGACACAAGAAGCCGCTGTGAGGGGCCAACAATCTCAACCACAGACACTCACCGTAACCCGTCACTCACTTAGAAGAGATGGAAAGACGCAGGCATAATGGGGCCACCGATGGACAGAGCAAAACCTAGAAGGTGAGCAGGCTGGGTCATGAGAATACCTGTGGGGCCCTACCAGCTCTTCTGGTGAGAAAGAAGAAAAAGGGCAATCACTGGGAAACACAGCGCAGCTCAGTCCGGCCACTTGGTAGGCCAGCCCGAAGACAGGGCGGACAGTGCAGGAGAGCCAAACAGAACTGGCACACGGGTTCTGCCCCTGCCCTTGGTCCAGCCAAGACAGAAGAGAGGCAACTCCTCTGCAGACGGCAGCATAAACAATGGCGAAGCTGGACTCACAAGCCAGGAACACGGATGGAGCAGAGGCACCTCCGCTTCACATCCACACCCAGTCAATCTGCAGACTCGATCCCTTGTCCAGGGAGGTCTTCGATGGGCCTCTCACCAGCCCTCTCCTGGCGGCATAAGCACATCCATTCCCAGAGTGGCAGAGGCTCACACCAGGCATCGAACCCTTGCTGCTCACCGAGCGGCCAGCTAGTTAGCGACAAAGTGAGCCAGACTGATCTGTGCCTTCTGCTCCCCCAGATGCCTGCCTCACCAATTACGGGGTACACGCAGCTGTGTGTAGAATGCTGATGAACTTATTTATCTGAGGGCCAGCCCCGCCCACTACGGCAGGCCCTAGCTCTCCTCATCTCTGAAGAGCTGTGAGCAGCTGGGCCAGGTGGGACCCCCAAGCCAACATGACTTGAGCCATCCTGACGTGAGAAGCAGGCTGTGCCGACGGCACCCCGCCTAACCCTCACACACTGAGGAACTAGCAGCAGGAAGGCAGGCGGGCCAAACACAGGAAAGTGGTCCTCCACCCAGCCCACCGACAGTGAGACAGGGGCTCAGAACGCTCATCAGAATGCCCTTGGGAGCCCTGCCAAGTCCTCCAACAGCACTCAGCATGGAAATGCAAGGCTTTCCACACTCACCCACACTCAGGGCCATGCTTCTGGCCAAGTCCAATTTCATACCTCCTAAGAAAGTATTCAACACCCACAGACCAACCCATCAGCATCCCCAACATGCGTGGGCCTCTGGAGCCCCATGAGTATGTCTGTCAGCCTATGACTGACTGGCTGGGTAGCATTCTAGGCATGAGAAAAAGAATAATGATAAACAGTTAAGCCTTTCAGCTTCCACAGCTCTAGCTTCTGGCTCTGGATAAAGAACAGAACTCTCACCTCAGAAAACTTGGAGCCAAGTCAGGGACACATGGGAGGCTCAAGTGGCTGACAGAAGGGAGAGGCTCCAGGTACCACCTGACCAGTCTTCCAGAGGCTTCTGCCTGTTTCTGGGCTGACACAGAGCACAGGGCATGGAAGGGAACATTAAATGCCTGTCTGCCTTGCCTCGACTCAGTTTTCCCTCTGCTGTGGGATCAGAGGACAACTTCAATACCCAGGGTGAAAGCCGACACCCTCCTTTCCACGAGCCTCTTCTGAGCTGTGTGGGTGAATGGCTGGGCCCCATCCTGAAAGGACAAGGAGAGGCTGTGCGAGGAGAGACATCATTTCCACCCTCTTTCTGACCATTAAGCTGGCTCTCATTTTCCCTAGTCTGTAGCCCCCAGAATCCTTATCTTCTTTTTTTTTTTTTTAAAGATTTTATTTATTTGACAGAGAGATCACAAGCAGGCAGAGAGGCAGGCAGAGAGAGAGGAGGAAGCAGGCTCCCCGCTGAGCAGAGAGCCCGATGCGGGGCTCGATCCCAGGACTCTGAGATCATGACCCGAGCCGAAGGCAGTGGCTTAACCCACTGAGCCACCCAGGCACCCCCAGAATCCTTATCTTCTTGTAGTTAGGGTACCTACTTTTCTTTTTTTAACTAAGCCGTAGGCCCAGTGTGGGGCCCAGTGTGGGTCCCAACGTGGGGCTGGAACTCATGAACTCTTGAAACTCAAGAGTTTCGGGTTCTACTGACTGAACCAGCCAGGCGCCCGTAGAGTACCTATTCTGGATGTTAGAACAGCAGAGAAGCCAAAAGTGGGTTCGGAACTCTCCCAGAGCACTTCCTAGCAATGTCACCCTCCTCATCCCCTGCTTCTGAGCAACCAGTCATTCCTCAGCAGCAGAATCCAACCTTCTCTTCAAAGGGAGGCACCAAATCACCAAGGGCTTTCCACTCCAGCTGAGAGGATGAATTTCCCTATTCCCTGGCCCCCTTTACTTGCTCTAGCTCTAATGTCACAAGGGCCTGGAAAGAATACTTCCCAAGTCGCTACCAGAAGTCTTGCCTAGAGCCCAGGGTCTAAGGGAACAAAGGATGGAGCCAGCTCTTTGGCCTAGGCTACCAAGAGAGGAGCAGCTGCTTCCTTCCAGCAGCAAACCCAGCTCACAGGACTTGCCCTAGACTCCCTCTGGCAGGCAGGTCTGACCACTCTCAAGTGAGGAGAGAGAAAGTCCCAGTTGCTCCTTTGGATGATATTTGAGTGACAAATTAAAGCATCAGGCTGCAAGCCTAGAGAACTGCTTCTAGGTCTACCATTCCCTTAGACCTTGGAGGAGACAAGCCTCCTCACTTTTAATATGAAGGAGCCAAATACAATGGATCCTAAGTGTCTGTCAGTTGCTACAGTCTTTAATTCTAAGAAGATGGTTCCCCAGCTTTCTTCCTCACTTGGCCACACATGGGGAACAAAAGCACAGCATCTAACATTTAAGTGGCCTGGACCTCTTGACCTCTGTGGGTTCTTTTCTAGCCCATGAAGACTCTGGGGAAGGTTCTCTGGCAAAGAAGTCAGCCCCACCAAAGAGCTGCTAGGGGAAGGAAGAGAGGAAAGCAGCCTGGGCTTTGCTCCCATGACTCAGTCTTCCCTCAGCTTTGTCTCAGGATGTATTTTCAGACCCAGCATTCCCACCCTCAAGGGCCTCCTTCCTGTACTTACGTGGGCCTGAACGAGAGCAGAGCAAAGAGCATGTTTCTGGGAAATGGAGCTTAGGGTTTACTCAGGAGAGCAGAACTATCAATATGACAGGAACAGCACACTCTGACATGGCCCACGAGGCAAAGGGTTTTAAAAAATTCAGCAGAGCTGGACACCGTGTGGCAGTGGAGCCAGCAATCCCTTCCTCTGGTCAAGACACTCACCATCCTGGTGCCTGAGCTTCCAGACCAGAAAGAATCCACCACCCTGTACCTGGTGGGGATGGATGGGGGCCGAGCAGTAGGAAAGAGGACCTAAGGGGAGAGAGCCTGAGGAGAGAAAAAGAAGGAAGATAATAGAGTATTTTTTTTTAAGATTTTATTTATTCATTTGACAGACAGAGATCACAAGTAGGCAAAGAGGCAGGCAGAGAGAGAGGAAGGGAAGCAGGCTCCCTGCTGAGCAGAGAGCCCGATGCGGAGCTCGATCCCAGGACCCTGAGATCATGACCTGAGCCAAAGGCAGAGGCTTTAACCCACTGAGCCACCCAGGCACCCCAGATAATAGAGTTTTAAAAAGAGGCAGAGAAGGAAGATAAAAATAAAACAAGAAAAGGCATGACAACTTAAAGGTTAGTAAAGCTGCATTCTGAAACTTGAGATGGGAAATAAAATGAACTCCTGTGCCACCTGTCCCTGCCCAGAGTCCACAAAGTGAAGGACGAGGACAGGAGGGAGACAGGGTACAACTCAAGAGTCAGGAAGGATGCTGTGTGCTCGCTCTGGAATCAGGGGCATGTTGGCAACCAGTGTCAGCAACTCAGTAATGTCTACTTTTAACGCTGTCTTGGAGCAGCCCTGGGTGGTTCTGGATTTCAGAGCCTGCTGCAGAGTGGTCTCTTTTACCTCCACTCACAGATTCTGCTGAGGCCAAGCTAGTTCTTTAAAAAAAAAAAAAAAAAAACCCAAAACCAAAAACCTTTCTCCCATTCTAATTTCTGAGACAGTCTGGAGCCCTGGTGGCTCTTACCTACATGTCATCCCCACAGAAGCCTGTGTCCCTGAACCCTGGCTACACAGGACTGGGCTCAGGGCACCTGTTTGGTCAACATGGGATGGCAGGATGAGTGAAGAGATGAGCCTGCCAGGCCACACCGGAGCAAAGCTCGGGTCTGGGCTCCACACTTTCACTGGGAGACAGACAAACTGAGGCCAGGCAGGCATGCACAAGAAAGGGGACCTTGGGGTGCCTGGGTGGCTCAGCTGTTAAGCGTCTGCCTTCGGCTCAGATCATGATCCTAGGGTTCTGGGATCATACCCCGCACTGGGCTCCCTGCTCAGTGGAAAGTCTCCTTTTCCCTCTCCCACTCCCCCTGCCTGTGTTCCTCCCTGTCTCTCTCTCTCTGTCAAATAAATAAATAAAATCTTTAATAAAAAGAAAGAAAGAAAAAAAAGAAGAAAAGAAAGAAAGAAAGAAAGAAAAGAAAGAAAGAAAGAAAGGAAGGAAGGAAGGAAGGAAGGAAGGAAGGAAGGAAGGAAGGAAGGGGGACCTTGTGTGATGGGAGAAACTGACCAAGGAAGGGGAGTTTGGAGAGGCAGGGCCGGTGCAGACCAGTCGGATCAGGTCCCCTTTAACCATCCCATCCACCTGCGAGTCTGTTTCCACCTCAGTGGGGGCAGGAGGGGATGGGCGTGGGAGGCCATCAGCGGATTTAACGAGGTCAGACCGTGGGAGAGACAAGAGCTGTGGCAGCTCCCGTAGGAACTCGAGAGCCTCGAAGTGACAGGGCGTGCGTGTGGGCAGAGCTACCCAGGTGGAGACACACAATGAGAAGAGCAGGAGGGGAGGGGCTGGCATGCACACCAGGCACTGCTCTGAACACAACCCATGGTGCAGCCCTTTGCTGGAGAAGCCTGGGGGTAGGGGGGACAGCAGTGATGCGAGAAGCTCCGACCCTGGGTTAATAAGAAGCTGGAGGTGGTCAGGGCAAGGCATTTTGTTAGGAACAGCTGAGTGTGGCAATGTGGAGACACGGGCGTCTGTTTCTGCCACCATAACAGAGTACTGCGCTCTGGGGACTGTGTAACCAGGGCAGCAGTGGCAGAGGGAAGCCTAAAGGACAGGGCTCCAGGGAGCAGAGTGGCAGACTACAGGTGGCACAGGAAGAGGACGCTGTCCTTCTCCACAAAGAGCCTGCCATCAGGAGGAAGCCACCCCTGCCTTCATTCAAGAGGTGTCCAAGCACGGTGACCAGTGAGGGTCCAGTGGCCATGCCCGCTGGACCAAATCATGCTACCTCCCAGTGACCAGTCAGCATCTGCTCCTACAATGAAGGACGGAGACTTCTCTGTTGAATTCCTACTGAATACCAGGAGCTTTGGTGAAGTAGGGACAGCCCTTCCAGAGGGATCCCTCCTGGACAAGTATGGGGGCATCTGCTTGTCCTTGTGGGATCCTGGCACCGCACAGCACCATCACCCAGCACCTGACACCCAACAGCCACCAGCAGAGATGCAAGGAGGAAGGGCTTAGGGAGACCTCACAGGAAAGAAATCTTTTTTTTTTTTTTCTAGATTTTATTTATTTATTTGACAGAGAGAGAGAGAGAGATCACAAGCAGGCAGAGAGGCAGGCAGAGAGAGAGGAAGGGAGGTAGGCTTCCTGCTGAGCAGAGAGCCCGATGCGGGCCTCGATCCCAGGACCCTGAGATCATGACCTGAGCTGAAGGCAGAGGCTTTAACCCACTGAGCCACCAGGTGCCCACAGGAAAGAATTCTAAATCAATTCAGAATCAATCAGCTTTTGAGACAGACATGGGAATCCACCCACTTACTCTGGGAGCAGGAGGCAGCAAGAGAAGACTGAGGAGCTAATGGTCCGTCACAGCCCCCATCCACTGGCAGTGGGAACGTGAGGCTATTAAAGGCGCCCAGTGGGATCCAAGCATGAGCCTGGAAACATGCCACCTGCCTCCCCTGAATTCCATCTGCTGCCTGCACACCATGTCCAGTCTCCAGCTCCACCACATCCCTGGGGAAGTCCTCCCGATGGCTCTGAGTCAAGGTCCTCTCCCTACTCAGCTGGCCGCTCCCAACCAGGGCAGATGAACCGGGCTGCCTGACCACCCCCTCACAGGTGCTTGACCCCCTTCACCTAAAGAGCAACAGGACACAGAACATCCTCTGCACCTTCCTTTATCTTCAACATCCCAAGGCAGAATGACAAGTGTTAGGATCACTTTAAGCGAGGAAGTAAATGTGATCTCTGACTCTGAGCGCTCACCCTGTGGCAGGGCTATCAGAACTACAAGACGGTCCAATTCCCTGCCCCTGAGCTCTTGCCCCGTGGCACCCTGTGGACAGCTGGTCAGGCTGCAGCCCAGAGCCCCAAACCTGGAAAGCCACCTCTCACCAATACAATCCCTCAGGCGGTGGCAGATTGTCCCTGCAGGTGGCCTTCCTCTTCCACCAAGATTCTGTCCCTTGCCTGGCAGCACTCGCTCTCCTGAACAAGGCACCATGAGAATCTGTGCCCAAACCCATCCGTTCCCGGTGCAGTGGCCCGGGCTTGCCCACAACTCAGAGACAGCCCCAGCAGACAGCGACAATTAAAGGCTGCTAAACCCCCCGGCCGCAAAGCTGCTGATGGCTCCACTCTGCCATCAATCCCACAAGAGCCTCTTCGTCTGTCCTGCTTCTGGGAATAGAACTCTTGACAAAAGCAATGGCATTAGGCCGGCAACATCACATTTCATGGGCAGTTAATTTCAGACTCTCCAAGTCAGTGAGACCGTAACAGGCCTCCGGGTATGGGTCTTACAGAAATGACTCACCTTCGGTGTCACTCCTTCAGAAATAACTGCTCCAGCCCTCCTGGAATCTCTCATGACAAGAAGCTCCCTCTCTCAGTGTGGCTCTTTATGTCTTTAGACTGCTCTCCCACTCACAGAGGCCTTCCTCACCTCTGGCCAACAAGGGTCTCCCTACCACTTCCAACACAACCCTGGCTTGGCCCTCTCCACTCCGGCCACCAGGGAAAATGCAGATTTCCCTTTGCAATATCATCTGTCACAGCCTTTTCCTTCCCAGCACTCCCTCCTCTTCCAAGATTCCAAAGCTGCTCCTAAGCAGGTCTGACGAGCAGACCACTAACCACCTCTCTAGCAGGCTCTCCACTTCCTCCTGGAGCCCAGCCCCCAGCAGAGAACACTCCCAGCCAGCAGGGCCACGCCTGTCTGCCTACCAGCCGCTCGCTTTTGCATCCTTTCCTGAGGCCTCACCAACAACTCGGGTGCTTCCCTCAGGAGAAGCCAGGAGAAAGTATCAGGAACATACGTATTGATACACAAGCTGTCCTCAAGGACCTTACAGGCCTGAGAGGAGAGATGTCCACAGACAGCAGCCCAAGAAAGTGCTGCCGCAAGGACTCCAGCAACAGGCTAAGGCATCTATGTCAGGGAACACAGACTGCGGCGATGGAGAGGCCAAGAATTCTGACACCAAGATGGCCTAGATTCAAATCCCAGGCCTGCCAGGCTCTTAGCTGTGAAACCACAGACAGGTTACTTAACCTCACGAGCCTCAGTTTCCTCATCTGTAAAATGGGGGCATGACACCCACCTGGCAGCACTGTTGTAGAGAGTAAACATGCTGGATACAGAACCCTTAGCCCTGTGTCTGGTACTACACAGTGGTCACCAGTATTCTAAATGGAAGCCATCTTTGAACTGAACCTTTCACGGCTGGTCAAATTTGTAAGGCCGACGATGGGAGCAAGTGAAAAGCCTGAGCAATAGCTCAGTATGGGGAGTGAACAGAGCAAACATCTCGGGCCTGTGGTGTGTAGAAAACGGGGCAGAGAGAGGGGCCAGGGCTAGGGGCTGGAGCATCTACAGTGTCAGGACTATGGGGCAGGAGCCAGGTACTTGGTGTACTTCCCTCCACCACTGGGCCCCACCTCGGGATGTGAAGGCAGGAGCCTACACGCTGTCTGGACCCTAGGGCGGCCGCTCCAGTGAGTCCTCTCTCACTCTGCCCTCGGAAGCGGATGCTTCTGCAGAGCTGCAGGATGATTCGGTCCCCAGACCTCTTCCAAACAGCACGTGGAGCCCACTCTTGGGAATCTCCGGTCTGCCTCAAACAGCCCCAGGACGCCCGGTTCCTCCATCCCCAACTCATACTACTCCAACAGACCCCCATCAGTCTTCTTCCTGTGAGTCTTCCACAACACGTTCTGCTGCATTCCTGCTTCACTATCAAGAACCCACAGGGCTCGAACCCACCTGAGGCTTCCAATCCCCAAGGAGCCTCTGGCACTACAGAGCAAACAACAAACACCGACAACAAACACCAGGCCTGGCCCAGCCGCAGCAACCTGGGCTCCATCACTACCAGTCTCCTGTTCATTCTGAGCACAGTCAGCAGCGTCCCTTTCTCTGAGCCTTCTCATTCTCAAGGCCCACCTCCTGTAGAAAGCCCTCTATTCAAGTCCACAGAAACCACTGAGCCTGACAGGGAACTGCACAGACATAGGCCTCAGGAAACAAGTCCATTGTATGGGGCCTAGTATACACGAGACACCACTCTGGGAGTGTCAGCAGCAGGAAAAAAGTGCCCCTAGAAAGGCACTAACTGCCATGGGACTTCCTGTCAGGTGAGGAATACACACTTCCAACCTTGCTGAGCTCAAAGTGGGTGGTCCTTGATTTGCAGAAGTCAGATCAAAACACCTCCCTTTAACATGACATGCTCTCATATAGGTTTCCTGAAAGGGCCCTGGTCACTTGGATGGCCTTGAGAAGAACAAATGACCATCACCCAGTAGAAGATATATGGCTGGATTGAGGGTGGGGAGAGGGCACAGCCCTAAGAAAGGGGACCAGCCCAGGGACACATGGGTGGCTCAGTTGGTTAACCTTCTGCCTTCAGCTCAGGTCATGATCCCAGGGCCTGGGATTGAGTCCCGCATCGGGCTCCTTGCTCAGCAGGAAGCCTGCTTCTCCCTCTGCTTCTCCCCCCATGCCTGCTTGTTCTCTCTCTGACAAGTAAATAATAAAATCTTTAAAAAAAAAAAGAAGGCGGACCAGCCCAGCCACCTGACCTGAGCCCCACAGCTCATGTTCCAGACTGCCTAGGCCTAATGGCTAGAGGTGAGGCCTACACCGGCAGGTGCCTGCCAACAAGCCTTTGTTCTATGGCCATTTCCTACTCCTAGCCCTTTCTCCCCAGCCAATCTCAAGCTTCACGGGGGATGGAGAACAGGACTTTATGTCTCTCTGCATCTTTCCCAGGTGCATTTATGGGCAGGCAATGGTCGGTGGAACAGAAAGAAAGATGCTTGGTCTCTACCTCAGAAAGCATGATCTAATGATGAGGCCTCCTCACCCGGGAAATACCCAGACACATCCCATCCAAACCACAGCTCTCTGCAGATGCTGGCAGAACCTGTTGCTGGAGTCAGCCAAGCTCTTGGTAAGGGACAGATGCCCTCAGGGCTGGCCAGGAATTTGACTCTGGAATTGGGAACTCATGCTTTCAACTTCAGATAAATGGGGCAGGGGGCAAGGCTGGGCAGTGGTCCCCCATAACACTGGGAGCCCCAGACTGTGTTTCCAGCGGAGCAAGAAGCAGAGTCTCAGGATCCAGTCTTGTGGTTATGGTAGGAGTGGGAAGCCTGAGTCCATTCCTTACCCTATTCATTTGCAGTTCTCCCAGCCACACATAATCAATAGCCAGTTAGCAAGACCACAGGCTCCAATTAGATAAACTGCTTGATCAACAATTACCAGAATTAGGAACTTTTGGGCAAACCGACAGACTTTCAGAAAGAGTCTTCCCTTTGTCAGCATCTCTTGGGAAACCTCCCTTGATACTCCCTCTGCCAGCCAGACCCCCAACAGCCTGGCACCACACAGAGCTCCTAGAACACAGCAGGCCAGGCAAGGCCTTGGCACAACACTGCCTCTGGGAGGTGGATGCTTCTGATCTGTGATGAAACCTGGCCCAGAGGGTGAGGGACGTACCCTCTGTGACCATGCTATCATAGCCCAGGCTTCCCAGCCAGTCAGTGTTTGTTCTGTTGAATCCATTTGGAGCAAAGAATACATGAGAAACTTTAGGGGAGAGCTAGAGAAAGTCTCAGTTTCTCCTTCCCCTATGGACAGCACAGAGCTGGCCTAATGATGAAGACTTCCCTCCCTCCCTCACATTACTCTGACATGTGACCTAGAGATCGCCCCCACAAGGAATGTCAGCCCCCATCCTCACAGGAAGACCTTGATTGACCCCATGACAAAGTCTGGAAGCTAGTAAGGAGTTTGACGGAGCACAGGACCTCAAGCACCGAAGACAAAGTGGCAAGAGGCTTTGGGGTGATTCCTGCAGGAAAGCTGCTCTGGGCCAGTCGGCTGGAGCCAGAGAGGGCCCAGTCCAAAATCCTTGGAAGAAAAGCAGAGTTTCGGAAGGGAGCTCGTTCCTCCCCTCCATGTGGGATGTTCAGGCTTGGGCCACCAAGCCTGAGGGGAACACTGTGGGGGGCACTTGGGGAGGGGCCCTCGCTGCCTTGGCAGAAACCTACTGGCCTGAAAAGTTTACTTCACTTCCCATTTAAGCCGCCACACATTCTGTGACTCACCAGCCTCCCGAGCCCACCACTATGCTCACAGCACCTGCTGTTGCCTACGGTCAGCCTCATCACCCCCAGTGAGCGTCCTGCCTAAGAACCAACCAGCTCTTCCTTCTTGCGTGCCTTCTTTCAGCTCCCAGCAGTGCTGAAACCTGACCGATTTTCTCAGGTATCAGGACAATCCGTGAATCCAAAACACAAACTGATGGCCTGCTGGTTGAATGTGGCCTGCAGGGAACTATTCGTGGGCACACAAGGTACTACTTAAATATGTAAATGGAATTCCAACATTTTAAGATCAAACTTTCTGGCTTTTCTTTAAAAGAACTGGAATGTCTGGGTGCAGAGGATCCTCTGGGTTGTGTGGCAAAACTGGGTAGAGATGAGCAGCAATGGTGCCTTTCAACGGAGCATGGTCATTCTAGCTTGTCCCAGGCCTTGCAGAGCAGCTACTGCAGTGCCCCTGGCCCACGTGCTCTATCCCACCTCTGAGCCCACCTGCAGTTGTGGGGGCCCCCGTGCACGCAGACAGCTCCCCAGTGCCCGCGTCTCCCTGCTTCCTTGTCTGAAGACTTTCTTCAGCACTGGCTGGCATTCAGGACAGCCCAGAAGGGCCAGGGATTTAGTGCCCTTCCCCCGAAAGAAATTCGCAACTCTTACAGGAGTCAGTGGATTAAAACCCACCCACCTTCAGGGCGCCTGGGTGGCTCAGTGGGTTAAAGCCTCTGCTTTCGGGTCAGGTCATGATCCCAGCGTCCTGGGATCGAGCCCAGGACGCTGGGTCAGGCTCTCTGCTCAGCAGGGAGCCTGCTCCCCTTCCTCTCTCTGCCTGCCTCTCTGCCTATTTGTAATCTCTGTCTGTCAAATAAATAAATAAAATCTTAAAAAAAAATAAAAATAAAACCCACCCACCTTCTTGTCCCTCAGTGGTACACTTCTGAGGCATGTGCCACGTGATTATTCACAGGGTCCCCAGTGGGACTTCCAGCGGCCCACAGTGGCAGTCCACTCCTCCAGAGGCCCTTGATTGGCTTCCTCCCTTCCTGCCTCACTTTCCTACCCTTTGCCTGTGCTTACTGGACTCCTATCCCAATTACACTATCTGCTCCCAGGTCACAGGGCTCACTTTTGGGGACACCCAAACCAAGAGACCCTACTAGTCTCACGTTATCATTTTTTACATGACCCGCCTGACCCCACGAACATGGCTCTCAAAGCACATCCCCCTGTCAAGCACTACTGGGGACCCCCCCATCCCTGCAGCAAGGCAGACTCACCTCCCCCAAGTAGCTGTACTTGCCCCTGAGGATCTGCCGGTACAGCCTGGTGCGGTTGTCATCCTCAAAGGGCATGGTGCCACTGAGCAGGATGTAGGCAATGACCCCCAGTGCCCACATGTCCACGGAATTGGTGTAGGGCTTGCGGACCAGGACCTCAGGAGCAATGTACTCGGGTGTGCCGCACGTGGTCTTCATCAGGCAGTCATCGCCCTTCTTGCGGGCACTGGCCAGGCCGAAGTCAGTGATAATGATCTTGGAGTCAGTGCCTGGGTGGTAGTAGAGCAGATTCTCCGGCTTGAGGTCTCGGTGTGTGATGCCCAGCGCGTGTAGATACCGGACACCGTCCAGCACCATCTGCAGCACCCGCGTGGCATCGCGCTCAGTGAAAGAGCCCTTGGCGATGATGCGGTCAAAGAGCTCCCCGCCAGTGGCCAGCTCCATCACCATGTACACACGCTCCTGTGTCTCGAACACCTCCACCAGCTGGATGATGTTGGCATGACGCACCCGGCGCAGCACGCGCAATTCTGACTCACATACCTCCCGCCCTTCCCGGTACTTGGTCTCGATCATCTTGATGGCGTAGGGCTGCCGGGTCGCCCGGTGCTCTACACGGACCACTCGGCTGAAGCTGCCTCGGCCGATGAGGGCTTTGATGTCATACTTGGCTGTCACACGTGGGTCAAACTTAGCCCTGTACTTAGCCACCCTGGCCCTGCGTGGTGGTTCTGAGGGAGGCTCTGTGTGGCTGCTAATGGGGGCCCCAGTGCAGGGGTTTGCACACTGACTGGCTGCTGGGAAGCCAGCTTTGAGAGCACCAATGCTGTCCACCTCTGTGATGAAATGCTTGTGCACATCCTTCTTAGTACCACTGAAGGGCTCCACCTTCTTGACGAGGTCCAGCTGGACATCCTTTGGCGGCTCAGGAAGGACCTTGCTTGTCCCACAGCCCATCACGGACACGGGGGCATCCTCTCCAGTGAGGCTGGCAGGACCTGCTCTGCAGGCAGTGCCCCGTCTACACCTATGCACACGGAAGAAAGGGCAAGTCAGCATAGCCAGGGATACCTCAGAAAGGATACCAGCCATCCTCCTCATCCCCTCTCCCTTGCCCCTCAATAAATGCAGCTGAAGACCTGACCCTAATATGATTCCCTAGAAGGGAGGATGGTGTTGGCCCCTGAGGCTTGCTGAACAGTCCAGATGAAAGGCTGGATCTGAGCTCCATGGTGGTTTTTTTGTTTTTTGTTTGTTTTTTTAAGATTTTATTCATATATTTGGAATGAGAGAGCAAGGGTACAAGCAGGGGGAGCTACTGGCAGAGGGAGAAGCAGGCACTCCACTGAGCAAGGAGCCTGATGGGGGACTTGATCCCAGGACTCTAGGATCATGACCTGAGACATGAGACCTGAGACCAACTGAGCCACTCAGGCGTCCCTGAGTTCCACGGTCTTGACTTACATCTCCCTGGATCTGATTCCTGTGCTGCCTTCCAACCCCAAGCGAGGGGCAGGAACATGCACCAGGCTCAGCTGTCACTGCCCCCACCTTCCTCCCTACTCTGCCTAGGTCCCTTATCCTAGTTGAATTTCAATGTTTTAAATGTTAAAATCATTCCTCTTATTATTCTGACTCATCTTTTCTGAAACGGGGGTGTAGAATGTTGGAGGCCTGATCTCCAACACTATCACCCACCAGGGCTCAGAAAGCCATTTCTCCAAGATGCCCCTCATGGATCTTTCCCAGCCCTCTAGGGCTCCTGCAGGGGTTGACTGCCTCCTACAACTACTGCCAATACTACCATCCCTGCCATGGTTCTCTGCCTTAACTCTACTCTTTCCTAGACAGTTCCCGTTACTTTGCTGATGCACCATCTTCATCTGGCAGTTTAACACCCTGTTCCAGGGTCTTCTACTTCCCGGTTCACCACACAGATGCCAAAATTGTGTGCCAAAATGCCACACAATTCCCGAGCAGGCGGAAATCAACCCCAGTGAACTTAGGACCACAAACCTTGGCACACTGCCACCAGGTAG
Source organism: Lutra lutra (assembly GCF_902655055.1). Taxonomy (NCBI): domain Eukaryota; kingdom Metazoa; phylum Chordata; class Mammalia; order Carnivora; family Mustelidae; genus Lutra; species Lutra lutra. The sequence continues at coordinate 17,911,106 of NC_062294.1, forward strand.
CCACCAAACTAGTCAGGGCTTCATTCAAGAGACAAAGGGGACCCTGAGCTCAGAAAGGACGCTAACAGTTTTATCTCGATGTGACTCAGCCTGTGGATTAGGGTCCTCTGCTTCCTTGGGGCGATGATCCAAGAGCTCCTCCATTTGCTTCCCAGAGAAGTTCCAACCATGAAAACTCTATGGCTGGTGGGGCCTTCATAAGGTGAAGTGCCGAGGTCCTTCTTTCCAGAAGTCACTTCTACCCTGGCCATCCTTCTCTAAATCTTTCTGAGAGGCCCATGGGTGAAAGGAGAGAGCTGAGAATTTCCTACTGATTATGACATATAGAATTAGGGGTAAAATTATCAATTCAGATCAAACATTTACTAAACACTGTAAAGAGAAAAAAACCCAGCTTTTTTCCTTCCTGTGTAAGGAAATAAAGTTCTTCCATACTGTGTATTTCTTCACTCTATGTCTCTCCTTTACCTTCACAGAGAACACTTCTTCTTCTTCTTTTTTTTTTTTTTTTTTTTTTAGATTTTTATTTGACACAGAGAAAGAGATCACAAGTAGGCGGAGAGGCAGGCAGAGAGAGAGAGAGGAGGAAGCAGGCTCCCCACTGAGTAGAGAGCCCAATGCGGGGCTCGATCCCAGGACCCTGGGACCATGACCTGAGCCGAAGGCAGAGGCTTTAACCCACTGAGCCACCCAGGCGCCCCAAGATTTTGTTGTTTTTTTTTTAAAGTAATCTCTATACCCAACACAGGGCTCAAACTCACAACCCCAAGATCAAGAGTCACACACTCCACCGACTGGAGCCAGCCAGGCGTCCCTAGAACATTTCACTTCTGACACCTCTAGTCACATGTATGGTGAGTCCCCATACTAAGCATTCTGTAATGGCAGGCAGATGTCCTACATGTAATTCGGTTCTGACACTGTCTACCCCAAAATATCATCAGACACCACAGATTAAGGGCTCAGTCCCCTAAGACTGCTCCCTCCCTCAAGCACACTTCAGTGGTCACAAGCCTGGTTATCACCTGTGCTTCTGACCAACCAGCCATAGATTGGGGTCCCAACAATCCCCTCCTTGAGTTTCTTAACTCCCAGAGCTCAGGGAAACACTTACACTCAACAGTTTATAAAAAGAGACATGTGAACATCCAGATGGAAGAGATGCACAGGGCAGGCCAGGCATGTAGGAAGGGGCACCGAGCTCCCTTGCTTTCTCTGTGTGCCCCACTCTCCCAGCACTCCCATGTATTCACTGACCCAGAAGCTCCCCAAACACCCTATTGTTGGGATTTTATGGAGACTTCATCATATGGTCACGATCGATCATTAACTCCATTTTTGGCCCTACTCCCTTCTCAAGAGAAGAGAAGGCAGGGCTGAAAATTCCAAGCTTCTAATCAGGGCTTGAGTCTTTCTGGTGATCAGCTCCCATCTAGGAGTCACCAGGGAGCCCACTCAGAGTCACCTCATTAGAACAAAAGACACTCCTGGGGCACCTGGGTGGCTCAGGGGGTTAAGCCTCTGCCTTCAGCTCAGGGTCATGATCTTAGGGTCCTGGGATCGAGTCCCACATCGGGCTCTCTGCTCCGCGGGGAGCCTGCTTCCTCCTCTCTCTCTCTGCTTGCCTCTCTGCCCACTTGTGATCTCTCTCTGTCAAATAAATAAAATCTTAAAAATAAAAAAATAATAAATAAATAAATAAAAAGAGTCAATGACAGAGATTCCATGGCTGACCAAGGGTGATGCCTGGGGCCAACAGGGTAACATCTGAAACCCCCAACTTCAGCAAATGATCCCATCAAAGGCAGCAGCAGAAGACCCAGGCAGGTTTTGCTATGGCAGCTTGGAGGTCACAGAGAACCCACAGAGGCCACCAGATTCCAGAGAGTCAAGACCCAGATTCTAACGTGGTGATACTGACCAATGTGGCTAACTCTTTCAAGGAACAAGCTCATCACTGAAACATACCCAAGACCTCAATTAGATAAAAAGGAGGAGTCGGGAGACCACAGATTAAGGGCTCAGATTTTAATCAGTATGTCAACATGACTCTCGGCAGAATGAGCTATCTTCCCTCGCGTGAGGGGGGAAAGATTGCTCCACCAGCATAAGGCTCTTCCCTATTTGCTGCAGTTCACACCCAAATGCCCAGCAGATCCCACATAGTAGCTTGGGAAATCGGGTTTAAACAAAGGCATTTGGAAACAAGGTTCCTTTCCACAGAGGCTAAAGATCAGAACTGGGAACTAGAATTCTGCAGACTCATCTCTTCTTTTGAGGAAAACACAAGACTCTCAAGGCTGTGCAGGGCTGCAGCTCAGGAAAAGGACAGTTCCTGGGATAGGGTTCCCAAGGCAGAACACAGGCTCCTGATCCCCAAGCAATGTCTACCACCATCCAGAGAGAAGACAAACTGCCAGGTGACCCCGCACAGCCACACAGAGGTCTTCTTCCTGGTGAGGAGACCACACCCTAGATCCGCAAAATAAATGTTTCCAGGCATATACACTGGGTCTTTTTGTTTAAATGTGCACATCTAGTCCGGCCCTGATGAGAAACACTAAGGTTTACAAAAGAAAAGGCCTGACTTCTCACTTTAAACAAACAAAGCCTGCACAGGGATCTCGAGTCAGCAGTGAGAGAGCCAAGGATTATCCTCTCTGACCTTCCTACTTCCTTCCTGGGACATAGTTTCTTCCACATTTGTTCCAATTAGAAACTCTTCCAAGACAAGCTGATGCTGGTACTCTACCTTCCCAACTGCGGAGGAGGAGTGCAGGAGAGAAGCTGCTAGCTCTGGGAAGGGGTAACAGGCGACAGCCTCCAGGCTGCTCCAGCCCCACAGCTGCTCCACACGCCAATCACATCAGTTAAATTCCTGCCACTCACAGGTCAGGTGAAAAGGCAGACATGGGGACAGGGAAGGAATCTGACAAAACTTCTGGGAATGAGGGCAGAGTATTTTCCTGTCCCTGTTCCTCTCTGTATGTCCCTAGCACAGTGACTAGGGTGTGAGAAAAGACTCAAGAGGTCATACTATGCCAGCTATCACAAGGCACTATTCCCTTCCACAACACCAATCCTAACACATCTTGCAGAAAGAACTGCAGAACTCTCTAGAGTCAGTCTCCACTCCCTCAACTCCCAGCCTGATCCCAAGCACTCCTCGAGGAGCGCAAGCATGTTAGAGTGTGGCGGTGGGCACGAGCATTCAGTACTACTGTTCACACTACCAAATGACAGGCCAAGAAAAGTAGAAACTTGACCACGGCCATTTTTGACAGTGATGGCCAAGCATGGACCCCAACCTCCCAGATCTCCAGTCAGAGTTCCTTCCATCACAAAAGAGACTCTGGAAGTGCCAGGGGCTCAGCAGAGCTCTGCCTCACCTGGTCAAGGTCTCTATCCTTCCTAACACTCAGCTGATGAATCAACAAGCCTTTACTGAGGACCTTTTCTGAAGGGCTGTATTATGAAACCTCCATTCCAAGTACAGTCTGGGTCATGCTGCTCACTGCTGTACTCCAGACTGCCTCAGAACACTAGAGTTGTCAGCCCCTTGAAGAAAGAGGCCACTTCTCAGGTTTCTAGAGCTCCCTGGCACCCAGCAAAGTGCTGGGCTCAGAGCAGGCGTTCATGTTCATTACAACAAATGAAAGGTGGTCTGGCTCTTGGCTTTCTATTAGCTGCAAGTCAACAGTCCCAGAACCTCAGAAATTTTCAAGTGGCAGGAAGAGGCCATTTGGGTGATTAAACCAGAGCTGTGCTCCCGTGGTGCCTGTGTAAACGTTCTCGGTAACAAAGGAAGCTAGAGCTCTCAGGTCTGTTTGCCTTACAGATTGTTAACCGAACTCCAAGCCAAATTAGTCCACAGGCTGCCAACTTGACCCCATGCGAGAAAGAGGACAGAGGCCTAGGATGGATCCTGAAATAATTTCCTGGCCACAGAAGTCGAGTGTGTGGCTGTGTCCCAGGCAGGGGCCCATAAGCACCCTGCCCTCTCCAGCAGTGAACCCTAAGATTATTCTCCACAGAGAAGCTTTGCAACCTTTCACCTGCAAAGATCTCTGTATCATGCTCTCCTGTTTTGAAAGTACCTATCAAAATGAAATAGGCAGTAATCTCCCAGTAATCCCAGAAATAAGTACTGCTAAACAGCACTTCTAACCAGCATGAGGCAAGCAGAGACACCAGGCAAAAGAGCTTGTCACTTTACATGAAAACTCCCAAACAAGGACCTCAGCGACCTTAGAGGGAGCTATGTGAGTCCGCTTTCTGAAGCAGAGAAACAGACCCTGCATCTAGCAATTCCATTTTCAGAAATAATTCTATAAAACCATTTCCATGAGTATGCAAAGATATATTTGTACAAGCAAGTTCATGGCAATGTTCTTTATAATAATGAAAAAATGGAAATTACCCAAATATCCATTAGTAAGGGAATAATTACATAAATTAAGATCCATTCATATAATGGAACACTCTGAAGCTATTGAAATGAATGAAGTAAATCCATATATACTGACAAAGAAAGATACCAGTCAATTTTATTGAATGGCTTCGTGCCAGGACCCAATCCACGATGTAATAAGTAGTTGAAATAGTAGCCGAACCATACGTCCAATGAAGGGTTTAAAAAAAGATAGACATATATGTGGAAAAATATCCTGGAAAGGGAAAAGACATACTATTGACAGTGACTGCCTCTAGGGTGTGTAAATGTGAAGGGAACAGGAGGAAGGAAGGAAGGAAAGAAAGAAAAAGGAAGGAAGGAAGACTGAAGACTGATTTTCACTTTTCATTTTATATATTCCTGTGCTGTTGCTATTTTTTTAAATCATTACCATGCCATATATTACATTTTTAAACTTAACAAAAATATATATTGTAGAAACATAGAGACTATTTTAAATATTTTATTTTTATTTTATTTTATTATTATTTTTAAATTTATTTGACAGAGAGAGGGAGATCACAAGTAGGCAGAGAGGCAGGCAGAGAGAGGGGAGGAAGCAGGCTCCCTGCTGAGCAGAGAGCCCGTCGAGGGATTTGATCCCGCGGGACTCGATCCGAGGACCCTGAGATCATGACTTGAGCCAAAGGCAGAGGCTTAACCCACTGAGCCACTCAGGTGCCCCGAAACATAGAGACTATTATATGAATTTTTAAAAGGGTCAGAATACATACCAAATTATTAGTGTTTGTGTCTAAAGACACTGTGCATCATTCACTCCTATGTTTTAACGCTAAGTATTTTTTTTTAAAGATTTTATTTATTTATCTGACAGAGAGAGATCACAAGTAGGCAGAGAGGCAGGCAGAGAGAGGGGGGAAGCAGGCTCCCTGCTGAGCTGAGAGCCCGATGTGGGGCTTGATCCCAGGACCCTGGGATCATGACCTGAGCCGAAGGCAGAGGCTTTAACCCACTGAGCCACCCAGGTGCCCCAATGCTAAGTATTTTTTTTTAAAGATTTTATTTATTATTTTACAGAGAGAGAGAGACAGCGAGAGAGGGAACACAAGCAGGGGGGGAAGTGGGAGAGGGAGAAGCAGGCTTCTCGCCCAAATAGGGAGCCTGATGCGGGGCTGGATTGCAGGACCCTGGGGTTATAATCTGAGTTGAAGGCAGTCGCTTAATGACTGAGCCACCCAGGCACCTCCTAACTTTAAATATTACTTTGTAATAAAAATTGTTAATGACTTCTTATCATAAAGTAACTCAGGACACTACTTCTCAAGGACTCCAGCTAGGTACCAAGCTTTACATGGTAATAACTGGTGGGCAGAGACTCCAGCCTTAGGGCTGAGAGAAGCAAAAAAGTTCAAAAGTTTGCTTTGTCCTCATTTCATCATGGCCCCAGCTCCATCTAAGACATCCCACCCACTGACCATCCCATCATCAGAAATACAGACTCTGGCAATGTACCTGGGTTCTCCTTCCAAAATCCCAAGGTTCAACCCACAAATATTTACTGAGCTCCTGCTGTGGGCCAGGAACTCAGCCAGGAGCTGTGACAGACAAAAAGAAGCCTGCCGCAATCTCCGCTCTCAAGGAACTTATGCACAAATGGTTCCACACCAAGAGTCTCTCTTATGATGCCCCGTGAGGCCACTTCAAGACTGGCAGTCTGAGATAATTCCACCCTCCCCTGCCCCGCCAAAATGAAAACACATTTTTCTACTTTAGCATCATATCGGACACCATGGCAACAGAAGGCTGTCCCAAGAATTAGCTCAGGGATGACCTAGCCAACACAAATCCACTTAATAGTCACTGAGTAAGATTCTTGGAAGGAAAAGGAGTTCAAATAAATAAGTCTCTCTCTAGTTCTTGATAAGCAGAATTGCTTCCGTTTCTCCAGAGCTGTACTTCTCAAATTTTTCTTTGTGTACCCTGGGGTTGAAAGGGACAGCTGTTCTGGGCTATCTGGAAGCTTAAGGCTTCAGTACTTTGGCACCCAGTGCCCGTTCATATCACACAGTCGGGAAGCTCTCAAGAGGATAAAGCTGCCCACATAACACACTAACACCTATAACGTAAGACAGAAGGCCAAACCAAAGTCTCATTCATTTAACTACAAATTGTGACTGACAGAGATCCCCAGTATCTATTACAGATTCCTTGGAAAGTAGGATCAGCAGGGGTACTCCATTCCAGGTTCTAGATCCAACTCTAGCTCAGTGTCAGAGGCCGAGAGGTTTCCTGAGAGCTGCACTTTCTCTAGCTCATTTATACAACTTAACAAGCACAGGAATTTCAATTAAACGGGGACAAAGTGTTTATGTGGCAAACCCACCCTCTAGTGAGTCAGCATTCCAAACATCTTCTAGGGGAATGACCAAGTGCAACTACCCTGAGGAGAAGCACAGTTTTGTCAGAGCTTTCCTTGATATGCAGAAATCACTTTGAGGAAGTCATATAAGGCAGCTTTCTACATGAGGTTCAGTCTGGAGAGGAAACAGGCTTCCTCAGATCTCCTTTTCACAAGGGACACACTCTGGGAAAAACAGTCATTAGTAATAACAGCGGCTTCCACTTCCTGAGTTCCAACTGCATTAAGCATCTTTTTTTTTTTTTTTAAAGATTTTATTTATTTATTTGAGAGAGAGACAGTGAGAGAGAGCATGAGCTAGGAGAAGGTCAGAGGGAGAAGCAGACTCCCCATGGAGCCGGGAGCCTGATGTGGGACTCGATCCCGGGATTCCGGGATCATGACCTGAGCCGAAGGCAGTCGTCCAACCAACTGAGCCACCCAGGCGTCCCTGCATTAAGCATCTTGTATTTACTGTCACTCCTCTGTACAACCACACACAGTAGGCCTGATTACTGCTATTCTGGAATGAGCAAAATAGGACTCAAATGACCTAAAAATCTCACAAACAAGAACTGAATCCAAGTCTTTCTGACTCCAAAGCCCATACTACTAACCAGCAAATCATACTGCCTTCCCAAGTATGGGCAATGAGACTACATGGCACAGCCAGCCCTTCCCACTGGACATAGAAGACACAACAGATGTCTAGTGCAATCACCAAGATGTTCAACCAGGGAGCAGAGTAAAAGTCAACTGAGGTGTTTTTTTCAAAATACAGATTCCTAGCAGATTCCAGAACTTCTGAACCCAAATATCAGAGAGTGAGATTCTTGAATCTGTATCTTGAAATACGACCCCAAGAGATTTTAGACCATCAAAGTTGACAAGACTGCCCCACCTACCACATGAATATGTATGCATGTGCCAACAGGAGATACACATTTGCTGTCCTCATGTCAGATCCTGGCCCCTGATAGGGGCTCAATAATACAGTGAATCTGTTCCTAGTCTTACACCAGCAAACCATCCCAGTCCATTCAGCTCCTACGCCGGGCACAAAGCCAGACACTCAGATGCAAACAGGAGACCCAGACCCACAATCGCATGACACAACAGGACATACTCAACAGGAATCACATGAATAAAAGTACAGAGGAGCCATGGTTACATGTGAAGCAAGGGAGGGTTTTCCCTGGAAAAGAAAATGAAATCTAAGGTGGATTTTAAAGGACACATGTAAATTTTCCATTCTGGTGACTGGGGTGGGGGTAAAGAAGACTATTACAAAATGCATATCTAAAGTACAAGGGTATCAAAACACTGAGCACAGCGGGCTCACATGCCCTAACAACAAACTGTAAACAGAAGGCAGAAGTGCCCTGGTGTTGACTTCCAGGTTAGGCCTCTACCAAATTATGAGAAGCCCCCAACGCCTTGCTATGAAGCTTGGACTTCATCCTGTAGGCACCAGGGATCCAGTTTCAGGTAGTGAAGGACTTAATTCAAATTTTCAGGTGGGAATTTTAACTTCAGCAGCTTCGTGGAGAGGGAGAGAGCGTGGGGAACTGGCTTCCCCTTACAAGCTGAAGGCCGATGGCTTGCGGAGCAGGCAACCCGGCTAGGCTCAAGCCCTTTTCCCAGCCTGAAAAGGAAAGCAACCAGCTGCCCCGACAACTGCTAGCATTCAGTCGCAAAGGAGGGGTGTGAAGTAGGTGCCGGACACGAGAAGGCAGTGAGGACAACCTGCTTAGTTCACTCTGACCAACGCAAGCCAGCTGAACAGCAGGCAGGTAAGCCCACCACGTCCACGAGGCCCACGCGGCCCAGAGACAGGCTACCCAGCACAGCAGAATGTTTCGAGGCCCGTCCAGCCTCGAATACCAGGGATCCCGAGCAGCCATCGCCTGGCCTGCTCCCCAGTCTCATAGGCCCCGGCACACCGGACTCCGGCCGAGGGCTCCAGATGGGCCAGGAATAGGCCCAGGGCGCCAGGAAGCGACCGTGGCCGCAGGTCGTCAGCCCCTCCCGCCCGTCGGGCCGTCGCCCTGGGCCGGGCCGCCTCACCTCGCGCGGACGGCGGGGTCTTCGGCGTCTCGGCGGCTCTGCTGACCCTCTCCAGACCTCGGATAGGGTCGCCGCCGCCGTTACCGCCGCCGCCGCCATCCTCAGGCGTCAGCGTCCTGACGTCATCAGTGCGCGCGTTTTACGCCAAAACAAACCCAGGCCACCCTTGGGGCGGGGAGGGGACGGACCTGGGCAGAGACTGGCTAAGAATTTAATCGCCGCTCCCGAGCGTGGCCTGCCAATCAACGTCTTCGGGCGGGGACTTACTCTCTCCTCCCGGTGAGTTTAAGTAACCGTCAAAGCAGTTGCACCTTGGGCGCTGGGTAGGACCTCTCTACCCCGGAGGTAGGGAGAAAGTGTCAAGTTTCTAGTTAGAGCAGAAGGACGCTCTATAGTGCAAAGTTGGGCACGTAGAACGTTTCAACAGAAGTTTTTGGAAGTGCCTCTGGAACTCCGCAAAGGATCGATTTAAATTTCATTAGCAAATCGGTTTTTTTAACTGCAGTTAAAATAATTGAGGCTCTCGGACGTGTTAAATTTGGCCTCCATCACAGAGGAGTTGCAAATGGCTAACTAGAGGATCAGTGAAGGTGACGTTAGTCCTGGGCTAACTTCGGAGTAACGGTTTTTTGTTTTAATTTTTTTTTGTTGTTATTAAATGTAAGTGTATTCTGAGACTACAAATCAAGTAGATTTTTAAAAATGTTACCATTAAGATTTCTCTAGACGATCAGAATTATCTCACTACTTTACAATAATCCCAGATTGCGGGGGAGGGGGCGGAGTAGATGCCGGAGGTAATAAGGGCGTTGTAACCTCCTTCCATCTACTTCATTTCTGTTTGTTCATTTGTTAAAATATTTATTATTGGGGCACCTGGGTGGCTCAGTGGGTTAAAGCCTCTGCCTTCAGCTCGGGTCGTGATCCCAGAGTCCTGGGATCGAGCCCCGCATCGGGCTTTCTGCTCAGCAGGGGGGTCTGCTTCTCCCTCTCTCTCTGCCTTTCTGCCTACTTGTGATCTCTATCAAATAAATATATATATAAATAAATCTTTTAAAATATATTTATTATTTACTTTATACATGAAATTATCTTTAATTTACTGTATAATGCTATACTTTAAATCTAAAAATAAATTAACCAATAAAACATCACGATGTTTTGGGGCGCCTGGGTGGCTCGGTGGGTTAAGCCTCTGCCTTTGGCCCAGGTCATGATCCCGGGGTCCTGGGATCGAGCCCCGCGTCTGGCTCTCTGTTCAGCAGGGAGCCTGCTTCCCTTCCTCTCTCTCTGCCTGCCTCTCTGCCTACTTGTGATCTCTGTCTGTCAGATAAATGAATAAAATCTTTAAAAAAAAAAAAACAAAAAAAACACATCACGATGTTTTATATAGCAGAGTTTCATAAAAAGTTTTATTTAAAAAAACACCTTTGGGAGATGGGAGGCATGAGGAGGGGATGGAGTAACCTGGTGATGGGCATTAAGGAGGGCACGTGATATGATGAGTACTGGGTGTTATATGTAACTGATGAATTGTTGAACACTACATCTGAAACTAATGAGGTACTGTGTGTTGGTTAACTGAATTTAAGAAAATTAAAAATTACAAAACACCTTTAAAAATCATTGTTCCCCCCCAACTCCAAAAGAAAAAAAAAATCTCTCTCAAAAGTCTATTGATTAAGGGCATTACTTTGGGGTCAAACAAACCTGGGATCATAGCCCAAGCTCTGACACTTTCACAGCTGTGTTACCTTAGTTAGGCAAGACATCTCTCCTCCTTAAGCCTCATTTTTCTTCTGTTTTATGGGGATCATAATCCTGACCCCACAGAGTTGTTGTGAAGGTTAAAAGTAATATGGAATTCTAGGGTTGGTGGGGCTTAGAAATTCACACACAATAGGGCGCCTGGGTGGCTCAGTTGGTTGAGCTTGAGCGTCTGCCTTCAGCTCAGTTCATGATCCTGGAGTCCCAGCATGGAGCCCCACATTGGGCTCCCTGCTCAGCAGGGAGTCTGCTTCTCCTTCTCCCCCTCCCCCTGCTCATGCTCTCTCTCTAATAAATAAAATCATTTTAAAAAATTCACACACATCAGGCTCTCTGCTCAGCAGGCAGCCTGCTTCCTCCTCTCTCTCTCTGCCTGCCTCTGTGCCTGCTTGTGATCTCTGTCTGTCAAATAAATAAATAAAATCTTTAAAAAAAAATTCACACACAACACCTCAATTTTACAGACACTCAGCAAATTAATCCAACAAGTATTTATTGGGCCCTTGCTACTGGTAGATGCTTGTCTGGACTCTGGCAAAGAACACAGAGTCATGTTGATGCAGAGGGACTAGGTTCAGGACATTCAGCCCCAGTCTCTCCCCTGAACAATAAGGTATTCCATGTCCATAGAGCTGTAAATGTGAGACACACATAACGGTAAGATCCATCACCGTTATGCTCTGGCCTGTGCAGATGTGTCCAGGGCCCTGTCTGGCCATCAGCTCACCCCTCTCCTCCAGCTCTGGGATAAACAAAGCTCTTAAGCCCCTGGCCAGAAAGCAGATTCCGTCCCCACCCCCATGCACACACTCCAGGTCACTCATTCCAGGGAAGAGCGGGGACTTAGGGAGCAAAAACCAGGGTAAAGTAGGTCACAGCAGGAGGATGGTAATCCCCTGGATGGCTGGCCAAAGGAGTTGGGCCCCAGCTCCTAGAAGCAGGCTGCTCCTGCCCACCCACCAAGAGGGGCTGTGAGAAGACTTTCCAGGTCTGGATTCTCAGCATCATCCTTCCCAAAGTATGCCCAAACTAGGTTAGGGGGCTTCCCCAAATGACGCATTCTCAGTGCTGAGGTCATTCTCAGTCCAAGCTCTTACTGACTATAACACTTTCTGTGCTGGGCTTAGAGATTCTGTCTTTGATTCCACATACTTCTACAAGTGTACTCTTTATACCCAGCCCTAAGTGGGGTGCTAGAGACATAGAACCCCTGGGGAGTCCAGAGTGGGGAATTTTGACCTGGACCGAGATAGTAGCAAGCCAGTGTTATTAGTACTGAGACAGAAGACAACTGGGGAGCTGTGTGGACCTGTAGGAGGCTTCTGATTCAGGTGTGGAGTCAGGATTAGGAAGGAAGTGATACTGAGCAAGAAAAGGAGTTCACCAGGAGGGTATGGGGAAAGGTATTCTGAGTACAGAGAATGAATGTACAAAGACCCAAAAGGGTGTGGTGGGGGTGTGCACCTGGGTGGCTCAGTTGGTTAAGCACATGCCTTCTGCTCAGGTCTGGGATTGAGCCCCACATCATGCTGCCTGTTCAGCAGAGCCTGCTTCTCCTTCTCCCCTCTGCTGTTCCCCACTTTTGCACCCGCGCTCTCTCTCTCTGCCGAACAAATAAATAAAACCTTGAAGAAAAAAAAAAAGACCCAAAGGGATAATAGCCTGGCCTTTCCTTCTGGAAAATTCTGGTGGTCAGAGTGGGGCAGATGTGGAAGGAATTTTCTCCTTTGGGTCATGTGAGAAGATGGGTAATGACTGGTTGGGAGATAAAAGTGGAGATAAAAGTGAATGGAGCAGAGGAGCAAACGTTGGGCAGACAGAGTTAACAGAGGTATCTGAGCTAACTGGAATCGGATGATGTTTGGCAAGAACGGATGAAGTAGGGCTGCTATACACAAGGATGGAGGTCTCTGGAGGCTCCTGTCACCCTGGAGCCAAACAAGGAAGGGTTCAATTAGGCTTATTCAGTCCTGGAGGCAGCAGTCCCCCAGCATGGGCTTTAGTGTAAACCTAGTCTACCAAGCTCTAGGTTCCTACCCTGATTCCTTTGGGCTCCTCTTGTAAAGTCCTCTCCAACTCAGCCCATCTCTCCTCCACCACCTGTTAAGTCCCACATCCTCACCTCCCTTATCACTCCCTATAACATGTCTTCCCTGAAGTCTCCCCTGATGCCAAGGACTAAGTAGGTAGATCCCTGCTCCAGGCTTAGACAGAGGGGAGTTGCAGGAGTGGACTGAACTGTGGGCAGAGCTGGCTTAGGTAGGGCTGCATAGACAATGCAAAGGAGCTTTAACTTGGGAATTGGTTCTAAATTAAAAAAAAAAAAAAAGGAGAATAAAGCAGAGGGGATGAGAGCAGAAGTCAGTGAGGCCATGGCACTGCCCACCCAAGTCATGGAGTGGTGGGTTGGAGTAAGGTCCTAGAGGTGGTGGTAGAGGATTGATTGAGAGAGCTTTTCACCCTCTCTGAGGACTCCTCCTTCCCTCAGGATTCTGCCCATGTGGATTCTTGCCTCTCTCCACCAGGATGAAGAGGGTTTCCTCACACATCACACACTCGTTCCATGCTTCCAGAAAGTCTTCTGGGATTATTGACGTCACACTGCATACCTCTTCTCAAAGAAGAAGCTTGGGTACATGAGAGGCCAGAGGAACCCTCATCATAACCCCAGTTTCTGCAGCATCAGGTCACCTTAGGGACTTGAATATAGACCCAAACAAGGACTCCCCATCTCCTGGAACAGCTTCCCCTCAGGTAGACCAGGACACCAGAGAGGGAGAGGACAGAGCACTTAATCTGTCTTGAAGGCTAAGACATAGTTAGCAGAGATGGAAGGAACATGGAGGCTGGAACAAACGTGGGGATGGGGTGGGCTGGTACAATTCACCCCCTCACATGCCCATGGGGGCCAGAATAGGAGGGGCAGACTTGGGGAGAAATGCCAGCCCAAGAGAAGAGAGGAAGGCTATGCATTCCAGAAGATTTCGGGTCACCACCATAGCTCCTAGAACCTGCACACGATGGAAAACTCTGCACAGCCAGCCCTGGGAAATGAGTATCTTTAAGTAGAAAGATTGAGTCCCCTGTGGTGGCCATGGGCCCTGCCCATCCATCCCCGGAGATCAGCTTCTGGAGGCTCCGCCCCAACAAAGCGGGGCTGGCAATGGCCAGAAGAAAGAAAGGAGCTTAGTACAAATATAAATACCTTTAATGAAAGCCAAGGGCACTGTGTAGAGCCCTGAGAGCAGCTACCAGAGCAGGGTAGGAGGCAGGGGTGCTGCTACTCCACCAGACTGGCTAGGCCAGAGGCCCTAGAAGGCAGGCGAGCGCCAGAGCAGCCGCCAGCAGTGGGGGCGTCGGGGCTGGGGTGGGTGCAGATGCTCTTGCCTGCAGCGTCTCCTGGTTGGTCTCAGGGCCTATGCCATGCTCCCTGATACGCACAGGGGTGCCGCAGAGAACATGCAAGTTATCTGGGTGCGGGGCCTGGCGAGCTTCTTGCTGTAGTGACTCCCACACAGCAGCAGCCTCCTCTGGGCAGCGCAACAGGACTTGGGAGGCACAGACGTGGAAGTCATTCCAAGACCTGTTAAAGGCTTGGGGTTAGGGTAATTAGGTGGGGCAAAGAGGCTTTTGTAATGGGAAGAATAAAGGTTCAGGCCCCAGGGTGGCGGGGGGTTCCCACAGTTAGGCAGGCATCTTCACACCTGATCTTACCTGCAGACAGTGTCCAGCTCGCCTCCAAGGCCCATGCCGTCCCCCAAGCGGATGAGACACTCAGCAAACCCCTGGTATATGGTGTCACAGCCCCCTGGGCCCGTTGCAGCTGCTGCCAGGGGAGATACAAGGACTAGGGGTGGGGGTGGAGAGTGGTTGATAGGATGAGCAGCCCCGCCCCCCTTCACCGTCAAGCCCCCAGGGGCTTGTTTACCTGCGTGTGCTTGGGGGACGTGACTCAGCGTCAAACAGAGGCACCCAAGGGAACCAACGGGCACATCTGGTGATCCACCTGCATTGGCTCCCCCCAGGCACAATCTGTACAGGGTATGTGGAGAGGGGGTAAGGTGTCCTGTCCCAAGGGGTTGACTCTTCCTCTGAACTTCTAGGGTCACAGGTGAGGTGAGGATGGTCCAAGTGAAAGAGTCAGAGCATGGAGATGAGGGCTACAGGCTCCCTTAACTGTCCTGCAGGCTGGACAAACTTCACTTGACGATCCCACCCCCATACCCAAACTGGTGTTCTCTGCCAGGGACAGCAGGAGAGGCAGGGTCGGGATCCAGATCAGACCCTAAGAGAGGGCCTCAGGGGCCCCACGGTTGGACTAGGGGTGCCACGAGAGCCTAGGTCTCCCTTTACTGGAATGGGCGATGTGGAACTTTGGGGTCCTTTCCCCATGACTAGATGTCAGGTCATGCCCATTTTGCATCCTGAAGCCACTGGCACGTATTACCCCTCCCTGAAGCCGTCGCACCTCCACTCCAGCCTGGTTCCCAGGGCCCAGGAAGGCTGGGCCTCAGCTCTCACAGGCCCTATACCTAGACTGGGGAGAGGGTGTGCCACACAGCGCTAAGCCCGATCCAGCACTCCCGCACTCACCGAGCGGTAGCAACAGCCGCAACAGCCCCAGCACACCGGAAGCTCGGGGCAGTCGCTGGCGGTGGTGACAGGAGCAGTAGCCGTGCATCATCCCCGCATCATCCCCGGCTGGGAGCCTAGTGCTGGAGCTAGCAGCTTGGAAGCAGAGCCCTTCGGCCCAGCCCCCGAAAGAAGGGACTGTGATTGGATGGGAGCTGGGGGCGGGGCCCAAAGTCAGCTGGGCAGCCCCGCCCTAGTACTCAGATCAGCAAGGGGGGGAGGGACCCCAGAGAGAAGAGCTGGCAACAAGGCAATTGCAGAGCTGACCTCAGGGCCCTTGTCTCAGAAATGGAGAGGGGATCTGGGAGGGCAGCTATGTAGATGAGAGTGGGTGTCCGGGCACCGGGCTTAGTCTAGACAGAGCTCCAACACAGGGAAGAGAGAGGGGAGAGAACAGAGGCTCCTATCAAAGTTACACCAAAAGCACACACATACTCCATTTTATTCCAAAAGCATTTAATTGAATTTCTCAATATTTTTCAAAAACAAAAAGATCCAAATCGGAGGTAAAAAGGAACATGGAAAATGCAACTCAAGTGGTGTCACGATCTCGAGGGTCATGCTCCAGGCACGGCAGAACCCAAGAAGGCACAGTACCCACCCTGGGCCCAGCCTAAACCCGCTGGCTACCACAACCTGTAGACCACAGCCAGTGCTCTCCCTTCAAACACCCCCAAGGGGGGAGCCTGAGCAGGAAAAAGGGTAGACATGACCCTGCTTTGGCCTAGGCCTGTCTGCTGGCCTTCAGTGCCTCTCCAACTCTGAGCAAGGCAGGCTTAGCTAAGGGAGGCTAGGGGTTACAAGGCCGTGCAGCATGAGGCTGAGACGCCGGGCCACTTTACCAAGTGAGTTGTGTGGCTCAGCCTGAAGGAACTGGAAGAGCTTCTGGCGCACCTGGGCCATGACAGAGCCCATGTGGTCCCGAGTAATGGGGTCACTGTGGTCCAGGTGCATCACAGCCTCTTCCAGGTAGCTGTGGTGGAAGAAAGACAAGAAACAGGTGGGCTCCAGCAGATGCAAGCGCCCCCTGGTGGCACCGAGGCCCAGAGGGACTGCTGACAAAGGGGGGGCCTCAAAGCCAGAGATGGGTGGGCACAGAAGGGACTGGGGGAGAAAAATTAGGAAGCAGAGTCAGGCAAGAGTCTCTGTTTGAACCGCTTCTCCATCTCCACCCCAACCTGTCTCCTGATCCCTGAGTCCACTCACCTGAGCTTGAGATCAGTTCGAGTACCAAGGTCAGAGGCCAGCTGCTGGATGAGGGAAAGGAGCACAGGCTGGGAGAGTGGGCAGGGTGGCTGCCCAAAAACCTGCCCTGGGTCCACAGTTTCACACACATACAGCACCAGGTTCAGGTCAGCAGCTGTCAGGGCCTAGGAAGAGAACAGTGTTTACAGCCAAGGTCAGAAGGGAATACCTGCTTGGCTGGCCGTGGATGACCAGAGTAGGGTACTGAGGGCTCCAGGGGGGCGGCGGGGGTGTGCTCAGGGGCCCAGAGACAGTCATAGAGAGCTGTGTTGTTACTCTGGGGGATCAGGAAAGGTTTCCTAAAAAGGATGGTCATGAAGCAAGGAAGGTGTTAGGTAGAAAGAAAGGGTCCAGGCAGAGGGGAAAGTAGGGGAAACGGTCTGAAGCCAAAGGCAACCAAGAACAGTGTACTGGGGCTGGAGCACCCAGAGCCTGGCGGGTAGAGTATGGTGTGTGTGCCCTGTCAGAAGACACCTGACCCTTACCTCGACCCACTGGGCGGCATACCTGCTGGAAGGCCTGATTGAGGTGGCCCTGCTGCAGCAGCTGCAGGATATGGGCTTGCTGGGCCTGGCAATCGAGGTGGGCGGCGGGGACGGGTGTGCCAGCAGCGGAACGCATGGCCTGCATGATGCTAGACGTGACGGCAGCCTGTTGCTCCTTGAGTGCTACACTCACCTCACCCTTAACAATGCGCTGTACCTGTGCTAAAATGGACTCCTGTAGGCTGCAAAGGGAAGTGAGGGAGATGAGACAGACAGGAAGTCTGGTCTGGCGCTTTTCAAACCCAGCACCTCGCCCAATACCCTGCCCACACACCTGCCCACAGCCACGTGCAGCTGGTGCTGCACCTCAGCCCGAACGCTGCTAGACACGGTGGCCGCCATCTGCTCGGTGGCACCCTGCAGTGTGCTGACTAGGCCCCGCAGCTGGGCCAACACAGGCTCCCGTGCCTCCTGTTCTCGTGCCTTCCGGCTCTTCATGTGGCTCTCCAGCTGCTGCAAGTCTGAGAGGTGACCACAGGAGCATGAGAGGGCTGGCTGGGGAGAGAGGGACAGCCCCTCCCACCTTGAGGCATATGACCCCACTCACACTCTTGCGTGCCCAGTCGGAAGCTATCATTGATCTGCTGGAACATGGCCTGGCAGCTCTTCTCAAACGCCGGCAGCACCACACTCTGAAAGGCTTCACGGTAGGCAGCCTGCATTGGCCCCTGTAATGTGTCTGCAGCTGCTCGGGCAATGGCATCTGTCAAGTTCTGGGGGTAGAGGGAGAGCTGAGTTAAAGGCTAAGCCCAAGCTGATACGACCAGGCCCACCAACTACCAGCCCCCCTCATCTTGGGCCCTACAGCACCTTGGACTTCAGCAGCTTGGAGATATTCTCTTTCATGCTACCCTCCACGGCAGTGAGCTTGGTGGCCACTGAGTTGCTCAGCTGGCCTGCCACTGGCTCCAGACTCCTGGAGACACCTGGGGCAGGATGAAGAGGAACAGGTGGAGCCACGAAAGGCAGCCTGACAGACAGGAAGCCCCACTCCCACCTGGCCCACCCAGAAGTCTCCATGCCAAACTCACACGGGGGCACTGTCTTCTTGATCTCATCCCGTATGCTGCGCTCCAGCCGCCCAGCTACGGCTGAAGACAGCGCCTGGGACAGCTGCTGTGTCAGCTGCTCCTGCAGCTGCCCACCCCGCTGCTGCCCCTCAGCCAGCGCCCGCTCCAGCCGCCGCTCTGCACTGCAGCTAAGGAACAGGCCTGGGGCAGGTCCCGCATCCATTCCTGGGCCAAGAATGCTGCTGCTGTCCCCACCCCTCTGCCACACTGAGCCATGACCCATAAGGATACGCTCCTGCTCATGCCGCGACTCCAGGGCGCGTTCTACGTGGCCCGTGACAGCGCTCTGCAGGCCTTCCAGCTGGGTGCAAAGACGCTGCAGCAACTCTTCTTGGCTGTGTCGCAGCTCCGCCAACTCTCTCTGCTGTTGCCAAATTAGTGCTGGCCAGTCCTCAGGAGGGTCTGCCACCTGCCAAGAGCACCGAGTCAGATGATGCCTGACCCACACATTCCCACACACCAGACCAGGGAAGGGCCCAGAGCTCTTCCCCATCCTCACAGGAGTTGTCCCAGAAATAGAAAGGCTGTTACTTCACTGACCTGGTGCTCCATGAGCCGGGATCCCACAGCTGAATCCCTGCCATGGACAAGAAGCACCTCAGGCTGCGTCAGGCAGGGCAGCCGGAGAACCACCCCTCTCCCTGGCCACAGGACCCCACCCCGTACCCGTCATCTTTCTTGCCCTTTCTCTTAAGCTTAGGTGAGGCTCGAGGAGAACCCTTGGTCTTCCAGTCCTTGGCCGGTAGCCGTGGAGTGGGAACTTTGGTGCCAAAGCCCCCTGCAGCAGAGGCAAGGCTAGCAACCTCATCATCATGGTCACTGGAGAAAGGGGAGGGAGAAAAATCAGCACCGACCCACTTACCAGCCCTCCCTCACGAGAGGAACAACGTAGGGTGGCACCTACCTTTGCTCAGCACTGGCGTCCTGGCTGTCATGTTGCTGCAGCAGGTGATAAGGTGGTCGGTGGAAGGCCAGGCTCTTGTGCTTCTCCTGGAGGCCGTTCCTGGGACTGAAGGAACAGGCCAACTCAACAGCGGATGATGCTATCTGAAACACCTCCCACCAGCGCCCACTCCCCTCCCAGGTTCCTCACCTCTCTGCCAGGCTGCTGCAGGTCTCACGAGTTATGTCTGGTGCCGTAGGCCAAACCTGATTGTCAGGGGCTGTGGCCTCCTGGGTCAATGCTGCCTCCAAAAGGGAAGGGGTACTATGCCGATCCCCATCCCCAGGGCCTCCATCCAGGCCAAGCTGGGAGCCAAGCTCAGGCCCTGGCCGGGGCCGTGGGGACAGCAGGTGGAGTGCTGAGGCAGCTGAGGCCATACTGTCTGGTTCAAGACCCTCAGGAGCAGAAGAGACAAAACCACGGGACAGGGCCTCGGATGCGATCTCAGGGATATCCTGGGACAGGGCAGTGGAAGCTGAGGAAATAACATCAGGGGAGCGGGTGCGGCTGGGAGAAGCCTGGGGTAGCCCCAGGGGTTCCACTTCCTGCAGCTCCAGTGACAGTGCAGAAGCAGCAGCAGGCACCTGAGGTAGAGCAAAGATGGGACTTAGACAGTGGGACGTGGGGAAGCGGGAGCACAGATGAGGCCTGCCATCTGCAGGGATGGGACGGTGGAGAAGGGAGATGCACGTCAAAAATCCCACAGCCCAAGAGAAGAGGAGGTGGGGATGGACACAGGCTGAGAAGCCGCCCTCCAGGGACCAGGGGAGGCTGGGATGACCTCAGGGAAAGCCCTCAGGCACTGTGGGAGGAAAGGGCCCCCAAGCTTCCTGCTACCACATACCTGCCACCCTGCACTTCATACACACCCACACACACACCTGCCCAGGTGCTTTGGGAGTCAGTTTGTCAGCTGGACCTGGGAGCAGGCTGGGCAAGAGGCTGCGTGGGCTTGCCTGCAGGCTGCTGCTGCTGCTCATGGTCAGACTGCCGTCCAGCTGCAACTTGGGGCTCAAGGTCAGCTCCTCAGGTGGCCTGGTGGCAGGAAGGCTGAGGTATAGCAGCCAGAACCTGGCACCAGCCCCTGCCCTCCCCCAACTCTGACCCTCGCTTCACCTGGGCAAGGAGGGATCCACAGCTGATGTACTGCTCATGGCAGACACAGCTGTAAGAGAGGAGGAGCTGGAGCTGGAGCTGGAGCTGCTGCTGCTGCTGCTGGGGGACACAGTGATCTGGGGAGAGGCAGGGGACTGAGGCCATGGCCCACAGGTGGGGGATTCCTTGGTCGCCCTGCCCTGAGCCCCACACCCCTCCCCCAGCACACCTGCTGCAGGGAGGTGCTAGGTGTCATGAAGGCGTCAGGTGTCATCAGCTTGGGCTTGGTCTCACTGCTCAGACTGAGGAAGTCGGCTGGCGCAGGCAGCTCCACTATGCGTCGGGGGTCAGGCTGGGATCCTTGGGTAGATGACCCCAGGCCCTCAGAGCCCAGTTCAGGCCGAGACTCTCCAAATGCTGTGAAGAAAGCTGCCACTTGAGTCAGATCTCAGACCCTGGTCAGTCTAAGCTGCCTCCCTCTTACACCTCACTCACCGAAGTCCTCATGGGCAGTGTGGGTGGGGAGTGGGGCCACCACATCAGGGTTCAACTGCGGCTGGAAACGGATCTGCACATCCTGCAGTGCCCTGTAGGCGGAGAAGAGTAAGAATAGGAGAGCTCAAAGAGGCCAGCATCAGTAGGGTGTGGAGGGGTACAAACAGGGCAGAGACAGGATTCCCCAACACACTCACTTAGTATGCACACAGAAGAGTTTGATGAGCACACCGGCTGCAGACTCCATGGCACCAGCTCCGTGGGTCCCATCTACAAAGACAGTGTGGACAACTAAGCCCTGGCCCTCTATGCCTCCATACTTCCCTACAGACAAACATGTTTCCTAAACCCTGAGCAGCTCACCAGCCCCTAGGCTGTCGTTCTCCTCCTCGGCAGGCAGCACCTCAGTGTGCCGCAGTCGGCAGCGACTCACAACCTGGATACCGAAGCTCAGCACGGGGTGGGTGAGCAGGAACTCAGAGATGGAGCTGAAGCAGGCACGGCCCTCCTCCTGGTTCTGTAGCAGCTCCATCACGTACAGGACCTGTACACACAGGGCACTCACGGCGGGGCTAGAGGCCCGACACCCTTGCCTCCCTGACGATGCCAGCTTTGCCTGGGTTGCCCCACCACAGCCTACCTTCCGTTGCACATCGCTGAGAATAAGGTATTCGGCTGACAGGTCCAGACAAACCTTGAGGCTGGGGGGCACACTCACTGAGCTGAAGATATCTGGGGAGAAGCTGTGGGGCCCAGGAGGCAGGATTAATGAGACAGAGAGTGAAAAGAACCCCCATCTGTCACCCTACTGCCCCTGCCCAGCCTCTGCTTACCGAATGGTCTGCAGGCAGGTCCAGGACACCGTGCACCACATCTTTAGCTCCCGATTCTGGTCAGCACCAGTGATGAGGAACCTCCAGAAAGGGACTCTGCAAAGCAGCAAGGTATCGAATCACTGGCTGGGCCCCCTACTGGAGAACCAAGGTCCAGTCCACCACCCACCTGCCTGCCCACTCACGCACTCAGGGTCCTGTTTCTTGTGGTTGTCACAGAACAGGAGGCAGGAAAGGGACCGCCCATCATGAGGCTTCCACTCATGCAGACACCTGGAAGAAGGCCGATGAGGGACCTGAGTGAATGATCTCGCCCTCACCTGGGTGGGGGGTCTTGGTCCCTCAGTCCCTGCATACCTTGGCTCATCCTGCCCCTCGATGTAGATCTGCCAGAACTTGACAAAGCCATCATGGCTTGCAGTAGCCAGGACAGTCCCATCAGGTGAGAGGGCCCCTTCACTCAGGCACTGGGAAGAAACCAAACAGCCTTGCTTTGTCACCTGACTTGGGGTCGGAGCAAGTCCTTCTCCAGTGAGGATGGTAGTGAGCTGAGCTGGCCCAGAGCGGATGTGTACATGTATACGAAAGCCTCCCTAAATGGGGGGCTGCACAGAACACCAGCCCCCCAGGGCGCAGCAGGTTAGATGTACACTCTATAACTGAGGCTCACTTTGTGTTCAGAGTTCCCGGGGCAGTGCCGGCAAAGCCACCTGAGCAAGTGGGGGCTCGGGAATGAGATGAGGGGCATGAGGAAAGGGGGGAGGGTAGCAGGGGCGGGGAGCAGTCAGGGGCAGGCTTACAGTGCTGTGGCCTTTTACCACGATGAAGCCTTGCTTGATCTGGCTGACACGCACGGGCCAAGTGCTGTGGTTGGAGCGGAGCATGTCCAGATCCCACACCTCAGCCTGGAGGGTACAAGGTGAGCGTTCAGCCTCTGCCCACACCATGGCTGCTCTGAGCCCTTCTCTCTTCCTATGCCTGGCTCCCTTACCCGGTCCTCATGCAACAGAGCCACCGTAGGGCTGCCCTCCTCACAGCAGTCCTCACTCTCCTCTGGGATGAAGGGGCACCAGATGATCCTGCGGAAGTGGTTCAGTGGTGTGCCCTCTGGCTGCTGGATGTGGACCAAGATCTCTTCTCTGAGCACGGTGTTAAGGGCTAAACAGGTGGATGACAACGTCTGGCAGCCCCTGCCCCACCCACCTTTCTACAGTCCCCCACCCCACCCCAGGGAAAGGATACTGAATTTTGCCATTAACCAGAGCCAAGCGCCACACGAACAGGTTGCCTGCCTCATCCAGGCAGGCCAGCTGGGAGGAATTGAGGTGTGCAAAGGCCAAATCAGCCACACTGCCTGTGAAGCCCTTGAGCAGGGTCCGCTCTGAAGTGCTGACACTGATCACCCGCACCATCGCCGAGCCATTGTTGGCAGCTGGAATCAGAAGAGAAGGAGGCCCTGAGGAACTATCCAGGCCCAGGCAGCAGCAGAGACGCCCTGCCCTTGCCTGCCTCAGTGCCACTACCAGTCTCAAACTCGGTTTTCCCCCTCGGATCCCCAAGGCCTGTCAGAGGTGGGGCGGAACAGACAAGCCTTCTGTCACACCCTAAGGGCTGAGTGGTCCAACACTGGATCTGCATCTCTGGGGCTTTGAGCAAAACACCTCCCTCCTCAATCCTGCCCCTACTCACCCCGAATGGCATAGGCCAAGAAGGAGTTGGACACAGCAATAAGGTTGCCATAGTAGTATTTCTGTTCCCAGTCATACTTGGCCACAGGCTGGATTTTCACCTGAGAATAAAGGGTGAAGAAGGTCATAGAGGCTGAGGGCTAAGGTAGATCTGCCAGGGCCCAGTTGGTTCCCGGCATCCCGGGAAAGGATAGGCCACAAGTGTCAGCCTAGTCATAACTCTTAGGGCCAGATTCCCACAGAGATCTGGCAGTTAACCCTGGCTTCCTGAGACTGAGGCACACTACCTGTCAAGGTGATCCTCACAGTAACTGGCCGCATGGGAGAAGGGAGGGAGAGGCTGACTGTGCCCGCATCCACCATACATGCCACAATGTCGTGGTGCCCACCTTGTTGCTACCCCGTGCTTTGCTTGAGATGCTAGAGTCACTGCTGGCCACAATCTCCACCTCCTTGGCCAAAATCCCGATGCATGTAGAGCTGTCATCTCCTGTGAGGCAGCTAGGGGGAGGAGTGCACAAGCTTGACTCCTGTTCCCGTAAAGTCTCAATGGGCAGGGTTGGGAGGGGAAGAGAATACAAACACTCTGGTGAAGGTGTCAAGTCCCAGATTCTCAACTCTGCCTGATCCACTGGTCCCCAAGCCACAGCTCCCTTTGCTCTCACCTCCCTCCTCAGTAATGGGCCTACTTCCATGCTAAAATGGAAGCCCAAACTTCAGATCCAGCCCACGCTCTTGAGTTTGTCCTTGCCCCTCATCCTAGTACAAATATGCCGTGGTTAAGTGCACCACCCCCAAGACCCCAACACCACCACTGCCATTTCCCAGACACTCACATGACCTGCTTTTCCTGAAGGTTAATAGGTGGCATGGCACGGAGACCAGGCTTGTTTGCTGAAGTACTATCACCTGAGCAGAGGGGGTCTGGGACAAGAAGCCCGTTGAGATCCCCATTGTAGGCATTAGATGGGCGCTGACTCTCTGCACTGGGACCTGGGGACAGAAAGGTCCACCCTGATGAGGTTGTTCCACCTGCCCACTGGCCTCTCCTCCTGCAGAACTTCATTTAAGAACCATGAGGTACTCTGGGAACATTCAACTGAGGGAGCCATGTCTGTGGGGAGGAGGACGCTTGGTTCATCTTTTGTTCCATAAGCACTGACAGTTAACACAATCTCTGCCAGGACCAAAGACATGCATGTGGCTCTTCTACCTAAGGGAAGAGTAAAGCCATCAAGAATCCTGTGAAGCCAATTAATATTTACGTCCAAATTAGCACAGAGGGACTCTGTACTGAGGGAAGGCATGGATAGGGTCAGTAGAGACTTCATTAAGGAGGTCAATCAGAGCCAGTGTGGCTGGAACACACAAATGTAAGAAAGAGGGAGGGAAAACAAGTCACAGAGATCTCAGATATGAAGCTTGGGTGCTTAAATTCTCCCTGTGGCACTAAGAGCCACACAGTTTTAAACAGGAAGGTGACATAGTCTGCTATTGCGAAAAGAATGACTGCTCTGGCGCCTGGGTGGCTCAGTGGGTTAAAGTCTCTGCCTTCAGCTCAGGTCATGATCCTAGGGTCTTGGGATCGAGCCTTGAATCGGGCTCTCTGCTCAGCAGGGAGCCTGTTTCCTCCTCTCTCTCTCTGTCTGCCTCTCTGCCTGCTTGTGATCTCTACTTGTCAAATAAATCAAGTCTTTAAAAAAAAAAAAAAAAGAATGACTGCTGTAAGGCAGCATGTAGAATAATTAAGAATTTAATTAAGATATACCAGGTCCTAAACCAAGATAATGATAGATGGTAGAGAAGGGAAGATGGGCTCTTAAGGTATGAAAGGACACTGATAAGATGTGGAAGTAAGAAAGAAAGCAACTTGCCTCTCAAAGAAGTGGTTCAGAAGAAGTCACCTTGGGCAGGTAACTTCAAAAGAAAATGAAGGAGTTGGACAAAGTGGAGAGAAACTCTAGGACAGGATGGGTAGTCAGGAAAAGCAGCATTTCATTTGTTTGCCATTAGCTATTTCAAACACCCTCACAGGCTCAGGCACCACCCTAAAGCTCCCAGGTGACACGGAGACTAGGGCCCCACATTGAAAAACATGGCAAGGGACGCCTGGGTGGCTCAGTCGCTATGTGTCTGCCTTCGGCTCAGGTCATGATTCCAGGGTCCTGGGATGGAGCTCTCAATCGGGTTCTCTGCTCAGCGGGGAGCCTGCCTCCCCCCTCCTCTCCGCCTGCCTCTCTGCTTGTGATCTCTGTCAAATAAACAAATAAATCTTAAAAAAAAAAAAAAAAAAGAAAAGAAAAAAGAAAAACATGGCAAGGTTCTGGTCACAAAACAGTCTGGCATCTGACATGGTCCTCCAGTGCCTCCAGAGGAGACAAGCAAGAACTATTTGGCAAATGGGACAATTAAGTACCAATCAATATATAAGAAATTAAGTGGAAAACCTCCAGGCCACTTCATTTGGATCAAAGCCATTTTAGCTGCTCAGGGGTAAGCTGGCCACTCTCCTTCCCAGGCAGGCTACCATGAGGACAGACAAACAAGCTGCAAAATACCGGCCATGCCAGACTCTACCAAACCTTTGAGTAGTCTAGTCTGCACAGGGCTGATGAGCATGAGAGGTCCAAGCCAAGCTTACAAGTAAAGGGACCACAGACTCCAGGTCTGGGGCGAACTGCTCAGTGGTTTCAGGCAGAAGATGGATTTTCCTCAGGTGGCAAGGGGTAGTTAAACCCACCCAGTGTGAGCACTAGTGTCTGCTTCAAAAGCAGCTAGTATAGTATGGGTCTCCCAGCAAGTTTAAGTACAGGGTTTGAAGAACACCAATTCTTAGCTGTGGCCACTGCAGACCCCACACCACCATCACCAGTCTTTCAACCACTACCACTTTTCACAGGTCCCTAAACCTGTCAGGAAACTTTGGTACCTTCACACATGCTATGTCTTCTTTGCAGAATGCCATTCCTGACACTGAATCACCTGTTTGTATTATTAACACCTAGCTTAAACACTGTCTTCTCTCTCAAATGTGTTCTCAAGCACTTTCCAGCCCTAACCTCACATACCTGGTCTCCATCACAGTACCAAAATATTCTTTTTCTCAATGACAACAACATTATATTACAACCTCATTAGTTCTCTATGTTCTGGGGGATCTTTGGAGGCAGGAGCAGCTCTGAGGTATCACTGCAAGCCCAAGTAAAGTTTAAGTGAATGAAAATAAACCAGGGCTTACAGATGTTTGTAGCCTAATCCAATCAGGGCCGTGCAGTCTGTGATTTGGTTTAATCCCAGAAAGGACACAAAAATGGGGTGGGTCACCCACCTCCTGAAAATCAGTTTTAGAACAGCAGGCCTGTTGTCTATATTCTAGAGTGAAGGGCAAGTTGCAGAGAGTGACAGTGCTCCTCAGCACAGTGCTTAGGTCTAGACCCAAAACTCAGCATACAGAGCCCAGACCAGGCCTCTGAACTATATGGTATAAGGATGAGGAACCTGAGCTAGTCCCAGGTACACTTCAGACCTTGGGGCCAGGACACGAAGGAGCCCCTGCGGATTCAGAGAAGGAACCTCACCTTCAGCAGAGACGCTGAAGGACGGGGAAGAACGGCCCGGCCCCAGGATGAGAACAGATCTGCAACCTTGGCGGGCAAGCTCAGGAATTTACCGCTCCAACCCTCGTCTTACCTCACCAGCCAGGAAGATGCAGTATGGATCCTGAGGGACCTGAGGGACCTGAGGACTCAGAGGGCGGCCGAGGCCCGCGCCGCCCTTCTGCCCGCCAGCCAAAGGCCCACCCCCGCTGTCCCGGCTCACCCCCCGCGGGCCGGTCCAGCTTGAGGATGTCCCGCAGGTGCTGCGTGGCGTCCTCGATGTCGATGCTCGCGCAGGAGGAGGCCATGGGCCCCGCCTCGGGCGCCTCGTCCGCCCTGCGTTCGTTTCTCTGCCGCCGTGCACTGTGCAGCCGCGCACAGCCCTGCCGGGGCCAGACAGCAGGACACCGGTCACTCGATTCGGTCCACCCGCAGCCCGCAAACCGCCGCCCGCGCCGCGTCCCTGTACCCCACCAGCCCCACCAACCGCCTCCACTTCCGGCCCTCCGGAGCGCCGGCCCCCGGAACCTGCGCAGGGTGGAGAAGAAAGGTTCCGGGCTGGGGGCGGAAGCTTCGCCCCCACCAGACCCCTTGGTCAACAGGCGTTCCTCAGGGCTGAGGCAGAGCAAATATCGAGGTACTGAACCGCCCAAATCCCTACTCGCCTCAGGACATCCTTTGTCCATTCCCCAAACATGGACTCCTGATGGGCCTGGAACTGGATCAACTCAGCCGCCCAGGTTACAGTCCCTAAGACCCTCCCAAAGAACCTGAATCAGTATGAGCCTAGGTTTCTCCTTGGGGAAATGGGGCAGGGCAACCCAAGGTCTCAGGGGAATCACAGGTCCAGGAATTACAAGGGCAGATGATCAAACCACAAACATCACATTGTTCATGTCCCCCAGCATCCCTACCCACCCAGGCCTGACACCCCCAGACAGAAAAAGAAACCAGAGTTTACAAACACCTCTTTATTGCAGAAATTTCAGGCACAGGTACATGGAAGAAGCTGTATTGCAGAATACAGGGTGGTTTAAGAGGCACCAGGCATCTACCTCTCTCACAAACCCCACTCCCCAAACACACAGCATCCTAAATCAGTCCCACTGAAATCTCAATTTGTGGTCTGCCTAACTGTGGCACCCTCACCAATCCTGAACCCCCTAAGAGGGCACCAGCCCAAGACCTGGGTTGGTTCTAGCTTCTGATTGCTATCTTGCCACCAGGCTTATACCACCAGAGGTCTCAGGGCTCAAGGGCTAGTTCTGCAATGGGCAAGGCCTCTGTTCCCCGAATTGAGAAGCAGAAACTGCCCCAATAGTTAAGATTTCCTGGGACTTGAAGACAATGTGAAGGTGTGTGTATGGTGAGGGAGGAAGCAGGAGGCCTAGAGATGCCTTGGAGAGGTCTGAGGGGTGAGAAATCCCAGAGCACAAATCCCTCAAACTCAGACTTTCACTAACTCTTAAGTCGATACTCCAACCCAACTGGGCCTTGCTCTGTGGGCAATGGAGGCTGGGTGTTCTGGGCACTCACCTCTGGGCAATGACATCCAAAGTAGGTGGTACAAAATCTGAGCTGCCCTCTGCTTGGCTTAGGGTTTATGGGGCACCCTAGATGTGATCCTGACCATTCCGGGGGGTCAAACAGGACCCTCTCCCTCAAAACCATAGGGTAGTTTTGCTGAGGCCTCAGTCCAGAGCACCTGAACCTGATGAGTCACTTTCAGGGGGATTCTAGATCATTTCTATTACCAGAGGCCCGATCCTACACAATGTAGGAGTTGTCAGAACTGACTGCAAAGGCTCCGGGGCAGAGGAAGCTTTGGGCTGGACCTGAGCTGTCTGCAGCTCGGTCTTCCAAGCCCAGTGGGGCTGACGTGGGGAATATTATGCCCTACAGGGCTTCTGAGAGAAGCTAGCTGGGAATGCCGCTTCAGCAGTTTTCTCTTTGCCACAGGTATTGCTGAGTTGGAGGGAAGGTGGGAAGGTGAGACATGAGAGAGCCAAAGGGGCAAGGTGATTACTGATGCCCAGCCAACTATTAAACTAATTAAAACAATTTAAACTGTTAAGAAAATTTTGTGGTTTTATTGTATCATGAGGCATTGAAACATCCGAACAAATCAATATCGGGCGGTGAGGCAGCTGCTTTCTCCTTCACTTCTTTGGGTTACTAGAGCAACTTGTCAGTAGATTAAAAAAAAAAAAAAAAAAAAAAAGACAACCTTTTGCATTACTTAAGTCTTTCCAAGGCATGCGCTGGTACAACACAAACTTCTCCTGTCAGATGCAACTAGTCTAGCATCCAAACATCATGCACAATACCTCGGTAGCAGCAGCGCACTGCACCCGCTCCCACCGTGGCCCTGCTCGTTTGTGTATGATATTTGGAGCATCTGGAGGAGTGTGAATAGTATCAGGAAGAGGAGGGAGGAGGAAACAGCATGAGTGCCTGACTGGGAGGAGGTCAGCCGAAGTTGTGCAGGGCAAGCCTGAACATGTCATTGGTGCAAACCCAAGCATCGTTGATGTTCTTTAAGAGGAACATCTGGTGGAACCCCATGATGGGGTCTTCATCAGCCTGTGAGGAGAAAGAAAATGCTTCAGTTAGTGAGCCTAACAGAAAGGTGGTTCAGGGGTAGGGGAACAGGACAAACAATGCCGACTTTGGGATCAGACCCTAGTGTCTTGGACTTAACTTCCAATATAGCCATGGGATACTTGTGAACATGAACTGATATAATATACTGGGCACACAGGGGGCACAGATGGCAGTTCACGCGGCTGCACGCACCTGAACCACCCAGTAAGTCACCAGTGAGCTACTGCAACAGAGCTCGGAGCTCCTATCTCTAGGCACAGTGATCAACTTGAGAGACTCCTGCACTGCTCACCACGGACCTTACAGTACCTAAAAACCAAGCAATCTTAGTGTCTGTCTGATTACCATGCCAGGTAGTCCAATTAGGAGAAACTACGCCCACTACTGACTGTGACCAGGTGACTGAGAAAAGGTTCAAAAGTGAGTTCACACTATAATCACACCTCTACAGGGCAAAAATGAAGCAATGCCACCAGGCAATGTTTCCTGTCACGTCATATATAACATTTGCAACGAGAAAAGAAAGGCAAAACACCTTCAGCCAAATTGCAGATGACCGGGATGAAGCCTAGTTAGGGTAGGAGCCCACTTACCCAGCTCAGTATCTAACATTGGTGGGTTTTCTGAGAGTTATCATGAGCAAGAAGGCAAATCAGTCTTTTGGGGATTCTGAGTTGGACAAAAACACCAGAATTAACCTGAAGCCAGGTAGGAATGGGCAACAATTACTGAGCCTAGCTTAGAAAGTGGGCACTGAGCCCCCCCGGAGAGACTATTTCACTCAAAAGGGCCTATTTGAGCACAAACTCTGGACAGGGCACGTTGGGCAGGCAGTAAAAACTGACAGGAAAGTCCAGGCCAGAAGGCAGGTCCCACTGGGTCCATGGCAGAGGCCTAGAGGCCTCCTCTCTCTGTCCTTGTATTCAACTCAGAAGGCCCCACCTAGCATAGGGAGAAGGCATACAGGCCTTCAGAGCCCCATGGTGACACAGGTCCAGGAGAGTGAGACCTGGTCAAGGGGGAACCAATTTGTCCTGCTTTGGGAAGGAGGAGAGGCTTTTTTGGAAACTCAGAATCTGGCTTCAGTCTGCTGGAGCATAATAGTAGGAGTTCCTGGGAGAGTTCTCGGGGGACAGAGGAGCTTAAGGCTTTGAGGAGGACAGGTCTTGAGAAGAAGGGAAGAAGAGTGCAAAGAGGAGCAGGAGTTCTGGGAATCTGCCTTGCTCAGCAGGTGGAGGAGCCAGCGGCCAGCTCAGGAAGTGGGAGCATGGACTCAAGACAGTGACTGCGACTCACCACCCAGCTGGCCCCTGAAGGGCCAGCTGCCAGCAGAAAGCCTACCTATATTTCAGGGCAGTACAGAAGCCCAAGAGCTTGACAACATAGCTCCACCCTGCTCCTATATCTCTTGTCCCTTTTCCAAAAAGGCTCTAGACCAATACTCTCCAACAGTACTTTCTGTAACAAAACAAACAGTCTGGGAACCTAGGTGGCTCAGTTGGTTAAGCACCTGACTCATGATTTCTGCTCAGGTTGTGATCTCATGGGTTGTGAGAGTCGTAAGATCAAGCTCCATGTCAGGTTTTGCATTCAGTGGGGAGTGTTCTCAGTATCTTCCCTCTTTCTCTCTCTCTCTCCCTTCCTCTGCCCCTCCCCCCACTCGAGCACATTCTCTCAAATAAGTAAATCTTAAAAAAACAAACAAACTGGGGGCACCTGGGTGGCTCAGTTGGTTAAGTGACTGCCTTCGGCTCAAGTCACGATCCCGGAGTTCCAGGATCGAGTCCCACATCGGGCTCCCAGCTCCGTGGGGAGTCTGCTTCTCCCTCTGACCTTCTCCCCTCTCATACTCTCACTCTCTCTCTCAAATAAATAAATAAAATCTTAAAAAAATTTATGTCTGCACTGTCCAATAGGCCGCCATAAGGGCTATGAGCACTTAAAACATGGCTGGTTCAACTGAAAAACTCCATTGTAACTTTATTTCATTTTAATTAATATAATTTTAAAACTAACATATAGGGGCACCTGGATGGCTCAGTGGGTTAAAGCCTCTGCCTTCGACTCAGGTCATGATCCCAGGGTTCTGGGATCGAGCCCCACATTGGGCTCTCTGCTCAGCGGGGAGCCTGCTTCCCCACCCCCCCCTGCTTATCTGCTAACTTGTGATCTCTGTCAAATAAATAAATAAAATCTTTAAAAAAATAAATAAAACTAACATTAAGGGGCACCTGGGTGGCTCAGATGATTATGCTCGGTGGGGAGTTTGCTTCTCCCTCTCCCTCTGCCTCTCTCCCTGCGTATGCTCTCCTCTCTCTCTGTCTCTGTATCTCTCTCAAATGAATAAATAAAAATCTTAAAAAGAAAAACAACTATCATTAAAATTAAAATGTAATTTAATAATGTGACTAGAGGTTGTTATTGTACTGAATTATACAGCTCTAGATGCTTTGGGTGTCCCTTGAGAAGCAGGTCACACCACAGAGAAGGCTGGGGTGCAGGGCTCTTCTCTGCCGCCCACTCCTCCCTACCACCAGTATTATGAGGCAGCACTACTTGCCTTGAGCTGGCCCACAACCATGCTGATGATGCAGCTATCTGGCGTGGGCTGATGGTCCTGTGCCGTGATGCTGTGCTGGATTTTCTGGAACGGAAGGCTCTGCAAAAGAAAGAGTGCGCAGCGCGCTGCAGCCAGCAGGGCAGGGAAGTAGCCGCTTATAGCACGGCGCTGGCCCTTACTTACAGACAGCTTCTCCACAATAGCAGCTTTCCCCTGGAACTGCTGTCCTTCCCACGTAAGGCATGATGCGTCAATCTGAAACCCAGAAAACATAGGGTTAGGGCCTTGTTTGGGAAAAAATGAGTCCAAGCTTCAGTTTCCTTATTGGTGAAGAAAAGAACTGAAAGTAGCTTCCATACTTTACGCTATTAACAATCTCTTTAATTATTCCCTATCTTCCCAGAGCCCAGGCTCTGAAACACTAAGAAAATATAAATGTATTTAAAAGCTCATTACCAGTTTTTTTTTTTTTTTTAAGATTTTATTTATTTATCAGAGAGAGAGAGAGGGAGAGAGAGCGAGCACAGGCAAACAGAATAGCAGGCAGAGGGAGAAGCAGGCTCCCTGCAGAGCAAGGAGCCCAATGTGGGACTTGATCCCAGGACACCGGGATCATGACCTGAGCTGAAGGCAGCTGCTTAACCAACTGAGCCACCCAGGCGTCCCTCATTACCAGTTTTTATTCAAGAAGTTATATGGCCTCTGATATGCCTGAGCCCCAGGCTGGCTATACAGAGCCAAGGCTCAGCCCAAAGTCATCCTGCTGTGTGGTCAGTCAGCACCAGTCCTAGTAAAGCCCACAAGAAATAAGGAAACAACCTATATTCATCACCATCTCTAGAGCTTAGGCTAAGTTCTACTGAGGCCATGCCCATGGGGACATCCATAGGATCAGGGAAGGACGGAAGCTGACAAGGCCTCCCAAGGCCTAGCCTGGGACCCTCCCTCCCATCAACATGCAATCCATTAGCTTTCTCCCTTCCCTCCAGATCTCCCCTGCCACAGCTTTCAGGGGCAGAACTCAAAAGTGCCTCTGTCACCTACCAGCTATAACATTTGGCAAGCCACTTATTTTTCTGAGTCTGTTTCCTGATTTTATATAAATTTTTTTTTAAAGATTTTATTTTTTTGTCAGAGAGACACAGCAAGAGAGGAACACAAGCAGGGGGAGTGGGAGAAGGAGAAGCAGGCTTCCCGCTGAGGAGGGAGCCCAATGTGGGGCTCGAATCCAGGACCCTGGGTCATGACCTAAGTCAAAGACAGACTCTTAAAAACCGAGCCACCTAGGCACTCCTATTTATATATTTTTAAAGATTTTATTTATTTGAAAGAGAGACAGAGCACACAAGTGGGACTGCGGGGAGGGGTATAGGGAGGGGGAGAAGCAGACTCCCCATTGAACAGGGAGACCAATGCGGGGCTCAATCCCAGGACGCCAAGATCAGGACCCAAGCCAAAGGAAGACGCTTAACTGAATGAGTTACCCAGGCACCCATTTCCTGATCTTTAAAGGGGACATGTGCTGAGGATTATATGAAATGACACAGATAAGGGCACCTAGGTGTCTCACTCAGTTAAGCATGTGCCTTCAGTTCAGGTCATAACCTCAGAGTCCTGGGATCAAGCCCAGCATCGGGCTCCCTCCTCAGCAGGGAGCCTGCTTCTCCCTGTCCCTCTGCCTGCTACTTCCCCGGCTTGTACTCTATCTCTCTGTCAAATAAATAAAATCTTTAAAAAAAAAAAAAAAAAAAGGAAAGAACAAAGATAAAGCACTCCTTTAGGACCTTGCTGACTCTCTTCCTGGGTCAGGACTGCTTTAATTGATTTTGAGAAGCATTGAGGCAGAAATGTCAGGATCCCAGGGTCAGGTCAGTTCAAATTTTAAAAAATTCTCTATCTACGATGACAACCAAATAATACATGTGTTGAATTTGACCTTCCACTGGTAAAATCCTTTTTTTTCTTCACAGTTGACCCTCACTTTCTAGAGAGAGATACGGAGTGCTTTACCCACAGTCAGACTCTGAGGCTATGCTAGATGACTCCTCTCACTTCCATTCTGCGCAGATCTGCTAGGCATGGCCCGATCCATCACACTTCTGTGACTGAGTCTTGGCAGGTCAGATACAAGTAGTGCTTGGTGTATACGAACATCATTAAAATAGCACCAAACAATGCCTGCCTAGAAGGGTTTCTTGAAAGACACATGAGCCTCCCTCAGCCCCCTAGGTAGCTCAGTCAGTTAAGTGTCTGCCTTCAGTTCAGGTCACAATCTTGGGGTCCTGGGATCGAGCTCTGAGTCAGGCTCCCTGATCAGTGAGAAGTCTGCTTCTTCCTCTCCCTCTGCTGCTTCCCACCCCAACTCGTGACGTCTCTCTGAAATAAATAAAATCTTAAAAAAAAAAAAAAAGACACACCAGCCTCCCCAGGATAACCTCATTTGTTTACCATGAGCATAGGAAACTAGACTTAGGGCCTCCAGGAGACAGCTCTGCACTTATGACGCTCATAGCTGCCGCCTCCAGAGAGCACCATGAGCCCTCGCATCTGCCTGCTGCTGTCCAATCTGGAACCAGAGGCATTCCCGGGACCATGGAATGGCAAGCCCTGAACACCCTGCCAACGATACTTGGACCCTTACTCTTACGGAAGATGACAGAAAGGAAATGTGCAGACCGGGTAGTTGGGCTAGGCCTCAGGCCCCCTATCCCATGGACAGAAACTCAAATAGAAAGGTATAGCCGAATCCAGTGAGGGCTGCTAGAATGTGTGAACTGGACAGGCTAGCCCAATATCTGAATTGATCCCGTGGAGTCCCATTCAGGCCCTAGAGCTGAAGACTTACATAAATTGCGCCTAGTTGGGTTCTGTCGTTATCAAATAACTGGTAGTAATGTTGAATGAAGCTGGATCCAATCTGCTCCCAAATTGGCTTGTCTCCCATTCTGGAGTGTCACCCGGCCTCGTTGAGACCTGCAAGACCAGCGAGACAGAGAGGGAAGTGTTGGTACCAAGGGAGCGGGAGCTGGCCAGTTGCTATTTCCTCACTGACCCCCACCCCTCCTGCCCTCCTTGAGCAGAAAGTCCTTTGCTGAGGTCTGTATTCCCAAGAAACAGAGAAGCCCTGGCGAACTGGTAGGAGACCCCTCCCAACACAGACCAGCGCAGGGAGCCCAGAGGTGGACCACACTCAGCCCCTCCTCTGAGGAGCTCTGGATGATGAAACAAAGAGGTGATGGGGATATGAAGCATATAGGATGGGAGCTGAGGGTGGAGCCAAGACAAAGAAAAGTCAGAGCAAGCCCTTCAATGCCTAATGGCAGGGGTGGGGGGATTGGGACCGGGAGGCACCTGGCTTTTAAGGAGGAGCTAACCACATCGCTCTCCCACATCTTTTCATTTGATCTTCTCAACAACCTTCAAGGCCAGAGTTACTGTCATTCTTCCCACTTTGCAGGTCAGAAACTAGATGTCTCTGTGTGGAGTGTCTTCTGTTGCAGTCCTCAGTCCCATCAGCACCACCCCAAGGCTGTACTGGCAGGTGGAAGAAGACCCAGTGAAAGAGGCGGAGATGGCTCCTCAACGCCCCACTTGCAACAAAACAGCAAGTGACCCTCCATTTTAGTCTTGGGAGCAGTCTGCTTCTTTGAACATGGGTAAATCTCTTCCTATCTTCATGGACAGAGAGTTATCCCTACCCACTTCAGAGCTGTGGCTCTGAGTTCAAAAGATCAGAGAGTAATACTGAGGGGTGTTGGGAGCGGAAATGGAGGCTGTGGGAGGAAACATGTCATCTCTTCATACTCCTCATCCCAGCACTGTCTCTGCTAGAAGGGGCTGCCCCTCTCTGGTCTCTAAAGGAGGAAGGGAGACCTCCTCATAGCTACAAACATCACAGCTCTGAGGGTGCTAGATGGCAAACTCAAGCCCCAGATGAGAGGCACTCTGGCTTTGTTAGCCTGGCATAGGAAGGCCACATCTCACTGAAGGATCCCATGATATCAGACTTGTCCGTTGTTCTATAGTTGGGACTATCTCCCCATCTTCTGGTAACAGGACTCTAAACCAAGAGGTGAGGAGCTGGGTTCGACCCTGCCAGATGACGATTAACTGTGATGGAATCTGATCGAAGTAACTGCCGTAAGAAGGGCCTCACCTTCCTCCACTCCAAGGGGATGGAGCCCTGATGTTGCCAGTGGTTGCAAAGCCTCACCAAGGGAACCTGCTAGTTCGCTCCAGTCCCTATGACCTCACCCAACGCCAGAGGAGCCAGCTGGGATGGATAGTGTACCGGGGCAGTGGCTTATTCCCAATCTAGCCAATTTCCTAGCCTATGACCAAAACTCCATCCAATGAGGGGCCAGGAAGATGAGCCAACTTTATTTTAGGTCCCATAGGAGGTGGTGGCACTAAAAATAGGAGCTCAGTGCTGGGATGACTAAGAAATGTCCAGGAAAGTCTAAAACAAGTAGAAGAGAAAGCCTGGACCCGGCCACGCCTGCTACACAGGAACACAAGGTGTGTCCCAGTTTATCCTCTGCCAAGAAACAAATCAACAAGTGGGAAAAGCATAGGATCAACAGCTAGTCTCAGCTGCTGTCTTGGTCACATTTCCAAGGGGTCAGACTGTGGCTATACCCACCCCCCAATCTCTCTGCCGTATCTCAAACCTCTAGCCCTTCTACCCTAGTATTCACTATGTTTGGCTCACTCACTGTGGCCCAGCACTACAGTATCTTACCCCAAGATGTCTTACTCAGTCCCGAAGAGCTCTGGGGCAAAAGAAAGCTGGAGGAATGGATGAAGGCCATTGCTCACTCACCAAGATGGGGCAGCCCTCAAGAGAGGTCTTGGAGAAAGAGTACATGGCTGATTGAAAGAAAAAGCATAAGCAAGTGTCTGGGCATATGAAAAGAGGCAAGGGCAGGAAACCAGGAAGCTGGAGATGAAGTGTGGCAGGAAAAAAGGCTAAATAAAAGCAGATCCAAAGACAAGAAAAGTGGTGCCATGTGGTAGGAGAGTGATGCAGAGGAAATGTGGGGGTGTTTCTTTCTTTTTCAATATTGTTCTTAAGGTGTGATAACTTGTCAATACGAAAACTACCTGGCAGAAGTAGTGGTGGAGTGAAGAGGGTGGAGGACTAAAGGGACAGGAGGGCACTCTGGTCTGATGGGGCAGAAGAGGGCAAAGTGAGCTCTTCTAAGGAATGAGACCGCTCAGGCTCCCAGAAAGTGTGAAAAGGAACCTTCAAAACCATATGGTTTGAGGACTTTTCCAAGTAGGGTCCCTGAAGTCAATACCAACCTGTTGGCCTGTCTGACGCTGTTGTGTTTATTTCCATGTAGTAATCATGACAGCCACGTGGTCAGATCCCACTTTACAGATAGGAAAACTGAGGTTCAGCAATCTGTCTTGCCCCAAGCCCAACTGACACTGGGTTCCCTGGTTGAAGCCAGGGCATTTTTCCTGCTAACTTTGTCCCCAAGCTCTAAACAACAAAGCTGGCCATATCCCTTTTCTACAACAGCCTCACTTCTGGATTAAACCCTGAAGCTCCTCCACAGGTGGCCTTCCACACCGGTCCTTGTGTCCCTACCATTCTCTCCTCCCTTCATCCAGCTCCACACACATGACCAGACCTCGCCGCGCGCATGCTTGCTGGTTTTCGCCCCACCCCCACCCCGTGCACCCCCCGCTGGGGTGTCCTCCCACCCCACATCGGCCTGATTAGTTCCTGCACTTCCTTCAGTTCACTGTTCAGACTCCATCTGTTTGGGTGCTCCCTCCCAGACTAAAGGTTGACCCCCAACCCCATGTGCAACACTGTTATCAACACAGCCCGGGGCCCATTCCTCTGCCGAAACACTGTAGCTCTGGGCTAAGAGGGTTCCAGTGTGGTTGCCGCCACACCAGCACAGAAAGTGGCTCAGCAAACCATAGGATTTCGCTTCTGACTCCAAATTTCCCACAAGCTTTCAACTCATGGCTAGGAGGCAGCATTCCTGCATCCAGAAAAAGAAGTAGGGAGCAATGTGCCCCCTATCCATTCCCCATGCAACACAGGAAGGGGTCTGGGTCAGGCTGGGAGGATGCTCCCCAGGATGGCCAGCAAGCCCTGACCTTGCTTCTAACACATATACCGCAGAAAGAACAGTCTGAAAAGAAAAATGCCAAGGCTTAGAGCAGCCTCACATCAGATCGGGGACTGACCTTCATGACGGCTTCTCCTACAGTTCTTCCAAGAGGGCCGCTGACCACGCCATCTCCTGCTTCACCCCAACAGTCCGCAGGCTGACTGAGGCCAGGCTCCTCGAGGAGCAGAAATGACCTTGATGACCTCTCGCCCACTGAGCATCAGCCTTCACTGACCTTTAGGTCTCTGTGGGTGCAAAGACCCTCTAAGAATGTCTCAAAAACTGTGGCCCTCTCCCAATAAATTTGCACAATGGTAGAGATGACCCAGCCTTGTGAATAATTTCAAGTTGTTCACACTCCCTGAGGTTCAGCCATAGACCCCAGGTTAAAACCTCTTGCCCAGAAGAGCCCATTAGACAACAGAAAATTTTAATTTTTATCCTCAAATTTTGGGTGTTTCCCAGTGACAAAACTTAAATAGCAGTGTCCAGCTGATAACATGTCATTTTCCCTAATGTGTACCAGACACAGAAATGCGCTAAGAGCTTTATGAGCATTTGCTCCTAATACCCTGTGACTCAACTCCCACATTACACTTAAACAAAATGAAGCTTAGAAAAGGTTAGCTAACTCACTCAAGGCCTTGAGCCTAATGGATGGTGGAACTAGATGGAACCAGGTCTGGCTGACTCCGGGGCCAAGCCCCCCCAGAGACAATAGGGCAGAGATAAAAAACGAGCAAACACAATCAAACACGCAGGTGAGAGTTGAGAGAAGTGCTCCTGGGCAAATAAGGCTGAAGCCCTGACCTCTAACCTTGACTTTTCTCAGAGAGGGGCAAGATAGGACTGAACCAGGGCTTCTGCCTCCAAACAAAGGCACGGGGCAGATTTCCACACCAAACTCAACAATGGGCGTTTCATGGGGGATGATCTCACAGTTTTCCCAAACCCGCAAAGTCACAGCTCAGTTCTACCATCTCAGCAAATCAGAGATAGATCCTAGCCTAGCTAGGCCTGGGGCAGGGACAGGGGCAGGAAATGATAGGGTAGAAGATGCCACAAACTCCAAACAGATACACAGGAAGACCCATGCTTGTCTTTTTTCGAGTACCCATCACCAAGGCCTGCAGGGAATGCCAGCAGACATGCTGAACTTCTAGTGGGATCCCTGAAATCGGCATCAACCATGGCTGTTAGTTATCCTCATGCGTCCTATGGCCCTCAAATGTTCACAGTGACTTCCCTTTCTATTCTCCCTCACAAGTCTAAACCACTTAGCCTGCCTTCAAGGCTCCCAGGGTGACCTGCCCTCCTGGCTGTCCAACCTCATCTCCTGCCACCTGCTCTCTCCCCTCCTCTACAGTCAGGTATTTCCCTGTTTCTGGAACACGCTGAGCCTGTTCTCACCCAAGAGCTTTGCAACTATCTATCCTTCTACCTGGATTACTATTCTCCTTGGATCTTCAAGAATCTGGCTCCTTGTCACATAGTGTCAGCTCAAATGTCACTTCCTCACAGACACCTTCTCTGACCACTCAGACTCAGTCTAGAGTAATTGCCCAGCTACTCATTTCACCATCTTGTTTTGTTTTCTTACCACTTATCATTGCATGAAATAGTCACACTTAATGTATCTGTTTATGATCTCTCTCCCTGACCTAGGCAGCCCTGTTCCCACGGTACCTGGCCCAGCCCTGCTTCTCTGGAGGAGTGATTTCTGGACAAACCCTGCTGAATTTAAGTGGCCAAGTGACCCACTTCCCCTCCAACTAGACCTTCTGTCCCAAGTTATCAGGAAACAACCCTTTGTCACCAATCATCTGTCTGTCTGAGGGTGTGGCAAGTGGGGCTTGCCCCCCCCCCCCCCATTTGCAAAGCTCTGGTCACCTGAGACAGCTGACTCAACAGCAAGCACACAACCACAGCCTCAAGGTCAGGCGTCTAGCCTACTCCTCCTCTCCCTCACTGTATGACCCACTGACCCTATCTCCCCACCAGTAATTGTGGGGATACTGGGAGTAATCAACTGAGAGTACAGAGCAAGACCCAGCTACAAGGAGTCAGTCAAGTCCTAAGTGAAGCCCCAGGTCAAGAACTAGAAAAAAGGTGGTTACCTCAGCTTCCTGCAAGGATACCACATCATAGAGTGGCCCTGACAGAAGACTGGTAACTGCCTAGTCCATCACTCTCCCGCCTGAAGTCTGGAGAGCAATCAGCCAAGGTCTGGTGCCTGAATGGCTGGCCGTGACAGAACCCTTCCCTGGGGCAGAACCAAGGCCTAGGTGCCCCCAGCACCCTGAGAGGCTTTATCCTTCTCTTCTGCCTAGAGGAGGAATCCAGAGCTTTAGGGCTGCCCTAGTGAAACCTGAGACCTGCATTCTGGTCTTTCTGCTCTGTACTTAGTCCCTGAGTAGCCTCCCTTTCCCCCACGTCACTCAGAGATCTCTGGGGCCCCATCCTAGACAGCTCCCATCCATGAACTAAACCCCAGGGTATGAAATTGCAGATCAGGTATATATGGACTTGGCTCTCCAGTTGGGCCTGAAGCTCCTATGTGACCATCCTCGTGGTCTGCTGAGACCATGCCTGGCGAACACTGTCCTGACACTCCCAGACTGAGGTGAGCAGAGGAATAAAGGGATGCACATGGAGTCCCGAGGGTGCTAAATGGAACGCCTTCCCTGTAAGCCAAACAGTCACAAGTGTGCTCTCATTTGAGCCTCACAGCTGTAAAGCTAGTATGAGTCTCATCATGTTCTAGACAAGGAAACCAAAATTCCAAGAGGTTAAGAATTCAAGACAATGCAAGGTCACTAGCATAGCCAGCATTAAAACGTCCACTAAAATGGCCTGCATTAGAACAGCTGAGAGCCAATGTCAAGTAGTAGAAAGTACAGAGGTAACAAAGGAGACGGTGAGGAATGGAGCCTTGGCCTTTTTCTTGCCCTCTGAAATCAGCAAGTTCTATACCTCTCAGGAGAGAAAGCCTGAGTGCATGCTCAGCAGATCAAAGTAGGACTACACCAAGTGAGAACTTGCATTCACCTAGGACTGAAACCACCTCTGCCAATGGAACCAATGTCTCTACACACAGACATCACTCCCAGGGGGCAGCAGTCTCTGCCTTGGTAAGACCCAGGGGCTCTGATGAAGTATGCGAGGCTTTAAGAAAAAATCATTCCATAATTTCCCCAGTCTACTGAAGTTCCCAAGCACATCAAATACACCTGCCTCATGAGGGGGAGGTTCTCCTCCTCTGGGATAGTCCCCTCTCTAGTCTCAGGGCTTAGGGAGCTGGCACATAGTAGATACCAGCAACATATAAGGACTTAATATTAATACTCTGCTGAGCACAAAAAGCAATCTTAGCCCGACCCCCAGGATCCTGTAAGTCTACTTTAACATATAAAAATTCCTTTAGGGGCATGTGAGTGGTTCAGTTGGTTAAGCATCTGCCTTTGGCTCAGGTCATGACCTCAGGGTTCTGGAATCAAGTCCTGAATGGGGCTCCCTACTCAGCAGGGAGCCTGCTTTTATCTTTCCCTCCGAGGCTCCCCATGCTTCTTCTCTCTTTCTCTGTCAAATAAATAAATAAATAAAATCTTTAAAACAAAATAAAATCTTAAAAAAAAAAAAAAAAAAAGAAAAAATTAAAAAAACCCTGCAAAACCAAAAATCTCCACGAGGAGGTTCAACTCAACCCAAGTCCATTAGAAATCCTGCTCAACTTTTTTCTTTTTTTAAAGATTTTTAAAGGATCGCTAACAACCTTTCTTCTTCAGTGCTCTAATCAATGCACAGCCCCCTCTTCTGCACAGGACCAAGAGCCCCTGTAGGTCCCTTCAACTCAGCCCTAAGCACGTAACAACATTACTCCTTTCCCCAGCACCAGGACTGGGTAGGATTCATTTTTCTACCTTCAGCCTCAGCCCAGAGCCTAACACACAAAAGGCCCAAAGAATGGTTGCTGAATAATACTAATCATCGATGAGAAAGGAAAAGAAAAAAAAATTCCTATTAAGATACTAATGCCCCAGTAAGGGAATCCCAGAATTGCAAGTCCCAGAAGTGCTTTGCAAGTCTATAATTTGAGAATTCTGGTCATTCTTAAATCACTCATGCCACCCCAACCCACCAACTGCAAAGACAGCAGAATAAAGTGAGATGTGGCTTGAAGAGGAGAATTACACTCCATGTCACTAAAGATCCTAGTTTTGAGCAGAGAACGCAGGCACCCTCACACCCTGCCATGTTTATACAGCCACATTTTGACTCCCCCATGCCAGGCCCCACTTCTAAGTCAGCCTACCCGAATAGAAGATGCAGATGGATTCTGAAGAACCTCAGGACTCTCCTCTTATCTCTGAGATACAGATGGCCTGCCAAGTTCCAGAAAGGTCAAGGACTTCTGGGGGTCAGGATGCCAACCAATGGCTAGCTAAGCCCAGACACAGAAGTTATAGAAAACTTCTAGGGTTGGAATGAGAGGGAGAGACCAGAATTCCTCCTACTCTTGATGCTGCTGCCAGTGGTGAAGGAACAGTATCAAGAAGGAAAAGTATCTTTTTGACCTTGAAGGAAACCATTGTCATCAAGTCACCTAAGGCCATAGAATATGCAAACTAATCCACAGAAATAAGTCTACCTCACCTGAAACCTGTGTCCTAGACAGAACCAATCCTGACAATCTAGAGAGGATCCTTAAACAACTGCTTCTAGTACTAAGAGATTCTATCACAGGGATCCTATGTATGTTCTGCGGGCAGTCCTTCCTTGTTGCCTATCGGCACTAGCAAACCAGACCCTTCCAAGCCTGCTGAATGAACCTGACTTCCATGTGCTTACTGGCCAGGAGGTGGACAAGGAGGTTTTGAGGTCAGAGAGAAGGGAAGTGCTGGTTAGGAGGTCTGGACAGATCTTTGCCTGTCCTCCTTAACCAGAGAGAATGACCAAAGCAGGAAAAAGAAAACTTCCAAAGGCTAGAGCCCAAAGACCAGAAAAACATCACCTGGGGAAATACTCAAGGAAAAAAAAGTCCAGGGGTGGCGGCTTTCTACCTCATGGGCCTAACCCAACTTTCCTAGGAGACCTGCTTGGTGCTGAGGCCAGGCCTGCAGAGTTTTAGCTGCTGTGTTAATCTTTGCAAGAATTATGGCTCAGAAGCTATACTGGGTCAGAGAAATCAAGGCTCCACAAGCTGTTTCTTCCCCAAATCCCAAGGTTCTCTCTGGACTGGTCCCTTAATACATCATCGGTCAATCAGAAATCCCTTTATAAAGCCCATCAGAAGACTATTTTAAGGCTAGATACTTCTCTCAGGACTCACAGGGGTAGCTGGAATAATCACTGAAGGCAACTTCCCAAGGCTCAAGCAGCCTCCTGCCTGTACACAGGTTACTCCAGCTAGCAAGAAGTGAGCAAGTGAGGGGAGTCTGACTTTCTACAGCTTTCAGCTCTAGTTCTCCCACCCAAGCTTCAGGAGGGCCCCACAGAGTCTGAATCTGAGCCCCACAGCCCAAATGTGCACACCATCGATGTAGCTTCCAATCCAGTCTCTCGTTTGGCACTGGGCTCATGGTCTTCAGGACTGGATTCTACTTTCTCCTCTACTTTTCCTTCCACTAAAACCCACCTTGTCACCACCATTCTCCTGGAATCATTCTCCTCTGTGGGAGGAGGGCAGATGACTCTGGGAAGGACAGATGTGAGGATTAAGCTACCCCTGGGGTCTAATAACATGTTGGGGGCTCACACATCCAACCTCACCTCCGTGGCTTCTTTTCTCCCCTCCTCCACTAAATGGGCCGGCCAACCTACCCACAGCTGGGGCCTGGTCCCCAGTAGAAGGGCGGGGTCTGAGCCTACCA
This sequence comes from Lutra lutra, assembly GCF_902655055.1. Lineage (NCBI taxonomy): Eukaryota > Metazoa > Chordata > Mammalia > Carnivora > Mustelidae > Lutra > Lutra lutra. The sequence goes on from NC_062294.1 coordinate 17,955,062, forward strand.
GGCCAGAGCAGCTCATCGCATCAGGCCAGATCCTCCAAGGCTGATGGGGGGGGGGGGTGAAGTCCCATGTGGAACCCCCCTCCCGCCCCAGATTCCCTGACCTGCCCTCCACGCAGGAACCCACGCATCAATTCCAGAGTGGGAGTTAGGTTTTGTGCACTCCCAACGGGCAGACAAGCAGGGGAGAGTTCACCTACATCCTAGCCCGTCTATGCTCGGGAACCGGGTGAGAGTCCTAATCCCGGGCTGCGGCAGGAAAGCGCCCTTACCCAATGCTGACTCCGGAGCGGGCCGGGTGGCGCTTGCCCATCCCCGGATCCTTCGCTGGCGGGTGGCAGGACGTGGGGCTGGGGTCGTCCCGCTAGCCTGCCTGCAGAGCTTGTGGGACTCGGGCAGGCCGGGCTAGGCCAGACGGGGCGGGGCCCGGAGAGCCCCATCTGGGTTGGTCTGGACCAGAGAAAAAAAAGCCCGGCCGCCGCGCAGTCCGCTGCACCCGCCATGGACACGATACGGCCGGATAGGCGCCTGGCTGTCTCTCTCTGTTCCCCCCGGCCGCCGCCTCAGAGCACCGGCGGGAGGCGGAGCCGCGCGCGACACATGGCCCCGTCCCCGCGCGGCTTCGGGCCGCCGGTGGGGGGGGGAGCGCCCGGAGACTGGCAGCGGAGGTTCCGAGCGGCCCAGAGCGCGGCTCCAGCGGCCCAGCCCCCGCCCCGGCGCGCTAGCCCCGACACTCACCCGAGGGGCTGGCACGATGGCGGCAGCGGCGGCGGCGGCAACCCAGCGCGGTCTGCGACCGACTGTCCCTTCCCCCCTGCCTTCCCTCGCCACCCCGCTGCACTCTGGGAAACGCAGTCTCCCAGAGCTCCTTTCTGGCATAAGTGTGCCAGGAGAAAACTACAGTTCCCGGTGTGCTATGCGCCGAGGACCAGCCACGGCCCGCAGAGCGGGAGGTGAGGCTAAGCCGGGGAGGGAGGCTGCCAGGGCGAGCCCCTGAGAATTGTGGTCTAGCGGAAGCCTCTGGAACACCCGAGGTTGGCGCCAGGCAAGGGTCAGGGCTTGGTTGTCTCCAGGTCCCAGCTGGTCCGGCCCCGCCCAGGTTGCGCTGTGGTTTGAAGCAGGCCCCGCCTCCGTGGGAGTCCCGCCTGGCCCCAAGCAGGCCCAGCCGCCCCTCCCCGGGCCCCTGGGCTGTTTCCGCTCCGGAACTCTCCTCCCATTTGGTCCTCTAGCCACCCCTCCCACCTCTGGCCCTTCGACTCTTCCGAGCGGTGCTCTAAAGTCAGCCAGGGCGGAACCCGTAGTGTCGCTGTCCCAGCATTCAGGCGCCCTACCAGGCCCAAACCTGATTTCGAGCAGTCGAGGCTTTCCTTTGGGCTGGAGACTCAAATGCTCAAGTCGGACTCAGCTGGAGACATGATTACTCTTACACTTGTACCAGTTGGGGTCTCCAAAACATTCCAAGTTGGGTTTTTGTTTGTTTGTTTGTTGTTTGTTTTTACAGCAGGAAAGGCAGCTAAGAGTTTCATTTTTATTAACAAGAAAAGCGAACTGGCTCACCCAAACTTTCCCCATGATTTAAGCGACTAGATTGTCAATAATCCCATTTCCATCGTTTCCTGGGCATTACAAACATTCGAAGTAAGGCCTGTGTTTAAGTCAGGCCTGTTGGGGAAATGCTCTGTAGCTAACCCAGGTGGACCACAGGTAAGGGAAATATCCTGGCAGCTCCATGCTTTCCCTTCTGGCCAGAAATCTCAGTATTCCTGTTCTTCCCTAAGTTTTGCACCTTCACCAATATACACACACATACAACGTTCACTTGCTGGGGACTGGTAAGACCAGGTCTGCACTACTTTGCCTGATTCGATGCTTATTACTTAGCCAGTGAGAACTCTTGGTGGTACATCTGGGACCTCCCTTGTTCTGTCATTCCCCCACACCCTAGAAGCAAAAACTCTGGATAGACTGTATGCAAATAACCTCCAGACACCAAGAGTCTTGGCCAGAGCCTGGCCTTCACCTGTCCTAGGAGTGCTGCTGAGAGGTCCAAGTGAGACAACGCAGAAACAGTGTGCCTTCAACAAACAGGAGCTAGGATACGCTTAACGGCATAGACTGAACCTGAGAAAGCCCTCACTCCTAGTGGAGAGTGGGGACGTGGGAGAGTGGTTCAATGGCTGCTCACAAAGGGCTTCAGTCCTAGCTGGCCTGGAAGGGCAATGCTGTGCTTCCACCACATTACTATGATAAGCCAGAACTAATGCTAGGAAGGCAGAGATCCAATTCCTTCCCCAGTCAGGCACCTGTACAACCTATACTCCACCCCATTTCCCCACCAGAGACTTCTCAAGTCAGTGCCAAGGGGCCAAGAGAAGAGCAGAGACTAGAGAAACATTTGTTATTTCCGTTCACAGATACAGGGAAAGCCCCCTGGGAAGTGGCTTTTTCTAAAGTAAGAGAGAAGGGAGTCATGTTTTATGGAGCCCAGGAAGTGTCCATTTGTGCCCGAACACCCATAGTAAATAGGGCTAGACTTACAGGCTTGCCTTTCCCCCATTGACTTTGAGCTAAATTATTAGTCTAATAAATCTAAATTTATTAGAGATAAAAATGTCACCTCACCCCTACCTTATCTAAAAGCATAGAAACAGACAAGAAATGAATCAATGGATCACAAATCCCAACTTCTCCACAACGAAAACGTACCAAGGCCAAGGTATCTATACAAGAGTTCTTATGTGTGCAGGAAGCATGGCTACTTTCAGCTGTGATCCTAAGTAACTGCCAGCCCATGTGTGCCACTGTACCAGGACTAAAATGGTGAGTGAAATTCAACCACAGCTGAAAATTCATGAGGAATTCAAAACCCTCAAGAGAAGTGAGCAGTCACAATTTGGTTTAGTTCTCAGTTGCTCCTTCTCCTAACCCACAGCAAACTGGGACTGTTCAGTGCAGTTTCCGAGTAAGCTGGGCCAGGAACTCTGTGAGTTATGAGCCAGGGTCCATGTGCTCAGGGTCCCTTTATGGACAAACATGGTCACTAAAGCATTTCTAGTCTTAGGATCAGTCTGGTCCTTGAGACCTAAGGTAGAGGCTTGTTTAGAGGGTCTATTTCCCCACCTTTCAAGGATACTGAAATGAGCCTTTATAAAAATAAAATGGCGAAACTCAAATTAAAACCTTACTTTCTGTTTAATTCGTTTTGCCAAACAAACACAGTGAAAACTTTAGTCTGACTAATTGTACAGAAAATAGAATTTGTAACCAGTAGCAAACATAACAGGATAAACCTAAGTCCCTGGCAAGCTGGATCATCAGCAGGTCACCTAGATCCCCTTGTAGATGGCCTCCTGGGGAGGGAGGGAGGTCCTTATAGGCAGAGGCACAGATGTGCCAGTCCCCGCCAGAATCACAGGCTGCACCTGGGAAGGAAAAGCACTAAAAGGAGAACTGATGTTACTTGGATCTCTTATCACTACACACGGAAGAGTCGTCTCAATGCTGGCCAACCTCAAGCAGTTGTCTTCCCAAACCCATAGTCTTGGGCATCCGACCTGCATCCCGAGTGGGTAATTTTCAAGGTCAGTGGTTCTGAAGCCTCTGCTTAAGCAGAACCTGCAACATAAACTGGAGGTGAGGTGGGGAATGGGGAACAAAGTCATAATTGCTGGTGTCACCTGTGCAGAGTCTGAGGTCCCAGACTTCAGGACCTTGCTTCAGGAGAAAACAAGAGAGGGTGCCAGGTCACCAGCAAGAGAGTCCAGCTGCCCTAAGCTTCAGTACTGTCAACCAGTGCCCCAGGAGTATAGGGGAGTTCAACAGCAGCGGCCTAAGGTCCCTGTAGGCTGAGAGGGGTCCAGGAGTCCAGCAAGCCGAAGGGGGACGGACCCATTCACATTCCGTGCTTCTTTCGGATGACAGCCATGGCAAGCAGCCGATCCTTCTCACGGAGTTCTTCTCGTAGCTTGGCCTCGGTGAGACGCAGGTGGCGGATGCTGCCTTTCATCTCCTTCATCTTCACCTCCATCAGCGCCAGGATGTCCCGCTGCTCATTAAGCTTGCGCAGGAGCTCCTCCTCCGTGGTGCCTGACGACAAGGAGTAAGAGTGGTCGGAGCCAGTATCAGGGAAGCCCTCTTCCCCCACCACCACCAGCTGGGGGCCCATAGGGCACTCTGCGGCCTCCAGCCCTGCCGTAGCTGCCTCTAGCTCCGACGCGGCGGCTGCGGCAGCTGCGCCCTCTGCAGCGGCGAACTCCACTTGCACGGTCAGGTCGATGGGTTTTACGTCTTCGCCGGTGGGAGTGGTGGGCGCTGGGGGAACGGACCCCGGAGCCTGGCTGCTGTCTACAGAGGCCTGAAGGGTGAGAAGCACAGCAGCAGAGGCAGACACCAGGTTCGGCTGCAGCTGGGAGGCCTGGGCACTGGAGGCTGAGGGCGACGCCTGCTGCTGCTGCTGTTGTTGCTGCTGCTGTTGCTGCTGCTGCTGTTGCTGCTGCTGCTGCTGTTGTTGTTGCTGCTGTTGCTGCCTGCGGCGGGCAGCTGCAGCCCCAGCGGGTCTGCGCGCTACTTTGCGCTCGTTGACGCCGCGCAGCGGGAAGATGGTGGGGACGCGCACAGTGTAGGTCTTGCGGCCGCCCTGGAAGTGGACGCTGCAGAGTCGGTGGCCCGTGGTGGGCTGGAAGGTGGAGAAGCACCCACTGACGCCAGCGCGGGACACGTTCTTGAGCCACAGGCGCCGCAGTTCAGCGTCCTTGGGAAACGTGTAGAAGTGCAGCGCCTTGTCCCGGTGCGAGTTGTTGTAGCAGCCCGGCACGCAGCACGTAAAGCCTGGCATGGCTGCGCCGCGCGGCCCGGCCCACCGGCCTCCTGAGCCCTTCGACGGCCCGGTCGGTCTGCCGCCGCCCGCCACTCGACGGGCGGCGCCGTGCGGGGCCTTAGGCGGCCTCCCACTACTGCCGCTCGGCGCGGCCGGCCTGGCCCGGCGCCCCGTGCCCAGAATACGCTTCCCGCCGGCCCGCGCTGCGCCGCCCGCCCGGCCGCCCGCCTGCGCTCCGGAGTCGGCCCCGGGGACGCCGCGAAGGACCGCCTGGGAAGGAGGACTACGCCCCCCACAATGCACCGCGCCAGAAGCTGCTCACTTCCGGAGCGGGGGCGTGATTATTCCGGCCGCTTTCCAGGGCACCGTGACGGCCCACGCAGAACAGATTCTTACCACCCGGCTTATCCCCGGCCAACTATAGAGGCGTATTCAGTTGGAACGCTGTCGCCTGGACCGCCCTTCACAAGGACCCAGAATCCTGATGGGGGGGAGGGAGGTCGGGCGGTGCGCGCCTCTGTAGTGCGCAAGCGCCTTGGGCGTTTGCTTACGGAAACTACAACTTCCGCAATGCCGTGCGCTGAGCTCGGCGACTGCGGCCTGGAGCGCCGCCTAAGGGAGAGGTTGGGTTACGGGGGACTAGGGTTTGGGTGAGGTTATGTGACCGCCGGAAGCGCTTCCCCAATCCTCGGGGCTGCGACTTGATGGCATTCCTGCGGAGATTGGGTGGGGGACTTGAGCTTCAGTACCCAGGAAGACCTCAGGAGCCCCTTTCTCTGCGTTGAGGACTCGTCTAATTCAGCTGCTGCTTGAGTTGACTCATATACTCGCCTAAACACAGTCACCAGAAGGTGCCTACTGTGTGGAGGGTACAGTGCACTGAGTTGGGAACCTTGCTGAAGGAAGACGCTCAACCGACCAGGCCTGACTACATGGAAGGATGAGGGTCGGACTTGTGGATAATAGATGCACCCGAATGGATGTCTAATCACAGAAATAAGTGCTACAAACTAATGAATAGGACAGAGAAGAAAATGGGAAGCGGAAGCCAAGGAAGAAAAAATGGTGAAAAGCTTGAGTGAGGGAGGAATAGCTGGCCCTGAGGAAATAACGAGGCTAGGCCCCCAAAAAAAGCCTGGAAGAGGACTGGCGGGGTAGCTGAAGCGCTGAAAGATACCAAACTGGGCTAAGTTAAAAGATTTGGGATTTAATTCTGCAGATGACTGGGAGCTGTTGAAGAACCAGAGGATGGACAGAATTTATACTGTAATAAGATACCTCTCCAGGGACGCCTGGGTGGCTCAGTGGGTTAAGCCGCTGCCTTCGGCTCAGGTCATGATCCCAGGGTCCTGGGATCGTGTCCCTCATCGGGGTCCTTGCTCAGCAGGGAGCCTGCCTCTCTGCCTGCTTGTGTGCTTTCTCTCTCTCTCTTTCTGACAAATAAATAAATAAAATCTTTAAAAAAAAAAAATACCTCTCCAGCCCCACCACTTGTATGGAGAAGATGTTCTTTTTTTTTTTTTTTTAAAGATTTTATTTATTTGTTTGACAGACAGAGATCATAAGCAGGCAGAGAGGCAGTCAGAGAGAGGAGGAAGCAGGCTCCCTGCTGAGCAGAGAGCCCGATGCGGGGCTCGATCCCAGGACTCTGAGATCATGACCTGAGCCGAAGGCAGCGGCTTAACCCACTGAGCCACCCAGGCGCCCCTGGAGAAGATGTTCTAAAGGGCAAGAGAGGCTGTGGAAAATGAAGCGGAAAGGCCAGGCAGTTGTTTTAGGGATTTACCTGCAAGCTAGTCCTCCTTTGCTGAGTTCCCCCTTTCTCCTACTTCTTGCCTTTCTACACCCTTTCTCCAGACTCTCCCTTCTCATTTTTTTTCCTCCTGATTACAGACCATGGGAATGAAATTGAAGCCTAGTGTATACTATTTCTACTTTTTCGACTAAAAACAAAAAAGGCAATTTATTTTATATTTTAAGATTTTATTTATTTGACAGAGATCACAAGTAGGCAGAGAGGCAGGCAGAGGGAGAGGGAGAAGCAGGCTTCCCGCTGAGCAGAGCCTGGCTCGGGGCTCGATCCCAAGACCCTGGAATTGATGAAGTTCTAGAATATAGGTGAGGTTCGGTGGGGTGAGATCTGGAGTCGATGACCAAGAAAGAATTTTTGATACATCTTTGGTGCAAAATGGTGGTTTATTAAAGCACGGGGACAGGACCCGTGGGCAGGAAGAGCTGCCAAAGACCGGCAACTTAAAAGCTGGTGAAAGAAAAAAATACAACACCCCGTTAACTTATTTTTTTTAAGTGCTTTATTATAAAAGGATCCCAAACTTAAAATGTTTTGGAAAAGTACAGGACAATGGGAAGTGAATTATTTGGTCCCTACATCCAAACATCACCATTGCGTTTTCTGTTTACAGTCAGTGTGCTCTGTGGTTATTGGCATGGGCTTCACAGACCCGTAAGAAGAAAACATCCCACTGCTCTTGGCCTATGCAGCTGAGGTCCACAGCTTGAACCCCTTCAAACTTAGGAATGCAGTCCATGGTGAAAGATGTGCATTCATTTGGGTGAATATACAACAATAAAAACATGAATACACACTTTGTTATATGATTAAATGTTTATAAAATGTGTGCAGTAGAGACAAAATTAAGCAAAAGATCATTGTTATCTGTTATTTTGTATTTTCATCGTCCTACTATTACCAGTAGAGTTCTGTTCCTGTCTCAAAACCTACCTTACTCAAAAAATATTAATGAGAGATCAAATTTATATCATTTCTTCTTGTACACACAGTGAAGATTATCTCAGTAAAATTCTACCTCCAGGGTACCTAGGTGGCTCAGTTTGTTAAGCATTTGCCTTTGCCTCAGGTCACCATCCCCGAGTCCCTGGATTGAGTGCCCTATCAGGGTCTCTGCTCAGTGTGGAGTCTGCTTCTCCCTCTACCCTTCACCTAGCTCATGCTTTCTTTCTCTCAAGTAAATAAAATCTTTTTAAAAAATTCTACCTTCCAGTAAATAAAATCACCTCTAATCTACACTTAATCCTTTACACTTATAACATCTAAAATGCATAGCTTTCTCCCCATCCTGAAGGCCCTACCCACCCTCAATCTTGTCACCTCAGGAGAATGGGTAGAACCTTGTCACATGCCTCCCTGTTTCCAATCTTGTCTTCCCTACAAAATCTGTTGTTCATATGGATAGACATATATATACACACACATATATATGATAAGCCATATACACACACACACACACATATATATGTATATATATATGATATGCCATATATATGATTCCTCTGCTTAAATCCCTCCAATGGCTTATTGCATTTTGAATAATGTCTAAACTTTCCAGAGCCTGTGAGACACCACATGGTCTGGTTCTTGCTAGTCTCTCATTCCTCCCTCCCTCACTTCATGCACCCAGTATTTTTTTTTTTAACAAGTAGCAAATATAAAATGTAATCAGTTATGTAAAACACATAGGCACCTGATCTAGGAGGAAAAGGATAACTCCATGGGAGACTCAGAACTCAAGTTCTAATTAAGTTTCCATGAAAATTTAAAAAAGATGGGGAGGCTGTCTTGGTGAAAATATGGTAAGAGTTTTTAGCGTTACCAGAACTTTTGAAAGCCAAAATTCATCTCCAAATTGCTCATGTTTGGAGATCATAACATTTCTGCTGTATGACAAGTAGCACACTAGTCTTTGGCCCACAGACTGATCTCTTCCAAGGCAGAGATGCAAATGCAAATTTGCAAATCTGACCAGGTCACATTGAGGGTAAAATTATTTTTTTCCTGGGCTAGGTGTCCCGCCTCAACTCCAGAGGGAGCTAGGAATAAGACATTCTAATACTAATGACTGCTACTTACTGAGGATGGAGCTTACTATATTTCATACATTGGGTTAAACATCATATTACTGAAGGGCTCCTGGCTGGCGCAGTCTGTAGTGCAAAGGACTCTTGATCTCGGGGTGGTGAGTTCCAGTCCCACCTTGGGTGTAGAGATTACTTAAGTAAGTAAACACTTAAAAATATATATTTCACTTAAGTACTACAATCCCCTTATAAGGTGCGTATCATACTTAACTTACAAATGAAGAAACCAAGGCTTCGACGGGTTGACACGTTTGTCCAGGTGCACTCCCAAGTAAAAGTGCCTCCAAAACCAGGTTACAACCATCGCAACACGTTCCTCGCGCCTCTGAACAGTAGGGTTAGAACTGCAACTCCCGTGAGGCCATGCGGCAGCCTCGCGAGAGTTGGCTTAAATGCTGCGGCGGGAAGGCGGCGGCCTCGGCTACCTCAGCGGTTGGGAGGCGGATGGCTGAGGCGATGGCGGAGAGCTACAACCGCGACAGCGAGCCTACGACGCGCACGCTCTTGCGGCGCGTGCTGGATACTGCGGATACGCGCACCCCGCGGCGACGCCGGAGTGCTAGAGTTGGGTACGACGGGGAGCTGTCCGAGCGTGTGAGCAGCCATAGGGATTAGGGGGTCAGACCTCAGCAGGATCCAGGGCAGACCCTGTTTGGAGAGGGAAACTGAGCCTCGGAGAGACTTACCGGGTTCGGGTCAGCTGTTTGTGTCCCCACCCGCGAGACTCGAGGCTGCCAGTTCTCAGGACTACAGAGCTCAACACTGCTCGCGTCTTTGGGTATTTGCTTCTAGGCGCTCAGAATCTGGCCTTTTGTCCTGTTCTCTGGACAACACCTTCCCAGGCGTCTTCCCTGAACTGCTTCCTCTATGTTCCCCACTGTTCCCTGCACATTCAGTTCCCTTTCCCTGTAGCTCCCAGCTGGAAGATGGGAAAGGAGGTAGAGAGCACAGCCTGGGCAGAATTCTGGAGGCAGGAGATAGATGCTTTGCTAGAGAGCAGGGAATTTGGCCTGACCTCCTGGTAGTATCTATCAGTGGATGAGGGCTATAGTGAGCTCTTGGTGCAGAGGGTGTGGAAATTGGCATCTGCCAGACTGGGGCAGTGCAGTTCTTTTTTTTTTTTTTTTTAAGATTTTATTTATTTATTTGACAGATCACAGGTAGGCAGAGAGGCAGGCAGGAGCGGGGAGGGGAGAAGCAGTCTCCCCGCTGAGCAGAGAGCCCGATGCAGGGCTCGATCCCAGGAACCTGAGATCATGACCAGAGCCGAAGGTAGAGGCTTAACCCACTGAGCCACCCAGGCGCCCCAGTGCAGTTCTTTTATAGGCCCCTGGAACGCTATTCACTGTAGGTTTTTTTTTTTTTTTAAGATTTTTTTTTTTTAAATTTATTTCACAGACATAGGCAGAGAGGCAGGTGGAGAGAGAGGGGGAAGCAGGCTCCCTGCGGAGCCAAAGAGCCTGATGCGGGGCTCGATCCCAGGACCCTGGGATCGTGACCTGAGCCGAAGGCAGAGGCTTTAACCCACTGAGCCACCCAGGCGCCCCTCAGTGTAGGTTTTAGACCTATAAGTGATAAGGTGGGAGTTGTGCCTTGGGAATCTGAGAGGGACTGGAATGAAGACTAGGGCTGGAGTGACCAATGTAGAAGTTGCTGTGAAACCCTGGCAAGTACTTAAAAGGTTTCCAAATATTTAAATATCCTTCTTGCCTTGTTATTTTAATGCCAGGAATGAATACTCTTCTAACTGCTCTTGTTACTTCTAACAGAGCCAGTTCTGTAAAGCTTTCCTCAGCCCCTCCCTCTGGCTGCATCATTATAGTCCTTCTTTCTTCCCATATTCCTTAGGTTCCCTTCATCCACAGAACTGTTGACACAGAGCTTGGAACAAAGGCTGTGAGAGGGGCAAGTGGTTTCTGGGTCCCTGGCCTTGAGGGAAAAGGGCTTCAGGCCAAAATCCCTGATAAAAGTACATCTCTGCATCCCCTAGTTCCCTCTCCCTACTTAATTCTTAGAGCTATTGGTCTTTACACAGTGCCCAGAAAGCTCTACTTGAAATACCTTCCTCCAGGAGGCTGAGCACCCCAACAAAGATGAATGTGAGGCGAGGTTCCCACAGAGCTAGGGTAAGTGCCCAGCCCACTGACCACTACAGGGCTCTTGCTGTCTTCAGGGGGCTTGAGGGAATCTCAAGGCAAAGGAACGGACTGACTCCTTTGGGGCTTTTACCCAGTCTATTGGCAGATTGGCCCATGTTCATACCAGTGGGAACCTGGAGGAACAGACACCCCGGACTCTGCTGAAAAACATCATTCTAACTGGTGAGTAACTTGCTGATCAGGGTTAGACACCAGTCCCTTGGTATCCCTCATTCAGTGCAGTCTGCCCTGCCAACTCTGCCCTTTGCTTGCTGTCTCTGCAGCTCCAGAATCTTCCATCATGACGCCAAAGTCTGTGCTGAAGCCAGTGCCGACACCGCAAGTGGTCCGGTCCTCTAGACAGGAAAGCAGTCGGGGCAGGTGCACAGTGAATTCTTCCCTTGCACTGGGCTGTTGGGCAGCTCTGATAAGGGAGTCTCTTGAGGGCCCCAGAAGCCAGTATTGGGCTTCCTGGCCTGTCTGAGATAAGTTCCATCCTTGTAGCCTGGAGCTGCAACTTCCTGAGCTTGAGCCCCCCACAACCCTGGCTCTAGGTCTTCTGGCTCCTGGCAGGAGGAAGCAGAGGCTGAGATTGTCAGTGTTTCAGCAAGAAATGGACCAGGGACTGCCTCTCTCCCAAGGTAAGATCCTGAACACCACCTTTGGCCACCCTCTCTTGCCCTCTAGAGAGGCTGATGAGGTCTGAGAGAGGGCTTTTGTGAGCCTGGTAACTTACCATGGTTTCTTTTTAAATTCTCTAGCAGAGCCTCGTGGGAATGCCAGTGCCTCCTCCCTCACCAGGTGCTGTTGCCTATCCTGGGGTTGGTGGAAAGGCCAGGAGAGGGAGGTATTGATTGGGATGGAATCTGGCCATACTGATCTCTGCAAGTTTTAGCTTTCTGGCATCATGGCTCTGTTGTAAGAGATGAGAGCCCCAGGGCAGATGGGGGAATTCCCTTGAAAATTGGGCCTTAGATACCTAACTTTCTTCTGTGCCTCCTCCCTCCCACCAGCTCCCTCAGTTTGAACTTTGCCACACCTCTCCAGCCACAGTCAGTACAGAGGCCTGGCTTGGCTCGCAGACCTCCTACCCGCCGAGCTGTAGATGTGGGTGCATTTTTGCAGGATCTGCGAGATACTTCTTTGGCCTTGGCTTCTCCAGGTAAGGCTGAGATTTCCCTCTCCCACCCCCCGCCCCCCCGAAGGAGGTGCTGCTGAGTCCAGGATTACTCCTCTCTCTGTCAGGTCAAGGACAGTGAGCAAGCTTGCTAGTAGATCTATGAGGAGTTCCTGCTTTCTTTCTCCAACGCCCATGTTTTAGTGGGGTCCCAATCTTGGGCCCAGTATCTTCTAAAATCCCATATTCCTGAGAAGCTACAGGGCTGAGGGTAGGAAAGGTGTGGTGTGGTGGCTGGAGCTTCTTGGGAGATAGATAAAGGTCAGGTTTCAGGAGCAGCTGGCCAGTCAGGACTGACCAGGCAGCCTGATTCCAGGAAACAAGTCAAGTTCACTAGATAGATTAAGAGGAGGGTTCTTAGTAGAGTGAGAAGTGTAGAGGCATAGGTGAGCAGTTTTGGTGAGACAAGCTGTGGAGGGTGGGAATGCCAGGCTAAGAAGCAGGAAGGTAAGCAAAGAGAGCTGTGGAAGGAGGATAAGTCTTAGAGTACTAGGTAATTTTTTCTGAAGGCCACCTGGGGCAGACTCATGGGGTCCGCTGCCCAGGCCCTGGTGACTGGTTAGCAGCAGATGGGCCTGGAAAACAGAGTGTCAACTGGCCTTTCATTTCCAGGTGACAGCCTCAGAACCCCTGTTGCCACCCTGCCAACGGATACCGTGTTGGAGGACACTCAGCCTTTCTCCCAGCCCTTGGTTGGCCATTCCTCCAGTGTGTACCACTCCCTGCCCTTTCTCTCTCACACTGAGGCTGAAAATGCTGAGAGGGCTGTCAGTCATAGGACACAGAGCAGTGGGTCTAGGCTGCAGAACCACAGTGAGTATGTGGGGCACGTGGCCCAGAGCTAAGCCTTGGATGAAAACTGGCACTGGTGCTTTTCCCTCCTCAGGCCTATATGTGTGCCCTACAGAGTCCCCTGGGTATTGGTTCCTCTTACATGTCAGAGCAGAGTTGATTTTGTACCAAGATACTCCAAACAAGTACCCCGGGTCTGCTTCTGGACATTTCTCCTCAGTGAGCTAGATTGGGTTTATTACACTACCCTTATTCTTCTCAGAGCTATAGCCTTGGGCTACTGCTTCTCAAACCTATATTCTCTCCCTTGATTCAGATCCTGGAAAACCAGCCCAACTTCTGTCAGGAAAGGCAAAGAAAGTTGATGTCCTTGCTGTGAGCTTCCCAAACAATAGTAGTGCTATCTCTGGAGAAGATGGAGTAGAGCCCTTACAGGATGGAGTTGGCGAGGAGGCAGAGGAAAGGATGGAGGAAAGTTTGAGTGTGAGTGAAGTGATGGGCTCAACAGGAACACAAGGTTCTGTCAGGACAGAAAAGTCTAAGGGACATGGAGAAATGACAGAAGCTCTTGAGGCCAAGGAGCCAGAAGGATCTTCAGAAGATGAAGACATCTCTGGCAGGACAGGTAAAGAGCCCAATGCAGGCACAAGGGAGTAAATGGTTGACTGTGTTCAGGTTAGCTGTGTTCAGTCTCTGAGGAGTTGTACCCTTAGGTTTTGTTTTTGGGCACAAGTGGTGTTGGGTCAGGGTCACTCTGATGGGCCCATTGTTTGACTGACCAGAGCTAGATGGGGCTCTTGAGGAACAGGACAAGGAACCTGTGGGCCTTAACAGTGGGTTGAGATAGTCAAGCCTGAGCCCCCTCTAATCCTGCACTTTCTCTACAGCAAGTCCAGAGTTGGCCTCCAGCACCACTGAGTCTCTTCAGGCCAGGCGACCTCAGTTTCTTGAGCCATCCCCACCGCCTAGCACTACAGTGTAAGATCCCATGACCCTGTAGTGCATGGACCTCTTGGGAAGGGGGCAGGCTTCTGAGCTAGGCACTGAGCACCAAAGAGTTATCCCCCTTCCTGTTGATATGCAGATGATCACTCAAGAGAGCACCCTGAGGTGGGCTGGGTGGGGCTCACTGAGTACACGTGTCATCCTAGTGCATGCTTCCAGGTTCTTAGAGGAACCTGGGTAGGGGAAGTGTCTAAGTCAGTATATAGTCAGAGAAGGCTTCCTGGGGGATGATTAGCAGAATGGGATAGGCCGCAACAGGCTGAGGGGAAAGAATGTCCATGCAAAGGCCTGAGGGTCAAGGGCCTGAGCAAGTACTAGCTTATACAATGAGTCTAGACTGGGACTCTGGGTCCAGACTGGAGGATCAGGGCCACAGGGAAAGACCAGGCCTCTGTGTGGCCCTCGGTCCCCACTGCCCCCCAGCAGATAGTTAGAGCTATTTGTCCAGGTTAGCCAAGTAGCACATGGGCCCTAGTCTTCACAGGAGCCAATAAGACTTGTTTTTGAGGCACACCTGGGTGGCTCAGTGGATTAAGCTTCTGCCTTCAGCTCAGGTCATGATCTGAGGGTCCTGGGATCAAGCTTTGCATTGGGCTCTCTGCTCAGCGGGGAGCCTGCTTCCCCCCACCTCTCTCCACCTGCCTCTCTGCCTACTTGTGATCTCTCTCTCTCAAATAAATTACATCTTAAAGAAAAAAAAAAGACTTGTTTTTGATTAGGAGCCTCTTTGGGCAGCATTTTAGCTAACTGTCCACTCCTGCCCCCAGCTTATCTTCAGAGCCTCTGGAGCCTCTATCGACCAGGCATCCCCCCAGGGCCCGAACCCATGGCCCCAGGCCCCGTCAAGATCCCCACAAGACTGGATTGAGCCACTATGTGAAACTCTTTAGCTTCTATGCTAAGATGCCCATGGAGAAGAAGGCTCTTGAGATGGTGGAGAAATGGTGAGTCCTGGACATGCAGGGTGGGAGAGGAGCCCCTCAGATCATCAATAGACTGTTGAGTCTTTTACCCCAACCCTTTTGGCAGCCTGGACAAGTATTTCCAGCATCTTTGTGATGACCTGGAGGTATTTTCTGCTCATGCTGGCCGCAAGACTGTGAGGCCAGAGGACCTGGAACTGCTGATGCGACGGTAAGTGGGCAGAAGCAGGGAGGTGCTGGGTGTGGGAGTGCTGGCCCTGATTCTGTCTCTATCCCCCTCTGCTACAGGCAGGGCCTGGTCAACGACCAAGTCTCCCTGCATGTGCTTGTGGAGCGGCATCTGCCCCTGGAGTACCGGCAGCTCCTCATCCCTTGTGCATTCAGTGGCAACTCTGTCTTCCCTGCCCAGTAGTGGCCAGGCCTCAACACCTGCCCAGTCCCTGCCTAGGGGACTGGTCCGCCTATTCCTCCCCACCTCCCCAGCATCAATAAAGTGTCACAAACAGAATGTGCTGTGTCTTGGTATATATCCTGGGGCCAGCCAGGCCAGGATCAATTCCCCGCCTTCCCTCCCCTCAACTCCCCAACATAACCTGGAGAACAGGTTCAGATAAATAATTTTATACTAAAAATCAGACTAAAAGTTTCAGCACTAAGGCTGCCCACAGTGGCCCTAGCTTGGGGGTTCCTGCTCTCGAGACCCCATGCGCCTGATGTCAGTCATCTGAAGCCGTTCCAAGGCAATCTTGAGCCATACCACAATGCCTTCTTCCTTCTCTTCACCCTCCTCAGGCAGTTCTGTCACGGGGAGCTGGAAGGCCCGGCTCAAGTAGCCATGTAGGGTCTGCTTATCTAGCCCGGGATCGATGTTCATCAGGGCTTCACGTAGCCTGGGTAGGGTTACTTCATCATAGCTACCACCACAAAGAAAGAGAGGTAGGCCTTGACCTCTCCTTTCTGCACCCCAGACCCCAAGGTTTCCTCTGCTGAACTTGAGTAGTATATAGTGCCCAGCAGCAAGCTCAGCAGTGCACAGGAAGACCCAAGGCCTTGAGATGCCACCCTGTGGCATAGGGACTTGCCTATAGCTAAGTGGGCCTAAGGGCTCAGGAGTTACTCACAGGTCTAGGCCCAGTTCCTGTTTTAGCTCCTGTAGGTATTCATCCTTTTCATCCATGTACTGTTCCCACAGCTTTTGTACAAAGGGCATACTCTGGCCCTCTTCATCCTGGGAGGGGCCACAAGGCAGGGTGAGAACACATTGGTTGGGGTCCAGCAGAGGCTAGGGCAGGGCTCGGCAAGTTCCTGGACAACCCCTGCCCAACACATACAGATGTAGAGGTGGGTACCTCTATAAATAGTGAGTGGTAGTTCAGCAAGTCTGCACTGCTGCTGTTGGGATGCCAGCCTCCTGCCTCCATCAACTCCTGAATTTTCTCTTCCTTCTTGAAGGGGAAGTTACTCTTGAGGACAGTGCTATTGGGAGACACAAGGGCCAAGAGACCTGGCTGAGGCCTGCTCACCCATCTTCCTGTACCCCTCTGCCAGCCCCACCAGTGCTCAAAAAGGACAAGTGTTGAGGCTGTGAGCCCTTCCTGCCAGGCTCCCCTTTCCCCTGCATATCTGGGAGCCTGGCCAGATGAAATGTTGGACAGGAGTTTGGATAGCTGGACCAGACTCTCACCTTAAGTTCTCCATGGTTATCACCCCCTCATTCTGATTGTCAGCATTTGTCATCTCCTTCAGCAGCTGTGCCACTGTCTCCTTTTGCTTGATGTATACACTCTCACTCCTCTATAGGGAAGGAAGCATTGACTAATTTGCTGCTTCCTGGAGTGGTAGCAATAGAGCTGGCCTATGACTGGGACAAAGGGAGGGCCAGCCCCAACCTCACCTTTCCCATCAAGACTGCATAGAACTGACTCATGACCTCATTAGAGCGGAAGAGCTTGATATTTTCAAAAATGGTGTAAGCCCAAGCCATGGCTTCACTAGGTCCAAAGCGATGCTCCAGGAAACTGAAGAAGAAATCTGGGAATTTCTCTTTCTGTAGGGTGGGAGATGACTGTTTGGTAAGACTGTTTGGTACCCCATGGTGGGTTGGCCCTTCTCTCTAATACCCCAGTGGAACCCCCTGGAAGACTCTAAAGGCCACACCAAGCCAAAATGGCCCATGACATCTGACCTCCTCAACAAGACGTTGTTTCCAGGCATCCTTAAGGAGGTTTATCACATCCTTCTTGCTTGGCTTCTTGTTCTCCACAAAGCCATCATATCGAAGGAAAGGAGGGATGGCTTCCCCATAGCCCTGGAAAGGAGAGTGTCAGTTCATCTCTGGGCCCAGGGAGAGCCCCAGATGGTTCCCCCAGAACCTCAAGTCTTAGCGGCAAGGCCTGGCTGTTCTGACTCTGGCCCCAAACCTCCTGAGCCCAGGGACCCCTACCAGACCAGGAAAGAAGTCTTTCTCCCGGAGCAGCCCCTCGCCAATCTCCTCCAGGAGTACATCCACCAGCTGGTCACTGTTCTTGCCCTCAGCCAGCTTTTGCCAGCGATCTGGGCCCCCAGCCACCACATCTGCATGTGGAAAGAGGGAGCTGGAGTTCAAATCACATCCTTGAGCTGTCCCTGGGAGTACAATGGCCATCATTACCTTCGCACTTGCTCCAATCAGGCCGTGGCGTAGAGGTACGCTGGATCTCCTGGAGCTCAGAATGAAACTGGTCCCGCTCTTTCAGTGTGGTCATGTGCAACTGCAGCAGTATTTCGTGCTCCTTGCAGACCTCTTCATAGTCACTTCTCAGGCTGTCCAGCTGTGGAACAGCTTGTTACCTACCTACATGACCCTACCTTGCCCTACCCGCCCACCAGTACCTATACCTGCTCCTGCAGATCCTTGTTGGTCTTCTCCTGCATTTCAAAGTCCCTCCTGGGCACCACATCTCCAAAGTTGGCCTTCATGGTGTTGAGTTCCATCTGCGTGCGGGTCAGGTCTTGCCGGGCCATCTTCAGAGCCAGTGTTAACTTCACGGGGTCCTCCCCCCAGATGCCTGCCAGAGTACCCGCCAGTTTGTGTTACCCTGGCTCTTGAGCCTGTAGCCCAGGGAAGGTTTAGAGTGTCCCTCAGGGCCTGGTCCCAGATCCTTTTCTCCCTGATTGGGAAGCCCTGGGTCTTTCCCAGAGCGCTAACAGCTTAGAACTTCAGGCTTAAATAGAGAAGCCCAGGACAATGGGTACCAGGCCTGTCCTGCTCTCAGGGAGTCCAGGCTGTCCCAGCAGGCCACAATTGCTTCCTACTTAAACAATGAGTCTATGATTCTCAGTCCAGCTCAAAAGATCCATAGACCCGGGCAGCAGCAGGAACATCCCCACCTTGTGAATGGGCATGGATGAACAGACATTAAGAGAGTTGAATGAATAGGGATGAGTGGCGAGACTCCTCTCTAGTACCTCCTCAGTGGAGAGAAACCACCTCAGGCTTACCTGGGGACTGGGCTAGTGACATGTCCTCCCTCTGGTACCGCAGCTCATTCAGGTCTGCAATGAGGATCTTGCGGGCATCTCGCTCACTGAGGTAGCGCAGGTACTCCTCAGCTAAATTCTTTCTCAGTTTGGATACCTGTTGGGAAGGTGGCTGTGAGGTCAGGGGCTATACATAGCTAGCCATCAAAGGGCATGGGATGGGTGCTGAGTGGCCCCATCAGGGCCTGGAAACAAGAAAGGTGGAGGGAGAAGGAGACAAGGTGGTTGCTCAGTATATCAATCCAGGCAGAAGGGTAGAGAGTTAGGGAGTCACCTTAGTGCCCAGGGCCTCAGATCACCCCTGGAGTGGGGGCAGCAGGAATTCAGGGAGTTGGTCACCACACTACTCCCGTTCACCTCGCTCTGCAATGAGATCTTCTCCTCGTTCTTTTTGTCAATGAGTTTTAGCAAATTCATCTTCTCTCTCTTCAGCATGGAGATTTCATATCTCTCCTCAGCCCTCATGGCCAGGATTCTCTCATTGCAGTCCTCATTCACAGTGACAAGCTTGGCCTTCAGGGGCTCCAGAGCCCGAATCTTCTCCCTCTGGTGGGCTAGGCAGGGACAGGTGGGAGAGTCCCTTTGGGACCATAGAAAACAGTCAGGAGACACTGATCCTAAGGTCACAGTGAATGGCTATGTCTTGCAAACTCCAGGAGTCTACGCATATGCCTTGTTCAAAGCATGGACCCTGTTTAATGCCTTCCTGCATCTGCCTTCCCCCACCCCCGGGTTTTCGTTTTTTTTTTTTCTGCATTTGCTTTTAAACCAAAAACAGAGTCTGTCTGAGGAATGGGGTTTCATCTATGCCCTTTCTCCCTATAGCCTTTAGTCCAGCAGCTGTACCATGCCCAGAACCTCCCGTGTCTGACTGGGGAGGCTCATCACTTCCCAGAGATACTCACTCCCTCCTGGGCTTTACTCTCAATAGTAAAGTTGATTTCTTTCCATCAGATACTGCCTTACCATGTTTCCCAAGGACAGGAGGTAGTCAGGTGCTCTTATCACACAGGACAGTATAAGCAAAAAAGCTGAGCAACACCTGGTGACCTCAAGACCCAATTAGTAGCTGCCCCAATACTTCTGCACAGCCCCAGTAAGGTCAGAGTGGGATCTTCTCCATGCCCTCCAGACTGGATCCGGGCACAGAGACTGCAGTCTTACCCAGCATCACCTCATACGCATTCTTGATGGAGGACAGCAATGGCTTGTATGTTTTAAAGTCCTCTATGAAGAACTCAAAGATTTCTCTGTAAGGCTGGCAAGAAAAGGGGACCTGTCACCTCCTGGCCTATAGCTGCCACGCTTTTTTTTTTTTTTAAGATTTTATTTATTTATTTGACAGATCACAAGTAGGCAGAGAGGCAGGCAGAGAGAGAGGAAGGGAAGCAGGCTCCCTGCTGAGCAGAGAGCCCAATGCAGGGCTCGATCCCAGGACTCTGGGATCATGACCTGAGCCGAAGGCAGAGGCTTTAACCCACTGAGCCACCCAGGCGCCCCTAGCTGCCACTCTCTTAAGCTTAGAAGTATTGTAGTATGAAGCTGCAAGGTCACCCATATTCAAACAAATCCCCCAGGGCACCACCTGGGTCTCTCAGTGCCAGGAAGCTGAGGGGCAACTCTTTCCCTCTCAACTGTTCTCTGGAGGTCTCTCCTGGTACTATCTCTGAAGTCTGGCAAATGACCTGGGTCAGGGTCACCCCACTCTGGCTCTCCAGGCAGCCAGCCTTCTCCAAGCCCTGTGCCTTAGTTGGCCTCTTGCCTCTTGCTATCTTATAGACCTGTGGAGGCAGGAGGAGATCAAATGCCCCAGCCTTGTATTCTGACCAAACAGAGGTGTGATTTCCTGTTCCATTTGGACACAGAAGTTTTTGGAGACAGCATTATGTACTGGAATTAGCACAGGTTCTGGAATCAGCCATGAGCTTGTATCCCAGCCCCACCACTTCAAAGCTATATGTCTTCTCTGAAGTTCTGCTTCCTTGATGAAGTGCCCTCAGACTTGAGGTTGCATTCAAGGTCCCATTCAGGGCCTGGCACACAGATGACACTCAGCAAATGCTTCTGTCAGTAACTAAGTCAGAAGTGAGGGATTCCCTGTCATCATCCTTGTTTGAGCACGAATTTGGTGATTTTCTCCTTAATATGTATTAGAATCTACTCTGCATCTAGGTTTTTCTAGGTGTCTGGGCTAAGCTCCTCAAGCTTGGTTCTGTCATCCCTAGGCTGTTGAACACTGTGTGACCCCTTCTTGTCCAACTGCCAGGATTCAGGCTCCATTGATTGATGTCCAACAACCCATGCTAGTCACTGAAGATCACAGAGCTGAAAGGACCGGAAACAGCATTCAGTCTAGTACCTGACTCAGCTGTGGAAAATCAAACCTCAGGAGAATTTTGATTTTATACTGGCAGCTTTGCCTGCTCACTAACTTTGTCATAGATCACGTTCCCCTTACCAGGAATGGGGAACCCAAAGAGCTGGGAGAGGCTGGTCTCTCCTTTTTTTTTTTTTAAGATTTTATTTATTTCTGGGGCACCTGGGTGGCTCAGTGGGTTAAAGCCTCTGCCTTCGGCTCAGGTCATGATCCCAGGGTCCTGGGATCGAGCCCCACATCAGGCTCTGTGCTCAGCAGAGAGCCTGCTTTCTCCTCTCTCTTTCTGCCTGCCTCTCTGCCTACCTGTGATCTCTGTCTGTCAAAGAAATAAATAAAATCTTTTTTTTTAAAGATTTTATTTATTTCTTTGACAGAGGGAGACACAGCAAGAGAGGGAACACAAGCAGGTGGAGGGGGAGAGGGAGAAGCAGGCTTCCTGCTGAACAGGGAGCCCAATGGGCTCGATCCCAGAACCCTGGGAACATGAACTGAGGCCAAAGGCAGACGCTTAAGGACTGAGCCACCCAGGTGTCCCGAGGCTGGTCTCTCCTGAAGTCTGAATTGCTCAGTCCTAGTGAGTAAGATTTCCTCCCACCTGTTCTCCCACCCTCCCAAAGTTATTCCGTGACTCTAACCTGCAGCCTCAGCTCCTGGGTAGAATCTGCGCTCAGGTCCAGCAGGAGGAGCTCCTTGCGCAGGTAGTTCTCTAGCTGCTCCAGGTACCTCGGCTTAGTAATGCCCAGGGGCTGCTTCTGCCAGCTACTGCAGGGGATGGTGGGATGAGATGTGATGGGCACCCCACAGGGCTCTTGCATCATTATTCTGGGGCAGCACACACTCCCACTCTATCTCTGGATCCAATGTTGGGTCCATCCATCCATACCAGCCCATCCACCACGGGGCTGACCCCAGCTTACCCTGCTCGTTTCCGATAATCATATGAACAGGGCTTTCGATTATGCAGAATGGTCTGACTAGTGGTGTATGTGGGCCATGGGGACAGTTGGTCACCAATGGAGAACTGACAGGACTGCAGGAAGAGACAGGTGGGGTTACCATGACAACACTTCTTCCTTTCCTAATGCTCCTCTCCATCCTCCTCCCTCTACTTTTTTTTTTTTTAGATTGATTTATTTGAGAGAGAGAGAGAGTGAGCACGCATGCATGTGCATGCATGGGGGAAGGCACAGGGAAAGAATCTCTAGCAGACCCTTGCTGAGCACAGAGCCCATGTGGGGCTCGATCCCACCACCCCGAGATCATGAAACCAAGAGTTGGAAACTCAAACAACTGAGCCACCCAGGAGCCCTTACTCTATTTTTTTAAAAAGATTTTATTTATTTATTTGACAGACAGAGATCACAAGTAGACAGAGAGGCAGGCACAGAGAGAGAGGGAAGCAGGCTCCCTGCTGAGCAGAGAGTCCGATGCGGGACTCGATCCCAGGACCCTCAGATTATGACCTGAGCCGAAGGCAGCGGCTTAACCCAATGAGCCACCCAGGCACCCACTCTATTTTTTTTTTTTAAAGATTTTATTTACTTATTTGAGAGAGAGAGCACGTACACGCATGGGAAAGTCAGATGGGGAAGGAAAGGGAGAGAGAAAATCTCAAGCAGACTCCACGCCAAGTATGGAACTGGATGCAGGGCTCAATCCCATGATACTGAGACCATGACCTGAGCCAAAACCAAGGCTCACTTAACTTAACAAGTCAGACAATTAATTGGGCCACCCATGAACCCCACCTCCCTCTATTCTTGATTTCCCCCCCCAACATCTCTCTCTTTTTTAAGTAGGCTCCACACCCAACATGGGGTTTGAACTCATGGCCCTGAGATCAAGAGTTACATGTCCCACCAACTGAGTGAGCCAGGTACCCCTCCCCAACATCTCTTAATATAGTTCATAGTGAAGACCATGGGCCCTAGAGGTAGAGTTTAGGTTAAAAAGCCAGATATCCCTTATTGGCTGTGTGACCACAGGTTTAACTGCTCTGAACCTCAGTCTCTGCATTTGTAAAATGGGGATGGTTTTAGTTCCCATTGCATTATATTAACGTGAGGATGCAGTAAGAAAACATGAAGTTGGTTTATGCTGACTCAGACACCTCCTTGGAACTCAGTAAAGGTGAGCTATCCTTCTCTTCTGTAGCTATGTCAGTGGGTATTGGATATCTGTACCATGAAAACAGATGTGAGTACCAATCCGTGCCAGCCCTTGCCCCACAGCACAGTCCAGTGGAAGACAGAGGAGGGCAGGTCCAGCCCTGTGCCTGGACTGACACTCAGATAGGACTGCAGAGATGCAGCAGGGGTAGCTATGGACCCTAGGAAGAGACTAAGCTGTACCCCCTGAGGGGGGAAGGTGGGTGGGAGTGTCCTGAAGCAGTGGGATCTGATTTTGAACCTTGAGAAGGGGTAGGGAGTGGAAGCAGTTAATATGTATAGGCTGTTTTATTTTTTTTTAAAGATTTTATTTATGTATTTGAGAGAGAGAGAGAAAGAAACGGAGATAGCAACAGAGATAGTGAGAGGGAACACAAGTGGGGAGGAGAGGGAGAAGTAGGCTCCCTGCTGAGTAGGGAGCCCAATGCAGGGCTCAATCCCAGGACCCTGGGATCATGACCTGAGCCGAAGGCAGACGCTTAACGGAGGGTGCCACTCAGGTGCCCAATGGGCTGGTTTTTTTTTTTTTTTTTAAATCTTTTAGTGAAATACTCAAAACTTAGGGGGAAAAAATGAGCCTCTGACCCAGCGAATCTCACCTCTATAGTTCATCCATTCAGTCATCCATTTGTTTGTCAGACATTCCTGGAGCCATAGTACCTTCTCAACCTGCTGGGTTCTAGGGACATGAAGGAAGCCGGGGGTATGATGGAGGTGGGATGACAAATGAACTGATGATCGCAAGTCAGTGGGTAGTGACTAAAGCCAATGCAGATTACCAGGAGGGGACAAGACTTGATTGGAAGGGACCAGGGGAAGCTAATCATTTTGTAGGAGGTGGTGATGTCTGTGATGTTCATTCAGTACATAAGAGTACTATATGAGAGGAGCTGAGGTCATTTGGGAGAGGATATGTGTGTCAGGGTTAGAGGTGGGGTGCAAAGGCATCCTGGGTAGCACCAACACCTCAGGGAAAGGGCAGGTGGTTTAAAGAGCTAGGAATAGGGATGAATGCCCAAGGACAGCAGGCTGCCTGAGGCTGGGACCTGGGGTGGCCAGTGTGGATGGAGACAGGGATGGAGCAGCAGCTTTATGCAGAGGGGCAGTCCTCAAAGCCTTATGACTGTGAAAAAATTGGAAAATTCCTAAATGTCTAGAAATTAGAAAACTCCTAAGTGTCTAAAAATAGAAGCAGTCATGAAACGATTACATAAAGGCCTAACACAGAAATATGCTAATGCCATATTTCTAAGGGTTAAGTAAAGCCTGGAATTAGGGAATAAGCACAACTAGGTAAAAATGGATGTCCAGAAGAGACAGAAGAAATAACCTAAAAGGTTACCAGCAATTATTATCCTCTAATGATAGGCCATTAGGTAGTTATTTTTCTGTAATTGAACATTTTTCAAATTTTCTACAATGCACAAAAATTACTTTCCAATTTAAAAGAAAATTGGGGGTGCCTGGCTGGCTCAATTGGTAGCCCGTGAGACTCTTGATTTTAGCATTGTGAGTTCAAGCCCCATGTTGGGGTGTAGAGATTATTTAAAAACAAAATCTTTAATAAAGAAAGAAAGAAAATAAAAGAAAATTGAATTAGAATTCAATGTTGCATTCAATATAAAAGCCCTCTTTGTACCTCTTAAGTATTTGGAAATTTAATAAGAAATTCCTATTTTTCTTGACCCGTTAACTTCTTAGAATACAACATATTATAGAAATAATGTTGGGGTGTCTGGTTGGCTCAGTTGGGGGAGCATGGGATTCTTGATATCAGGGTCGTAAGTTCAAGTCCTGCATTGGGTGTAGAGATTACTAAAAATAAATAAAAAAAAAAAGGATGTTAAAATTTCATGTTCAAAATGTTTGGGACATGGTCAGAGCAGCACTCACAAGGTATTTATTTTATTTTTTTAATTTTAAAAAAATTTGAAGTTATTTATTTATTTAATTTTAAGTAGGTTCCACACAATGCTAAGATCAAGACCTGAGCTCTGACAAGAGTAAGATGCGTAATAGACTGAGCTTCCCAGGCACCCCTTTATATAGGTAACCTCTACCCCCAATGTGGGGGGTCGAACCCATGACCTTGAGATGAAGAGTAGTCTGTTCTACCGACTGAGCCCGCCAAGTACCCTGGTATGAATGTATTTATTTATTTATTAAAAAATTTTAAAAATTTTTATTTATTTGACAGAGAGAGAGAGAAAACACAAGCAGGAGCAGCAGGCACAGGGAGAGGGAGAAGCAGGCTCCCCACTGAGCTGGGAGCCTGATTGCAGGGGCAGGAGGGGTGGGGGGAGCTCCATCCCAGGATCCTAGGATCATGATCTGAGCCCAAGGCAGATGTTTAACTGACTGAGTACCTGGGGTGCCGACCCTGGTATTTATTTTAATTGCTTAAAATACTTCTGCTATTAGAAAAGAAAGCTTTAAGTTTTCTTCCTGTTTGTAAAGAGATATGGGGTCACCCGGATGGCTCAGTCAGTTAAGTGCCTGACTCTTGATTTCAGCTCAGGTCATGATCTCAGCGTGGTGGGATTGAGCCTCCACAGCCCCTTGCCTTGTCCCAGGCTCTGCACTAAGTGCAGAGTCTGCTTGTCCCTCTCTCTCTGTTCCTCTCCCCATTTGTCCATTCTCTAATTAAAAACAGAAAACAAAAAACAAAGATGGGTGGCTCTGGCAGTTAAGGATGTGCCTTCGGCTCAGGTCATGATCCCAGGGTCCTGGGATCAAGTCCTATGTCGGGCTCCCTGCTTAGTGGGAGCCTGCTTCTCCCTCTCCTCCCTGAATCTGCTCTCTCTTGCTATCTCCATCACTATCTGTCTTTCTCTCAAATAAATAAATAAAATCTTTTAAAAGATAAATAAAAGTATAAAAAATAAATAAAAAATAAATAAAAGTATAAATAGACAAATTAGAAAAAAGAGAAAAGTCAAACTTAAAAATCAAACCAGAAATTTATAGCAGCAATGTCCACAGTAGCCAAACTAGGAAAGAACCTAGATGTCCATCAACAGATGAATGGATAAAGAAGATGTGGTATATATATACAATGGAATACTCTGCAGCCATCAAAAGAAACGAAATCTTGCCATTTGCAACACATGGATGGAACTAGAGGGTATTATCCTGAGCGAAATAAGTCATTCGGAGAAAGACAATTATCTCTCTGTTATGAGGAATTTGAGAGGCAGCGTGGGGGTATATGGAAGGAAAAAATGAAACAAGATGGGTTCGGGAGGGAGACAAACCATAAGAGACTCTTAATCTCAGGAAACAAACTGAGGGTTGCTGGGGGGTGTGGGGATAGGGATAGGGTAGCTGGATTATGGACATGGGTGGGGGAATTGTGCTATGGTGAGTGCTGTGAAATGTGTAAGCCTGATGATTCACAGACCTGTAGCCCTGGAGTAAATAATACATTATATGTTTAAAAAAATTAAAAATTTAAAAAAAAATTTTTAAATCAAACCAGAAAAAAAAGTTTTTGAAATTTGTCAAAATTGATGTGACTTTTTTTTTTTTTGGATGTGATTTTTTTTTAAAAGATTTTACATATTTATCTGACAGAGTTCACAAGTAGGCAGAGAGGCAGGCAGAGAGAGAGAGAGAAGGAAGCAGGCTCCCCACTAAGCAGAGAGCCCGAAGGAGGGGCTCTATCACCAGGACCCTGGGATCATGACCTGAGGTGAATGAAGGCAGAGGCTTTAACCCACTGAGCCACCCACGCGCCCCTGGATGTGATTTTTATAAAAGTGCCAAGTAACTCTGAAAGACAGCTGGGAATTTGTCAAATAAGCACCTGACCCTAGCGAATTAATATGTTTTTCAGACTTTCAAACGCCAGTCCTTGTGTTCGGTCTGCCCTTTCTGTGGAAAGAAAACGTGGTCACCCTACATGAACTCCTGGGCAAATGCGGCTTCCAGGCCTTGGTTATCATTATGAGCTGGCCTCCACCAGTCGGTGGGCGTGAAGAGGTGTTCCCGGACGCCCCATGATCTCTGCTTCTCCTTGCAGGTGGAAACGGGAAGGGAGGCCACGGGAGCGAAAAGGGGTTGCAGGGCGGCTTCAGGGAACAATGCCCCCTGGTGGTTAAAAATGGCGGTATTGCGGTTGCACGAAAGGGCTGGGACCCAGCTACACTGCGTGGGTGGCAGATGAGTGGAGTGGGGAACATGTGCCCCAAGTCCTCCGGTGTTCTGGAGCCCTGGCCCCGCGCTTGGTCTCCACGAAGAGTTGCACTGACCCCCTTTCCCTCTCTGGAGTCGGGATCCCCATATTGGGAGTCTCCAGTCTAACAATGTGTGGGGCTCATGTGTCCCCAAATTACCCATACAGGACACACACAAAGAAAACCACCACACAGCCCATAAAGCTCCACTGTGAGCTGGAGTTATAAGTTTGCTAAACTGTTTTTTCAAAAAAGTAAAAAAAAAAAAAATAGGGGCGCCTAGGTGGCTCTGGGTTAAAGCCTCTGACTTCCTCTCAGGTCATGATCCCAGGGTCCTGGGATTGAGCCCATCATCTGACTCTCCGCTCAGTGGGGAGCCTGCTTCCCCCCTCCCACCCCCACCCCGGCCCGCCCCGCCTGCCTCTCTGCTTACTTGTGATCTCTGTCTGTCAAATAAATAAAATCTTTAAAAAATTTTAAAAAATGTGTTTCTTGGGGCGCCTGGGTGGCTCAGTGGGTTAAAGCCTCTGCCTTTGGCTCAGGTCATGATCCCAGGATCCTGGGATAGAGTCCCGCATTGGGCTCTCTGCTTTGCAGGGAGCCTGCTTCCTCCTCCCTCTCTGCCTGCCTCTCTGCCTACTTGTGATCTCTGTCTGTCAAATAAATAAATAAAATCTTTTAAAAAATGTGTTTCTTCATTTGATTCCAATAATGGCTGTTTGCTAATTAAATAATTACAATCCTATGATCATATCAACAAAAACCCAAAAGTACTTAATGAGACAGCATTCATTTTTTAAAAAAGTAAGCTCTTCATCCAGTCTGGGGCTTGAACTCACCACCCAGAGATCAAGAGTCACATGCTCTACCGACTAAGCCAGCCAGGTGCCCAAGATAGAGACAGCATTCATTTTTATATAAAAACTTAAAAGAACAGGAATGGAGGAAGGACATTTCCTGAGGCTAGGAGAGTCTTTGCTTCCAACCCAGAGCCAGCAACACGAAGTGGGAACATCCCTTCACTCCTGCCTTCACTTATCCACTCACAGCATTATGGAGCTCTCAACATATGCCTACCACTCAAGAATCCTATGAGGAACCAGGGCCATACATAAAAAAAGATACAGTCACAGCCCTGAAGGACCTTGGCAGATCTGTGACCATCCCAGCACCTAGCATAATGCCTGGCACATGTCAGGCTGAATGGAAAAATGAGATCCATTCCAGAATGCTGAGCTGCAGGGAAAGCATATCCATGGACATCAGTTGCATCTCTCTCTGCTAGAAGAGGTCTGGACAGGCTTTTCAGGTGAGCTGCAGCCAGTGTGCACACACCTACCTCAGAGCCTGATGGGTTTGGCCTCCATGAGCTGCACTCCCTTAACTGGGGAGAAGCCATTCTGGGAGACGTGTTTCAGATGCATGGTGCTTTTGGGTTGCAGAGAGGGAGACAGATAGGGTCTGAGAATTGACATTAGGGTTTCTGACAAGACATTGGCACTAACCAGCGTCTTCTGTTTCTGAGAAAGCTTGCAATTCTGAGCGTTCTTGATTTCTGTGAGGAAGGAGTCATCTATGGTCCCTCCTGAAGTCCGCATGTGTGTTCTGCACAGAAAAGGGGAAGACAGTGGTAGGTGACAGAGCCCTGAGCCCTGAGTGGGAATAGTACCTCCACCCTTCCTAGATCTACAAGAGAGATGGCCTCTTCTCTCTGTTGCAGATCTAGGTTCTGGGTCTTCCCAGTACTGCCTACAGATTCCCAGAGATGCTGCCAACAAGCTCCTGACCCTGGGCCCAAAACATTTCCCTATATTCCCGGAAACCTTCTCATGCTGAGAATCTCACCAATTCCCCAATTCCTGCAGTGACAGGAAAGCCTCACCATGAGCCCACAAAACTCTGTGGGCTTACACTTTCATTCAGTATTCAGATGAGTTTCATGTTTGTGACATTCTGGGGGTGTCATACCAAAGGCAGGTGCTATAGGACAAGAAGCACAGGGCCAGGAGCTGTTGTGCCAGTCCCTATCTTGCACATACTTACTGGCTGAAGGGCATGGAGCCGACATCTGGGGTTCCAATAGGAACCCCGGGGCAAGTCATTTAACCTCTCTCAGCCTAGTTTGCTCATAAGGAAACGGAGACAAGTTTCTTTCTTTCTTTCTTTCTTTCTTTCTTTCTTTCTTTCTTTCTTTCTTTTTTTAAGATTTTCTTTATTTGAGGGAGAGAGAGAGAGCACATATGAGCAAGCATGAGCAAGGGGGAGAGGCAGAGGGAGAAGCACACTCCCCACTGAGCAAGGAGCCCGTATACGGGATTGATCCTGGGACTCGATCCTGGGACTCTGGGATCATTACCCGAGCCAAAGGCATATGCTCATCTGACTGAGCCACCCAGGCACCCTGGGAAATACAGAATTTGAAAGTCCCTTTTAAGAGGATCTGCTGAAATATTTATAGTACTAAGGTCTGGCCTATCCTTCATCATCCTGGCCCTGCTCTAAGGGGAGCTGGAGGAGGACACCCATACTGTGCCTCTAAGGGAAAGAGCTTGGCCCAGTATACATTACTAAATACTGGTGAAGAATATGGACAGGAATCAATGATATTATGTATTGCTACCAAATTCAGCCTCAGCAATTACATTCTTCTTCTTCTTCTTTCTTAAGATTTTATTTTTAAGTAATCCCTACAGCTAATGTGGGGCCCAAACTCACAAGTTGGAGATCAAAAATCACATACTCCACCAACCAAGCCAACCTGGTACCCCCATTATGCTTCCTTCTTAAAATAGATGCACATTTATTCTCCTGAATCGGTTTCATATCCCTCTCAAACATGACTGTATTTTCCTATCATTCCTGTGCTGGGTAATTATACTCTTTCTCAAGGCTGTTGTATGGTTCTTGTAGATTCATTTTAGCTCTGGCAAATAATTTACTTTTTTTTTTTTTAAGAGAGGGAGGAGAGGAGGGACAGAGAGAGAATCTTAAGCAGTCTACATGCCCAGCACAGAACTGATACGGGGTGGATCCCACAACCCCAAAAATCATGATCTGCGCCGAAATCAAGAGTCAGACACTCAACCAATTGAGCCACCCAGGCGCCCCTCCTGACTTTTGTAGGCTTTCTTTATTGGGGCAGCAAACCTTGAAGGATTAAAGTTTAGGTGAGATCAGGTTTTTACATTGGTACTGATTAGAAGGGAGAAACTATATTCATTGAACACTTGCTGAATACTTAGTATATGCAAGAGCTGCAATGACAGCTTTACTTATTCTGCCTAAGTTTTCCCAACAATGTGAAATGGGTTGGATCCATCCCCATGTCTGAGATACAGAAGCAGAAGCCTAAGACTTTTTTTTTTTAAGGTTTTATTTATTTATTTTTTGACAGACAGAGATCACAAGCAGGCAGAGAGGCAGGCAGAGAGAAAGGGAGAAGCAGGCTCCCTGCTGAGCAGAGAGTGGGATGCGGGGCTCGATCCCAGGACTCTGAGATCATGACCTGAGCTGAAGGCAGAGGCTTAACCCACTGAGCCACTCAGGTGACCCGAGGCCTGGGACTTAGACTTCTCTGGGTTCCCAAAGCTAGAAAGATATTTAGCCAAATTAAAAAAATTTTTTTAATTAAAAAAAAGATTTTATTTATTCATTTGAAACAGAGAGATAGAGATAAAGATAGAGAGACCATGAGCAGGGGGAGGGGTAGAGGGAGAAGGAGAAGCCAACTCCCCACGGAGCAGGTAGCCCCACCTGGGGCTGATCGCAGGACCGGGAGATCATGATCTCAGCCGAAGACAGATGCTCAACCACCTGAGCCACTCAGGCGCCCCAAATTTCTGTTTTAATATGTACACTTTGTGGCTTTCCTGGCTAATAGAGCTTGTTGTTATATTTTGCAGTGCCCAGAGGCTGCAATCCCTGAATAGACAGCGATTCGACAAGCCATAAACCAATGGGTGAAGAGGCAGTTTATCCCTGTGGCTAAGAGCTCAGGTTCAGAGGTCTTACACGGCTGGGTTCAAATCCCAGCTCCACCACTTATAAACGTAAAACACATGATCTCTCCAGGCTTCTACTCACTTGTAAAACGGAGATATTACTACCTCATAGAGTTGTGAGGTTAAATGTGCCATATATAAAGCACTTGGCACATAATATATGCTTAACACATGCTGGCTCTTACTAATGATAAAGGGCGCCGGCCCTTTTGCTAGCGTGTAATGTCCTCAGAGGGCTAAGTTAGCCCGGATTCAGTTTCTGCACCACAGATCCTGTGGGGCCTGAAGCCTTGGACAAATGGACAGAGGCATTTCTCTTTCTGGAAGCTCTCAAACCCTCCTCTCTATCCTCAGTCCGGCCAGTGCCTACCTCGATGTGGTCGCGAAGCTGGAGGACCGCGGCTTCGGGAAGGCCATGACCCTCAGGCAGCCGGGCAGCCCGCATCCGCGGCGGGAGAGGCTGTGGTAGTGTACAGCCCGTCGCTATGGCGACCAGGCCCCAGCATCCCAGCGGCTGGGGCGGGGTCACGGTTGTGCCACACCCCCGCTCCCCGAGCCGGCAGGCTGGGAGGGAAGCCAATTAGCAAAGGTGGCCTCAGACCCGGGAGTAGGGTCCCCTCGGTCAATCACTACAGTGGATTTGACTCTAGCTATCAGAACTGAGGCGGGGTGATAAACAGAGGTTATGAGGGTGGACGGCGAACTGAGGGCCTGGATCCGCCTTGCCAGCGGGAATTGTAGTTTTTGGTTTCCCGAAGTCTCGCCGAACAGGCCTATGACTGAGCAGATATGTACTACATCTCCCAAAGTTCCCTACGAGCCCGGGTTGTCCCGCCTCTGGAAAGCTCTGCATTGTGGGATATGGAGTCCTCAATGTGGCGAAGGCTGGCAATGTCCAAAGAGAGGTGTCGGACTCGGACTCGGTTTCCCTGCGGCCTCTGTAGGCTCGTCGGCCATTGGCTGAGCGGGGAGGATCTGGTCCCGCTCCTCCCCGCCCCCAGTGACACAATAGCAGCTCCCTCCAAGATGGCGGCGGCGACGGTGGACCCGGGAGCTGGGAGCCCGCAGGCTGGAGATTCCTCTGGTGGGGGCGCTGGGGGCGGGCTGCCGTCCCCGGGGGAGCAGGAGCTGAGCCGGCGCCTTCAGCGCCTGTACCCAGCGGTCAACCAGCATGAGACGCCACTGCCGCGCTCTTGGAGCCCCAAGGACAAGTACAACTACATCGGCCTCTCCCAGGGCAACCTCCGCGTCCACTACAAAGGTATCGGCCTCTTCTACCCAGGGAGGTTGGGGGATGACCGGAGCATTTGCCGGGCACCTGTGCTGCCCGACCCCTGCCATATCACGTCCCTTCCCTGGCCTGGGTGCTCCAGGTTAGGCCTTGGCCCCTGCGGGGTGTCCACGGTGTTGAGGCTGACCAGGCCGAGGGTCGACTCTCTAGACTGCTGTGCCCCTGAGACACCCGATGGCAAGAGAACTGCAACAGGTGTCCAAACCCAGTGCAGGGCTGGACCTTCCACCCGAGGGCCTTTTTGCTTATCCTGGGTAGCTCCAATTCCAGCTGGGCCTTTCATCACTGCTTAGTTTTGGGAGTGTCAGAAGAAGGGGGTGGTCACATCCCCTCCATTAGCCAGAGGCCTTTGGGCTTGCTCACCTGCCAGACATCACAGACAGAGATTGGAGTTCTTTATTAAAGTTAATGGGGATGGACTTCCAGAGCTGCCTCCTCCTCCCCTGATCTCCCAGGTGGGCTCTCTATATTCTGGAGAGACTGCCAGGAGCACTTGGGAATCTCTCACATGCATCCACATTGCCTGTACCCTCCTTTGGTTTGTATGGGAGAAAGTGTCTCTGGCAGGGCTGCTATTCACAGAAGGAAGTGAGCCAAAAGTGGGAGGCTTATGTGTTTGCTCAGTTGTTCTCTAGTTATTTCTTGAACTATGTAAGGGCTTCCTCTGGCCATGAAGGGGTGAAGTTGCCATGGAGCAGAAAAGAACAAGGCTTCTATCTGCATTTCTGCTGAAATTTCTTCCTTGCTCTCTCCTATTAGGTCATGGTAAAAATCACAAAGATGCTGCCTCAGTGCGTGCCACTCACCCCATACCTGCTGCCTGTGGCATTTATTACTTTGAGGTGAAGATTGTCAGCAAAGGAAGAGATGGGTAAGCCCCTTCTTACCATCTTCTTTTCCCCAGCACTGAACTGTTCCTTGTGGTCAGAGTTCGAGGTCTCCTGGTTGACACTTGTGACTGATGTGAGCTCCTGAGCTATGTGGGTCTGGGCTACAGAGGGTTGAATAGTGGGGCTGCCTCTGTTACCTGACTGTTGGTATGGCCTGGTTTAAGCGGCAGCTGTTGATGGCAAGTAGGTGCATTGCCATCAACAGGTAGAGGAGGGGACTTCTAAAGAGATTTAGTGATTACACTTCTAAAGTGATTATGTAATGAGATACCTCACAAGTCGGGGAAACCAGTAACAAGTTTACATTAACAATTCAGTATCCAGAATGGGATTTTCCCCACTGTCCTTTGGCATTTGTGACTTCCCTCCTTTCACACTCTTGCTGCATTCAGGGTTCTTTTTTATGGCATTTAGTCACATAGAGGCCTCTGTAGGCTTCAAAGGGATAGTAGAGTCTTCACAGCATTCATCATAGCTGTGGCAGCCACTGGCCTGTCATCTCAGGGTAAACAGTATGCACATGGTCAGAATCAGGTGACCTTGCTGCTCATAAACTTGTTTTTCAGTCCAGGGACTTGAACACCAGTTGGACCAGCTTTAAGAAGGTCCTCATTAAAGTCAGCATTAAGGAGGCTCCTTATTTTAGGGTGATCTAAGCACACACCTGGAAGTCAGAGGGGAGATTTCTCATTTTTCTTTTTTTCCCTTTTTCTCCTACTCTCTTTTTTCCCATTGATTGTGACATAGCAGTTGTTTAACTTATGAAATAACATGATTTCAGCTGTCTTGGAAAAGCTTTCCTCATTAGACCCTAGGTCTGATGTGGGAAGTTTGCCAACTACACCAGTGACCTTCGTGCCAACCCTGAATATGTATTCTTGAGCATTCAAAATACTTCCTCTCTCTTAGGGACTGCCCCTCTTGTGGTGCATGCAGAATGCCCAGCCAAGGGGCTGTGCTGGGGGAGGACTGCTGTAGTCAAGAGCTTTGCCTGCTTCTTCAGTGAAATTGTGTCATCCTTGCCTGGGATGGTTGTGTGGCCATGGGTAGAAGGCGCAGATTCAGTCTCTTTGTGCTATGGAGAGCTAGGCCAGCACCTAAGCTGCCTTTAACCCCGGGGTTCCATGATTCTGAAATTCTGATCATGGCATGCTATTACATCTTTCAACTTTTATCCTGTCTAGTTAATTTAAAGATAGGAAACATACTATTGGAGGGCTTTAAAGTTTCTATTTTCCCTTCCCATCATCTGATCAAAGCACAAAGTGCTTGAACTAGGGTGAATGAGAACGGCCTCTTTTTTTTTTTTTTTTTTTTTTTTTAAAGATTTTATTTATTTATTTGACAGAGAGAGAGAGAACACAAGTAGGCAGAGAGGCAGGCAGAGAGACAGGCAGGCAGGAGGAAGCAGGCTCCCTGCTGAGCAGAGAGCCCGATGCGGGACTCGATCCCAGGACTCCGAGATCATGACCCGAGCCGAAGGCAGCGGCTTAACCCACTGAGCCACCCAGGCGCCCGAGAACGGCCTCTTAAACAGTGCAGAAATAGTTTTGGTAGAGACTGAAATGGCAGTGGCTGGAGTCTCATATTGCCAAAGAGACCGAGGGGCATTACTTGGACTTTAGGGAGGAAAATCAATTGTTTTCTCTGTATTCCCAATCATAGATAACCGCTGAGCTAGTGAGAAAAGAGAATACTTTTTCAGAAGGGGAGTGTTTAAAGATTTTATTTATTTATTTGACAGAGAACGCAAGTAGGCAGAGAGGCAGGCAGAGAGAGAGAGAGAGAGAAGCAGGCTCTGCACTGAGCAGAAAACCCAATGCGGGGCTCGATCCCAGGACCCTGGGATCATGACCTGAGCCGAAGGCAGAGGCTTTAACCCACTGAGCCACCCAGGCGCCCCCAGAAGGGGAGTGTTTAAATGTAGAGACCTGAATTCCTTCAACTGGCTTTTCACATTTCAGTTGTAAGTGGATCTTGCTGGAAGAGGCCCTGTGTCTTGTTAGTTGTCCTTACTATAGTTTTTGCCTGCAGATTTAAAGAAAGTTGGGCATCTTCTATCAGTTTCTGTAGCCAGCATTTTTATATGTGTTAATATAACCAATAGGCTGACCTGGAAACCTCAGTTTTAACAAAGGCCTCACATCCTCTGTGTTTGTAGTGGCCTGCTTCACTTGACCACTGTCAGATAGCAAGTATATGAATGTCTTCTCGTGGCCTCTTTTTTTTTTTTTTTTTTAATATTTTATTTATTTATTTGACAGAGAGAGATCACAAGTAGACAGAGAGGCAGGCAGAGAGAGGGAGGGAAGTAGGCTCCCTGCTGAGCAGAGAGCCCGATGCGGGACTCGATTCCAGGACCCTGAGATCATGACCTGAGCCGAAGGCAGCGGCTTAACCCACTGAGCCACCCAGGCGCCCCGCCTCGTGGCCTCTTTATGGAATCCCTGAAAGCTGTCTCATGGCTAGAATGTAGCCAGATAGTGGGTTCGAGGAGGCAAATGGCAGAAAATGATCAGATCATTATTTGTTTCCCGTCAGTAGTGGAGGCGAGTTTCTAACCTAGGTTTGGTCTGTGACCCAGGTGTTAACCAGTTGTGTTGTATAGCTTTCCTGTATGCTTGAGTTCCAGCCTCACGGTGTCTCTGAAAAGTGGCTGGAGCAGATGATAATGTGTCTTTTTTTTTTTTTTTTTAAGATTTTATTTATTTATTTGAGAGAGAGAATGAGAGAGAGAGAGCATGAGAGGAGAGAGGTCAGCGGGAGAAGCAGACTCCCTGCTGAGCAGGGAGCCCGATGTGGGACTCAATCCTGGGACTCCAGGATCATGACCTGAGCCCAAGGCAGTTGCTTACCCAACTGAGCCACCCAGGCACCCCAACAATATGTCTTTAAATTTGTTTGTTTTTAGATTTTATTTTATTTTTTTTTTTTTAAAGATTTTATTTATTTATTTGACAGAGAGATCACAAGCAGGCAGAGAGGCAGGCAGAGAGAGAGGAGGAAGCAGGCTCCCTGCTGAGCAGAGAGCCCGATGCGGGGCTCGATCCCAGGACTCTGAGATCACGACCTGAGCTGAAGGCAGCGGCTCAACCCACTGAGCCACCCAGGCGCCCCAGATTTTATTTTTTTAAAAGATATCTTTTTTTTTTTTTTAAAGATTTTTATTTATTTATTTGACAGAGAGAGATCACAAGTAGACGGAGAGGCAGGCAGAGAGAGAGAGAGAGAGAGAGGGAAGCAGGCTCCCCGCTAAGCAGAGAGCCCGATGTGGGCCTCGATCCCAGGACCCTGAGATCATGACCTGAGCTGAAGGCAGCGGCTTAACCCACTGAGCCACCCAGGCGCCCTAAAAGATATCTTTTTTTAAAGGGAGGGAGAGAGAGAGAGAAAGAGAGAAGTGCACATAAGGGTGGGGAGGGGCAGAGGGAGAGACAGAAATCCTTTTGTTTTTTTTTAAAGATTTTATTTTTATTTAATTGAGAGAGAGTGCGTGCATGTGCGCACACAAGTGGGGGAGAGGGATAGAGAGAAGCAGACTCTGTGCTGAACATGGAGCTGAATGTGGGACCTGATCCCAGAACCCTGAGATCATGATGTGAGTTGAAGGCAGACACTTAACCGACTGAGCCACCTAGATGTCCCAGAAAATCCTTTTTTTTTTTTTAAAGATTTTATTTATTTATTTGACAGTGATCACAAGTAGGCAGAGAGGCAGGGAGAGAGAGAGAGGAGGAAGCAGGCTTTCTGCCCAGCAGAGGGCCTGATGTGGGACTCGATCCCAGGACCCTGAGATCATGACCTGAGCCGAAGGCAGAGGCTTAACCCAGGCGCCCCCAAATCCTTTTTTTTTAATAAAAAGATCTTCTTTGGACACCTGGGTGGCTCAGTGGGTGTGCTCTCTCTGTCAAATAAATAAATAAAGTCTTTAAAAAAATATTTTATTTATTTAGTTGAACGAGAATATGACCTCATTGGGGAGGGGGAGAGGGAGAAGCAGAAGCAGAAGCCGAGTCTTCACTGAGCAGGGAACCCAAAGCAGGGCTCTATCCCAGGACCCCAAGTTCATAACCCGAGTCTAAATCAAGAGTCAGCCACTCAACTAACTGAGCCACCCAGGCACCCTGATAATGTGTTTATTTTGTGAGTTAGTCCTGAACCCCTAGAATGTTTGGTGACCTGTCCTGGCACCATGGTTTGAGTGGCCCAACTTGTTAGATGTCCTTGCCTGATCCCAGACATACGTGTCTCTGCTGGTGCCTTTCCCCATTGAGTTCACTCCCTGGATAGAGTGAAGGAATGTCCAGTTGGATTCTTAGGGGATCACAGTGTCCTTAAGAGACAGAGCTACAAGGTGTTAAGTGCTGAATGGGGCCAGAGAAATGTGGCATACTCTGTACTGGGCTTGATTTACTGAATCTGTAAATTTGTTTTTCTGTAGTTTTGAGTACATTTGTAAAAGGTGTTTATGAACCCATTTATCAATGTCATTTTCTAGAAAGGCCTTTGTTCCGATGATTTTTGTAGAAGAACATACTAATCTAGTCTAGTTAGAAAGTTTCATTTTAGGGGTTCATGGAGTATTTAGTCATACCTACTATGTGCTAGGCTAGGTACGGGGAGAATAAAGGTAAAGCCAGCACAGGACAGCTTTGTCCTCAGAAAGCCTTTGGCCACTCAGCAGAGAGTAGACGGAAATATTCTCTGCAAGAGGAGGCAGAGTGTGGGTTTGGTTTTGAGGGATGAGTAGGAGTTTCTCAGCAGGTGAGACCTGCTGGACCTAAAATGAACCTGCTTAGTACCTGGCTTGAAGTCAGGGTGCTGGGCTTTCTGGGCACTCCTTAAATGTAAGAGACAGCTAAAGAAGGAGGGGCTACATTTGAGCTAAGAGCTTGGTACAAACTGATGGGCTTCAGCTGCATTTTGCCGAGTCACCAGTGCTGGGAATGGCAGAAGTTGGGTCTGGTGGGTGAGGAGACATCAGAGCCCTGCCAGTGGTGCCAGGAGATAAGGGCATTCAGGTTGATCTTGTTAGAAAGCCACTGAGGCCCTGCAGCTGAGGGTTCCTAGGGGAAATGACTTGCTCAGGCAGAGTTTGTGGACTTGTGGGTGTCTCCAGCTCTTAGTGATGACACATGGAGGGTGTGGCTGGCCAGGCTGACAGATGCTCCAGTGTGACCCTCAAAATAGACTGTAACATCATCCCAGCAGCAGCAGCCTCCTGACATGTGATGGGTGGCTCTACCCAAGAACAGCAAGCCTGGGCTGGAGCACAGGATGGAGTTAAGGTGGGAGGGGGGGTGCTCTTCTCTGCAGCTGGTGCCCAGGCCCAGGCGCTGGCCACAGCCAGCCTGCCTTTGCTTGAACTTGCAGCTGACTTCCTTTGGCCAGGCAGCAAAGCACTCATCATTAATTCTGTATACCACAGTGAGGCACCCATTGTTTAGTCTCGGTGCCAGGCCGGGCCTTCAGGAGCACAGGCCTGAGGCTCATCTAGGGAGGAGGCAGATATGCCTATACATACAACCTTACAGGGTGGTATAGAAAAGGCCATTCCATAGTGTGTGCAATACCCAGGGGTGGCCCAGAGGTTGGGCTTTCTCTGTACCTGAAAGTTTGGGGAAACCTTCATAGAAGGGGTGATGATGCTAAATCTGGAAGGATGAATTAGAGGGTTCCAGGTTTTCACTTTGTTGAGAAGCAGGTGATCCAGGCATAAGTAGTGGTGTATAAAAAGATGAGGAGCACAGAGCATGAGGTAGGCAAGGGCCAGGTCAGAAATACCTTGTATGCTCTGGCTGAGGAGCATGGGCTTTATCCTGAGGGTGGTAGCAGTGTTTGAGGACTTTGGATCTGCCCACACCTTGGAGAGTGGATGGGGCAGAAGAGATTGCTGCTCTGGTTCAGGCAGCCTCTCAGGCTGAGAGCCCTGTCCAGCATGTGCCCGTAGCTTTAGGTCCCACACTCCAGGCATGGTTTTCCCAAAGCCTATGTCTTCTCTCTCTTGGCTGGTCTTTTTCCTGTATGGTAAGATACAGAGGAGGGATGTTGAAGACTGGTGGCCAGAGAGGCTTCCTGGGGGTGAAAGCACTCCGCCTTTGCTTGGTCTTTGGTATTTGGTTTTTGCCAAGTCCCACCTGAAAGACGACACTGTCCATAATTTTCCATGGAGACCCAGAGAGCCGCTTGCTCATTCACGATCTCACCTGCCATGTTTGTGATCTGTAGAGCAACTTGAGCTCAGGCCCTCCAGCCTAGAGACAGCCTGTGGCTGGCCCCTGGGTTCCCTCGCTCCATGCACAGTGGCATTGTGCAGTGCCATTGAGAAGTAGGTGGTCATCTGTGGACCTGGGGGAGGAGGCTTTGTCCTGCCTGTCCTGAGAAGTAGGTTCTGTCTTTGCCCAAGGCAGATACAGATGGTGGTTGTGCCCTGTTCTTCCCGACTGCCCTCCAGTTCTGATGGCATCATGGGCACAGGCTGAGCTGTGGGCTGCATCTCTCCCTGGTCACACATTGCACCATTTCTGGAGACATGGAGTATGTAGAGTCTGGAACATCTTCGAGTGTTCGTATTGCCTACCTGTGTTGGGGATTAAAGCCCAGGTCTAGCTGGGCTTACTGAGGTGTAGCTCTGATACAGGGTGAGAATACTGGAGTCCACACGATGTCCACTTTTCTGGAAGGACTTTTTCCTGTGCGGAGCACATCTGGACTTCCCTGGGACCTCCCTGCTCACTGTGTGTTGCACCCCTAGGCTCCAAGCTGGAAGCTGAGGGTAGGGAGTATGGCTTCCTTCTTTGTAACTGGGGGCTTCCTTAGTCGAGCATTCCTGAAATCGAGAGATTCCTGAATCGAGAGATTCCTGAAATTCACTGCACATCCCTTCTACCCAGTTCCTGCCCTCATTGTTGTTTTTTTTGTTTTGTTTTGTTTTCTGGAATGTTTGTTCTTTTCCCTAAATGGGTCACTATGTAAGAGAGATTCTCTGTTAGAAGGGAAGCAGGAGCCCATTGGGGTGGAACACAGGAGGATGGACTTAGTAGCATGGGAAGCATGGGGTGTCATCCTATTCTGAGGCTGTTAGGAAAGAATAAAGGTTCCCAATGTGGGTCTCTGTGGGCAGGGGTCAAATTGCAAAGAACGGACGGATCACTAGAGAGGGGTGGATAATGTCACCCCTGTTCAGGTTGTCACTCTTCCTCTCCAGAAATTCTGCTCAAAATCCATATGAAATGTCTTTGTAGCTCCAGGATCCTGGCATTTTGTTGAAATATGAGGTCATGACTCTGTTGCTGGAAATGAGGCTGGAAAGCTTGGTGATGGAACAGAACCCAGCCCCTCTCATGAGGCTGCCAGAAAGAATAGCTCTGGACTGTGTAGAGAAGTGGGGGAGGGGCTGGGTAAGTCTTTTGCACCCCTGTTGTGCTCTCTTCCCCTCCTATCTCTTGAACCTTAGGAATGGCCTGGGATTCCAGGGAAGTTTATTTAAGGTTATGGGGAGGGCAGGTGTCAAGGCTCAGATACCTCATCTGCCCACTCAGCTTCTGTGGCACATGTTACTGATCGATAACAGTGCTCATCCTTATCTAGACAGAGCCCCAGGAGTTTTCTTAATGTGCAGTGCACCAGGCAGCTGCTGTTTTTTTGGTCAAAGGGACGGAGGCTGTTGGAAGATGAGAGAGCAGAAAGGCAGTTTTGCCCAGGTGCTGTCAGGGCTCAGCTTGTCTCTTCTGGAGGACATTGCTGAGGTGCAGCTGAACCAAAGGGAGGCAGAGGGGATGGTTTGCTGGGTAGAACTGGTTATCACCCAGTATATAAAGCCATGTATCTGAACTTGACATTGGCTATTTTACAGAATGCTCTCTTTTAATAATAGCTGTTGTGCTAGGAGTTTATTAGTAGTTATATTTGCTTTTACTTATGTGCCAAAATGTAAATAATACATAAGATTTTTCAACACCTGACACAGTGTACATTTAAAAAATAGCAGAGAGACAGGGTACCTGGGTGGCTTAGTTAGTTGGTTGAGCGGTCTACTCTGGGTTTTGGCTCGGGTCGTGATCCTGGGGTCATGGGATCGAGCCCTGGGACAGGCTCTGCACAGAGTCTGCTTGAGTTTCTCTCTCCTTCTCCCTCTCCCCCCCCTAACTTGTGCATGCGCTCTCTCTCAATTAATCTCAATCATATTTTTTTATATTAAAAAAATAGATGCAGGTTTAAACAAATGTAGTTTATTGCTATTATGTGTATCAGTTGAGGTGAGTGCAGAAAACAGAAACCATTCCAGATATTTTAAGCAGAAAGGGGTTTAATACATGGAATTCGATGTTTTCAAACTCATTGGGACTTAGAGTTTCCAGGTAATGGTGGGCTAGTTACTTGAATAAGATCCCCTGCTGAAAATAATGAAAGATGCTAAGTTACAAACCAGTAAACTCCAGGCCCGTTTCTGGATGAATACCTGTAACTAGAAGATTAAGGGTAATGTCTGAGTAAGAGCATTTACTGTGTCCAGACTCATATTAGGCTGGGGAACCAATAGGTATACCCTCTGGTAAGGGCAGTATGTTTGGTTTCTGAATGTGACAGGCTCTGGAAAGTCTTGGTGCTTGAGACTCTTAGGGAAGAAGCCAGAACCTAGAGTGTGTGTGACCACTCATGGGGACTGTTCTGCCCCTCCCTGTCTTGTGGGGTCTCTGGGTGTTTTGATGGTGTTCTTGACAGTGGATGTATGAGGATCTCCAGACTCACATTCAGAACCACCTTCCTGCCTACAAACACATTCTGACTCTAGGCCCCTTTTCCTTCAGGCCTGTTTTTTCTTGGGTGGTGCTGAGCTGGGTTCATTCATCTCTGTTATGGTCCATCTCTCAGTAGGGGGCCTGCACAGATATGGGCTCAGTGGGTAACTACATCCTCTGCCACGTGGGGTTGTGGTTGCTGGAGGAGCAGCGTGTACACACAGCAGCCAGTGTCCTGATGGACTGTGGTTTTAAGCAGGCCCATCAGAGTATGAAATAAAATTTCTAGCACCAAATATTAGCCCTTATTTCAGACCTAAACATCAGTTGGTGCTTTTCCTGAAATGTCTCCCAGGGACCATTTTGTAACCATAGTCCCCAAGATCTCTGTTACGGAGGCTGATGATTTCTTTATCTAGGGCAGATTCTGATAGGAACAAGATTGTCAGCCTGCTGAGCTGTGGCTAAGGTGTTAGATGTCAAGATGAAGCTATCAGGTAAGATTTTAGTAGCTCCACGGGGGTCTGGGGCAAGGGACAGAGACATTGGTGACTGAGAGGATTGGCAGCAGAGCTGGTACCTTCCCTCAGCCCCCAAGAGCCATCTCAGCTCTGAGACCGAGGAGCTTGTCTTTTTTCTCTCCTCTTCGTCACTTCCTACCAGAGCTCTGTGGGCCTGGAGATATTCAGCCTGTCGCTCCCCCTGCTTGTGCTCTCATTCTCTCTG
Organism: Lutra lutra; assembly: GCF_902655055.1. Taxonomy (NCBI): domain Eukaryota; kingdom Metazoa; phylum Chordata; class Mammalia; order Carnivora; family Mustelidae; genus Lutra; species Lutra lutra. The sequence goes on from NC_062294.1 coordinate 17,997,695, forward strand.
ATAAATAAATAAATAAATGGAATCTTAAAAAAATATGTTCAGGTGCAATGGTCATTGGCTCATATCTTTTTTTTTTTTTTTAAGATTTTTATTTATTTATTTGAGAGACAGAGAGAGCAAGCAAGCATGAACAGGAGAGAAGGGCAGAGGGAGAGGGAGAGGGAGAAGCAGGCTCCCTGCTGAGCGGGGAGCCCGCTGTGGGCCTGGATCCCAGACCTGAGCTGAAGTCAGACGCTTAACCAGTTGAGCCACCTAGGCTCCCATTGGTTCATATATCTTTTTTTTTTTTTTTAAAGATTTTATTTATTTATTTATTTGACACAGAGAGAGAGAGAGAGAGAGAGAGAGAGAGAGATCACAAGTAGGCAGAGGGGGAGGGGGAAGCAGGCTCCCCTCCGAGCAGACAGCCCGATGCGGGGCTTGATCCCAGGACCCCAAGATCATGACCTGAGCCGAAGGCAGAGGCTCAACCCACTGAGCCACCCAGGCACCCTGGTTCATATATCTTAAGCAGTATTTATTAAAAGTGCGTAGGGCACCCTTGTGACTCAGTCGGTTAAGTGTCTCCCTTAGGCACAGGTCATGATCCTGGGGTCCTAGGATCAAGCCCCATGTCAGGCTTCCTGCTCTGTGGGGAGTCTGCTTCTTCCTCCCCCCACTCTTGTGCTCTTGCTTGCTCTCTCTCTCCCTCTCAAAAAAAAAAAAAAAAAAAAAAAAAAAGTCCCTGTGGGCTTGCCAGCCCATGAAATCCACTTTCTCTCTAAGAAGAAATTGATAGAAAATAAGAAGAGCTAGGTGGGTGTTCTTCACCCTTGTCATCTGCTGTTTGCTTATGGTGAAGGACTTCTTTCTTCTGGCCCTGACAGGAGGCCAGAATACTCTGATGCTTTCCACTGCACCTTGTGCCAGGGCTTCCTTGTTTCATTTGGAAAAGTCAGATGAGGCTAATGCTGGCATGCAGGGCCGTGGGGGGTGTTATTGGTGACTGTGTGCACACGTGTGTGTGTGTGTGTGTGTTGTGCGGTGTATGATGCATACATGACATGTATCATTTTAACCATTTTTATTTTATTTTTTAAGATTTTATTTATTTATTTGAGAGAGATTACAAGTAGACAGAGAGGCAGGCAGAGAGAGAGGAAGGGAAGCAGGCTCCCTGCTGAGCAGAGAGCCCGATGCGGAGCTCGATCCCAGGACCCTGGGATCATGACCCAAGCTGAAGGCAGAGGCTTTAACCCACTGAGCCACTCAGGCGCCCCTTAACCATTTTTAAATGTGCAATTCGGTGGTATTAATTACATTCACAGTCTTGGGCAATCATTACCACTGTCTATTTTCCAAAACTTTTTCATCACCCCAAACAGAAACTCTGTACCCATTAAGCAATAATTCCCTATTTCCCCCTCCTCCTAGCCCTTGGCAACTTTCTGTTTCTATGAATTTGCCTATTCTAAGTATTTCAAATTACTGGAATCCTACAATATTGTCCTTTTGTGTTTATTTCACTTAGCATAATGTTTTCAAGGTTTATGTTGTGATCTATATCAGAAATATTCCTTTTTGTGGTTGTATATATAAACCACATTTTGTTTCTTTTATCTGTTGATGGACACTTGGGGTTTTTTTCCCCCATCTGTTGGCTATTGTGAATAATGGTACATAGAAGTGAACATTGACGGAGAAGTATTTGTTTGAGTCCCTCTTTTTAAAAAAGATTTGTTTCTTCTTTTGTTTTTAAATATTTTATTTATTTATTTGACAGAGACATAGCAAGAGAGGGAACACAGGCAGGAGGAGTGGGAGAGGGAGAAGCTGGCTTCCTGCCAAACAGGGCGCCCAATGCCGGGCTTGATCCCAGGAGCTTGGGATCTTGACCTGAGCTGAAGGCAGACACTTAATGACTGAGCCCCCCAGGTGCCCCTAGATTTGTTTATTTTATTTTATTTATTTATTTTTAAAAAAGATTTTATTTATTTATTTGACAGAGATCACAAGTAGGCAGAGAGGCAAGCAGAGGGGCGGGGGGGAAGGATGTGGGGCTCAATCCCAGGACCCTGGGATCACGACCTGAGCTGAAGGCAGAGGCTTTAACCCACTGAGCCACCCAAGTGCCCCTAGATTTGTTTATTCTAGAGAGTGCATGAGGGTGTGAGGCGGGGTAGGGGCAGAGGGAGAGAGAAAAGCAGAGTCCATGATACAAGGCTCTATCTCATGACCCTGAGATCATGACTTGAGCTGAAATCAAGAGTCAGTCGCTTAACCAACTGAGCCACTTGGGTGCCCCTTGGGTCCCTCTTTACATATTTTGGATATTAAACCCTTATCAGATATATCGATTTGCAAATATTTTCTCCCATGCTCTAGTTATCTTTTCACTTTCTTGATAATGTGTTTTTTTGTTTTGTTTTAGATTTTATTTATTTATTCATTTGACAGACAGATTATAAGTAGGTAGAGAGGCAGGCAGATAGAGAAAGGAAGAAGCAGGCTCCCCACTGAGCAGAGAGCCCGATGTGGGGCTCGATCCCAGGACCCTGGGATCATGACCTGAGCCGAAGGCAGAAGCTTTAACCCACTGAGCCACCCCAGGCACCCCTTGATAATGTTTTTTGATGCACAAAAGTTTTAATATTTTTTTTAATGAAAACAATTTTTTTGAAGTAGGCTCCATGCCTAATGTAGGGCTTGAACTCACAACCCTGAGATCAAGAGTTGCGTTCTGTACCAATGGAGCTAGCCAAGTGCCCTAAAAGTTTTAATTTTGATGAAATCCAGTTTATCTAATTTTTTCTTTTGTTGCTCATGCTTTTAGTGTCTCATCTAAGAATCCATTGCAAAATCCAAGGTCATGAAGCTTTTCCCTGTTTTCTTTCAAGAATTTTATAGTTTTGGCTCTCATATTTAGATTGTTGATCCATTTTTTGTTCATTTTTATATATAGTATGAAGGAGGGGTTCAACTTCATTCATCTGTATGTAGAAGTCCAGTTGTCCAGCACCAACTTTGTACCCCCCCCCCCCCAGAGAATAGGGGAGGGAGAGAGAATACCGAGCAGGCTCCCAGCCCAGTGTGGAGCCCTAGGTGGGGCTCTGTCCCGCAACCCTGAGATCATGACTTGAGCCAAAATCAAGAGTCCGTTGCTTAACCAGCTGAGCCACCCAGGTGCCCCTAGCACCAGTTGTTGAAGAGATGGTTCTTTCCCCTTTGAATGGACTCAGCGCTGTTGTTGAAAGTAATTTCGTGATAGATATGGGTTTATATCTGGACTTTAAATTCTATTCCATTTGTCTTTGAGTCTACCTTATGCCAGCACCACACTGTTTTGATTACTGCAGTATTCTAGTAAGTTCTAAAATCAGGAAGTATGAATCCTTTAACTTTGTTCTTCCTTTTTCAAGATTGTTTTAGTTACTTGGGGTCCCTTGTATATCCATATGATTTTGAGGATTGACTTTTCCATTTCTGCAAAAAACACTGTGGAATTTTGGTAGGGATTGCATTGACTTTTTGGGTCAGTTTGGAGAATATTCACAATACTTTCTATCTTAACAATATTAAGTCTTCCGATCTATGAACACAAGAGGTCTTTCCATTTATTTGTCTTCCTTAATTTAATTTCTTTAATTAAATTTAATTTAACTTAGCAGTGTTTTGTAGTTTTTAGTGTAGGAGTCTTTTGCTTTCTTGGCTAAATTTATTCCTAAGTATTTTACTTGTTTGATGCTATATTATAAATGGGATTTTTAAAAAATTTCCTTTTTAGATTGTTCAGTGTTAGTGTATAGAAACACAACTGCTTTTTGTTTGATTTTATATCCTGCAACTTTGCTGAATTCATTTTTTAGCTCTAATGAGCTTTCTGTGTACTGTTGGGGATTTTTTATAAAATCATGTCATCTCCAAATAGAGATAGTTTTACTTATCCTTTTCTTTTCTTTTCTTTTCTTTCCTTTTTTAAGATTTTATTTACTTATTTGACAGAGAGAGGTCAGTCACAAGTAGGCAGAGAGGTAGACAGAGAGAGGGGGAAGCAGGCTCCCCACTGAACAGACAGCCTGATGCAGGCCTCTATCTGAGGACCCTGGATTATGACCTGAGCTGAAGGCAGAGGCTTTATCCACCGAGCCACCCAGGTGCCCTTACCTATCCTTTTCTTATTTGAATGCCTTTTACTTCTTTTTCTTGACTGATTGTTCTGGCGAGGACTTCCATCCAGTACAGTGTTGAATAGCAATGGGTAAAAGGTGGGCATACTTGTTTTATTCTAATCTTGGGGGGAAAGCTTTCAGCCTCTCACCATAAATACCCTTTATCATTTTGAAAAAGTTCTCTTTTATTCCTACTTTTCTGAGTGCTTGTATCATGAAGGGGTGTTGGATTTTTGGTTTTTTTTTTCCTGCATAAATTGAGATGATCATGAGTGTGTTTTTCCTTAGTTCTGTTAATGTGGTTTATTATATTGGTTGATTTTCTTAATGTTGAACCACCTTGCCTTCGTAGGATAAATCCCACTTGGTCATGTTTTGTAATCCTTTTAATACATTGTTGGAATTGGTTTGCTACAATTTTGTTGAGGATTTTTGCATCTATAAAGTATATATCGGTCTGTAATTTCCTTTTCTTTTGTCGTCTTGGTGGCTTTTTGTCTGCTCTTTCAGGGTCTACCCCATCTTGGCCTTGCATCTGGGTACAGCACATTGGTAACAGTATCTGGACCTTATTCTGCCAAGAATTGAAGTCTCTAGGTCAGAGCAGGGAAGGATCTTAGGAGCCCTTGGTCCAACCTCTCCTCTTCTGATAGGGAACTTGAGATGTGGGGTGAAATCCGAGACGCACAGTCCTGAATTAGGCTGGAGTGTCTGAGACCAGGCTTCAAGAGTCTGGGATGTTGTCTCTGGACCTCTGCTGCCAGAGAGGTTCCCTGTGTAGAGTGGAGAGTGCTCCAGGCTATCTCTCAGGACTGGATGGGTGATAAGAGCAAAGTGTGGTCTCCTTGCCCCAGGCCTTGTGGTATGTCCCTGGAGGGTGTGAGTCTCCAGAGGCCCGGTTTCTAAGGTCCTGTCCTCTGTTCACCACCAGACCTGTCTGGGCCATAGAAGAATCTCTAGTCAGCTGGAGTTGTGCTGAGCCAGTGTCACTGTGCTGAGCAGGAGGGTTTCCTGGCTGTGTGCTCTGGGTTGCGCTTGGGACTCACCTGCTACTGTGTGAGCCAGAGCCCCATCTCCTCTACCGAAGCAGGGATTTTGACAATTTCCTCCTGTCTGAAGGTGTGCTTTTCCCATGCAGCCTCTGCATTCCTGTCAAAGACAAGTGGGGGTACTGTGGAGCTGACGGTGAAAACTAGGTCCCCCACTCTGCCCCTCTGGCACTGAAATGTACCCTGGGATAATCCAGGGAGAGTCTGATGGGAGAGAGCCAACAGCCTCCTAAGTATGTGGCCATCAACTGGCTCTGGAAAATGATTTTTCTGTGACTATCAAAGTAATTGTAGAACATCTGGAAAGTCAAAGAGAAAAAAGAAGAATCCAAGCTGACTGTGCCCAGCTCTCCGCGTGACTGCAGAGTTTAAGCAGACTGTTGCTTTTGTGGGAGAGTCAGCAGAGGTGGGTGGAGGGCAGCATGGGCCCCAGAAACCACTAGTCCATTTTCACTGTAGGTCATTTTCCAGGGCCCCAGTTTGCCCCTGCTGCCTGCGGTGTATGGTGACAGCTTCAGGGCGGATCTGGCCATGTGGTCAGCTGAGGGTCTTGCCGTAGCTGCTGCTCATCCTCTGTCCTGCACTCCAGCTTGGCCGGAGCTGTGCTCACGTGCTGCCCTCTTCTCCCTGGAGCCCCACAGAGAGACGGAGTTGCTCTTCTAGCTCTAGCTTGTGTTATGGTTTTGGCAGTGAAGTAGAAACCGAGAAGTTAGAGGCCAGCTTGTGGTCTCACTGCCATGAAGAACTTACCATCTATTGTCCCTCTATACCCAACTGGTTGTCTCACCGCTATGAAAAATGGTGTTCTCCATTTTGCTGCCATATGGAAGAAAGGAGTAAAGCAGATGGGTTTACCCTACTTTAAGTCATGATGTGGGCTAATAACTTTACCCCCAAGCTCCTCAGATATATCCTCCTGCTTGAAAAGAAAGCCCTAGTGGAGATGTTAAATATAGGGGAGCTAAGCTCTGTCTATTCCAGTTACCTGCTTAGGGAGTGAGAACCCCTGTTGTTTCCCTCCCAGGTGACCAAGGCAGCTTGTATCTGTTAGTTTTCTAGCATTATCTGACACATTACCAAGAAGGAAGCAGATGCTCACCTCCTTTTTCCTCAGCGATCCCCAGTAAACAGGCGCTTGTTTTTAGAAGTCCCAAGATTCAGGCCCTCAGAAATATCCTATTTTACCCAATTCCAATGGTAGAAAAGTCTCTAGTGCATGAACTAAAGTACAGTGGAGTTGTCCAAGTAGCCCCCAGCAGCCCTTCCGGCACCATGCCCAGAATCCTATTCAGTGGCTACCCTGAGGCCTCTCTGGACTGATGGTTATAGCTGAGGAACAGTCTGACAAGCTGATTTGGGCATAGGGTGAACTCAGTGGCAGGGGTGAGATTTGAATCTGGGCTTGTCTCATACTTTGGTCTGATGCATGTTTTTGTTTTTTGTTTGGCTGTTTGCACACAGTATAAATGTTAGGGTTGGAAGAGAACTGGAGAAAGGCTGCTGCTGACAGGCCAAGCACTTGGGCTCCAGAGTTTGCAAGTGGGTCTCAGAGAATTGCCCTTTCTGTGGTGACTGGTTGTGCTGGGCTGTGACCCAGGCGGCTCCTCCCCCTTGCATAAGTTCACTGTGTTCTAAAGAGCACTTGGCTTGGGGGTGCCTGGCTGACTTAGTCAGAAGAGCATGTAACTCTCGACCTCGGGGTTGTAAGTTCGAGCCCCACATTGGGAGTAGAGATTAATTAAAGATGAATGTATGTATGTATGTAAAATATATGTATATTTTAAAGAGCACTTGGCAAGCACTGTGCCTTGCCATCCCCATTGCTTCTGTCCTTGTCCAGCCCTGTCATCTCTGGCTGGGATGATTTGGGTGGCCTCTAGTTTTGCCACTTCAATCCATTTTACAAAAATTAGTGGGTTTGATCAGCTCTGCCCCTTTCTAAATCCTTTCTGCAGTTTCCTATCGACCCTCCATGAAGTTCAGACTCCTTTAGCTAGCATGCAAGCTGTGCATGGATAGCCAGTTTTCTGTGCCAGCTTTGGCTCTTTTTAGGTCTGCCCAAGCTGTAACCCAGCCACACTAATTTCTCTCTGTTCTTTGACTTTGGGGCTGCGTTCTTGCCACTGCGCCTCAGCACATTCTGCTGCTTCTGCATGGAACGTCCTCCTTTTTTGCCCCTCACTGCTTACCAGGTCTTGGCTCAGCCTTTACTTCCTCTGGAAATCCCTGAGTCAGTGCACCCTGAGTCTTTGGCTTGCTCCTGACTTGCCACTGGAAACTGTCAGAGTGCAGAGATTGAATTCCGGCTCCTATCCTTGTGTCCCCAGCACCATATTGGGCACAGAAGATCTCAAGGGCCTCTATAAAATAAAGAAACTATCACACCTGTTTTTACTGAATTACTCAACTTTAGCCAGGACTCAACAGCTCCTAACAACCCATTCCTTTTCTTTTTTTTTTTTTTAAAGATTTTATTTATTTATTTGACAGAGAGATCACAAGCAGGCAGAGAGGCAGGCAGAGAGAGAGGAGGAAGCAGGCTCCCTGCTGAGCAGAGAGCCCGATGCGGGGCTCGATCCCAGGACTCTGAGATCATGACCTGAGCCGAAGGCAGCGGCTTAACCCACTGAGCCACCCAGGCGCCCCAACCCATTCCTTTTCAAATGCCACCAGAGATCTGCAGAGGAGAGGTAGTGTTATTGCTGCTTAGATGCAAAGATACTTTGCATCTAAGTATGAGCCCAGGAGAACATATGTGGGTTTTGGATTTTCATTATGCTCTTTCCTTATTGTTTTACCTCATTCTTGTTGGCCTTTCAGAGAGCTGGGACCACATGAGTTCATGACCTGGCAAAGCACTACAGGTGTCTTTTGTTGGTGATTGACAAGGAAGGAACCTCAGGCCTCCTTAGATTTTTCATGAGTGGATGGAGAAATAGACTTCCCCTATGCCTGTAATGTCACTAGCTTCGTGAGTATGGGTCATTTAATCTCACTGCTGAAGTCTAGTGTCTGCAAGAGGGGAGAGTCGTACTGGGGGTGTTGTGGCTGAGTTCAGAGCTCACTTAACCTGTTATGTAGCTCTGTTATGTTTTCACACCAGCTAGAAGCATAGGTTCCCTTGCAGTGTGGCTGGGAAGGACCCTGTGACTTTGGTGATAAAGTTCACCAGACCACGTGTGGATGAACACTAGGGGTTTGTTGAATGTTCAGTATGTGCCCAGTACTGCTGTGGCTGTGTGCTTTTCCTCTGAGGGCTGAGGGCTCCTTCCTATAGCTCCTGTATCCTGAGGTATGCAACAGGCCTCTCATCAGTTCTGTTCATTGTGGCATAAGACATAGGGCTTGAACCTGTAAACTTAAGCTCCATCTCTTGTGTTTGGATGATCTGGGGGCTTGGGGGATATCAGAACTGAATAAACATATACCCACATGCTGCATTTTTGGCCAGAGGTGACACCTCTGAAAGAATGAACAGGTGAGGGTATTGTCTTCCTGGATCCTAAATCCCCCAGCCTGAAGAGAGGAAAAGATTTTATGTAATAACAAATATTATAGCTGATGATAGTGAACTTGAACCTTTTTTGGGGAGAAGGGGCAGTTGCATTGATACATATATTCATTTATTTATTGTAGTAAAACATACGTAACATAAAAATTTATCACTTGAATCATGAAATGCACAGTTCAGTGGCATTAAGTACATTCGCATTGTTGTTCAACCGCCACCGTCTAGCTCCAGAACTTTTCTCATCTTATGAATTTGACTATTCTAGATGCCTTGTATAAGTGGAATCAAGCCGAATTTGTCTTTTAAAAAAAGATTTGTTTGTTTGGCAGAGAGAGAGAGTGCATAAGCAGGGAGAGCAGCAGGCAGAGAGAGAGGGAGAAGCAGACACCCCGCTAAGCAGGGAGCCCAGACATGGGGCTCAATCCCAGGACTCTGGGATCATGACCTCAGCTGAAGGCAGATGCTTAATCAACAGAGCCACCCAGGCACCCCTTGTCCTTTTTTTCTTTTTTAACATTTTTTATTTGTTTTGCTCTGTTTTTAATTTGAGAGAAAGAGAGTGTGTAAGCACAAGCAAGGGGAGGGGCAAGCAGACTCCCCTGAGCAGGGAGCCCCATGTTGGGCTCCATTCCAGGACACTGAGATCATGACCTGAGCTGAAGGCAGACGCTTAACCATCTGAGCTGCCCAGGTGCCCCTGATGGTGTCCTTTGAGATAACAAAAGTTTAAGATTTTGATGTAGTTTACTTTTTTCTTTTTTCTTTTTTTTTTTTTTTTGTAAGATTTTACTTAATTTATTTGTCAGAGAGAGAGAGAGAGCATGCACAAGTGGGGAGAGTGGCAGGCAGAGGCGGAGAGAGAAGCAGGCTCCTCGCAGAGCAAGGAGCCCAATGCGGGACTCAATCCCAGGACCCTGGGATCATGGCCTGAGCCAAAGGCAGCGGCCTAACCAACTGAGCCACCCAGGCATCCCTACTTTTTTCTTTTGTTGCCTGTACGTTGGATTTAATATCCAAGAAATCATTGCCAATTTCAATGTAAACCTTTTCTCCTGTGTTTTCTTCTAACAGCTTTACAGTTTTAGATCTTTGTTTATTTGATCTGTTTTAAGTTAATTTTGCGTATGGTGTATGATAAGGGCCCAACTTCATTCTTCTTCATGTGGATATCCAGTTGTCCCAGCACCAAGTGTTATTATTTTCTGCTTGAATGGTCTTAACATCTTTGTCAAAATCAGTTGACCACGTATGGTAAGGTATATTTCTGTGCTCTCTATTGTGTTACTGTGGTCTATATGTCTGTCTCTATGCCAGTACCAATACTGTTTTGATTATCACAGCTTTATGGTAAGTTCTGAAGTCAGGAAATGTGAGTCCTCCAACTTTTTTTCATCTTTTTCAAGATTGTTTTGGCTGTTCATTGTCCCTTGAGATTCCATATGGATAGCATTAAATCTGTGTATCGCACTGGGTAGTATTGGCATCATAACAATATTAAGTTTTCCAATTGTGAACACAGATGTCTTTCCATTTATTTGTGTCTTCTTTAATTTCTTTCAGCAACATCTTATAGTTTTGTTTTTTTTTTTTTTTTAAAGATTTATTTATTTATTTGACAGACAGAGATTACAAGTAGGCAGAGAGTCAGGCAGAGAGAGAGAGAGAGGAAGGGAAGCAGGCTCCCTGCTGAGCAGAGAGCCCGATGCGGGGCTCGATCCCAGGACCCTGGGATCATGACCTGAGCCGAAGGCAGAGGCTTAACCCACTGAGCCACCCAGGTGCCCCCATCTTATAGTTTTTAGTGTAAGTCTTGTTTCCTTGGTCAAGTTTATTCTCAAATATTTTATTCTTTTTTTTTTTTTAAAGATTTATTTATTTTAGAGAGGGGAGGGGGAACAGAAGGAGAGAAAATCTCAAGCAGACTGATCACGGAACCCAATGCAGGACTAGATCTTATAATCCTAAGATCACAACCTGAGCTAAAACCAAGAGTTGGATGTCTCACTCATGGGGTGCCACCCAGGCACCCTGGTATTTTATTTTATTTATTTATTTATTTATTTAAAATATTTTATTTATTTATTTGACAGAGATCACAAGCAGGCAGAGAGACAGAGAGAGAGGGGGAAGCAGGCCCCCCGCTGAGCAGAGAGCCCGATGTGGGGCTCAATCCCAGGACACTGGTATCATGACCCGAGCTGAAGGCAGAGGCTTTAACCCACTGAGCCACCCAGGTGCCCCTATTTTATTTTATTTTATTTTTTATTTTACTTCATTTTATTTCATCTTTAAGATATTATTTATTTATTTGAGAGAAAGAGAACGTGTATTAGCGCACCAGAAAGGGGTTGGTTCAGAGGGAGAGAGAAAAGCAGACTCCTCACCAAGTAGGGAGTCCAACACAGGGCTGATCCCAGGACCTCAGGATCATGACCTCAGCCAAAGGTGGGTGCTTAATTGACTGAATCACCCAGGTGTGCCCCCCCCAGCACTTTAGTCTTTATAATGCTATTATAAATGGAATTATTTTAATTTCCTTTTTTTGTCATTCACTGTTAGTGTATAGTTAGTGTATAGAAAAACTATTACTTTTCATGTGTTGATTTTGTATCCTTCATCTTTGCTGAATTTGATTATTCTAATAGCATTTTTGTGGAATCTTTAGGGTTTGCTACATATATAGGATCATGTCATCTGTGGACAGAGATAGTTTTACCTATTCTTTTCCAATTCGGGTGCTTTTATTTTTCTTGCCTAATTGCTTTGGCTAGAACTTTTAACACTCTGTCGAATAGAGTGGCAAACACAGGCATCTTTGTCTTGTTCCTGATCTTAGGAAAAGTTTTACAGTCTTTCACCATTGGGTATGATGTTAGTTATGGGCTTATCATATATGGCTTTTATTATGTTGAGACAGTTTTTGTTTATTCCTACTTTGTTGAGTGTGACTGAGATGTAACTTAACCTACCATACAATTCCCCAATTAAAGTGTTCAGTTCAGTGTTTTTCAGTATATTCACGGTGTCCTTACAGCTTTTTTACCCCTGCTTATCTCAGACTGATTGGAGAATAGTTTTCAAGTGCATGAAGACTTGCTGGAAGGTATAAGGCTGTGTGTATTATTTTAGACATCAGACTTTAAGAAAAGACTTAATATCACCCATTGTTTGAAGAGTTGGGACTCATTTCGTTTGAACAGTGACTCAACTCCAGCATCATATGATATGCAACTTAGGTTCCTGTGGAGTTGCTCCCTGTGTCATTGACACCTGCAGGTGACATGGCACCCAAGTGTGGGTATAGGATCTCCTCTGGGAGAGGATTCACAAGTTGACCCTAGGGTTTATGTAAAGGCTTGCAGGCCTGGTAAACACTATCCCACCTATGGGGTAGAGAGTTTATAGGTAGGTGTTGAGAGCTGGCTGCTGGATGTGGAAATGGCTTCCCCAGTGCAGAAACCTAAGCAACTTGTGTTTGAGTACATGTGCCTTAGTAGTTCCTTATTCCCATGGAAATTTATGGAATTAGACCCTTGTTGCTGGTGGCCAAGCTGGTTGAACTTCCCTATTTGCGTTAACCTTAAGTGGCTAAGGGTTATCCAGGAAAAATGTGCTCTAAACACAAACCCTCATTTTTGTGTCAGGAAACCGGTATGGCAGGAATGGGATCACATGTGATATTGGGCAGGGACTCAGGCCCTTCCAAACAGGGCAGGATGAGTGGGCTGACATCCAAGTCAGGGAAACCCCTGGCTATGTTGTACATGATTATTTAGACTGATGACTGCAGAGCAGTTAAGGTTGTTTGCTGCTTGGTCAGTCAAGGCATAAGAGAATGAAGACCAGGGGTGCCTGGGTGGCTCAGTGGGTTAAAGCCTCTGCCTTCGGTTCAGGTCATGATCCCAGGGTCCTGGTATTGAACCCCGCATCAGGCTCTCTGCTCAGCAGGGAGCCTGCTTCCCTTCCTCTCTCTCTGCCTGCCTCTCTGCCTGCTTGTGATCTCTATCTGTCAAATAAATAAATAAAATCTTGGGGCACCTGGGTGGCTCAGTTGGTTAAAGCCTCTGCCTTCGGCTTAGGTCATGATCTCAGGGTCCTGGGATCGAACCCCACATCGGGCTCTCTGCTCAGTGGGGAGCCTGCTTCCTCCTCACTCTTTGACTGCCTCTCTGCCTACTTGTGATCTCTGTCTGTCGAATAGATAAATTAAAAAATCTTAAAAATAGGGGCGCCTGGGTGGCTCAGTGGGTTAAGCCGCTGCCTTCGGCTCAGGTCATGATCTCAGGGTCCTGGGATCAAGTCCCGCATCGGGCTCTCTGCTCGGCAGGGAGCCTGCTTCCCTCTCTCTCTCTCTGCCTGCCTCTCTGTCTTGCTTGTGATCTCTGTCTGTAAGATAAATAAATAAAATCTTAAAAAAAAAAAATCTTAAAAATAAATAAATAAATAAATAAATAAATAAATAAAATCTTTAAAAAAAAAGAGAGAGAGAGAGAATGACCACCAGCTTGTGGCAGCCTCTACCAAGTGAAGTAAGGAAGTTGATTATTTGGTCTGCTGTTTTTCTGGGGAAAAGTACAGGTTTTAATCTAATAAGAATCCTGCCAGCAGGCTTACACTGATTCTGCCCCTGATGCTTCTTCAAGGTCCATTTTTGGCAGGAGGTCAGGCAGTTTGATAGTCTCAGTCCTTTGAACCTTGCAAGCCCCTCTTTGAAGTGCTGTTCCTTTCCCTTCCTTCCTCTTTCCCCTAACTCCTGCAGTCCAAGTTACCAGGGTCATGTGTTGGTTGGTGTCATCCTGGTTCCTGCCAGCATAATGGGGTAGCTGGTTTCAGAGGAAGATGTGTGGGTCAGAGCCTTCCTGCTGCTGCTCCCCCAAAACACAGTGGCACAGCCAGCCAGAGAAGGGAAAGGGGTGTTTGCTGTAGATGAAGGACTTGTAGAGACAGGAGCGCCATGTTGTGGGAGCTCAGGTAGTGTTAGGAAACAGGTACGTAGGTGCATGGAGCATGTTGGGGAAAGAGTAATAATCCAAGATGGGGACATGTATGTGAAAGTGTTCCTTGCAGAATCATTTACAACAGGCAACAATTGGAATGTAAATGTGCAGCCACTTGGAAATGGTCGAAAGAAGGCAACCCTGTGTTAAAAAACATTTTTGTGTGGGGACACCTGGGTGGCTCGGTCGGTTAAATGTCTGCCTTTGGCTCAGGTCATGATTCCAGGGTCCTGGAGTCAAGTCCTATGTCAGGGGGTTGGCTTCTCTCTCTCCCTCTACCTCTTCCCCTGGTTGCGCTCTCTCTCATGCTCTTTCTTTCTCTGTTCAAATAAATAAATAAAATCTTAAAAACTTTTTTTTGTGTGTATGGTAAAATATACATCACATAAAGTTGACCATTTTCACTATCTTAAAGTATAAGTTCAGTGGCCTTAAGTACATTCGGTTTTTATGCAACCATAAAGTTATATCTCAGCCCTCTTGGTTGGTGTTTTTAGTATTCTGAGCTTCTCAACTACCTGTTGGCACTCGCAGATGGTTAATATCAGGCATCATGTGTGGGTTTCTCCTGTTGTACTGTTAGAAGGTAATGACCTATTTCTCTTAGTTCTTGGGGAAATACCTCACTATTTTCTTGCACAGTACAAACAGACTAAAAAACTCTGTTCATTTCCTTTTCTGGCCTGCCTACTCATGAATGCCACTGAGACATCTTTGACCAAGGTGCACAGCATGGGCCCTGCTTTGCTGTGGATAACTTAGGTGTTTAGGTACCTGGGTGGGAAGGGTGGGGGTAGGGGCATCCTTAGGGCTTAAGGACACCCTGCCTCAACATTGGATGATCAGGGAGGCCAGTGGTGAGTGCATGTATTAGGTTACGTTAGTGAGTTTGGAGATACCCAGAGAAGAACCCTGGGGTCTTGATAATTCTATACAGACCCAACCTGGCTATATTTTTTCCATGTCTTGGTCCTTGCTGAATAGTGGCTTATCCCTGTGGGCTTGATCTTGCATCGTTCTGCCAAGCACTACCTAGGATTCAAATACTTACTTAGGTACTTCTCGAGGATAGATTCCACTGTGTTAGCTGGAGCCAGAAACCAAGGGACTGGAAACAGTGATTTCAGGAAACTTTCATCTGAAACTGAAGTTCCTGGTTACAGACATTACCTCTTGTTTCTCCAGCTACTTAAGGCATTTAGATGATATTTTAGATTTTCATTAGAAAATCAAAATATGAAGGGTCTCCAAGAACTGTGTTAAGAGTCTTATATTCATTGCTTTTCTTGTTTTTCTTTTACCAAGAAATGTTTTAGAAGGGAGATGCGTAATCATTTGCTAACCAAATTTTTTGTGTGTGTGATTTTTTGAAGGTACATGGGAATAGGACTCTCAGCTCAAGGCGTCAACATGAACAGACTTCCTGGTGAGTCATTGGTTAAGAGAATATTTGTTCTGCAATTCTGATCCATTCTGTGGTGAGAATCATGGTGGTAGCCAAGAGGTTGGAGACTATCTTACTTAAAGCCAAGTCACTGGGTGGAAAATCCTAAAACATGGCCATGGCTGGGATGGTATGGGCTTCCATTCCAAAAATTAATTGGAATTTGAACTGTTTGCAGTCAAAACCAACCTGAGCTTACTCCTAGTGGAAATACGCCTTAGTAGCCCTCACTCCCATTGGCATTTGACCATCCTGGGACTCTGGCATATATGGAGAAGAAGGCTGCTGCCAACTCTGGCTTCTTTGTTACTTCATCATTGTTAAGAATCGGTCTTTAAGTGGCCTCCCACTTAGAACGTGGTTGAGGCAATTTTTTAATAAATATGAAGTGTGTGAGACTTGGGTTTGCAGTCAGTAACCTCAGATTTGTGGAATGCTCTGGGCCCTGCAGATGGTCCTCCGATACTACCCAGGCACCCTTTCAACCACTTGGGCTATGTACAGTTGAAGGGATAGAAACCTCCACCAAAAGATGGTCCAAAGTCCATCTGTTCCTTCAGTGGCCTAAGTGACATGGTGCAAGCTACCCTGGCATCGTCATGAAGGCAGGCAAAGTCTCTTGTGTCTCTGCCCTGGCTCTCTCTACTTTTTGTGCCCCAGACACCGAGAGAAGGCAGCTGGCTTTTTCCAAAGAGAGAGCAGCACTTAAATGTTACATCTTTTCCTATCTATGCTTAATGTAAGACACAGATATCTTTTTCTAATTGACCAATTTCAAGAACTTGAAATCTAGACTTGCTCAGGATTCAGCTACTTGTCAGGAGTCTGAAATGTTTTGGCTTTGATCTCAGGGAAAACTGGACTTTAGTTATTAATCAGGATGTGTGTGGCATATTTGACTTCTTTGTGTAGCATGTGACTGTAATCTCCGCCCCCCCCCCCCGATTTTATTTATTTATTTGAGAGAGAGAGAGAATGCCTGCAAGCAGGGAGAAGGGACAGAGGGGGAAGAAGAGGGACAAGGGGCTTGATCTCAAAACCCTGAGATCATGGAGCCGAACTCAAGAGTCAGTGGCTTACCCAACTGAACCACCCGGATGCCCCTTAATCTTTTTCTTATTCCAAGTGTGCTCTTTGAACTTTTGCACTGCTTTGGTGGCAGGGAAGAAGAGGCTTATTATGTAGAAGTAACTGTTATAATCTGTTATTAACTGTCACTTTAAGCAACCTTGAACATTGGTTAAATGAAATTTTGTTAATTCAGATTTTGTTAATCCAGAAAAGAATACTATGCAGCCATGAAAAGAATGAGGAGGTTCTTTAGGTACTGATTTAGAGTAATCTCTAGAGTGTATTGTTAAGTGGAAAATGTAAGGCATAGAACAGTGTATGATATGCTATGAAGTGTGTAAAAATTAAAAAGGCAAATTGAGCATATCTGTACCTGCTTATACATGCATTGAATATCTTTGGAAATCTATAGAAAAACTTGTAATATCAGCTATCCCTTAGGAAGTGACAGGATGACTAGGGATAGGACTGGGAAAGAAATTTTTTGTTTTCAAAATCTTCACATTTTCTTTCTTGTGAATATATTATTTGTTTAAAAAGTGTAAATAGAATTAAAATAAGCAAAAGCAGATGCCCTTGTATCAAGGAGTCCTCACATCTATCAGGTGGATTTGGAATACAGCCTTTAACCATGCACAAGGCTTGGTATTCCAAGTTTCACATGCTCATCCTTCTTTAGTAAGAACCGTTTTTTGCATTGCTCATTTGGTTTGAGATCCATGGAGTGGAGCAGATGAGGTGGGAGGGGGAGGTTCAAGATCTATCTGGGCTGACCTGAGTCTCTTTGAGATGGAGCCATGTGGAGCTGGCCATATCTGTTTGCCTCACTCATAAGATGGAGTTTTTGACCCCCTCTGCACCAGTTGGAGGCCAGCTGCTGGTCATGTGCCTTGATGTTGAGAGGGTAATACTGTGTCAAAATGCATTTGGGGCCCTTATGCCTTCAGACCCTGTCTAGGCCCAGGACGTGGGCCTATAGGAGAAGGGGCTTGGAGACAGTAGATGAGGTGTTGGTCCCTACACTAATGTATCTGGAGAGTTGGCACCTTTTTTTACATCCTGAGTGGTGTGTCTCTTGTTTGGCAGGAGAAAGGGGCCCCTTTGGGAATTACACCTATTTTCATTTCACTCTGGCTACCGGCTCTGAGGGCTTTTCTTCCTGTCATTTCTTTCTTTCTTCTTTTTTTTTTTATAAAGATTTTATTTATTTATTTATTTGACAGACAGAAATCACAAGTAGGCAGAGAGGCAAGCAGAGAGAGAGGGGGAAGCAGGCTCCCTGCTGAGCAGAGAGCCCATTGCGGGGCTTGATCCCAGGACCCTGGGACTATGACCTGAGCTGAAGGCAGAGGCTTTAACCCACTGAGCCACCCAGGCGCCCCCTCCTTCTTGTCATTTCTGATAATCTCCCTGATTATTCCTTAAGGTAGAAAGTAGGAATCAGGGGCGTCTAGGTGGCTCAATTGTTAAGTATCTGCCTTCGGCTCGGGTCGTGGTCCCGGGGTCCTGGAATTGAGCCCCACATCGGGCTCCCTGCTTGATGGGAAGCCTGCTTCTGCCCCCGCTCTGCTCCCCACTTGTGTTCCCTCTCTTACTGTGTCTCTCTGTCAAATAAATAAGTAAAATCTTTAAAAAAAAAAAAAAAAAGTAGGAATCAGTTTGCAGCTAGATAGGGATTCTCCCTAGGAAGGATGGATGCCTCTGGCTTTCCCAGGAGACAGGACTGGCTGAATGGCTGAAAAGACCTAGCACAAGACAGATGTAGGGGTAGAGGGAAGAAGTTCCTCTTAGGAATGATGGTGGGCTTGTTTATCCCAATGCTGGATTTGGAAGATCAGAATCTCCTTTGACACTTTTCATTTTCTGGGATTGCTTTCTTTGGTATGTGTACATACATATGCAGGGGGTGGGGGTAGTTAATGAGCATGCATTATCCAAAACTGAAAGTATCATCGTTCATAACAATTGGACCTGAAGCTACTAGCATGTATTCCACTGGGGACATGAGAGGGAGGATGACAGCAGCTAAAGCCTTTCTGGCTGTTGCTTCTGATTTCCAAGAGACCCTTGGTTGTGATGAAGGCTATTGGGAGTTTTAGGATATATGGTTGGTGGGAGGTGAGTGACGATGGTGGCCTAGGCTGGGTCTAGAATTTGAGACTTTGGTGTTAACTTCAGGTGAGATATTTGAGTGTTGATGTATCTTCTTCTTTTTTTTTTTTTTTTAAAGATTTTATTTATTTATTTGACAGAGAGAGATCAAAAGTAGGCAGAGAGGCAGGCAGAGAGAGAGGAATGGAAGCAGGCTTCCTGCTGAGCAGCGAGCCCGACGTGGGAATCGATCCCAGGACCCTGGGATCATGACCTGAGCCGAAGGCAGCGGCTTAACCCACTGAGCCACCCAGGCGCCCCAAATGTTGATGTATCTTCTTGATAGATACTGTTGTGTCTGAGGGAGAGTGGTGGTTACTGTGGGTTTACAGGGGTGTTTTGGCTTGGTGTTGAGAGACATACAGGAGTTTAACAGGTGGGTCTGTGTGGTGGTACAGTAAGACCTGTGAGTAGATCTGTAAGTTGTCTTGTGTGATGGGATGCTTTCCTGGGGACAGTCAGAATGACCCAGTTGAAGGAAGAGTCTTATGTTCCATTCCAAGGGGCATGGACTTCTTTATTTAAGCAGTGGGGATTGCAGGAGTATTCTGAACATAGGCAAAATGTGATTAGATTTGCTAATAAGTAACTAGTTCAAGAGTGAACTGTTGTAGAGGAGACCTTCCAGAGAGGGTGGAGGCTAAGCTGGGCAGCCTGGGCAGTAAGAATCATAAGAGCTTAGGCGTGTGATGGAACTTCAGAAGGTGGTAGGTTTTGGTTAAAAAAAGGACTCCTTTCCTTATTCTGAAATACTTAACTGGAAGCATTTCATCATAAGTGGACAGTTATATTTATATGTGCCTTATGGGTGTATATTGAGATAACTCAGTATTATCTTGTGTAGTTAAGAAGAATCCTGCTAGGTCATTGGGAGGAGTTCCTTATTTTCATGACTGTATATGTAGATTACTTTTGATTTGTAAGTTTAAAAAAACTTGTCAGCGAATCTATCAGGGCCAGCTGGTCTTTTGGGGAGGACATTTTAAAGACTTTCCCTTCCTTTCCTGTTAGCTTGTTCAAGTAAGTTCATTCTTGTGGCATCACTTTCCGTATATTCTGCTTCGGCCATCTGATTCTCTTTATGGGAAAATGGCTCTGATTAATATTGTCAAAACCTAAAAAAAAACTGGCTCAGTTAGAGCTCTTGACTCTTTTTTAAAAAATATTTATTTATTTATTTGACAGAGATTACAAGTAGGCAGAGAGGCAGGCAGAGAGAAAGAGAGAGAGAGGAGGAAGCAGGCTCCCCACTGACTAGAGATCCTGAAGCGGGGTTCGACCCCAGGACCCTGGGATCATGACCTGAGCCAAAGGCAGAGGCTTTAACCCACTGAGCCACCCAGGCGCCCCGAGGACATGACTCTTGATCTCGGGGTCATGAGTTCAAGCCTCATGTGGCATGTAGAGATTACTTAAATAAATAAACTTTTTTTTTTTAAAGATTTGCTTATTTGAGAGAGAGAAGGAGAGTGCAGGGGGGAAGGGCAGAAGGTGAGGAAATGGGAGAAAAATCTTAAACAAACTCTCTGCTGACCAGACCATAAGATTCACCCCTTTAAAGTATGCATTTCAGTGATTTTAATGTACTCACAGAGTTGTGCTACCATCACCTCTATCTAGTTCCAGAACATTTTCATCACCCCAAAGAGAAGCCCCATACCCATTAGCAGTCATTCTCTGATTCTCCTTCCCTGTAGCCCCTGGAAACCACTAATCTACTTTCTGTCTCCATGGATTTTCCTTTTTCTGGACATTTCATATCAGTGGAGTCATACAACAGGTGTTATATTTGCATACCGCTTCTTTCACTTAGCATAATGTTCTGAGCTTCATCTAAGTTGTAGTGTGTATTAGAACTTCGTTTCTTCTTATGGCCAAATAATATTCTATTATATGGGTATATCACATTTTGCTTACCCATGTGTCTGTTGGTGAGTATTTGGATTTTTTTTTTTAAAGATTTTATTTATTTGACACAGAGCGAGCGAGTGAGAGAGAGAGAGCAAGCACAGGCAGGGGGAACGGCAGGTAGAGGAGAAGCAGGCTCTCTGCTGAGCAGGGAACCCAACGGAGGGCTTGATCCCCGGACCCTGGGATCATGACCTGAGTCAAAGGCAGATGCTTAACCCACTGAGCCACCCAGGCACCCCTGTTTTCTTTTTTTTAATGAATATTTGGATTGTTTCTACTTTTTGACTGTTATGATTTATGCTGTAAACATTTGTGTACAAGTTTTTGTGTGGACATATGTCTCGTTTCATTTGGTTGTATACCTAGGAGTGGAATTGCTGGGTCATGTGGTAACAACTTTTATTTAGGGTTTTGATCTATTTAATTTTTATGGTGTGAGGTAAGGATCCAACTTCATTCATTTGCCTGTGGCTGTCCAATTGTCCTAGCATCAGTTGTTGAAAAAACTATTCTTTCCTTACTGAATGATCTTGGTACCTGTGTTGAAAATAATTTGAGCCAAAGATGTATGGATTTTTTTTTTCTAGATTCTCAATTCTATTCCATTGATCTATATATTTGTCCTTGCCTATACCATACTGTCTTATTACTGTTGCTTTGTAGAAAGTTTTGAAATCGGGAAGTGTGAGTCCTTGAACTTTTTTCTTCTTTTTCAGGATTGCTCTGACTCTTCCGGTTCCCTTGCAATTCCATATGAATTTTAGAATCAGCTTGTTAATTACTATAAAGAAATCAGGTGGGATTTTAATGGATTGCACTGAATCTGTAGATCAGTTTGGGAAGTATTGTCATCCTAATAATGTTAAATCTTCTGGTCCATGAATGTGAAATGTTTTTCCATTTGTTTAGATCTTCTTTAATTTCCTTCAGCAGGGGTGCCTGCGTGGCTCAGTCATTAAGCGTCTGTCTTTGGCTCAGGTCATGATCCTAGGGTCCTGGGATCGAACCCATGTCCAGCTTCCTGCTCGTTGGGAAGCCTGCTTCTCCCTCTCCCACTCCCCTTTCTTGTGTTCCCTCTCTCACTGTGTGTCTCTCTCTGTCAAAAATAAATAATATCTTTTAAAAAGAATAAAGATAGATGTTTATTGTTACATATTTTCTATGAGTACTACTTTATGCCTCACAATTTTTTAAAAAATATTTTATTTATTTATTTGAGAGAAAGATAGTAAGGGAGCACATGTGGTGGGAGGGGCAGAGGGAGAGGGAGAAGCAGACTCCTTGCTGAGTAGGGAGCCCTATAAAGTTTGATCTCAGGTGCCCCTCACAAAATTTTTTAATTTATTTGAGAGAGAGAAGAGAAAGAGTGCATGTGGGGGAAGGACAGAGGAAGAGAGAGTCTTAAGCAGACCTCACGGTGAGTGTGGAGCCTGACTTGGGGCTCAGTCTCGCAACCCTCAGATCATGACCTGAGCCAAAACCAAGAGACAGATGCTTAACCAACTATGCCACCCTAGCGCCCTCTCTTTTTATGAATTTGATATGCTGTTTTAGTTTGAGCTTTTCATTTTAAGGTAGTTATTACATTCTTTATTCTTGATTTTCTTCCTGACCTAGGTTGTATTCAAGACAATAGAATGCTTGAATAATTTTCACATGATCGGGCACTATTTATTTGTTTAATTGGCTGAGCCTGACCTTTTCCCATCATGATCAGTAATATGATGTGGTCTGTACTTTGAAAAAGTTTGCTTAAAAAAAAAAAAGAAAGAAAAAGTTTGCTTAATGCTCATTTATACTCTAGCACATCAGGTTTTGTGAAATATGTAGGTACAGAGTTTGTTCCCAGTCCACCATAGAGTTTTCTGTACATTTGTTTTTTCTTATTCATTTATATATCAGTCTATTTTATGAATTTGTTATTAGAGGGTAAAAGAAATTTTGAAAATAATGTCACCTGCAACCTTGTGCCTACGGGCTGAGCTCAGGCTTCAGGTTGGAGGGTTTAAGCAGCTTTGCGCCTGATGGTTGTTACTAGGTCAGGGAGACAGTGGGAGCCACTGAGGGATTTAAGCGGAGGTGTGATCTGTCCAGGTTGGAGGGGGCAGGAGCAGGTGCAAGGAGGCCAGTCTCAGTGGTCCAGAAGAGCATGGTGGTATCTGGGATTCGAGAGATGGGGAGGAGGACGGGCCCTGTGGAAGTAGGTCATCCAGCTTGGTATCTTCTGAGTAGTAGGTGAACAGACTGCAAACTACTATGTTGTGCTTGTAGGATTTTGCTGATAATTTGTTTTAAAAATTCTTTTATTAATAAAATGGCCTGGTGATAGCCATTTTAGATGCCAAGTCTCAGTGTCATTCAGAGCAAGTAGAAGAGTGCAAATCGAATCGCCCTTGTCTGAGTGACTCTAAGAAGAAGGTAACTTGGGAAGTCCAACCTTCGCCTGCGCAGGTGCTGCTGCAAGAAGTACCTGGTCTTTGGCTTAGTCCAGCCTTTCACGAGTCCCTGGAAGAGAAACTTACGAGAAAGGAGAGGCCCAAGTGTAGAACTGAAGCCCCTTTTCTTATAGTTCCTGATCTGGTTGAGTGAAACCAGTAACAACAGATGATGGACTTGACTGAGAGAGAGCCTCCACCCCTCTCTACTTCTTGACTGTAGGAGATAACCTCTGTCATGCACATGCGAGGGCATGCACACACACACACATACGCGCGCGCACACACAGAGTCCCCCACACCCCTCCCCGCCCTTCTTTTCTCCTCTGCCCTGGGCTGCTGGTTTCTCTGGTTGCTTGCATCTGGTTGCTGAGTAGAACTTACGGTAGCTGCGTGAAGTAGGTGTGGAGGCGGTAGAGGCAGTTCTCTCTTTCTTTGAGGGGCCCCAGGACTCTGTGGCCTGTGAATGGTTGACCGTACTTTGCCAAGGCCTGAAAGTGCAGTTGAAAGGCAGCTCGTGAGCCATCCAGGCAGTTATACAACTCACTTCTCTGGCTCTTCTCTGTCTTTGAGCAGGTCACATCTCCTGAAACCTCAGTGCTTTGTTTACGGTCCAGCACACAGTGAACCTGCTTGCCTCAAACTAAGTTTATCTGACTGCAAAACCCAGATCCTCCTGCTTTCCTTGTGTCCACTGGCAGTCGCTGTTCACCCAGCCCCCAGGTGGCACTCTTCAGACTTATCTCACCCTGTCCCTTTCTGCATCCATCCCATGGTTCTGCCGCTCTGCAAGTATGTCTTTAATCTGGTCCCCTTCTCTATCCTTACTGTCATTGCCTCCCCATTGGGCTCTTCCCGTGGCCTCCAAATTCATTGCTCTATCTCAGGTCTCTGCTCTCCACTTCCTGTCCCTTGCCTGTTTTGTGCTTCTGACCCCTCTGCCAGGGACACAGGCCTGTAAGCCTTGCTTGGCATCTTCTGCCCTCTCTACCCTCTACATGGGCTGCACACCAGTGTGTTTGTGAGGCCCGAGATACGCTGCAGACATCTCTGCTCTGCCTCTTGATAGGTGCCCTTCTTACTGTGGGAGTATCCTTCCTGCTTGTGTCCCCCTGTGCAATACTGCCTAACCCTTTTGGTCCTGACCACATTTGTCTCATGACATTTACCTCTCTGCCTTGTGTGACTTATTCATACTTACCCAACGATACCCTCACTGGGACTTGGACCACATCTTTTTATCACCACTCTTCCAGCGTGAGCATAATGCCCATGGGCTCTTTCTGCATCTTTCTGTGCTCTGCTTCAGTGCTGTGGCTTCAGTAAACCAAGTATGGTTCTCAGGAACCATTCCTGAGTCAGGTCCCTGCTGGCCTGCAGCCTGCTCTTGGCTGGGAGAAGCCTTTATTTGGATCGTAGCTTCCCTACTATGCCCTAACTATTGTGGCACTGATTGTGCATGGGGGCTCTGCTGCCACCTTCTACCTGTAAGAGGAGTGACCGTCCCCCCTTCTCTGTTTGTTAGGGCTCAGTGTCATTGAATCAGCTCTGGGCTCACATTTAGTCATGTGAGGAAACACATCTTTAGGGTTGCGGTCAGCTTGTGGAGCAGTATGTAGCTCAGTGCTTAAGAGCATGGACTCTGGAGTCACACGGTCTGCATTTGCATCCTGGCAGCTGTGTTACCTGAGGTAAGTTACTTAACTGCTCTGTGCCTCTCTTTTCCCCATCTGTAAAATGGAAACAATACTTGTAGGTAACTCACATATGGAATGGCTTTGAGAATTTAGTAAGGTCCTGCATAGTGATTAGAACAGTGTCTAATAAAAAAGGGGTACATACATGTTAGCTTTTGTTGTAATTGAGAAAAAGTGTTTTTTCTACCTGTGGAAGGAAGAACCTATACATTTGAAGTTTTTTTTTTTTTTTTTTAAACATTTTATTTATTTATTTGAGAGAGAGACAGTGAGAGAGAGCATGAGCGAGGAGAAGGTCAGAGGGAGAAGCAGACTCCCCATGGAGCTGGGAGCCTGATGTGGGACTCGATCCAGGGACTCCAGGATCATGACCTGAGCCGAAGGCAGTCGCTTAACCAACTGAGCCACCCAGGCGCCCACATTTGAAGTTCTTAAGTAAATAAATAAATACAGTTTTTTTTTTTTTTTTAGATTTTTTTTATTTATTTGTCAGAGAGAGAGAGGGAGAGCGAGCAAGTACAGGCAGACAGAGTGGCAGGCAGAGGGAGAAGCAGGCTCCCTGCTGAGCAAGGAGCCTGATAGGGGACTTGATCTCAGAACGCTGGGATCATGACCTGAGCCGAAAGCAGCCGCTTAATCAACTGAGCCACCCAGCGTCCCTAAATAAATACAGTTCTTTTATGAATGTGTATCAGAGTGGAGTTAGATGTAATTGAAACTACATTTTGTTTCCAGTGCTTGTGTTTTCTGTATTTGAGTAGCCATGTTAGTATGTGTTAACTGGAGTTGAGTTATGGTGGATGAGATGGCATAGCAAACAAACAGGATGTTGATGTTTCAAGTGTTTTCTTGTAGGTTTTCCTATATTAGCTCCACAAGGACGTCTTTGCTTCTGGGGCTGTCAGGAGACTCATGGGGTCTCACTTGGTCCTGGGAGCAGACAAGAACAGAGTACCTTCAGTATGAGGCTGGTGGTCAGACTTTCCAAGGAACATCCGGGCCTGTCTCAGCTTGCACGGTCAGAAGTTTCTGCATGGTCAGAAGTTTTGAGGTTTACCTTTTGTAAGGTGTTTTTGACCTCCATTAAATGTGAAACTAAGGAACACATGTGGTCCAAAATAAGAATATCAGAATTCATGGACAAACGGCTTGAAAGCAGGGCAGATAGTCTACAGGCAGGTGAGTACCCTCAGCCCGACCCTCCCATTGCTGAGCTGGCAGCAAGCAGCGTGGGCTGCGATCCCTGGATTGAGGAAGCAGGGGAAAAGTCAGAGGCGTGGACAGAGGGAGGGTTTTGGGCTTCTCCTAATCTTGAGGGCTTTGAAGGGGTTGAGGATAAGACAGATTCTCCTTTTGTGCCTTGAACCTCAGAGAGGGCCAGGAGGATTCAAGCTGTGTGGATAGGTAGCCCCGTCTGCATCAGAGCTGGGTAGCTGGTAATTTCCTCTTTGCCATTTCTGTGCAGGAGGCAGCTGTTGTCTTAGTGTGGCATGTATTACCTTAATTACTACAACCCCTCAGGAGAACCCTTGAGGCAAACTTCCTTCATACTGTTGGAAAAGAAGCAGCTCCACAGCTGGGGACTGGGGGTTGGGGGGGTGCATATCTCCTGAAGCAGATGGCACCTCACAACTAGGCTCTGGTAGGGGGTGAGAGGGTAGTAAGGGGACTGTCTGCCTTGCTCCCACAGGATGGTCCTGTTCAAGTGAACATCTTTTCCTCCCCCTAGAGCTTACTTTAATTAAGCCTACCCTGAACCGTCTGTTAGGAGCATGCCCCCAGAAGTGTTTGTGTCCTGATCTCGTGGCTGGGGCCTGCTTCCACTGGGTGGGACAGATTCTACAAATGGCCGATATTTCTCATTTGCATGTGCCATGGGAGAAGAATAGCAGATAGCAGAGATGAGGGAAATGACCTGACTGGGAGTGGAGGAGTAGATAACCCGGGTTCCACTAGGATGTCCGGAGCAGATGGTGGTTTAGCAGTTGGGGCCCAAGGGCCAGGTATCTGTTTGGAATCCCTGGTGGTTCCCCTGGTAGTTAATGGTGCCGGTGCCACAGGACCCGCCGTGGTCCCTGCCATGAAGCTTTCTTCATGTGAGAGGCCCTCTGTTCCTGGGCTACCCCTCCCTGGGCCAGCAGCACGCTGGGCCCCATAGCCAGCTGAGTTCTGGTCCTTTTCTGTGGGCCTCTTCCCTTAGCCACAGGGAGACCTGTATTACCTTAACATACCAGGACTGCTTGGCAGCCTTGTGAAGTGAGGCAACTCAGTCAGGCATGGAAATTATTATTCCTGGTCCTGGAGATTTCTTGTCTACAGTATCCTATTTTGTTCTTCCAAATACCAGCTCCCACTTCTGTAGCAGAGGTGAAAATTCTCAATTTAAGACTGTTTTGCAGGACAAGTTAAGTCTTTTGAGGTAAGAGGTTTCATCAACAGCAGAAGGGCCAGTTCTGAAACCCGAGTTTGTCAGTCTCTGAAAACAGATTCTCAAGTGTCCTCTGGTATGGTTGCAGGCTGGGGCCACCTCAGGGTGGAGCTGAGTGGGGACTAGTTACTGCTCAATCCCTTGCTTCCCTCGTGCTGGGCAGGAGTCTGTATTTAGGTGTCCTAGAAATACTGCATCACCATACCTGGGCCTCCTTTGGGGAAGGGTTTTGCGCATGCCCATCTCTCAGGATCTGGCAGCGTGTGCGAAGTCTCAGGCTCCTGCATTACCAGGGGTCACCCATCCACTGACTTTCCCAGAGGTTCAGAAGGAGCTCATTGGAGACAAGGAAAAGGCAAACCCAACTCTAGAGGAGAGATACAAAGGCCTAGGGGTTGAGGTTGCCTCTCAGTTTTGTGGGACAGTGCCACCCCTTTCCTTAGCCTGATTCAGCATGGGTGACAGACCGAGTCTGTCCTGTGGGAGCCTGAGGTAAAGGCGGGTAGCACTGTTAGATATGGCAGATGCTACTTGAGCCATGTCCTAGCCAGACCTAGCTAGACTCCCCCTGGCTTCCCTGCGCCTCCCCTGGCCATCAGGTATCGATTTCTTTGGGGGCAGGGAAAGAGTGTGACTCTTGGAAGGCCCCTTCTTTGCAGGTGCTGGCTATACATCCCCTGGCCTTGCCCATGGTTTCACGCTGACACCTGCTCCTCCTCAGTAGAGGGCCTGGATCCCCCTGTGAGGGCAGGCTCCACCCGGTATCAGCCTCCGCTGTCACCAACTACCTGCAGAGCCTTTTTCTCCTGCTCTCCTTACCTTGGCTTCCATGCAGAGCAGACTCCCAGGTTACCCTTGAGCCCTTTTGCCTGGAGGTGCCAGAGGCCTAGCCTTAGGATTGTGTAGATCCTGTTCCTTGGTCCCAGGGTTCTGAGAGTTTGGGGTAGCAGCCATGTGAGTGTTATGATGGGCCTTCTCTGTTGCCACTACACTGCCTCTGCTGAGTGAAAAGTTGTCCTTTGCTTTCCCGTTACCCGTTGTGGAGCTACTCCGGGCAATGGGTCTGTCAGATTTTTTAAGATACTTAAGGTTTGGGGAGAAACATTTGTCTGATGCATTTCCGGGGAGGGATGGCTCTGAGTAAGTGGCCATCCTTGAGTAGCAGCCCTGCCAGGAGGTCTCCCAGGACACATGTGTTCTTTCCACAGCAGCCTCAGGCTCAACAAGCACCCTGGCCAAGCCAGCCCAGCACCTTCCCTCCATAGCCAGTCTCACGAGTGACATTTTGAGAGTCACCAGGCATGGCTGCTGAGCTCTGTTAAGTGCGCTGAAGGCCAGCCGGGTGGTTCCCCCCAGGAAACCAGGGATAAGCAAGAGTGGAGCAGGCCTGGGACTGCCATTGTTGAGCTATTCGGACAGATGGGTGATCCACCCCCCTTGCTCCCTCGGGGATAAAGGAAGCAGGAAGTCTCAAGTGCCCAGGATTGACCATGAAGCTGGTGCTAGGAATGGAGAGGGAGGGAAACTCGAGGGTGAGTACCTCCTGCAGGCTGCCGTTCCATAGCTGTTCTCGTGTGACCCTCTCACCCACCCTGAGAGAATTCAGTCGAGAGAACCCAGAGGGCTGGGTGGCAGAACTGGGATTCAAACCCAAAGCCCAACTGTGACTGGGACGCATTTATTGGGGAGAGATGGCTGGCTTGGTGGCATGGGGGCCAAGGCTTAGACTAGCTTTGTGGGGTATGGGCTGGCCTCTGTATGCTGGTCAGTCATGAGCCAGGGCCAGAAGCTAATGGGCAGGCACAGCACCAGCCCCCTTCCCAGGTTCTGTGCTAATGTGGTGATGATGCAGAAATCTTTGTATTTAGCAGTGAGAGTCCTCTTCCTTCCTAGCTCCCCTGCACTGAGGCCCCTGACGTGTCTTGGTGGAGGGAAGTTGCATGGGGTGGGTGCCTGGAGCAGTCGTGCTGGAGTCCCTGGCAGCCCCATGGGAGTCTCCTTCCTCCAGGGCACTGTAACCAGGGACGGCATCTGGGAGTGCCGAGATGATGAACCATTTCCTTTCCTCAGCCACCCCCACACTTCTGTGAGGGAGACTGCTGCTCTGAGTGATAATGGAAGGGGAAGTGGGTGGTGCCAGAGCATCTGAAGTGGGCACCTCGGGCCTCCTGGCCCAGTGAGGCTTGGCTTTCCCCTTGCGTCACTGGCATCTGATAGGTGTCTGACGTGGCAGGCTTTTCTGTGTGGGTGCCAGGCTGGCTACCCATTCGTTCTCTCTGGGAGTGACCAGGCTTATTCTCTTTGGACAGGGAAGAATGGTTAGTTGTAGCATTTTGGTCAGAGTGTCATCCCCATTGTGCAGTCCCAGCCATCCTCTGCCTCACAACCACCTGGACCTGACTTCCTACAGGGCCTGACCCAGGCAGCTATGCTCCCTTGTTTCCTTCTGGACCTACATCCCAGTGTCCTCTCAGACAGCTGGCTTCTGTAGGCAGTCCTATGGTAAGGGTGACAGCTCTCATTCCTGGCCTTATCACTCCACCCTCGCCCCAGGCACACCCAGAGAAGGTGATTACTGCTCCTGCTACCAACTTAGAAGGTGCTGGCTTTGGCCGCAGGGGTTCTGTTTGGAGTTGTCTTCTGAAACAGAGGGTGGTAGGGCTAGAGGGGAGGCTTACCAAGGCAGAGGTACGACAGTCACCATAGCTGCTAGACCCTCTTAATGGGAAGGGGAGCTTAGATTCATGGATTTTTCCAGAGTGGGCAGAGATACTTGTATCAGCTGCCTTGTTTGATAGAAGAGGAAGCAGGCTCAGAGGAGCTAAATAACCGACCCAGTATAGAGCCGGGTCCACAGCCTATCTGTAGGCCTCTTTCCAGGGCCCAGAAGTAGCTTCACCATTAATCTGTATAAGTGGGGGCAGGATGCAGGCAGACAGCTCTGATTGCTTTTCTTTTCTTAAAAAAGAAAAATGCCAACAAAACTCGTCACAGTCAAGCCCAGGACTGTCCACTGGCAGTGTGTCATGAAGTGGTCTGACCATTGACAGGGCAGCTTAGCTTGGGGTCCAAAGACCTTGTAGGGGTTACTTCAAGCTTTTCTTTTCTTTTCTTTTCTTTCTTTTTTTTTTAAATGGAGCCCTGTCTTTGAGGAATTCAAGTATTCTACTTTCAGAGTATCTTGCTTTTTCCTGAGATTGGATTGGGGGCCACCTCAAGGAGGAGGTAGTAGCTTCACCCTTGTGGGCACCTGCTTGGTTCTCACCTGAGTGTCCCTCAGAGGAAAGAAGAACTGAGCTTCTGGGAGTGTTATCTACAAGACCACGAGCCCTCCTGTAGCCTCTCAGGGCCTCAGTTTCCTCAACCTTCAGATGGGGTTTATCGTACCTTCTGATTATTTTGGAGACTCAGTATTTTTTAAGGTTAACCTTAGAGCTATTTGATAACACTTTCCAACTGATCCCCCCTCACTTGGTAGAGAAGGAAACCAAGGTTCAAGGAGGCAAGTGACTGCCCACGGCCTGCCGGCTTGGAAGGACAAGGCTGTATCCAGGACCAGACTGCAGAAGCCCTTCAGGCCACACTTCTGCTCTGGTGCCCAGGGCTACGGTGTCTCTTCCTGACAGGCCACACGCCCTCTGTAGGACCCTAGCTTGAGACTGACAACAGACTCTCTGCAGAATGTGCAACTGCAATCAGGCCGTGGCCTTTTGTTTTTTCTCCTGTCTGCCTGATTCCTCAAGATCAGCAGTGATAGTACCAACTTCTCTCTGCTATACAGCCTCTCAAGGCCTGGGGAGAGGATTCATTGCAAGTGGGGTAACTTAATCCATCGAGAGTAACTTCGTGCCCTTTAACATCTCCTCATCTATTTTGGGCTTCTGGTGCCGTTCTCTGCGTTTGTTCTGCCTTTTCTAGTCTTTGACTGGCCTGAATTTTTCTCCCAAAGGGAAAACAGAAAGCCATTGTATCAGGACAACACAGTAGGAAAATCCTCCAGTGACTTCATTTTAAATTTTCTGTCTACACTACTGTTTGTTTAGTGAGTGTTCCCCATCTCAGCCTTGAGCATCTGGGATGAGCCACAGTCTTGCACTGGCCTTGTGTAGCCACCCACCTGCTCTGACTTAACTTGTCTGAAAGGCCTGCTCCTTCTCTTAGTAGGCAGTACCACCATCCACCCATTTGTCCCAGACAGAACCTGGGCGGCATCCTTGTCTGCTCTCAGACCAGCAGCACACACATCCAGTGGGTCCTGTTGACTCTGCTCTGACTCTTTGTAAGTCTCTCAGCTCCAGCCCCACTGGTCGTCTTTTCCTATTTCCCAGATATGGTGAGCTCATTCCCTTTGCCCCCAAAGTTCTTTTTCTGATTCTCTCATTAAGCACACCTCTGCATAAGGGTCAGGCTTGGCGAGGTCTAACTTGACTACACTATCGCCATCCCCACTCCTGTTTCTAGCCCATCACCTGGGTTTGTTTCAGAGTTTGTTTCAGAGCAGATTGTGTCTATCAGGTGTTTTCTTGTTTGCTTACTGGTTTACTTACATATTATGTCTTCTCGGGGTGCCTGTGGGGGAGCCTGGGTGGCTCAGTGGGTTAAAGCCTCTGCCTTCGGCTCAGATCACGATCCCAGCATCCTGGGATTGAGCCCCACATCGGGCTCGCTCTGCTCGGCGGGGAGCCTGCTTCCCTTCCTCTCTGCGTGCCTCTCTGTCTACTTGTGATCTCTTTCTGTCAAATAAATAAATAAAATCTTAAAAAATATATATATATACATATATAATGTCTTCTCTGTTGCTTTCACACCTCCCCCCACCCCTAATTTATCAGCCCCATGAAGTAGGCAGGCCTTTGTTAGTCGGCTAACTAAGTGGATTGGTTGCTTCTCCTTTCCAGAGGATGGGAAAGTAGCACAGTGGCCCTAAGTCAAGCTGCTGCCACAGCCACTGTTACTAAATGAAGTGATTAACATTCCATTTTTCACCCCAAGCTAGCTTTCACACACACATATGTACCTTCTCCTCACATACAGGCTCTTAATTGTGTTTGGAAAAAACATTGGTTATAAAATCATAGTTTTAATTGAAGATACATTATAGCCCTGTGTTTTTCTTGCAAAAGCTTTTAACTTCATAGCACTCTGATGAGCAAGAGACAAAGGGCTGAGGTGTTTATTTTCTACACTGATCATTCCTGATGTCATCAGGGTGACGTTCTTTTCGGAGGCCCTAGAGGAGAAAATCTGTTTCCTTGCCTTTTCTGGCTTCTGGTGTCCACTTGAATTTCTTAGCATGTGCTCCATCTCTCCATCTTCAAAGTCAGCAGCGTAGCATCTAATGGTCTCTGCTTTCACATCAGCTTTTCTTTTCTTTTCTTTTTTAGATTTTTATTTATTTATTTGACAGCATGAGAGGGAACACAAGCAGGGGCAGTGGGAGAGGGAGAAGCAGGCTTCCCATCGAGTAGGGAGCCCGACTTGGGGCTCAGTCCCAAGACCCTGGGATCATCACCTGAGCTGAAGGCAGATACTTAATGGCTGAGCCACCCAGGCGCCCCCACATCACCTTTTCTGAGTAGACCCTCTTGCCTCCATCTTACAGGAACCCTTGTGATGACATTGTCTCCCCATCCAGATAATACAGGACAGTCCAGTCTCCCATTTCAAGAGCCTTACCTTAATCACTTTTTTCCCCCCTTAATCTCTTCTGCAAAATCTTCAACAGCATATTCACAGGTTCTGGGATTAGGACATGACATCTTTGGGAAGCCTTATTCAGTGTACCACGGGGACTATAAATTTTCTTCCTTTGGGTAAATCTATATAATTGATAAATCATTTGGGAATTGGAAACAAAAACAGGAAAACTTACCTATTTTCCAGACAGCCTGAGGTGATTCTTGAATTGATTCTAACTAAATACTTTTTTTTTTTTTAAAGATTTTATTTATTTATTTGACAGAGAGATCACAAGCAGGCAGAGAGGCAGGCAGAGAGAGAGGAGGAAGCAGGCTCCCCGCCGAGCAGAGAGCTCGACGCGGGGCTCGATCCCAGGACTCCAAGATCATGACCCGAGCCAAAGGCAGCGGCTTAACCCACTGAGCCACCCAGGCGCCCCTAAATACTTTTTTTTTAAATTGAGCTCTTCATGTTTTTAAAATTTGAAATCCGTATTTATAGCTTGATGGTAGTTTTGTCAAAATAATTACATAGTTTATTTTTGAAGAAAAGCATTCAAAATACTTAAATTTCTATTTTAGGCCTTTGGAAATGTAAGCATCTATTGTTTTGGTGATACTTATTGAGCTCCCATACATGGAGACAAAAATATCTCCCATTTATCCTTGAGTCATTGGTTTAACCATTAAGGAAATAATTCTGGGTGATTTTACTACTTTTGATAAATCAAATTGCCACATCAAAAAAACCCCACATTTATTTATTTATTTTAGAGAGAGAGTACATGGAGGGGAGGGTCAGAGGAAGTGGGAGAGAGAGAATCCCAAGCAGACTCCCTGCTGATTGCAGAGGCCAGCTTGGGGCTTGATCTCATGACCTTGAGATCATGACCCCAGCTGAAACCAGAAATCACGAGTCAGATGCTCAGCCAGCTGAGCCACCCTGGTGCCCCCAAATGGCCACATTTTTATTAGGATTTCTGGAGTACCTACTGCTTTAATCTGAGAAAGCTAAAACAAAGAAAATCTTGTAGTTCAAGTTTTCTACCTTCTAGACAGAAAATCTGCATACAAAATCTGTCCTGCAGGGGCATCCTTGTGTGAGAGAAAAATGGACTAGAACTGGTCATTGCACATGAACACACAGATGTGTGTGTGTGTGTGTGTGTGTGTGTGTACACATACGTGTACTACATCTCAGACTCCTGATCTCCTGATGTGCTGGGTCTGGAGGAACTGGTGATGAGATCATATGGTCCATGCCCCAAGGAGCTCCTGTCTTGGCCAGAGAGGATAGTTAGGGGGCATTGTCAGGAACAGTGACTGGTGACTTGAAAGGTTCAGTAGGAATCAGAATTGATCAGGGATGTGATCAGTATGCTGGGGGAGAGGGGGCCAAATAATGTTATGGAAAACT
The DNA here is from genome assembly GCF_902655055.1 of Lutra lutra. Taxonomy (NCBI): domain Eukaryota; kingdom Metazoa; phylum Chordata; class Mammalia; order Carnivora; family Mustelidae; genus Lutra; species Lutra lutra. The sequence continues at coordinate 18,031,632 of NC_062294.1, forward strand.
TCAAGGGGCAAGCTTTAGAGATGGATCATGATGAACTGGTACAAAGGGAGGACCCAGTGGACATCAGCAGCTGTGGGCATAGTTCTGAGAGGACCCACAGCAGCATGCTGCTCTCGCTAAGGATTCTTGGGGAGGGCTAGAATGGGCAGTGGCTTTCCTGGACAGTGTTCCCCCACCACCACCTGGCCTCAGGAGGTGGTGAGTGGTGAGCTTGGCTTTAGGGAAAGCTTTGCTGCTCAAGCACCATTGAGAGCCACACTTCTGTCCCTGGCATCCCAGGCCCCTGGAGCGGAAGTCTGGGTTTCTTGCAGCGGTAGGGTACTTAGCAGAACAGCCTGTCCTGGGGGATTCCAGCTGAGAACTTTGGCCTGTGGCCTAAAGTGAAGGGCTCCTGTCTTTCTGTCTGGATCATATGCATGTTCTTTGTATGTGAGAAGTGTGGCTTCTTCGTTAGGAACCCTTTTCCAGTGGGCACTGGGTGGAAATGTGTGTTCTGGTCTGCTGGCCGTGGCCGCCTGGTGAGGTGGGAAGGTGGGGACACCCTGGAGAGCCAAGATGGGCAGCTGCAGCCTTCAGGCAGGAGGCACCAGTGCCTCTGTCTTCTTCTAGGGCTGAGATCTGGCCCTTCCCCCATTTCTGGCCTGGAGGCCTCCTGAGTCACTGCAAGTCAGAGATCTGTGGTCCACAGAGCCCTAAAACCAGTGCATCTAACCACTGTCTTCTGGTGAAGGGTCTGGGGCTTGGGGACGATTTTACTGCCCAGATGGTTACCACACCAAATGAGACAGGATTCATGACAGGGAAGATGGGGGTTTTGGAACCTGAAGGTTTGGGTGCAAATCCCAGCTCAGCCATTTCTCAGCGTTGTGGGCTGGTGAGCAAGGTCCCCGGTCTCGAGGTGGAAGTGGCAGTACCTGTTATGACAAATACGCAGCATTATTGCCACGTTCTCCTCACAGGTTGCCCCATTGTGGTCAGTTACTGTGTCGCATGTGGGGAGCACCCGTGCTCAATCGGAAGGATCCAGGGAGGACGGCTGTGACTGGTATGGCACGTGGATGAGGATCCTGAGGCAGGGGAAGCTGGTGAGCAGGCCTGGGGCCCTAAGCACAGTCTGAGCCAGACCTGGAGGGATAATTGTCACTTTGCTGTTCAGCTAGACCCCCTTCCTTTGTGGCCTTCTGTAGTTGCAGGTGCTGCTGCAGAGCCTTATGGCCTCCTGTATGGAGGCCTGAGAAGAGCCATTGCCTCTGGTAGCCTCATCAGCCAGCTCTTGGGCAGGAATGGGCACCGCTGTGCCCCAGAAGAGTGCTTCCCTGAAGTCAGATGATCTATGAATCCACCGGCAGTGGAAAGACTCCTTTCACTCCTGGGCCTGTTGATGCCCAGAATAGCACCTTGTCCCCTGAGCTAGGTAGTCCACTGTCTCTGGAGAATGGGAAAGGCGGGACCAGAGCCTGGCTCTAGGCATTGGGCCTTCTAAAGCCAGCCCTGGGCAGTTCTCAAGATAGTTTCCTTGTGATGTGGTAGAAAGCTATTGGGAGGGGAGCAGCAGGTCTCTGAGTCCTGTACTCAGTAGTGAGAGCCATTCAGCTTTGGTGTGTTCCCCACTGTGGGTTCTGGGGAAGCTTTGTTTAACCAGAGGGTTCCTGGCTGAAAAGAAATGAAAGCTCAGGGTCCACAAGGCTTGAGATGGATAATATGATTAGGAGAAACAACTTGTCCTTGAGCCCAGCAGTACAAATGCAGGGCAGAGTTTGGGCTCCACAGTCTGATCAGTTCCGCCTCTCCATCCATGCCCTTTGTCTCCTTTGCCAAGTACTGTCCTTGTCATCCATCTGCTTCACCCCCATACCTCTGCTTACAGTCTGGCCACATCCCGCTGCCCTTGCCCTAACCTCCCCTTCCCCACCACACACATCTGTGCACATACTGAAAATGTTTGAGCCCTACCTTCCTTTCTCAGCTACTCAGATCCTCAACTACTCTGCCTTTCTGGAGAGAGCTTCCCTCCCAGCAGAGAACTTCTACCCATGTCACTTGGGAAGGGAGGGGTGTGTTTAAGCATGTTCACATAGGCATGCTGCTCAGACCCGAAGGAGGCAGCAAAGGCTGGGAAAGCTATTTGAAGGGACTGCTTTGGGAAGTAGACCTGCTTGCCAGACTGTCAGGCTTGCCTACCCTGTGCAGGTCCTGGCTTGCCATGGCCCTGTGGGCTCTACTCCTTTTCCTTAGCCAAGCAGGCAGGCAGGCCCTCTGCAGCTCACACCCTCTGGTCCCATCTGTGCCCATGCCTTTACCTTCCCAAAGTGATCTTTTCCACTCTTTTCTTTTTTCTTTTTTTTTTTTTTTAAAGATTTTATTTATTTATTTGACAGAGAGAGATCACAAGTAGATGGAGAGGCAGGCAGAGAGAGAGAGAGAGGGAAGCAGGCTCCCCTCTGAGCAGAGAGCCCGATGCGGGACTCAATCCCAGGACCCTGAGATCATGACCTGAGCCGAAGGCAGCAGCTTAACCCACTGAGCCACCCAGGCGCCCCTCCACTCTTTTCCCTGTACAAAACTGTGGTATACTTCAGAGGTCTCACTTACTTTTGCTCTCACTAGTTCTACTCAACATGTGTGGAGGCCCTAGTCAGTGCAGTAAGCCAGGAAAAAGAAATAGAAGACATGCAGAGTAGATGGGAAGAATGCAACTGTCTTTATTCTCAGACAGTATATTTAAAAATCCCAAAGAATCTTCATAAAAGCTACCAGAACTAATTGGTGTGTTTAACAAGGTTGCAGGACACCAGGTGAATATATAAAAAGTCAAATATATGTGTGTGTGTGTTTAATAGCTTTATCGAAATAAGATTTACATGCTATAAAAACCACTCATCTAAAGTATACACATCAGTGGTTTTTAGCATGTTCACAGCTGTGCAACCATCATCTTAATCTAATTTTAGAACATTTTGTCACTCCAAAAGAAACCTTGATCCTATACTCCCATCCCAAAATCAATTATATTTTGATATAATAGCAAAAAACAATTGGGAATTGAAATTTTAAAATAACACTTAGAATAGCATGAAAAGTAGAGTAGAGAAAAATTGGTCAAAACCTTGTTGAGAGGGCGCCTGGGTGGCTCTGTTGGTTAAGCGACTGCCTTCAGCTCAGGTCATGATCCTGGAGTCCCGGGATCGAGTTCCGCATCAGGCTCCCAGCTCCACGGGGAGTCTGCTTCTCCCTCTGACCTCCTCGCTCATGCTCTCTCTCACTGTCTCTCTCTTCTCTCAAATAAATAAATAAAATGTTTACACTTGATCTTAGCCAAAAGGCCGAGAAGCGATTAAATAAATAAAATGTTTAAAAAAAAAAAAAAAAACCTTGTTGAGAGAAATTAAAGACCTAAATAAGAGGAGAGATATGCCATGTTCAGAAATTGAAATATTCAGTATTATTAAGCTATCTGTTCTCTCCAAATTGATCTGTAGATTCAACCCAATCCCAATCAAAATCCCAGCAGGCCTTTGAAAAATACTGTTAAGGGGTTCCTGAGTGGCTCAGTGGGTTAAGCCGCTGCCTTCAGCTCAGGTCATGATCTCAGGGTCCTGGGATCGAGCCCCACATCAAGCTCTCTGCTCAGCAGGGATCCTGCTTCCTCTCTCTCTGCCTGTCTCTCTGCCTACTTGTGATCTCTGTCTGTCAAATAAATAAATAAAATCTTAAAAAAGAAAAGAAAAGAAAAGAAAAGAAAAATACTGTAAAAAAAATGAAAAGACACACCACACCCTGGGAAAAAATATTTGTGAAACACATAAAAGGATTTGGGGGCGCCTGGGTGGCTCAGTGGGTTAAGCCGCTGCCTTCGGCTCAGGTCATGATCCCAGGTCCTGGGTTCGAGCCCCGCATCGGGCTTTCTGCTCGGCAGGGAGCCTGCTTCCTCCTCTCTCTCTGCCTGCCTCTCTGCTTACTTGTGATTTCTCTCTGTCAAATAAATAAATAAAATCTTAAAAAAAAAAAAAACACATAAAAGGATTTGTATTCAGACTATATCTAGAATCCTTAAATCTTCATAAGACACACAGCCCAATTTTAAAAACTGGTTAAAGGGGCGCTTGGGTGGCTCAGTCAGTTAAGTGTCTGCCTCCGGCTCAGATAGTGATCCTGGGGGTCCTGGGATTGAGCTCTTTACCTGGCTCCCTGCTCATCGGGGAGTCCGCTTCTCCTTCTGCCCTTCCCCTGTCTCTTTTTTCATAAATAAAATCTTTTTTTAAAACCTGTTTTAAAAAAAAAAAAAAAACCTGGTTAAAATTTTGCATAGTTCAATAGTTTTTCTAACAAATTGATGATTCAGTATATGAAAAGATGCTCAAAAGATCCTTGGTCGTTGGGGAAATGCACAGTAAAGCTGCAATGACATTGAAACTACTAATACCTACTACAATGGCTAAAAGATGGGGCGCCTGGGTGGCTCAGTGGGTTAAAGCCTCTGCCTTCGGCTCAGGTCATGATCTCAGAGTCCTGGGATCGAGCCCCACATCGGGCTCTCTGCTCAGCAGGGAGCCTGCTTCCTCCTCTCTCTCTGCCTGCCTCTCTGCCTACTTGTAATCTCTGTCTGTCAAATAAATAAATAAAATCCTTAAAAAAAATTTTTTTTAATAAATAAATAAAATGGCTAAAAGAGTAAGAAAAAAAAACCCAACATCTGACCATAACAGGTGTTTGTGAGAAAGTGGGCCTTATACATTGCTGTGAGAATGCAAATAGTACAACCACGTAAGAAAACAATTAGGCAGTTTGTTATCAAGTTAAACATACACTTATTTTATGAGCCAGCAATACCACCCCTAAGTATTTATTCAAGAGAAATGAAAACATATGTCCACGCAAAGGCCTGTATGTAAGTATTTATTGGCTTTATTCACAATGGCCAAAGATCGAAACAGCTCAAATGTCATCAACTAATGAATGGATAAACTGTGTCATATCCATATAATGGAGGACTACGTCAGCAATAAAAAGAAACAAAATACTGGTACACCTAAACAATGTGGGTGAATCTCAACTGTGTTGTGCTAAGTGAAAGAAGTCAGACACAGGACCCTCTGTATTCTGTGATTTCATTTCTGTGACATCCTGGAAAAGGCGAAACTTTAGGAACAAATCGGATCAGTGTTGCCAGGGACTGGGGCCGATGGAGTGGGGCTGACTGCAAAGAGGCATGAGGGAACTTTTTGGAACAGCGGTAATTTCTATGTCTTGATCATGGTGGGAACACTTGTTAAAACTTGCTGAACTGTCGGGGCGCCTGGGTGGCTCAGTGGGTTAAAGCCTTTGCCTTCGGCTCAGGTCGTGATCTCAGGGTCCTGGGATCAAGCCCCACGTCAGGCTCTCTGCTCAGCAGGGAGCCTGCTTCCCTCTCTCTGTCTGCCTGCCTCTCTGCCTACTTTGATCTGTCAAATAAATAAATAAAATCTTTAAAAAAAAAAAAACTTGCTGAACTGTCCATTAAAAAGGGAGAATCTTATTACATGTAAATTATACTTCAGTTAAAAAATATGTTTAAAAATCCCTCAAAGGTCAGTTTAAGCCCCTCTCCTTCATAACATTTTCCCTTGTCATACACATGGCCTTCTGGTAAGTCCCTTCCAGGTCACTCATGGTTTTGGTTCTCGTTAACCACAGCTTGGGCCCCTTGTGCGATCACCTGCTGGACTCCCTGCTCCTTGGGCATAGCCCTACCCTGTCCACAGCCGGTTCTGAGAGGCCAGAAGTACTAACTGAGGTGGTAGCAGGCTGGGGACAGGAGCTCAGACCCAGGTGGTGTGTCTGTCTGACTCAACTATATCCACTCACCTGTTGCTCTTCTCTTCCTCCACAGGTTGGGATAAACATTCCTATGGTTACCATGGCGATGATGGGCACTCATTCTGCTCCTCTGGCACTGGCCAGCCCTACGGTCCCACATTCACCACAGGAGATGTGATTGGCTGCTGTGTCAACCTCATCAACAGCACCTGCTTCTACACCAAGAATGGCCACAGCCTTGGTGGGTGCCTAGGGGACCTTAGAGGCTATACCCCATGGAGCCACTTTGATTGGTGAGCGGCCCACAGGCAGGCTGGAACACCAGAACAGGGTCACTGATCCTCTGCCGAGCTCTGGGGAGCTCTGGGGAACTGCAGCCGTTTCCAGGCATTGGAGCCCTGTGAAGTGAAGGGAAGGTAGCAGAGGTGCTTCCTTTGTTAATCCATCCATTTAGCAGTATTTGTCAAGCCCAGGGTTGGTGCTGAGAAAAGACCAGGGTCATGGTCATGCCCGTGGCCTGTGTGACACTTGTTGGAGTTGGATTTGGCCTTGGTGAGAAGTATATACCCGCCAGTGGTAGTGGTTTGCACGTGCGTGGCCTGGGTCCTGACTTTGGCTGGCCCTTCCAACATGCAGGTTGCTAGTTGCTGTGGAGCAACAAGAGGTCTGCTCTCGTATGGGAGGTAAACAGACAGGCTGGAGTCAGATGGGGCCAGGCCTTTTTTGGCCTTTTCACAGGTTAACAGATAGCAACCTGGACAGAGTCCTATTTAAAAGGGTCCTTCGGGGTCCTTCGGGGTTGCCTGGGTGGCTCAGTTGTTAAGTGTCTGTCTTTATCTCAGGTCATGATCCCAGGGTCCTGGGATCGGGTCCCGCATCGGGCTCCCTGCTCAGTAGGAAGCCTGCTTCTCCCTCTCCCATTCCTCCTGCTGTGTCTCTTTCTGTCAAATAAATAAATAAGATCTTAAAACAAAATAAAATAAAATAAAATAAAAGGGTCCTTCAATGTAACTGTAAAGGAGAGACTGACAGGAGTGAGGGAGGACCTGGGGAAGAGGTAGATAACCTAAGGCAAGGTCATCGCGATTGGTTCAGGCTATGGAGAACAAGCCTGACAAAGGCCAGGATGGCCCAGGAGGGTTTAGTGACAGATGGGGTGCACTAGCAAGAAGAGAGGATGGGAAAGAGGCTGGATAGTGGTGCTGTTAGCCAGGATTAGGAAGCCGGGAGGAGCAGCAGTCAGTGGGGAGTGATGGGGGCCCTAAAGGATCTCTTGGAAGAGCAATCCCGTACATGTGGAGAGATTTAGGATAAGAGCCTGGGAGATAGGGAGACATTGGTTATTGTGGTGTCTTGCCCTACTGGGGCTGACTGGTATTTGGTATTTGACTCTTGAGTAAGAGGAGCCCTTGGCCAAAATGGCCCTGAGGTAGTGCCTAACCGCTGGGCCTTCCTGTTTGGATTTGCAGAGGTCTCTGATCTGGCAGAACCCTACCAGCTAGGCTGGCCACAGGCCTTGTAAGAAAAGGGAATTGGATATTTTACTTAGAACCTAACTTGTAGGGGCGCATGGGTAGCTCAGTTGTTTAGCGTCTTCCTTCGGCTCGGGTCGTGATCCCACCGTCCTTGGGATGGAGCCCTGCATCGGGCTCCCTGCTAAGCAGGAAGCCTGCTTCTCCCTCTCCCACTTCCCCTGCTTGTGTTCCCTCTCTCAGTGTCTCTCTCTAATAAATAAATAAAATCTTAAAAAAAAAAAAAAAAGAACCTAACTTTTAGGAGGCCTACATCCCCTGGCTTGAAGGGCAGTGAGAAGGTGGCAGAGATGACTTCTGTGTGGGTTCTCCATGAGATGAACCTCAGCTGAGTTAGGCTGCATGAGTGGGAATTGGGTTTGCTGGTGGCTGGGACTGAAAGGCCAGGAGTCAGCATTTCTTTTCTTTCTTTTTTTTAAGATTTTATTTATTTATTTGACAGAGAGAAAGCGAGAAATGGAACAGAAGCATGGGGAGTGGGAGAGGGAGAAGCAGGCCCCTTGCTGAGCCTGACATGGGGCTCGATCCCAGGACCCTGGGATCATGACCCTAGCCGAAGGCAGACACCAACGACTGAGCCACCCAGGTGTTCCAGGAGTCAGAATTCCTCAACAGGACAGTCAGATGCCACTGCCCATAGTGGGCAGCCAAGAGTGTAGCATAAACCCCGCAGAGGTGACTCAGGCGCACATCCGGAGACATCCTCTGAAATCTGTAGCCACCTGGCTGTAGTTGGTGGCACCCAGCTGGTGAGCTGGCAGCTAAGGACAAGGTCTCAAGATGGCTTCTTACACCCACTTTGCTCTCTGACTCCGGCTGTTCCCTGGCTCTTGTTCTGCTGTTAGAGTCACAGGAGCTTCAGTTGTGGCCTCTTTACCCACGTCCCTCTTTACCTGTCCCAGTCCCAGTCTTTCCTCTGTGCTCTGGATACCTGCCTTCGTCACATCCCTCCAGGTTGTCCACATTTGCCTGGTACAGGGCAATGGGATGAAGTTCGGGGCATACCCTGCTGTCTTCTCTCCACCTTCATCTCTCTCATCTGAGCCCTGTGGGCATGCCAAGCCCCCAGGCTCTTTGTCAGTCAGGTACCTAGGTCTGTAAGGAGCTCTCAGACACCTTTATGCCAGCCCAAACCCTCACATTATTTTTAAACTCTTATCTCCCACTTCCACCTGTTTTATAGACCTCATGCAGGATCTCACTCATTTAGGAGGATATTGATTATTTTTCCAACCTGTCAGGATCGTCTGTGATCTTGCTTGTTCTTTCTCAAATATTTGATAGCCTTGTCAGCACTGTATTAACATAAAATTTGATAAACATGTTTATGTATGTTTTCATCAAGGTCTTGAAAAAATATTCGAAGTGAACAAGGCTGAGATCTGAGTCCTTCAGGGTATAGCTATTTAAGAATCACTTAATTATGTTCATTTGAAACTCTTGTATTTCTGTCTTGGCCACAACGATATTACTGAGACTTTACTGAAAAATGTATGTGGCCTGTCCCCTGCACTTTCTAGATCACAGAATTTAATGGAAGGGCAATGAACTTGGATTAATAGACTACTTGGTGAATCTTCTAATGACCTTGTTTCCTTTCCATAAGCCAGCTTATCAGTAATGTGCTTTAGAATCTCACCTGGGATCAGTCACTGCTTTTTAACCTTCAGAACCCGAACCCTTACCTTCTCCCCTTTAGAGAAGTAGAAGGATGTTTCCTCCCTCTGACCTCCCCATTCCTTTGCTTTCTTTGCTCCATCGTTCCTCTGCACGGCATTTGCCCTTGTGTCAGTGGTCAGTTGTCTGTGTCATTGTTAGTTGCATGGAGCCGGCAACACTTTGAGGTCCTGGCTCCTGGGAAGTCTTAGCAGATACTTGATGGAAGGATGAATGAGCAAATGAATGGAGACAGGAAATAATGTCTCACCTACAAGGGGTCCACACATTTGGAGTCATTTTTATACATCCCTGTGCTCTTAGAGGCTTTATATCCTCAGCCTCATTAACCCCTGACCTATGTCTCTTTGGCTCAGAGCACTTCTTATCAGCAAGTTTGAATGTTCTGTTTGTATCCTGGATCTTTGCCTGACTTTTTTCCCAGATCTCACCGCTACATTGGCCTTGTGGAGGCTCCCAGAGACCTGCAGGTCTGGGGGAGCTGTGTTGCCCTTGTCCGGCGCAATAGGGGGTGGAGTAACCTCTTTCCTCATCTTCCTGGAAGCACCTCAAGGCCTTGTCCTTCCTGAGTGCCATTGTGAGGTAGAGCTAGGCACGCCAGGCTGGGTCTTCCCCTGCCCAGAAGTGTGGCACTTGCCTCACCCTGTGGCACAACTGCAGCCAGCTTGTTCTAAGACCTCACAGTTTGGAAGCACTTCTTATAGAAGTATCTCAGTTTCTCCTTTCTTTCTTGAAGTGTCAGGATTAGTGTTACCCCCTTATTTCAGATGGGCTTGGAAAGATTGGGTCAATTGCCACGGTCACACCGCAGATACTGATGGAGCCTCGACCTCCTTCTGCCGGAGCCTGTGGGTCTTCTGCATGAGCGGGGAGTATAGCAGCTGCAGCCTGGCCACACTGAGCTCTGCACGGGCAGCTCTTGTGCAGACCTGGAGGGTGGACGTTGAGGTCTTCTCCTGGATGCAGAAGGGCTTCCAGCCTCCGCTCTGCCAGCTCTGTGACTGCCACTCTGCATGTGGGGCTGAGAAGTGGCTTCAGGCAGGCAGATCATGGGGTTTGCACACTTCCCTCACTCAGGAGCAAAATAGCCTGGCAAAGAATGTAAGCAGTTTCTCTGCACGTTGGTTTTTTCTTTTGTAAACTAATGTTCAAGACTGTATACGCCTTCTAAGGTTGTTCTGAGGTTGAAATGGTTCCTTGGGAGGCCCTGAGACCAGGACCCAGCACAGAGCAGGCACAGGGTACATGCCAGCTGCCTGACAGGATTCTGGCCTCGGGTTCACTGGGAGACCTACATGAAACCCTCACCTGTTCCTCTCTCTTGCTGGGTTTCGGTTTCTCTTCTGGGCAGGAGTTAGGAAAGCTGACTGGGACCTCTAAGGAGTGGCTTGGAAACTTCTCAGTCCAAAAGCTCAGGAGCTTCTAGAAGATATAAGAATTTTCAAAAAATGGAAGGGCTGTGAGTCCTTGGAAGGCTCACCTTTCTCCGTGAGCTGTTGCTCGATCTATAGAACATGAATGCTCTGGTGGATAATTTGAGGTGCTTGTTCTGAAGAACCTGGAAGCAGCCCCTTCCCTTGGCAGAAGGGTCAGAGGGTACACAGGCCCGTGTTAACATAGGATTTGTCAACTTGAAAGCTCTGGAGACTCTGGATGGGTATTGGCTGGAGATGGGCAGCTGCCACCCTCCCTGTGTCCACTTCTCTGTCAGCTTAGAGATGATGTTGGAGCCTCGGGCTAGGAAAGAGTCCAGGCGTACTGCTTCTGCTAGTTTTATGACTGTTGGCAAATCATTTCACCTCTGAGGCTTACTTTCCTCATCTGTAAAATGGGGATAAGAACGCCTGCTCCCCAGAGCTGGTATACAGATCAGATGCAGTGATGGATGGAAAAGGGCTTGGCATATTCAGTAAATCTCCGTCAATATATGTTGGATCAAAAGAAGGATCAGGCCTGCAGAGGCCTCAGGGTACATTATTTGGGTTTAGTCCTTCCTGGCAGGCTTTTTCCTTGAGAGACTGGAAGATGTGTGGGCAAATATTCAAGTATTTGACTTTACTTCCAGCAAGGCCACCCAGCAAAGGGAATGCCAGGGTCTAAACCTACCAGGCCCCAGCACCTGCTTGGCCTCTACCGTAGGAGAGATGTGTGCTGACCAGCCCCTCCCCAGACATTGTGATGGACCCTCTGTGGTCCCACAGATGCATAGGAGACCAAGTGGCCTCATTTCTGTTCTTTCCTTCTGCAGGTATAGCCTTCACAGACCTCCCGGTAAGTACTATTGGTGGGTCTCCTCCCTCTGGGCTCTTGGGGGCTGACTGGGATGGAGCATGGTGGAACCTGCAAGTGCAGGGTGTGGAGCCTGGCCCTTTCCCCAAACAGGGATGTATGCTGTGCTGTCAGCTTGAGAGTACCAGTAGGGGTATCTCCTGGCCTTCCTCTCTCTCCAGCAGCAAGGCCTGTTCTTCCTCCATGACTCTTAGCAGGTGACAGTGATTTGTGGCATTTCCAAAGGCAGCTGGGGGGATGGTTTGGGTGGAGATGAGGGTAACTCCATGGCTCAGCTGGTCTGGGCCAGTTCTGTGTGGCTTACAGCCAGTGGACTGGTGTATATAGAGCATCGTTCTCAACTGTTAGGGAGCCTGGTCCTGGTGACTGCTCATCAGAGATTCCTAAGGAAGGCTGCTATCCTAGGGAACTAGGTCTGCTACCACACAGGGTATGCCCGAGCCAAAGAGGTGAGCTTTGTGGGGTTTTCTCTTCTTAGAAAAGGGTGAGGTTTCCTGTTGGCTTAGTTCACAGATCATCCCCATCTTCTGCACCCCAATCCTTCATTATTATGAGTCATCACAGATCTCATCACATGCAAGGCCTCCACCCAGACTTCTGGGAGTCTGGCTGGGCTCTGTGCGCCTGGCTGGGTTCTGGAAAGAGAAGAGGTTTGCTGACTCTGGTGATTGCCTTAGGATCTGGAGCACCTTTGTGATGCCCTGGGAAAGGCCCTTGTGATCTGAGTGGCCTTCTGAAGCCTAGACTACAGCACCCAGGATCCTGTTAGAGACTCTTAACTTTAGATTAGAATCCTTCTGTCCCACCTGGAAGGCCCAGAGAGGGGCTTTGGTCCTAGGCAAAGAGAAAGACAGGAGAATTCTGGTCGCAGCTAGGGAATGATCTAGTTGTGGAGATGTGACATGAGATAAGCAGACATGAATATAGCCAGTTGCCAAGTGCTAGGAAGTGTACGGCTGCTGTCAGGTGAGCAGTGTCACTGAGGGCGGTGACGGTCAGGGAAAGCTTGCTTGGGGCGGGTAGGCTTTGCCTATGGCATGGAGGTCTTAGGATTCAGAGCTTGTGGCAGGCTGAACCCAGCATGCAGTAAAGACATAGGCTATTCAGGAATGACACATGGCCTGAGGATGGAAGGTGGAAGAGAGGACTGGCGCCCAGTGACAGTGGGGAGGTGGCCAGCAAGACACTGTTTGGTAGCAGCAGGGAGCCACAGGAAACAGTGAGTGAGGGAGTGATCTGGCAAAAGTTGGCCATGACAGGGGATAGAGGGAAAGCAAGGAGCCCCACCACCCATGGAGGGATGTGGCCACACCTCACTAGCCAGAAGATCCTCCTCTTAGTGTGCCTTTGACAGGAGGGACAGTGGCCTCTCTTTACCCTTTGCCAACCTCTGGGGGTCCAAACCACCTACCCCCTTTGGCCAAGCTGTCTTCCTCCCCACCTTCCTTTTCTATCACCTCATCCCTTCCTGCCCTGTCATATATCCCCTTTTTTTGGTGGCAAAGGGATCCTTGGTCCAAGATCCTTTGGAAAGGAGCCATTATCCACCCATGTAGCAGGTCTCCATGGGCATCCCTGTAGGGTTGTGGAGCTTGGTCTACCTCTGTGTGCCCTACCTGACCCCCACAGTGGGGGGACCTTGGATTTTTGGGGAGCCCATAGCCTCTGATGCAGGCACTTTGAGCCTGGCTTGCTTTTCTTTTGCTTTCTGTCCTTAAGCTTTGGGGAATGGTGTCTCTGGTAAGGAGGTGGGCAGAATGTGACTCAGCCCTGCCTCCTTCAGCCTGCAATTCTTTCAAAAGCTGGAGTAGTGGCCTGCAGGAGCCAGCACCTTCCCTCTCTGCACCAGAGGTAAGGCGAGGCCCTGCTGCCCCACTGCCCTCAGGGCCCAACTGACATTTCATTCTCCTCTTCAGGCCAACCTCTACCCCACCGTAGGCCTGCAGACACCCGGGGAGATTGTGGACGCCAACTTTGGGCAGCAGCCCTTCCTGTTTGACATTGAGGACTACATGCGGGAGTGGCGTGCCAAGGTCCAAGGCACTGTGCACTGCTTCCCCATCAGTGCTCGGCTTGGCGAGTGGCAGGCGGTGCTGCAGAGGTGAGTTCCCCACTCCTGCCCTTTCCAGCCCTGGCCCATCACAGGTGCCTCACTCTCCCATAGGCCCCTGTACTGCTTCAAGCTGCTCTTATGAACTCCAGTGGGTAGTCATTCTTTCTGGAAAGCACCCTTGGGGTAACTCTGCCTGCGGCTGTCCTCCTTCCCTCTTACCAGATGAGCAGCTTCTGCTCAGTTCTCCAGATCTGTTCCTAATTAAGCCTTTACCCCCTCACCTGGGTTGGAAGGCTCTGCATGTAGTTATCACCAGCAGAGCTGCTTTCCTTCTCCAGATCATTTTGCAGAGGATGTACTAGGATGCCTCGTGGTCTCTTCGTCTGTGGACTTTTTTTGCACCATAGGGAGTATCCATCATGCTGTGACTCTGGCCTGAGGTCATCTCTCAGGGTCATCATCCATCTAAGTCCCAGGCATCCATGGCAGTGATGGCTGGAAGAGAATCCTCCTGAGGCCAGCCTATCTGGCTCTTGGATGATTAGTTTTCAGACCATCCTGGAAGCCAGGCTTGCTGAGAATCTGAAGGGAGGCGAGGTTTGGGTCTCTCTTCTTCTCGCCAGCTGCAGTCCTGAGTGAGACGATAACCAGGACCCACTCTGCCACAGGTGGGCTAGCTTGTTAGCTTGACTCACAAGGGTGGGCAGACAAGGGCTGGGCTTCTACTAGCCCTGATTATTGGCCTGCAAAGGCACCCAGGTAGCAGGGTCCCTTGGGTGGGGTGGGGTTGCACACTGGGTTCTTCGTGCAGTCTTCCTTTCTTTAAGGATGGGTATGGAGGCAGTTATAGGCGAGGGGTGAGGCGGGGATTATGTGGCCAGATCCTTAGAGCCACACTGTTTTGGTTTTAGCCCTCAGAGCTGTTGAGAAGCTCTTCCTTGGACAGCTGGCCAGTACAATGCCAGTCCCTGAAGCAGGCTTGCTGGGACAGGCAAGGGGAGAGGTGGAGCTGCCCCAGCCGTGTTGGGGAGGGAACAATACTCACAGCTTGCAGTATGTTTGGACGTGCGCGTGCGCCGGTGTGTGTTCGTATGTGGTGTTTGCCAACACCTACCCGCCTTGGTGGGGGGTTCGGGTTATTTCCTCTCTTTTGCTTGTGTGGGCAACCCTTTTGTAAGTAAAGTGCTTTTCATATTTAAGATTATTTTCTTGGCATCCTTTCAAGAAGTGGGATTAATGGGTCAGTGGACCGTATATGTTAGTGGCGTCTGACGTGTGCGTGGACTCCTCTGAACCATGTTTTGTCCAAAATGTTTGCCCTTGTGTTCATAATAGTTATCTTTATTCATAGTATAATATAAATACGTAATTTCATTATCAGAGGTTTATTTCATCGATAGTGCTAGGCACTTTCTATGTGTCATCTCACTTAACCCTTAAAACACGAGGAGACGCACAGCTGAACTTCTGTGCCTTTCACATTGGTGTTTGGCAATTGCAGTAATGGTGTCGGATACATGTTTACACCAAGGTACTCAGGTCTGTGGACATCAGGTGTGAGGGCTCACCCTTCTGCTCTCCATGTGTGTGCATGCCACACACGTGCCACCGCTGAGCCAGCTGCCAGTGCAATTGAATGGCGACTGGGCATTGAGCTTCTCCAGGCCTTTCCCCAGAGGCTGTGCTCCTATTGGCCACTTGGTTGCCTATTTCTTGGCTTCTTGGGCCCCTGACTGGGTGTTTTGTGGAGGGACTTGGGTCATGGGCTAACTCCCCATCAGCCTCTTAAGCCAGCACTCCTGAGGGCCAGGTTCGCCTGCTGAACTGGAATGCTTATGCTGGGCATAAGCTGGCCCCATGTGCTGGGGCCGTCTACAGAGGAGCTGCTGTATCTCTGGAAGGCACGCACACGGCACACATCGCCTCAGTCTGGGCAGCTCCTAGATCACTTGGCTTTGAGAGACTGTCAGCCATCTCTGGGCTTGCCACAGTTCACAAGAGGCAGCCGCTGCTGTAAGGAGACGGTACGTGCCTGTGCGTGTATTTTTGTTATCATACTCACCTGCTTGTGGACGGCATATTCCAAAGAAACTGCAGCCCCTCCTCCAAGCTGTGAGGACAGCTGTGGTGACTAGCTCCTCCCCAGCCTGACTGCATGAGTGCTGGGGTCGGAGGGGCGGGTGTTTCATTTTGTTGCAGCCTCTTTATCCTCCTTCTGTGAAGGTTGCACCTTCTCATGTGTAAGGAAGCCCAGATAGGGAGATAGTTTGTTTCATCAGGTGATCAATGAGAAATGCAGTTCTAGAGTGTCACCGTGAGCATTTCCTTTCTTCTAGCATGGTCTCATCTTACCTGGTGCATCATGGGTATTGTGCCACAGCCACGGCTTTTGCCCGAATGACTGAAACCCCGATTCAGGAAGAACAAGCATCCATAAAGAACAGACAAAGTAAGGTTGATTTTCCTCTCCCCTCTCCCTCCTTCCCTCACCTGTCCCTAACTCTGCTCTCTGGCTCATGCCAGCCTTGGGTAACCTGTCAGGAGTCCATTCAGCTCTGGTCCTTACCACCAGGAGACCAGCCCAGCCCCAGGCTCTGCTTCTGTCCCTCCTTCACGACAACACTGCCCAGATGGACGGCCTGGCAGCATGGGAATGAATGCCTCCGTGCAGCCTCCCTACTGCACACTCTGATGGCCCGGCAGAGGCTGGGGCCTGGCATGGCTGGATCCCCCTCCTCCATGCTTGCTTCCTTCCCCTGAATCCTGGATCCTACTCAGCCTCGTGTTCATAGTCTTCTGGAAGAGTGTGTTTGCATCTTCTCAGACCAATGTCCTGCCTCTGCCATTTACTCAGCCTTAGTGGTTGTGCCGGCTCCCGGCCAGAGGAAGGACTGAGTAGTTAGACAGGGAGAAGGCTGGCCCTCTGTGGCTGCTGTGGTAGCACCTCTCTCTGCGCCCCCCTCTGGTCCTGCATTTTGCAGACAACCACGGGAAGGAGCCAAAGGAAACTTTGTTAATGTACATACCGGCCTATATACTGTGTGTTTGGGGCTCTTTTGTAGAAGGAGGGTGTTGGGAAAGAGGAAACCGAGCCCAGAAAGGAGATAGGAAGAGGAGAGGCGAGTGAAGGAGAATGGGCGTCTGTGGATGTGTGTGTCTGTGTGTGCCTGCTTGCGTCTCTCTGAGCCTGTCGTCTCTGTGTATGTGCATGTGTCTGTGTCTCCCAGAGAAGCTACGCCCAGCCAGACAGACGGAAAGGGATCCCAGACTTGGGATCTACGAATGAGAGCCTCAGACCCAGAAGTCGCTCCCAGCAAGATGCACCAGGCCCCAGAACAAGAGCAAGATGCTGATGGCCTGAAAGGTGTCAACGTCAGAGATGCCATTATGAGGAGGATGGCCTTCTCTCCCAGCAGGGAGCATGCCGCAGCCCCTGAAGACTGCCAAGACTTGGGCCCTGGCCCAGAAACCATTGTGTTCCCATTGCCACCCCACTGTGAGGCCTGAAAAGAGAGAAGTCTGTCTGAAGAGGAGCCCCTCGGGCCACCAAGCTGCCTGGGTGCCCGGCCCCAGATCATGCTCCCACGGCCAAAACCCCTCCCCGTGCCCAGGTCCCTGGCGACTGACCTCCGTAGGAGGAGGCCTCCACATCTGCTCTCCTGCCTCTGCACTGAGTCCTGCCTCTGTTTTCCCCTGTTGTTCTTTGAAGACTCCCTGACACTTGGCAGAAACCAGGGTCTATTCTGGGGCTGGGGGTCAGGTTCTTTCTTTAGCTTCTCTGAGCATCTCAACCAGACATGCCACTCTGAGCCAGCCTGTGACCGTTGGCTAGTCCATGCTTGGGGCTGGTAGCATGCAGGCATGTGGCTGTGAAGAAAGTCTGCAGCCCCTCACTCACTGCCATACTCTTGCTCTCTGCAGAGATCCAGAAGCTGGTGCTGGAGGGCCGTGTGGGTGAGGCCATTGAGACCACACAGCGCTTCTATCCAGGACTGCTGGAGCATAACCCTAACCTGCTCTTCATGCTCAAGTAAGTTTTGGGCACCACCATCTCCCCCCTAACCCAGTCCCTCTCAGCTGGTGGTGGGAACATACAGCCCAGACCAAGCCCAGAGCATTGCCGCTCTGCTCCCTCTGCAGGTGCCGACAATTTGTGGAGATGGTGAATGGGACCGACAGTGAGGTCCGCAGCTTGAGCTCCCGAAGCCCCAAGTCCCAGGACAGCTACCCTGGCTCCCCCAGCCTCAGCCCCCGACACGGCCCTAGTAGTTCCCACATGCACAACACAGGTCAGCCACTCTCCAGAGGGCTCGGGGAAGAACTGGTGTGGAGAAGAAAGGCCACCCACATGCCCTTCCCTGGGCTGGGCTCAGGGCTCGCTGCTGGATTTGGGGGAAGGGAAATGGGACCACTGTGGTCATTCCTCGGGCCCCTTTATGGCAAACCGCCCCTCCTCTTGTGACTATTTCCTGGTTTCCAGGAGCAGACAGTCCCAGCTGCAGCAATGGTGTCGCATCCATGAAAAGCAAACAGAACCACAGTAAATACCCTGCACCCAGCTCCTCCTCCTCCTCCTCGTCCTCCTCGTCCTCCTCATCCCCATCCTCCGTCAATTACTCCGAGTCCAACTCAACAGATTCCACCAAGTCCCAGCCCCACAGCAGCACCAGTAACCAGGAGACCAGGTGCCTGTCCTACTCTGCTTCTTCCTCCTCCTTTCTGCTCTGTACTAGCTGGGCTCACTGCAACCTGTTCGAGTGCCACCCCTGCCCTTAACTGCCCACCTCCATCCCAGGTCTGGGCCTGGAGTGGTTGCTGCTGATCTGCCAGGGTCATTGGCTCCAGCTTCTGGCCCTGCCTGTGATCCAGCTGTCATTTTGCTCAGCCCTGACTTTCTCAAGAAGCGCTGCTCCTTTGGGGTCTGGCAGAACCCCGACTGGGTGTGGCCCGCAGACAGACAGGTGGAGCAGCAGAGATTTTAGGCTGTAAACTACCTGTGGCTTTCGGCTGCCCCCAGGCATACCTCAGGGTTAGACCTGAGTCTGGTGCCTAGAGATACTTCTCAGGGGTCTCTGGTCCCTGGGGCTGGGAGAGGAATGGGTGGAAGGGGTGTGTCAACTCACACAAAGGCCAAGGAGGGGAGAGCCACAGAGGCAGCACTGGGACAAGAGTTAGAATCAGGTGACAGGCCTCTGTGGATAGCTGATGTCAGAGTAGGGGCCAGGTGTTGGAGCCTGGTTTACCCACAGCGACCTGTGGCAAGCCTGAATGGAGGCCCAGCCAGGCTGCTCCCAACCATATCCACCTGGCCAGCTCCTACCTGCACCCTTCTCCACAGTGACAGTGAGATGGAGATGGAAGCAGAGCATTACCCCAATGGTGTGCTGGAGAGTGTAGCCACGCGCATCGTCAACGGCGCCTACAAGCATGAGGACCTACAGACAGATGAGTCCAGCATGGGTGAGAACCATGGCCTGGTATGGTGTTGCAGGGGTGGTAGTGGCTCAGCCTGGATGACTTCTGCCCCCTGGGAGCGGGTTGGCATGGGCAGGCTCTGTCAGCCTGAGAAGCTCTGAGTGGACCTGATCCACTGGCACCGTAGTCAGGAACGCGTGCTTGGAGTGGGAGGGCCAGTGGCCTGATGCCGAGACCAGGGCTGCTGCGTCTGAGGCTGGAGCGACTTGGTGAGAGTGGGCATTCTCTTGAGCACTCTAGCGGGTGGGAAGAGGGAAAGTCGAATCCAGACTCCTAGGTCATGTGCTAGGTGGACTAAAAGCCCCTCAGCTACGGATGGTCCACCTAACTTGGCCCCAAGGTCCCTCTTGCTGTCTCCTTTTTGGGGTCCCCTCCCCAGTCCTCCCCTGTCTCCTTACCCCTCACGATTTGTTCTCTGCTGGGCTCTGGGCGCAGATGATGGGCATCCTCGGCGGCAGCTCTGTGGGGGCAACCAGGCTGCCACAGAAAGGATTATCCTGTTTGGTCGCGAGTTGCAGGGACTGAGCGAGCAGCTGGCCCGGGAGTACGGCAAGAATTTGGCCCACACGGAGATGCTGCAGGTATAGAACAAGCCAGGCGCTCATGCAGAGCGGCTTCCCACGTGGGGGTGGGGACAGGTCGACTCTGGGAGGGCCTTGGGTGTAGCAGCGACAGGACAGAGTGGGCTCTCGTCAAGTCCACGATGGGAAACAGGACTTCTGGGATATATGCAGCCCTCTCTAGGCTCTGGGGAGGGCACAGTCCTTCCTGACCCTATGCTCAGGGTGTGTGGTGCCCTCACTGGGCACCATGCAGGGCCCTGTATGCCCCCTGGAGCCATGGAGATATGTATGTGTGTGGTATGTGCCACACTCTTCTCAAGAATGCCCTATCCCTTAGGATGCCTTTAGCCTGCTGGCATACTCAGACCCCTGGAGCTGCCCAGTTGGCCAGCAGCTTGACCCCATCCAGAGGGAGCCTGTGTGTGCTGCCCTTAACAGCGCCATTTTAGGTAAGTAGGTAAAACAAAAACAGAAGCTCGTCCGTGAGTGCCTGGGCTAGCCTACCTCCCCTCTCTCCCTGGGAACTGCTGATGTTTGTCCAAATCAGGGTAGTGAGCTCTGCCTGGGCACTCTCTGGTAGCCCATAGCACTTGGGCTTCCATGGCTGAACCTAAATCCTGGCCTCCCTCTGCCCAGCTGAGTTGGCTGGCTAGATCATGATAGACCCTGGCCGATGACTGTGGGCCTGGCCAGCTCATGGCTCTGAAGAGAGCTAAAGTCCTCAGGTTCCTGGCATGGCTGCGGGGTCATAGACTAATGCTTGGGACAAACACAGAGACACATGAACACTGTTCCCAGAGATTCTGTCCACTGCCCCAACTTTCTGCTCTCAAGGGAACTTTGATCTAGGCCAACTCCTGGGCAAAGCAGTGACCAGGCCTTGTTTCTCCTCCACAGAGTCTCAGAACCTGCCAAAACAGCCCCCTCTGATGCTCGCCCTGGGTCAGGCATCTGAATGTCTACGGCTCATGGCCCGAGCGGGCCTGGGATCTTGCTCCTTTGCCAGAGTCGACGACTACTTGCACTAGCTGACCACGCTGGCTGGCCCCACCTGGCCCTTCTCAGCCCCTCTCTAGCCAGAGCTAGAGCAGCCCTGCCCTCCATAGGCATCTGGCGCAGGGACCTAGAAGCCATGGGCAGAGTCCATTCCTCCTGCCTGGCCTTCCCCATTCCCTTTCCTGTCTTCCTTTTCTTTCCCTTTCCCTTTCCTTCCTTCCCTTCCTTGCCATCCCTCCCTCTCCGCCTTCCTTCCTTCTTTCTTCCTTCCTTCCTTCTTTCCTTTTTCCTTTCCTTCCTCCCCCTACCCCTGCCCTCAGTCTTTCTCTCCCCTTCATGTGCAGAGGCCTCTGACACAGTATTGGCTGGTTACTCTCATGTAGCGCCTTCTACTTTGAAAGGGGGGTTTTGTTTTGAGGAGGGTTTGGGTTTTTTAATCTTTTTTTTTCCTCCTGACTGAGCCACCAGTATTTATCTCTGGAGAGCTTGTGCTGAGCTGGTTTCTGCTAATTTAGTGATGAAGCCTATCCGAGTTGGTGATAGCTTATTATTTTCATAAGTAAAAAAAATGAGATTATATATATAAATATATATATTAAAAAAGACACAGTATTTATCGTAGTGTTAGTGGTCCAGCACCTCTTGGGTGAGGCTGTCCAGACACCATATGTTTTTATTTGAGTCCAACTCATTAAAAAAGAATCATCTCTGTCACCTCAGCCAAGTAATAAGTTTATTTCAGGCTTCCCCTTTGTTGAGCCACAGGCCCAGCTGCAGCCCAGGGAAGCCCAGTAGGCACTGGGGGCCAGTTAGTGGGCAGGTCAGGCTAAGTTGGTTAGCAGCTAAGAGTTGTGGGTCCCTAGGCCCCTGAGAGCTGGGCTGAGCGGAGAACTACAGGGCTGAGGCTTCAGAGAGGGGATGAGTTGGCCCAGGGCTATTCAGCAAAGCAAGGGAGTAGGGAGTCCTTGGCCAGCACATTATCTACCATTCTACCCTGCCTCTCACTGCCTGCCTTGCCCCTTTCTTTCTCTCCCTTTCAGCATCCTATTTTCCCTTGTCATTAAGATGGCCAAATAATTCATTTACTCTAAATTGATTGCCTGGAAACTACCTGCCTTTGACCCAAGAGCTGCTGTGTGTCAGGCTGCGGAGAGGATGTGTGTCCATTCCAGGACAGAAGTCCTTGAGTACAGGGGCTGCCTTCTTTCTGCCTGGATCTTCACCGTCTCTGCACAGCTCTCATGGAATCAGTGCTTTCTCTTGAGAAGCTAGGACTTTGTGGAGGCAGATTCTTGGGCTGCTGGTTGCTGGAGGGGATGGAACTCTTGACCTACTAGGTCAGGCTTCACTGCAGCTGTGCCAGGCAGCTCCCTGCAGCTTGGCTCCGGCCACTCTTAGAAAAGACTATTATGAGTATTTGCTGGCCAGAGGAAGGGACCTCATGGGCTCTGCAGGTGTCCCACCAACTGTTTCAGATGGATCCTCACAGCTGGTGGGGCAAAAACAGTCCTGGTACTGCCATCAGGGAATCAGGAGAGGAAGGGCTGAGTTGACTACTAGGACTTGGGCAGGCCATCCGTGGAGAGGACTGACTGCCCAGGAGGAAGAAGGGAGGAGGCCTACTCAGAGGAGCACCAGGAGGGGTCGGGATTTCCCTACCTGCTTCAGTGAGAGGGAGCACACAGTCAGTCCTTGCAAAGAGGCAAGGCCAGAAATTGAACTTCTAGTCCATGCCTGGGCAGGGGCTGGGTAAGCTCCTGCTCTTTGGCAGTGGACACAGGGATGGTGGTATGGCCTGAGATATTCATTGCCTGACAGGCTCACAGCTGGACAGGAAAAGTGATTGAGTTGGACCAACTGCTGGTGACGGGGTTGGAGCCCTCGCCCTGTGCTCTCCCAGAGTTCTGCCTTGGGACGTGATCCTACGAGCTGCTGCTTTTTCTTGGTCCCCACCAGGGCTCCAGCTGGCACCCCAGACCGTGGCCTGTTGGGGAGGTGTTGTCATGTCTGTAAAGGAAACTCATCCTGTGCAAGGCTGAGGATGTCTAGCTCCCAAACCCAGAGGTTGGAAACATCAAGCTCCTAAAATGGCGAGAGCTGAGCAGGATTGGGAATTTAAACCAGAGGCTTTTGCAGCTGGAATGGGGTTCAGAGAACATCTACTCCACCAGTCCTCTCCTTTTACAGATATGGAAACAGGCCCAGAAGATTAAATGACTTAGCCAAAGTCACACAGCAAATTAGTGGCAGAGCTTGGACTAACTCATCCCTGGGGTTGTGCAACACTGTTTTAGTCCTGAAGCTAAATGGCAGGTGAGGGCTTAGGCTGGTGAGGCCCCCAGCAGTGTCTGAGCAGCTGGTACCTTCAGGGGTGTGTCAGGGATGGGGACGGGTGCATGGGCTTGAGTTGTGGAGTGTCTGAGAGAGGGCCCAAGAGGGCCTGGGACAGCTGTGTGCTGCTTGGGGTTGGGTGTCCTCCTGGCTCACTCTCAGTACCCATGGCCACCTCCCCATTTTCTGTGCCTTATCTCACTGTTTCAGCTGAGTCCAAGTTGTTTACTCTGTTCCTCTCCAGAGGGGCTCTCTGTCCCAGTTGGACAGCTTGCCTTTGGGACATAAGCCTTTGCCCCACAAGTCGTGGAGAGGACCAAAACCAAGCTGCTTGAGTCCACTATCTTGCTGATAGTTCAGGGCTGCCTGCCAGCCAGAGGAGCCCCTTATGCACACCCAGTCCTACCAGCCTGCTTTCGGGAGCCAACAGTGGGGAAGGCACCTGGGAGGAGCCCCAGTGAAGGGCTGGACCTGACCTAAGGGGACAGGAAGAAGACCTGGCTCTGTTGGGTTGTCCAGCCCTGGGGGAGCAGCCTTCCCTATTTACCTTTCCCCCTTGTGCCACCAAATGGTCACTCCTTCCAGAGTGGACCCTGGCAGACCCTGCAAAGAAAGCCAGAACCTCTGATCCTTACCCACATGAATCTGTGGCTGGGGGTAGGCCGCCAGAACAGGGACACCAAGAGATGGTGAAGGGGGGACTGCCCAGCCCACCCAGCGCCTTCCTACCCCTTAAGCAAGCACAAAGAAGATGAGGCAGAGAACTGTCAGAGCTGAAAGTTCCTTTGGTTGCTCACAACTCAGGTATGCATGCCATGTGGCAGCCAGGCAGCAGAGCCCTACTTGACCACCGGTCCCGTGCACCAGACCTGTGGCCAGTTCATGGACTCTGGATGTCTCAGGTGCCGCCTCTTTGCATAGGGTTTTCCTCCATTAGTAACTACAGCTGAAACAGATGTCCTCCACATTGTGCACACTGGTTCTGCCTTTGTCCTTGCAAGTTGATACTTGGCATTAGCATGAAACTTGTGGGCGTGGGAGGGTTTAGAGAGAATTCTAACACAAAACATCCTATTAAATTGTACTTGAGAGATGAAAAAACTCCTGTTGTATTTTGACAGAATTATTTTTATTAAAATACACATCCATGAGTAGTCATGAGTGTCTGGTGTCTGCTTTGAGTCTTACTGGGGTTGGCACCGCTTGTGTGGCTCACTCTGTCCTGGGGGTCTGGCCCTTACTCAGCCCACCTCTCAAGTTCCCAGGCCCCTGGTACCCGTCAGGGACCAAGACTTCAGGTGTTTGTGAGACCCGGAAGAAGACAGGCGCTTGGGCTTCAGTTCTTTCCCCGCAAACAGCTTCCTTCTGAGACAAAGGAAAAGGAGAAAATTCACTTTCAAAAAGGTAGCCACAAGTCCTTCTGTCCTCCAAATAAGATTTTTTTTAAGATTTTATTTATTTGGGGCGCCTGGGTGGCTCAGTGGGTTAAAGCCTCTGCCTTCGGCTCAGGTCATGATCCCAGGGTCCTGGGATCGAGCCCCGCATTGGGCTCTCTGCTCAGCGGGGAGCCTGCTTCCTCCTCTCTCTCTCTGCCTGCCTCTCTGCCTACTTGTGATCTCTGTCAAATAAATAAATAAAATCTTTAAAAAAAAAGATTTTATTTATTTGACAGACAACGAAAGAGGGAACACAAGCAGGGGAAGTGAGAGAGGAAGAAGACAGTCCGATGTGGGGCTTGATCCCAGGACCCTGGGATCACTCACCTGAACCGAAGGCAGATGCTTAACAACTGAGCCACCCAGGCTCCCCTCAGAATAAGATTTTAATGTAGTCCAAACACTGGACAGTTAGAGGGCTTCTGAGGCTTATTGAAGTTAGCTTCCTGTCAGTCTGAAGAGAAAGTACTCATGCTCAAAATCCTGGTTATGCTGTTTACTAACTGGGTAACTGGAAAATTAACCTTTCTCAGCTTCAGTTTCCCCACCCTTAAAACGTGATTTGGGTAAGAAAATAATAAATGAAACAAGATGGGATCGGGAGGGAGACAAACCAAACGACATTCTTAATCTCAACTCTTAATCTCACAAAACAATCCGAGGGTTGCAGGAGGGGGGGTGGGGGTGGGGAGGGAGAGGGTGGTGGGGTTATGGACATTGGGGAAGGTATGTGCTATGAAGTGTGTAAACCTGGCGATTCACAGACCTGCACCCCTGGGGCTAATAATACATATGTTAATTAAAAAATTTTTTAAAAAGTGACTAATTCTACCCCGTGGAGACAAAGAATTATAGCACATGTAGGGGAGGCTTGACATAGAGGGATATATAGGATATGTGTGCTTCACTTGGTTATTTTGTAGGACTATTACTCGACAGGACTCTCTTAGGGAACACTGAAGAGGGAAAAATGGAATGTTGGATTAAGCAAAAAGTCCTGGTTCCATAAATAAAGCCAGAGTACCTTTAATTTCTCTCTAGACTAGTGGTTTCTACAGGGAGTGATTTTGCCCCCCCACCCTGGGAACATTTGGCAGTGACTCAAGATATTTTTGGTAGGCCAGGGATGCTATAAACATCCTACAATGCATAGACAGCACCCCACAACAAAGAATTATCAGGCTCAGACTGTCAACAGTGCCCCTGTTGAAAAACCCTGTTCCAGAATGAATCTTGAGATGGTAACAAACATCAAACACAAGCGCATTTTGAGTCTGCATGGCTGTTCAGAATCCGGGGGAAAAGATTAAGGGGATTAAAACCTCATAAGAGGGAGATTAGAGGTTACCATCTCTCATCACTCTTGGAGACTTCCTTGCTCCGAAGGTGGCAGCAGTGGCAGGAAGTCCTGTCTCCTTCCAAACCAGGGATAGCATTGCTGGCCACCAGTTCTCAGCAAGAACAATTGCCTCAGCTCAACTGACATGTTGAGCTGTGACATGTCATCACAAGCTGCTCTGGAACGATGGCTGGTACACCATTCTAATACTAGCTGAGTGGGGGTCCAGACTCCCACCAGGAGTCAGAATAGCAGAGGAGAGGCTCCCCCTGACGAAATAACCCCTAATCCTACATCTCCTACATAGCCTACTTTACATAGCTAAGGATTATAGGTGACAGGTTTCATTACTCTGGCAGAGTAATGGTGAAGTAAAGAGCAGTCTTGTTACAAAATGGTATTTACTTGAGACACAGACTCCAGTAAAGAGATCTGAGAGACTGAGGTCACAATAGGTGCGCTAACATTTAAGGAACAACCAAAGAACATGCAGAGGAAGAAAAGCCCAGACAGGCACCAGAGAGCAGAAGAGTCATTACTGTAGGAGTCAGGAGGCCAAGAAGTCCGGCGAGTTCAAGAGAACTACCATTCTACAACAACAGTTCGTTGGGTCCAACACCAGACCCTCCTTAACTCCAGACCAAGGCCCACTACAGTTCCCAGAACCTCCTTATTACTGATGCAGGAGGGAAGGGCCCTAAAGAAGCAGAGGCTTTTGTACCTTCGACCAGCCGCCTCCACCGCCGGAAATAAAGGACTAACCCCTCGGTTAACCCACTTAATCCCCGCCCCCAATGTGCGAGCATGCGCAATCTCCGATCACGGCCCCTCCC
The DNA here is from genome assembly GCF_902655055.1 of Lutra lutra. Classification (NCBI taxonomy): domain Eukaryota; kingdom Metazoa; phylum Chordata; class Mammalia; order Carnivora; family Mustelidae; genus Lutra; species Lutra lutra. The sequence continues at coordinate 18,057,952 of NC_062294.1, forward strand.
AGCGCAGGTCCACCCCCGACAGGGAGCATGCGCAGACCTTCAGCCGTCCCGCCCCTCCCTTTCCAGAGCTCCCGGTTCCTTAGAAACCAGGCGGCGCGTACCCGGTGCCTGTGCGTTGGACTACGGGGCCCGCGCGTCCCCGCCAGCCTCCCTCTTGGAGGGCGGGTGGTGGCCGAGACCGGTCTAGACCCATGGTCTCCAGTGCAGCGCGGGACGGGCGATGCCAGCATGCCAGGTGAGAGGCGGGCCCGCGGCGGCGGGTGAGGATGAAGGAGGGCATGGCGCGGCAGCCAGCGGGCGTGACCGGGCCTCCTCCGCGGCCCGGCGCCCGAGGTCGGAGGCGGGGCTGCTCAGAGCCTGGGCTGGAGGGGTCCGTTCTAAATGCCAGCGCAGTCGCCGAGTTGGGGGGTCGCCCCGGAGTTCGTCCTCCCAGCCTCAGAAATAGGACCTATAGATTTGGTCGTGTAATTGTAGAATTTTGGCTCCTGGAAGGACCTCGGCCAAAACTCATCCCTTTACGGGACGCGGAAACCTAGGCTCCCCTGTCCTGCCCCGAGCAGACCCTACCTGTGTGGACTGACGCTTTGTGGACAAGGATGGGAGGTGTGGAAGCTTCAGACAAAGGGCGCTGGTCCATCGTCTTTCAGAGGGAGATGGGACTTTTAGAGGGTAAATCTTTATTTAAGGAAAGAGGGTTCAGGTGATAGATAGGAGAAGGGACACTCCAGAAAGTGCGGGTGGCTCTGCCAGTCACCGAATGCCCACAGGCCACGTCTCAATGGCCCTGGCCTAGCTTCGAACAAAAGGTGAGGTATGGTGTTCCCATCAAGACGTTATCACATGAATGGGGGAAGGAAATGGGGGCGCTGAGATCAGGACTTGTGAATGATTGTGTGAAGAGTTTACCTCCCAAACTGCAGCAGAATCTGAAGAATGGGAGAAGAATGGAAAAGTTTAAAGCTGCATTGGCTAGACAGCAAGAAAGGATATATATATATATATAAACCATCTTATAGAAGAAAGTGGGTGTCCTTTTGAGTATCCAGAACCGAGTTGGGGCACGGCCTGGAAGACCTTTGTAAACTCTGGGGCACAGTCTCAGAAGGTGTATGACCCTTCACTTGAAGAGCTGTTTAAATTAGAAAGAACACTTAAGACATGTTACTGAGATATGGAGAAGATGGTTGTCTTTAAGTGTTGGGGAAGCTAAATTGATTCTTCATAAGGAAACTCCTCTTCTTCTGAAAAGCTATGTACACCCAGGGAACAAAAGAGTTTCAATTAAGGCCATCCATTTTACAGAAAAATGTGGAGAAGTACTGGTTTTGGACTAGGAATTTAAAGACTGGACTAAGGTGAAAATTTTCAGCAAGACAGTTCTGTTGGTGGGCTCCCCATTTTACGGATAAAAATTTTGTTGTCAGGTTTTCTCTTACCACCTGGTTGCTCTACTTTTCCTGTGGAATGATCGATCTGGGTCTGATCAGTTGTTTTTATTTGCTAGGAAAATTGCTGTAGTATTACTAGGATCCGCTAGTAGCAGGATTAGGAATGACAGCCCCCCCCCCCCCCCGCCCAAAAAAAGGACAAAGATTTGTAATATGGTAAAAAGAAGTGTATAATTTTTAAAAAGATGGTCCCTGATTCTAATCAATAAAATCAATTTCTTACTAGCTTGATAAAACTAATTTCCTTCCTTCCTCTTTCCTTCTTCCTCCCTCCCTCTTTCTTCCTTCCTTCCTTCCTTCCTTCCTTCCTTTCTTTCTTTCTTTTTTTTTTTTTTTTAAAGATTTTATTTATTTATTTGACAGAGATCACAAGCAGACAGAGAGGCAGGCAGAGAGAGAGGAGGAAGCAGGCTCCCTGCTGAACAGGGCTCTGAGATCGTGACCTGAGCCAAAGGCAGCGGCTTAACCCACTGAGCCACCCAGGCGCCCCTCTTTCTTTCTGATAAAACTAATTTTCAGGGATGCCTGGGTGGCTCAGTAGGTTAAGCAGCTGCCTTTTGCTCAGGTCATGATCCCAGGGCTCTAGGATTGAGTCCTATTTCTGGCCCCTTGCTCAGCAGGGAGCCTGCTTCTCCCTCTGCCTTTGCCTGCCACTCTGCCTGCTTGTGCTCGCTCTCTCTCTCTCTGACAAATAAATAAATTTAAAAAACAACAACAACAACAACTAATTTTCAATGTATATTTGATTTTGCAGCAGGTTTTCTTTCCCCCTCAGAATGATAAGATACCTTTAAAGAATGGTGATGTTAGGGGCACATGGGTGGCCCAGTTGGTTAAGCATCTGCTGTCAGCTCAGGTCATGATTCAGAGTCCCTGCTCCCTTTGCCCCTCATCCTGCTCCAGCTCTCTCTAAGTAAATAAATAAGAAATCTTTATTTATTTTTATTTTTTTAAGAGATGTTCTTCACTTTCTTTTCTTTTTTTTTAAGATTTTATTTATTTATTTGACCGAGAGAGATCACGAGTAGGCAGAGAAGCAGGCAGGGGGGTGGGTCGCAGGCTCCCTGCTGAACAGAGAGAGCCCGATGCGGGCCTCAATCCAAGGACCCTGAGACCGTGACCTGAGCCACCCAGGCACCCAAATAAAAAATCTTTTTAAAAAAATTAAAAAGTATGGTGATAATAATAGGTCAGATTAATTTGAGTAACAGAATTTTGTCTGAGGTTCATAAATCAATGCCATACCATATCTATAATGTGGCTGTGCATTTTATTGGTTTTTCTTTAATCTGCGGAAATATTTTGTATAAATACCTTAAGAGATATAATGGAGTATTATCAGAAGGGTTTGTAATCTATGGGGGAAATTGGCACTGTTAATCAAATCCTGTCAGAAAGCTTTATGAAGATCATTGAATTATTTATAGAAACCCTCATTACCTTAGTGCTGGCCCAGATAGAAGACAGACTAGTAGGCCAAAATCAAGGTAAGATGGAAGGGAGCAATTACTGTCTTTGGACCTGGGAGGCTGCTTTGAATGTAAGTGAAAATACTTTCTTGAATGAGCAGTTGAAGGAGATACTGCATGAATGTGAAGAGTGTGCTCCATTGATGGGTGTGCAATTTTTGAGCTCCTATAATCAGAAAGACATTTGCTTTCAAAAGAGAAAGCTGGGGGCACCTGGGTGGCTCAGTGGGTTAAAGCCTCTGCCTTCAGTTCAGGTCATGATCCCAGTGTCCTGGGATCTAGCCCCACATTGGACTCTCTGCTCAGTGGGGAGCCTGCTTTCTCCTCTCTGTCTGCCTGCCTCTCTGCCTACTTGTGATCTGTCTGTCAAATAAATAAATAAAATCTTAAAAAAAAGAGAGAGAGAGAGAAAGCTGGACTCACAGACTCTAGAAGTGTTTCTTTGTCGCTATAGCAATGAAACTTTTCACCAATAATTACTTAATATCCACTCCATTTTCTAGGGCAGCTGAAGGCAGTTATCAAATCTGACCTGTAATAAAGTAATCAACCGTATTTAACAGGCCAACATACCAGATAAACCAGTAATGCTAACAGGATCTACTTTCACTGAACTGATTTTCTAGTTACATGGTAAGAGGAGAATGAGCTGGAGATGCAGTGCCAGCTGACATAAGTTGTAACACAAATGTTGGTGTTCAGAAAACTTAAGAATCAGTCAGAGCCCACTAAGAAGTAGGAGAGGAGCCTTTCTGATGTCTGACAAGTCACTCACACATATTTATTTTAGGAGGTCCAATTCCAGGATAAATTCATTGTTGGAACTGGACAGCATCTAGGAAAAAAATTCAGATTTTATTAGTTTTAGTTTTGAGAATTCATATACAGTATTGTAAGGGGACATTATTTTTCTTAAAAGGTAGCAGCGTTAGGTTCCAAGAGAGTCCAATTATCCAAATTACTTGAAAAATTTAAATGCCAGGTGTTTTAACAAGTGGGGATTGAAAGATACTTGAAATAGACTTAGGCTCCTGAAAGTAAGAATTGGAAGAGATACTGAGAAAAAAATGAAAGCAGTAAGACTTCCTCCACTAACACTTACTGTGAATTAGCCATTAGGTCAGGAATGAGCTCACTGAAGTATTATCTCTTTAAACTGAGAGAAAAGAAATGAGAAATGAAGTAAATATTTCTATCTCACAGTGATGGGAATAAACACCCAGACAATAGAGATTAACCGTTAAGAAGGAAAAGGTGAATATTCCTGCATTACTTGAATACACGCAAACTCTGTTGTTAACCACTTGTTCTTTAGGTCCTTCTCTTAGAAGGAAAGAGTTGCAAGTAGGAGAGTTACCTTTGTCTTAGATACTGGCAGTTCTCAGAGTAGCCAGTGACACAATGCCACACTTTTTGGGACCCAGGATAGACAGAAATTGCTCTCCCCCCTCCCACCACCCTCCCACTCCTGCCACCTCTCACGGTTATTTGATAAGGGTTTCTATCCTATCCACTGTCTACCAGGAAGTATCAGGAATGAAACCTGCGACGAATGGACCTGAGTATCTAAATGCCGTCCTCCTTTCTGGCAGAGGGTAATGGTGCTGCTCACAAACTGTCAACTCTTAGTTTCTCATGAGAGCAGATAACCCCAAAATAGAACCGGAAACACTTCTACTTGGCTTTGAGATTTACCATATTTCTTTACAACCTCAAAATCTTTTATTATTTACTTTCACAATTACATTTTGCTTAGAATGCTGGTGAGCCTGGCTGGCTCATTTGGTAGAGCATGTGACTCTAGATCTCAGGGTTGTGAGTTCGACCCCCACATTGGGTGTAGAGGTTACTTAAAAAATAAATATCTTGGGGCGCCTGGGTGGCTCAGTGGGTTGGGCCACTGCCTTCGGCTCAGGTCATGATCTCAGGGTCCTGGGATCAAGTCCCGCATCGGGTTCTCTGCTCAGCGGAGATCCTGCTTCCCTCTCTCTCTCTCTGCCTGCCTCTCCATCTACTTGTGATCTCTCTCTGTCAAAAAAATAAATAAAATCTTTAAAAATAAATAAATAAATAAATAAATATCTTTAAAAAGGAAACTGAATGATACTGTTAAGCAAATCATATAATTTCGGGACTATAATATCTTCATGTGTAATTTATAACAAAATAAATTGAATATAGTATAGTTGCCTAACACTAGAGAAATGAAAAGCTGGTTCAGGTAGTCCATGAAATACATAACCCTTAAAAACTGTGGTTAACAGACAAACCATAAGTGACTCTTAATCTCACAAAACAAACTGAGGGTTGTTGGGGGGAGGGGGGTTGGGGGGATGGGGTTATGGACATTGGGGAGAGTATGTGCTATGGTGAGTGCTATGAAGTGTGTAAACCTGGCGATTCACAGACCTGTACCCCTGGAGATAAAAATATATGTTTATAAAAAATAAAAAACTGTGGTTAACATGAAAAATGCTTATTTCAAAATAGGTACATGAGAAAAATCAGGATACAAAGTTATGAATACAGTTTGATCACAAGTATACTAAATATAAAAACTTTTAAAAAGAACATGAGAGAGCGCCTGGATGGCTCAGTTGTTGGGCATCTGCCTTTGGCTCAGGTCGTGGTCCCGGAGGTCCTAGGATCGAGCCCCGCATTGGGCTCCCTGCTTGGCAGGAGACCTGCTTCTCCCTCTCCCACTCCCCCCATTTGTGTTCCCTCTCTCACTGTCTCTGTCAAATGAATAAATAAATAAATCTTTTTAAAAATGAGAAAAACAGTAATTTTCTGTAATGAGTGTGTGTGTGTGTGTGTGTGTTTATGATTTATTTTTATTTATTTGAGATGGGGAAAGAGGGACCAGGGGAAGAGGGGGCAGAGGGAGAGGGAGAAGAGAATCTCAAGCAGACTCCCCATTGAGCGTGGAGCCCTACGCAGGGCTCGATCTCAGGACCCTGAGATCATGACCTGAGCCAAAAAGAAGAGTAGGACACTAAACTGAGCCACCCAGGTTCCCTATAATGAGTGTATATATCTACACACTCATTATATATATATATATATATATACATACATATATATATATATATATATATATAATTTTTAAAAAGATTTTATTTATTTATTTGACAGAGAGAGACACAGTGAGAGAGGGAACACAAACAGGGGGAGAGGGAGAAGCAGGCTTCCCACTGAGCAGGGAGCCCAATGCAGGGCTCAATCCCAGGACCCCGGAATCATGACCTGAGCCGAAGGCAGCCGCTTAACAACTGAGCCACCCAGGTGCCCCAATGAGTATATATTTTAAAAAACAAACCTTCCGGGATGCCTGGGTGGCTCAGTTGGTTAAGCAGCTGCCTTCGGCTCAGGTCATGATCCTAGCGTCCTGGGATCGAGTCCCACATCGGGCTCCTTGCTCGGCGGGGAGCCTGCTTCTCCCTCTGCCTCTGCCTGCCATTCTGTCTGCCTGTGCTTGCTCTCTCTCCCTCTCTCTCTGACAAATAAATAAAATCTAAAAAAAAAAAAAAAAAAAAAAAAAAAAAGATTAAAAAACAAACAAACAAACAAACCTTCCTAAGAGTTTCTTGCTGGTGTAAAAGATGATTCGGAACCATTTCTCTTCGCAGGCCCTCACCCCTTCTCACGCTGTGACTATATTAAAGTGCTGAGGGAGGGGGCTGACAGAAGACAACACTGTTGTTTCTTTCCTATCCCAGGTGTCGGAACCAGTCAGTAATGTGGTTACCTAGATAATGAATTTACACGTGTGTAATCGAAGGGTACACTGTACACAGCATATGTGGCTTTTGAAGACTTATTTTTTTATTAAGATTTTTTATTTTTAAGTAATCTCTACACCCAACATGGGGCTCAAACTTAAAAGCCTGAGATTAAGTTGCATGTTCTTCCATCTGAGCCAGCCAAGTACCTCTAAGACTTGGTTTCTTTGTTTGTTTGTTTGTTTGCTTTTGGGGGGGGTGTTTTTTGGGGTTTTTAAATTTTTTTTGGTGCTTGTTGACAGATAATCTTGACCCTTAGCGTATCTTTGGTGTGTTTTGATGGATGTTTTTGTAGCACAGGGTTCTAAAGCATATTAGAGAATGTTCCATGTGGTTAATGTTTTCTGCAGCCTTATGGTGGTTCCTGCTAGGAAATGGTTATCATCTCTGGGGGGCCTCTCTGGGAGTGGCTCTGGGAGCATGTGAGATAGAATGTTTGTCTTGTCAGGCATCCTCTGATTGTCAGGGAGAAGGGGAGTGGTAGAGACATCAGTCATATTTCCTGTTACTTTTCATATTTCCTGTTACTTTTCAGGCTTTTGCATTGATATTCCTGTGCAAGTGGCTTCTATTTTGGAGCAGTGGAGAAAATGAACATAGTATTCCTTTATCTGATGTTATTTTCAAAATTAAATCATTGTGTTTATTTTTTTTTTAAGATTTTTATTTATTTATTTGAGAGAGAGACAGTGAGAGAGAGCATGAGAGGGGAGAAAGTCAGAGGGAGAAGCAGACTCTCCAAGGAGCAGGGAGCCCGATGCGGGACTCGATCCCAGGACTCTGGGATCATGACCTGAGCTGAAGGCAGTTGCTTAACCAACTGAGCCACCCAGGCACCCAAATCATTGTGTTTAAATGGCCATTTTTATTCCTCCAGGCGGGGACTTGCTTCTGGTCTTGGTGGTTTTTAAAAATGTTCGTTGTTTCTCTTTTCCTTTGTTTCTCTTTCTTTTATAGCCCTGATATACTGATTGTTATTCAAAAAACATTTAAATGTCTAAGTAATTTCCAAAGTGTTCTGGGTATGTTACCAAAATACCTCGAAGTGTGAAATTTTTGAGACCTATTATCTCCTTAACACTGTATAAAACCCAGTCCTGGTCCCAAAAGAGCTTAGAGTCTCAGTGGAGGACAAGACATTGTGTATCATTTAAACAATAATCAGAAAATCCTAAAACATAAAACGAATGGCTGTTTCAGGAATGCATGTCTCATATACATTTTATTTATAACCAGCCTCCTTCATTATACATTAACCACTCCCCCATCCCCAAAAATAAAAGAAGAAAGAGGATAGTGTGGCAAAGACCTGAGATGAGATTATTTTAGATCTACATTGAGCAGCTAGAAGATCGTTAAATGAAATCACAGCTGAATGTGGTCATGGCCTAGCTGGTAAGTAGTTTGCTGCATATGCGAAGGAGATGCTTGTGAAGGGCATTGGGCATTTCCAGTCACCAATAACTACTTAATACTTAATCTTTTTGGTGACCAGAGGCCATGGAGCACAGAGTAGAGAATGTCAGTCAGAGCTGTTGTGTTGTTGTGCTCCAGGGTGCCCTATGAATGTCCTATGTCCAAGGGGTGCCTGGCTGGCTCAGTTGGTAGAGCATATGATTCCTGATCTCAGTGAGTTCAAGCCCCATGTTGGGTATGGAGATTACTCAAAAGTAAAATCTTTTAAAAGGTGGGGGGTGTCCTATACCTGAAATCCAGAAGGAAAGCAGATGGGTGACCCTCTAGACTGTCTCTTTCTGCTACAGAAATACCAGTTTTCTCAGAAGAGGAGTATTTTTATCCAAGTAGAAGATTGAAAACTTCGGTAAATTAGGTGTGCACGCTGAAAAACATTTATCATCATTAAAAACTCGCTCTCTTCTTTCTTGGGCACTAGATCAAAACGGAAGTATGTAATACTCTTCCCTCTAGGGTTGACTGTTTCACATGCATCATGGCCAAATGTGCTTTACCTCAGTGGTTTAAAAGTAAAGGCAGAGTCTTTGTTCACGTGCCTGCCACAGTGAAAGATCTCTGACCACTCAGTGTGTTCCTGTGTCAAATCAGTCCTTGGTATTCAGCTGTGGGTGTAGGAGGAAATGGAAACTAAACTCCAGGGACCTCGGCTGTCTGGATCACTGCTCTGTGCCCACCTCCTGGCACAATGTCTGACTCATTGTGGCACTTCTAAATATTAGGGAGCAAATGAGAAGAGGACTCTGGTGACTGAATACTGTGCCATTAAAAGGGGTGGGAGTGACAGAATGAGGTTCATGTTTGAGAGGAAAGACAGTTCAGGATGGGAGTAGCTGGTAGGTCACTCATTGAGGATTTCTAGTAGTTACAGATACATTTAGTAGAGCTACAGCTGGAACAAGTTGTTGAGGCTGGAAATTGGAAGTTAGGAATGTTTGCATGAAGGTTGTAGTGAAATCGAAGGATTATTTAACATTGCTCTGGTAGAGAGTACAGCTGAGGATGGAATTTTCAGAGGGATGTCAAGGTGGAACTCATTGTTAAAGCAGTCTTAGGGGAAAAAAAATTGTTATTGCCGGATTTTCAAAAGCAATAAAGAATTAATATAGTGGGTAAGTAAGTACTTTTTCCTACTGTAATCATCAGCTGAAACTAACTTTTAGACCTAAAGGCAGTCTAGATACTCCTGTGGGTGTTAAATTTTTCCTTTATGACCCAATTTAGTACAACCCTTTTGTACTTTGGGTACTTTTGCCTCATTGGACAGGTCGTTAGGTCTTTCATTAGTGCCCTCCAGTGCGGACACTGCCCCACCCCCGCTGTCCCCTTTCCTCTCCTGCCCAGGCTCTGATGGTGGGGGGTGTGGTTGTCTTTACTCTTTGGGTCTGACTCTTCTCTTCTGACATTGACAGCCTGTCTGCCACACTGGCTCAATTCCAGATGTCGGGGTGCCAAAAGGCAGGCTGGGGGACAATTAGATGTATCATCCTAATTAATTCTTGATACCTGGCTGATGTTTCAGGCCACATAGAAGCCATTCCTGCCTATTTCCGCAACAGGCCCTGAGTTTTGTGAAACAACAATTAAACTTAAAATTGGCCTTCACGGTTTTATCTCTTTTATCATGCCCAAGAATTATGGTCTCGTGTCATAGATCCCTTTGCACCTGGGTTTTCAGTCACAGGGCCCTTCTCCTAGGGTAATGGTCCACAGTATCAGTTCTGGGGCATCTTTCAAAGTAGCTTGTAATTGAGTGCCTGGACCTGCTCCGTTGGTAGAGCGTGTGACTGTTGACCTTGGGGTCGTGAGTTCAAGCCCCATGTTGGCCATAGAGGTTACTTCAAAGAAAAAAAAAAAAAAAGAGCAAAGTAGCTTATACTCTTAAGATTTTTAAATATTTTGAGTAACTTTTGAAATATTTATTTTAGGGCACCTGGGTGGTTTGGTTGGTTGGGCGACTGTCTTCGGCTCAGGTCCTGATTCTGGAGTCCCGGGGTCAAGTCCCGCATTGGGCTCCCACCTCCACGGGGACTTTACTTCTCCTTCTGACCTTCTCCCCTTTCATGCTCTCTCTCACTGTCTCTCTCTCAAATAAATAAATAAAATCTTAAAAAAAAAGAAATATTTATTTTATTTTATTTTTTTTATTTTTTTTAAAGATTTTATTTATTTATTTGACAGAGAGAGATCACAAGCAGGCAGAGAGGCAGGTAGAGAGAGAGAGGAGGAAGCAGGCTCCCTGCTGAGCAGAGAGCCCGATGCGGGGCTCGATCCCAGGACCCTGAGATCATGACCTGAGCCGAAGGCAGCGGCTTAACCCACTGAGCCACCCAGGCGCCCCAGAAATATTTATTTTAAATTAGAAACACAAATAAGGAATTAGGCAGGAAAAGTTGTTGCCTTCTTGTCAGTTCACCACCTAGATAGGCTTTAACCTGACTTCCTGATTCATTCATTCTCGAACTTACTCATTCCTAGGTTCATTCTTCAGTCATTATTGAGCACCTACTTCGTGTCAGCCACTGTGTTTTGTGCTAGTGACAGCATTGTATAACAGATAGGCGAGATCGTGCTATCATGACAGATACTACATAGGTGATCCCAGTGAAGTGTGATGGGCACTTTGAAAACCAAAGAAAGTCCAGGCTGCTGTGAACTGTAAGCTGAATCGCTTAACCCAGCCTAGGCATGGGCCTCTAAAGAAGTGGTGTTTGAGGCGAGACCTTAAAGAGTTAGCCTGAGTAAGTTAGAAAAGATTGTTTCAAGCACAGCAGACAGCTTGGACCAAAATCTCAGACCAAGACTGAAGGAGTTAGATATGGTAGCTGCTAGCATGTTAAATCCAGTGTAAGGGGAAGGTGATCAGGTAGAGAGTTGGAGAAGGGGCCCACTCATGCTGGGAGATGCTTTGTGAACCTCATCAAAGAATTTGGGCTTTATCCTAGGGGCACTTAAAGTCTAGGGAAGGAAATGGTCAGGACCAGGAGAAACATTAGGTTTGTGTTCAGAAACCAGAGCAGTGGGTGAATTTCAGGGACATTGAGTCCAGTTGGTGAAGTGTAGTGATGGACTGGCTGTGGGGGTGGGCAGGCTTCACTGCAGGCAGAGTGGTTCCTTAGGAACTGTCACCTGTTTGAGTCTCCTCTCACTTGCCTTCCCTTCACAGTTGTCTACTGGTATTTGAGCATAATCTCTTTGTGCTGGGTCATTGTGGTCACAAGGCCCTTTACATACAGTATACATCTCTGTTGGAGGAAACTTGACTGCAAGGGGATGGAGCTGACTAGTAAGCATGAGTCCATGTTATGTGGAGGAGGGATGTTAGTTGGAGGGACAGTTCAGGTGGGTGTGCCCTCTTAGCAGGTCAAGTTGTAGTTTAAGACTGAGTAGCTTCTCATTTTCCTAATCCCAAGTGACAGGCAAAGCTATTCTGTTATCATATGCTTGTTTTCTTTTCTGAACCGTTTAATAATATTTTACTCCAAACTACTTAGATTAGTGACATAAGTAATCTGTATTATATTGGTGAACATATCACAAGACACCACTGAATTGTATACAGTTTTGATGAGTTCAGCATATATATCTTGGTTTATTAACTAACCATGCAGGAACAAGATCTGAAAATTTTTAGCAATATTTATTGAGCACCCACTATATATCAGGCCTTGTTATAAGCACTGGGGATACAACAATGAATAAAACAGACAAAAAATTCCCTGTCTGAAAGAAGTACATTCTAGCAAGAGTGGTTGGGAGAGACAAACAGGAAATAACTTGTTTCTCATACAGTAACATTTAAGTACAGGCCTAAAGAAAGTGAGAGACAGAGTAAGCCAATTGGATATCTGTACAGAAAAGGGAACTGGAAGTACAAAGGCCCTGAGGTTGGAGAATACCTGGCATGTCTGAGATGCATTCAGTACTGAACCATGTGGCTGGAGCAGAGTGAGCGAGGGGAAGAAAAATAGAACGTAGGGTAAGAAAGATAAAAGAAGAAGGGGATGAGGACAGATTGTGTGGGACCTTGTAGGTCAGTGGAAGGACTTTGGCTCTTATTCCAAGAGAGATGGGAAGCCTGTGGAGAGCTTGGGCAGAGGAGTGACTTGCTCTGACTTACATTTTAATTGAGTCACTCTCCGTGCTATGTTGAGAATAGATTGGGTTACAGTGTGGGGTAGAGGGACAGGGTAGAATCTGAGAGGCCAGTTAAGCTTTTGCAATAGTGTAGGCAAGAGAGGTGGTTGTGACTTAAACTGAGGTGGTAGCAACCAGGAGTCGTGGTAGGTGCTTGGATTCAGGATATATTTTAAAGGTAGAGAGCCAGCAAGATTTGTTAATGGATCAAAAGTGAGAGGAAAAATAAGAATCAAGGATTACTCCAAGATTTTAAGTTGCGCTGTTGGAAATTTTGTTTTACCAGTTTCTGAGATGAAGCCATTGTGGGAAGAGCAAGTTTGGTGGGGGATGGGAGGATTCCAGAAGCTTAATTCTGGACATTTTAAGTTTGGGATGCCCATTAACATAAACATCTGGGGCACCTGGGTGGCTCAGTCGGTTAAGGATCTGACTCTTGATGTCAGCTCAGGTCTTGATCTCAAGGTCATGGATTCAAGCCCTGCGTTTGGGTTTGGAGCCTACTTAAAAAAAAAAAATCCAAGTAGAAGTATCTGATAGACAGTTGCTTATACAAGTCTGAAGCTTAAGAAAGAGGACTTGCTAAAACCTTTGGGAATCCTCAGAAAATAGACAGTATATATATTTAAGCCATGAGACTGACTAGGATCATCATGGTTACCACAGTCATTATCAGGAGACGCTAGCAGAGTGGATTGAGAAGTAGCCAGAGAGAATAGCAGGAGAAATTTGTGTTTTGGAAGTTAAAGAGTGTTTCAAAGAGACTCGAACATGCTGTATCAGATGCTGCTGCTGTCAGCATCAAAGTGTAAGGATGAAAATTGGCCCTTGGATGTTGCAACATTTTAATAGTATTTGACAAATACTATTTGTATTTATGACCCGTACTGTTGGGTTGTTGGCCATGATGCCTTGAATACATAGCATAAGATAGTTGCACAATTGCAGTTTGAGGTTTTGAATGTTTTACACTTCTACTTCCTTTGGACCTGTTCAATTTTATTTTTTACCTTTTGGTATACAGTTTTGTTTTTTGTTTTTTTTTTTTTTTAAGATCTTTTATTTATTGGGGCACCTGGGTGACTCAGTGGGTTAAGCCTCTGCCTTTGGCTCAGGTCATGATCTCAGGGTCCTGGGATTGAACCCCGCATCAGGCTCTCTGCTCAGCAGGTAGCCTGCTTTCCCCTCTCTCTCTGCCTGCCTCTCTGCCTAGTTGTGATATCTCTCTCTCTCTCTCTCTCTTTCAAATAAATAAATAAATAATCTTAAAAAAAAAAAGATTATTTATTTATTTATGACAGAGAGAGATAGCAAGAGAGGGAACATAAGTCATGGGGGAACTGGAGAGGGAGAAGCAGGCTCCCTGGGATCGTGACCAGAGCCAGAGGCAGACACTTAACACTGAGCTACCCAGGCACCCCTGCTTTTTTGATGTAAGCTCTGTGCCTGTCTTGGGGCTTGAATTCAAGACCCGAGGTCAAGAGTCACATGCTCTACTGCCTGAGCCAGCCAGGTACCCCTGGACCCATTTTATACTGAAGAAATATTGTTAGGTAAGGAGTGTCTGCCAATTACCACTTGGCTTTTAGGGGCACCTGGGTGGCTCAGTTGGTTAGGTGTCTGCTTTCAGCTCAGGGTCGTGATCCTGAGTTGTGGGATCAAGCCCCACCTCACAGGGAGCCTGCTTCTCCCTCTCCCTCTGCTAAAAATTTTTTTAAAAATTAGGTTGAGGGCCCTGGACTCCCTCTGGCCACAGTGCTTAAAAAAAAAAAAAAAAAGTGTGTGTGTGTGTGTGTGTGTGTGTGTGTGTGTGTGTGTTTATTTATTTATCTTTAGAGAGGGCTAGAGAGCATGCGATTGGCAGGAGGGGCGGAGGGAGAAAGAGAATCTCAAGCAGACTCTGTGAGAGCATGGAACCCTATGTGGGGCTCGATCTCACCACCCTGATATCATGACACAAGCCAGAATTGAGAGTTGGACACTTAACCCACTGAGCCACCCACGTGCCCCTTAGCATATTTTATATGAAGATACAATTACTGGAAAAATTCATCCGCAGAAAAATCTAGCCTCTTGATACTGGCCCTTTGGAATGTCTCAAGGGTCAGAGGTCTGTGGCAGTCTGTAGAGTTGTCTTAGAGGAGGGAGGGATGCCCTAAGGATGCACAGCTTGGGGCGGCTGCTTGTGCTGGGGGACTCCAGGTGTGGAGCTGGTTCTGGGGAGTGGTGGGGGTGGGCACTGAGTGAAGGCTTCTAACTCTTGTGGTGTGCCAAGTCTTGTTGCCCAACTTATACAGCTATAACCACAAACTGTTACACATCATTTCTTACTTAGAGCCATTATTAACATTACTTGCCTAAAGAAATACAGAATTCCTTTTGAGCCTTCCCTTCCCTATGGTGAGTTGTTCATGAGTGGAGAGGACTTATTTACCTAACACCTGCAGCTCTGCAGTTTTCCCAGTTTGACATTGGTTAGTGGAAAGTGCCATCTTCGGGGAGACTGGGTGGCTCAGTTGTTAAGTTGTCTGCCTCTGGCTCAGGTCATGGTATCAAGCCCCGCATCGGGCTCCCCGCTTGGCCGGGAAGCCTGCTTCTCCGAACTCTGCCACTCCCCCTGCTTGTATTCCCTCCTCGCTGGGTCTCTGTCAAGTAAATAAGTAAAATATTTTAAAAGGGGGGGGGGGCAAGGAAAGGGCTCTCTTCAGAAACCCTTAGGAAATGCTCAGACTGACTAGATCATTGACCTTAGCTTGAAGTTAATTCCTCAGAAAACTTATGCTCTTGGCTGCAGACATTGTCTCTATACTGTTGACATCTCCAAAAGTTGACAAGGTTTTTATGTTGTTCTTGAGGAAAGGGACTTTTAATTCACATAAGTCCATTTTGTTTGATTACGAGCCTGAGTCTTAAAGATGTGAAAAGCTTGTTCTATGTTTTTTTTTAAGAGTTTTTATTTAGGGGCGCCTGGGTGGCTCAGTGGGTTGGGCCGCTGCCTTCGGCTCAGGTCACGATCCCAGGTCCTGGGTTCGAGCCCCGCATCGGGCTTTCTGCTCAGCGGGGAGCCTGCTTCCTCCTCTCTCTCTGCCTGCCTCTCTGCTTACCTGTGATTTCTCTCTGTCAAATAAATAAATAAAATCTTTAAAAAAAAAAAAGAGTTTTTATTTATTTATTTGACAGACAGAGATCACAAGTAGGTAGAGAGGCAGGCAGAGGGCGGGAGGAGGCAGGCTCCCTGCTGAGCAGAGAGCCAGATGTGGGGCTCGATCCCAGGACCCTGAGATCATGACCTGACCTGAAGGCAGAGGCTTGACCCACTGAGCCACCCAGGCGCCCCTTGGTCTGTGTTCTTAAACACAACAACTTATGGTGGTTAAAAATGGAAGTATAATTTACTTACTATTAATGTACAGATCTGAAGTGTTCAGTTTGCTTAGTTGTTACAGTTGTGTCACCATGTAAGCACAAGGTAACACAGAATGCGGAATGTTTCCATCACTCTAGAATGTTTCCTTGTGCCTCTTTCCAGTCAGTCCTGTACCCCCACCACCACTTCAGTCACCACCACTAACACCTTCTGACTACTATCACTATAAATAATGTTTGCCTTTTCCTATACTTCAGATGAACGGAATCCTATAGTATGGTGGGATTCTTGGTATGTATGTATGCCTGGCATCTTTCACTCAACATGTTTTTTTTTTTAATATTTTATTTTTTTGAGAGAGAGAGCGCGCGCTCATGAGAAGGGGGAGGGTCAGTGAGAGAAGCAGACTCTCTGCCTAGCAGGAGCCTGATGTGGGACTCAATCCCCGGACTCCAGGATCATGACCTGAGCGGAAGGCAGTTGCTTAACCAACTGAGCCACCCAGGTGCCCCTTACTCAGCATATTTTTAAGATTCATAGATGTTGTTGCGTGTATTCATAGTTCATTCATTTTTATTGCTTTACTCTGTTTCATTGAATGACTATACCATAACTTGTTTATCTGTTCACCTATTGATAAACGTTTGGGTTTGTTTCCAGTTTGGGACTATGATGAATAAGGCTGCTGTGAACATTTTATATTCATTTTTATGGACATATGTTTTTGTTTTCTTGGATAAATATCAACAAGTAGAGTTGCTGTGTCACGGGTTAATATATGTTTGACTTGATATGAAACTGACAGTTTTCCAAAGTGATTGATTGTACTGTCTTACACCTCCACCTACAATGTATGACAGTTCCCTTTGTTCCATATCCTCTCCAGACTTTGATGTTATCACTCTTTTGTTTTATTTTTGCCGTTAGTGTGTTATCTCAGTGTGGCTTTGATGTGCGTGTCCCTAATGACTAATGACATGGAATGCCTTTTCATGTGCTTGTTACCCATGCCTATATCTTTGGTATTGAGACTATTTAAGTCTTTTAACATTTTTATATTATTATTATTTTTTAAAGATTTTATTTATTGGGGCACCTGGATGGCTCAGTTGGCTGAGCATCTGCCCTCGGCTTGGGTCATGTTCCCAGCATCCTGGGATTGAGCCCCACATGGGGCTCCCCGTTGAGTGGGGAGTCTGCTTCTCCCTCTCCATCTCTCCTCCACCTGTTTGTGGTCACTTTCTCAAAATAAATAAAATTAAAATCTTAAAAAAAAACCAAAAGATTCTATTTATTTTTTTGACAGAGTGTGCACACTAGAGAGCTCACAGACAGGGGAATGGCAGGGAGAGGGAGAAGCAGGTTCCCTGCTGAGCAAGGAGCCTGGGATCATGACATGAGCTGAAGGCAGACGCCCCACTGACTGAGCCACCCAGGTGCCCCAGTCTTAACATATTTAAAAGTTTGGGTTGTTCATTTTTTATTGTTGTTTTGTAGGAGTCCTTCTGCATACAAGTTCTTTTTTACATACAGTATATATTTGACAAGTATTTTTTCCTAGTCTCTGGCTTACCTGTTCATTTTGTCTAATGGTGTCTTTGAATGAACAGAATTTTTTTTTCAGTTTGAAATACAACTTATTGGTGGATTATGCTTTTTATATCCTGTTCAAGAAATCCATACCTGACTCTTGGTCTTAAAGATATGTTCTGAAGGGCACCTGGGTGGCTCAGTGGTTTAAAGCCTCTGCCTTCAGCTCAGTCATGATCCCAAGGTCTTGGGATCGAGCCCCACATCAGGCTCTCTGCTCAGCGGGGAGCCTGCTTCCTCCTCTCTCTCTGCCTACTTGTGATCCCTGTCAAATAAATAAATGATTTAAAAATATATATATATATATGTTCTGATATGTTTTTCTAGAAACTTTGTAAACACCCATTTCTTTAGGAGTTTCCTTTCCCCCATTGAACTAATGATTTAATACTTTAGCTGAGGGGTGCTTGAATGGCTTAGTTGGCTAAGTGTCTGCCTTCAGCTCAGGTCATGCTCCCAGAGTCCTGGGATGGAGCCCCACATCAGGCTCTCTGCTCCCTCTGCTTCTCTCTCCCTGTCTGCCTTTCCCCCTGCTTATGTGCTCTCTTTCTCTTTCTGTCAAATAAGTAAAGTCTTTAAAAACAAACAACCAGGGCGCCTGGGTGGCTCAGTGGGTTAAGCCGCTGCCTTCGGCTCAGGTCATGATCTCAGGGTCCTGGGATCGAGTCCCGCATCGGGCTCTCTGCTCAGCAGGGAGCCTGCTTCCCTTCCTCTCTCTCTGCCTGCCTCTCTGCCTACTTGTGATCTCTCTCTGTCAAATAAATAAATAAAATCTTTAAAAAAATAAAAAACAAACAAACAAACAAAAAAAAAACTTCAGCTGAAAATTATTTGACTGCATTTGTGTGACTTGCAGGGTAGAGATAGTATTACAAGGCAGTAACTTTGTCTATAGAAATCCCTAATGGCTCTTTTTGAAACCTGGCGCTGAAAAATAGAAAGCATAATTTGTAATTTAAAAAAGAATAGTTACAGGGCAAACTATTATAGATACATTTTTAAATAGCTTGGCTGGAACCACCCACACTCTATCCATCTGCAAGCTTCTAAAGAGCTGGATGCTTTTAATAGGATCAGGGAGACACAATCTCAGAACAAGTAATGACACTTGAAAAAACCTGCAGTTAATTAAAAAAAAATTTTTTTTTTTAAGATTTTATTTATTCATTTGACAGACACAGCGAGAGAGGGAGCACAAGCAGGGGGAGTGGGAGAGGGAGAAGGAGGCTCCCCGCTGAGGAGGGAGCCCAATTTGGGGCTCGATCCCAGGACCCAGAGATTATGACCCAAGCCAAAGGGAGACGCTCAACGACTGAGCCACCCAGGCACCCCCGAAAGAATTCTTAAAAATATACCAGGAGGTACTTAGGATAAATAGAGAATAATCTGACAGCGAAAACATTAACTACTCAATACCTCTATTATATTCCTCCTTTTATCAAAGACCTAGCTGTGGGGTTGGGAGAGGAACCTAGCTGGAAAAAGCAGGGTCAGGGAAGGTAGAATACTCAGTTCTCAGAACAGTTTTGTTCTCCTGATCCATCTGAATTATATCACTGTGGACTGAGAAAACTAGCAGGTGACCATGCTATAGCCCCATATACTCTCAGTAAAATCTTGAGGCATTATGAAGCAAAGGGAGATGCCCGAAGATGGGCGACGTGCAATATTTGTCCCAGCTGTCAAAGGTAAGCCTGATAGTGATGATTCCTCAGAGAAGTACTAGAACATTTTATTAAACAAATGGCCTCTGGACACAGGGAAAGACAACCGGTGAACACTAAAAGGTATATGGGTTATAAAGGACATTATCTAACAATTTATTGATGATTCATTGTGCTGGGTGCCTAACCTATGAACAGTTGGCTGCTGGCCTTGAGATTTGGTCAGTTCAGACTCTTTGTATGTGCATTTGGTAACAATATAATATTTTAAGTTAGTATTTTGGCTTGAAGACATAGCGTGCTGATCAAGTTTGTAACTGATAGAAAGTTGGTACAAATAGTGAATAAATATTCAAAAAGATCTCAACTGGTAAATAAGTGCCCAAGTTAAATGACATTTATTAGAGGAAAATTTTAAACTTTGATTCAAAAAAACTAATTTGTACACCCATGTGCATAACAACATCATTCACAGTGGTTAAGATGTGAAGCAACTCAAGTGTCCATGGACAGATGAATGGACAAGCAAACTATGGTGTCTATGTACAATGGAATGTTATTCAGCCTTAATAGGGAAGGAAGTTTTGAGACATGCTACAACATGGGTGACCCTTGAAGACCTGATACTAGGTAAAATAAGCCAGTCACAAAAGTATGGTATTATGTGATTCCAGTTATATAAGATAGTCTACCTAGAGAGTCAGACTCTTAGAGGCAAAGTAGACTGGTGGTTGCTGGGGGTTGAGGGGTATAGGGTGTTGTCTAATGGATCCAGAGTTTGAGTTTTACAAGGTAAAAAGAGTTGGGCAGATGGATGGTGAGGATGGTTGTGCAACAATATGAATGATCTTAGTGCCACTGAAGTGTACATTTAAAAATGGTTAAGATGGTAAATTTTTTTTAAAGATTTTATTTATTTATTTGACAGACAGAGATTACAAGTAAGCAGAGAGGCAGGCAGAGAGAGAGAGAGAAGGAAGCAGGCTCCCCGCTGAGCAGAGAGCCCGATGCGGGGCTCGATCCCAGGACCCTGGGATCATGACCTGAGCCGAAGGCAGAGGCTTTAACCCACTGAGCCACCCAGGCGCCCCAAGATGTTAAATTTTATGTTAATATGTACTTAACCACAATTAGAAATTATAAAAATCTGATGACACAAGTACAGAGTATTTATTAGGCCATGTGAAAGATCCTACTGTGTGTCAGGATGCCATGGCTGTCCAAAGTCTATAATGAAGGCAAACTGCATAATAGGAGTATAGTAACCAGAGGAAGAAGGCCAAGGCAGGGTATGCTCAGGATATGGCATTTAATTCTGGGGGGTCTTAATTCAGGGGATTGTTGATAAACCCGAGAGTGGGCAAACCAGAGCAGCCTTGATCTTGGCTACTCTTCTGATAGAGAGTATGAGGAAGACCTGAGGGAATTATGGAGTTCTGTCTGTAAAGGAGTGTATCAGTAAGCTTTGCTGTATAACAAACAGTTACAACAAACATCACAATTTTGTAGCTTAAAACAAGTATTTCAGGGCGCCTGGGTGGCTCAGCGGGTTGGGCCGCTGCCTTCGGCTCGGGTCATGATCTCAGGGTCCTGGGATCGAGCCCCGCATTGGGCTCTCTGCTCGGCGGAGAGCCTGCTTCCTCCTCTCTCTCCGCCTGCCTCTCTGCCTGCTTGTGATCTCTCTCTGTCAAATAAATAAATAAAAAATCTTAAAAAAAAAAAAAAAAACAAGTATTTCTCATGATTCTTTTCTCCCCAGGTTTATGGGGATGTAATTGACATATAACCCTGTGTAAGTTAAAGGTTTACAATGTACTGGTTTGATTTTCTCATGATTCTTTGGGGAATCTGGGTGGTAGTTCTGGTCTGGGTCTGCTCAGCTGGAACTGGATGGCCTGGGGGTGGTCTCACTCATATAACTGGCAATTGGCTTTGTGTCAGATGGGGCAGTGAGGATGACTTTGGTCACATGTCTCTTGTGATCCAGAAGGATGGCCTAGGCTTATTCACATAGTAATGGCCCAAGAGAACCCAAGAGCAGTAAGAGAGCAAGCCTTCACACACTTGTATTTTTCAAACCTCTTGGTTTTTGCTCTTAATGCCATTGGCCAGAGCGGTAAGTCCAGAGTCATTGTGAGGTGATTCACTATCTGATGGCATGAAAAAAAGGTAGTTATTGTGGCCATTATGCAAACGACCTATGACCACCTAGGAAGTGTAAAGGAAATAGAAAAGTTTCATTAGAAACATCACAGATAGGGGTGCCTGGATGGCTCTGTCGGTTGAGCGTCGGCCTTCAGCTTAGGTCTTGGTCCCAGGGTCCTGGAATCGAGCCCCGCATTGGGCTCCCTGCTCAGCGAGGAGCCTGCCTCTCCCTCTGCCAGCCGCTCCCACTGCTTGTGCGCTTGCTCTCTCGCTGTCAAATAAATAAAAATCTTTAAACAAAAACAAAAAAAAAAAACATCACAGATAGATGTGCCGGAGTCACTCAGTGGGTTAAGTGTCCTAACTGTTGATTTCGGCTCAGGTCATAATTCTCATGGTTGTGAAATTGAGCCCCAAGTCAGGCTCCATGCTAGAGTTTGGAGTGTGTTTAAGATTCTCTTCCTCTCAGTTGAGGGAAATTGGAAGGGGAGGTGAACCATGAGAGACTATGGACTCTGAAAAACGATCTGAGAATTTTGAAGGGGTGGGGGGTGGGAGGTTGGGGGCACCAGGTGGTGGGTATTTTAGAGGGCACGGATTGCATGGAGCACTGGGTGTGGTGCAAAAATAATGAATAGTTATGCTGAAAAAAATAAAAAATTAAAAAAAAAAAGATTCTCTTCCTCTCCTTCTGCCCCTCCCACTCGTGCTCACTCGCTCTTTCTCTGAAATAAATCTTATAAAAGAAAAAAAAAGAATCATCACAGGTAATTCCACAATGTAAAAAAGACCAATGACTTCAGATCCATCTACAGAGTAGTTTTCTGACTGAAATGGTCCCAGAACAGAAGCAAGCCGACAATAAAGGGAGGGTCTTGTCGTTGGATGTGTTGGAGAGGTCGAGTGACCTCTTGTCTTTCTGACCACCTTGGACCTGTTACATCCTCTCTTCCAGGAAGCCTTTTCCTGCTTGCACACTACCTGTGGACCTGTTAAGGATGGCTGTTCTCTGTGCCACACACAGATTTCTGTTGCTCTACCTATACTGAATGACACATACCTATAGTGAGTAACAAGTGATTCACCATCTCTGTGCCAATGTCTGCAGGAAATTGTGTTCCATCCTCAGGTTGCCTCCTGGTGGTCATCTGACTATGGCAACTCCAGCCACACTGTCTGCATTTCAGATAGAAAGAGAAAATACCCCCTGTCAGTGGAGATTACCTCCTTTAAAAAACATTACCAGAAGCTCTACCAGATGGTGCCTTCTTCCTATATTTATCTTTTTTTTCTTTTTTTAAGATTTGATTTGTTTATTTGACAGACAGAAATCACAAGTAGGCAGAGAGGCAGGCAGGAGTGGGGGGAAGGAGGCTCCCTGCTGAGCAGAGAGCCCTGGGATCATGACCTGAGCTGAAGGCAGAGGCTTTAACCCACTGAGCCACCCAGGCACTCCCTATATTTATCTTCTTAAAATACATCTTTTTTGCAAGAGAGGTTGAGAAATACAAGTTTTTGTTCTGTGTGTTGCATCTGGTAGGAAAGGATTCATAGATACCTTCTTCCCAGGATCTGACTCCTATTCAGGCTTCTTACGGAATAAATGACCTCTCTGACGTTGTGCACTAATTCCCAGAATCTGTGACTCCTCACACACACAATGAGGTAGGATGTTCTTTTTATCATAATCCTGGCTACCTTCATGACTATATTTTGTCACTTGGAGCTCCTAGCTTCATAACCCATGGGATATGGTAGGAATTGGCAAACGTTTTCTGTAAAGGGTCCGATGGTAAATATCTTTTATTTTTGTGGGCCGTTTGATTGATGTGTCATCTACTTTTTGCTGTTGTATTACAAAAGTAGCCATAGATAAAGGAATGGATGTGACTGTGTTATAGGAGGGTCAGATTGGATTTGCCCTCTGTGGTGGGGAGTCTCTTCTTACAGTTCTGAGTGTTTTGACAAATGCACACAGTCTGCTCCATTTCATTCCCTCCATCAAACCCTCCTTATCTTTTACTTGTACCTTAACTGACTTTTTGTCTACAGTCTGTTAAAATCTTTTCCACCTAATTCATGTTAAAAAATTTGAGTGGTTCTTAATTGCTTACTATGTTAGAGTCCAGGCAGCACACTAAAAGGGTTCACTGAAAAGCCTTTAATGAAGGGGTTTTTTACAGTGGTGTGAGCAGCGAAGGAAACAAACCTACAAGGGATGGTGGGGCACCCAGGAACTGGCTACCGCTAGTAGTCAGTGTTACCGCCTCCAGCACAGTGGGAAGAGGGTACGGATACCAGAACCAGTAAAAGCTATTGCTATAGGAGAGGGGTCCTTAGTAGGTACTGTGACCCTGTCAAGGAACACAGGCCCTGCCAGAACCACATCCTGGTAGAGAGAAGGCAGAGAATAAATAAGTTCATCCTTCCATCCATTTATCTCTCTTCCTGCTCTCTGATCTCCTCCTGGTGCTTCCCATTGGGTGAACCCATAGCGTAGAGCCTTAGAAATTGGCCTTATGACTCCTAAGAGAGCAGGGCCAAGAGGGGATCAGGTGGGGAAGGTGGGGCACACCAGCATTTAAGCATACCCACCTATGAAAGCCCAAATTCCTAAGGTTAGTGCTTGGTGCCACCAGCTCTGGCTCCTGCACACCTTTCTGACTTTTTGCCCCCCAAATCTGGGCTGTTTTTCATTCTTTTGTCTCCACAGCCTTCCCATTGGGCCCTCAATAAAGGCGTGATGTATGAACAATCAGCACTGGTTTGAGTGGTGGATCTGAGGCGAGCACTTGCCAAGCCAGACAACAGAATGAACTTTCCTAGCTCATTTTTTAGCACAAAAGAATGAAAGAAGAGTTGTTCCACACATACAAAACTTGTGTTTTTGCAGAGGGTCAGGGAAGCTAAGTAACCTGCCCAGGGTTTCACAGCTGGTTATGGCCGTTCGGTCACATACAGCCAGCTGTAGAACCCTAGAAAGGTTACCTAGCCTCTCTGAGCTTCTGTATCGTCATCTGCAGAACGGGATTGTGTGGACTTAGATGTACTGTATGTTACACTGTTGTACTTTACTGCATTTTAGCTCAGAATATTCTTTATGTTCCTACACGACTTTTGAAGTTGGAGAAATCTTTTCTAAAATGATGTATGCAGAGACTTAACTATGGGCCAGGCCCTGTTATAAAAGCTTCACAAATATTAACTCATTTAGTCTTTAACTCCCCTATCAGGTAGATTCAACTGTCCCATTTTACAGTTGAGGAAACAGAAGCGCGATGATTTAAAAACTTACCTGAGGTTACCTAGCTGATAAGTGGTAGAGCCAGGACTTGATCCAGGCAAAGTGACTGCAGATTCCATGCATCTCACCTCTGTGCTGTCTTCCCCACAGCCTTGCAAAGTCCTGTCAGGTCACTTTCCACCCTTCATTCCTGATCAGCGTGTGGTGATTAGAGTGCATGTGTTGGCAGGGCTGACTTGATGGAGATCTCTGGAGGACCCAAAAGGTATATATATAAGGATGTTAAAGGCAGGGAGTAGGGAAGTTTTAGAGGTTAGAAAGGGTAGTCACTGAAATAAGGGAAACCAGCTCTGCCTGCTTGAACAGGAAATACCTAGTGATCAAGCCTGCCTAGCTTCATGCCATCTGGCTTCCTCAGAGGCCAGCAGATGCCCGTTTATGGGTGTTGGTGAAGCTACCCTTTAAGTCACTGTCAGTAAAACAGAGGTTATTAAATTGTCTTCTAATCCATTCTGTTATTTTAAGCCACCAATGCACACATACACCCAAATATAACTAGAGCATAGAGAAATGAGATGGGAGAGAGGAGGAAGTTTGCCCTGGCCATGAATTTAGAGAGAACATGGATGTCCTTGTTTATAGTGGTTGTGTCACTCCTCTGGCCCTTAAAGCTGTTGGTAATTAATGACCCACAAAACTTATGCAGAAACTTCAAGCTCCCAGGATATTAATCATATGTAAGTAGCCAAAACAACAACAAAGCAAAAACAAAACTGCAAATGCAGAAGGTGACCACTAGCTCAAGAAGTCCAGGACATGATGATTATAAAAGATACTCTGTGACCTGTTTTTAGCCATACAGGAAGTCTGTAAGGGCAGATTTATCAGCAAAGAGGAAAAAAACAGCTGAGAGTCTATAGACATTATTCATCATTATTAGAAAGAATGATGACTGAAATGAAACCCAACAGTAGAGTGCAGGGGGCAAGCCAAGATCTACAGTCCCAGAGAGTAGAGACACAAGGCCAGGAGGCTGATAGGGATCTGGAGTTAGAGGCAGCCCAAGTCATACTTATTTCATTGGTTCACAAAAGCACAGGTTTCCTTCAGGTAGGGCCAAGCAGGCTGTACTGGCAAACCAACCCCTAGGATAGACATGTAGTTTACATAGTACATTTGTATCTACACTAGAAGCAAAAGTGATGATCAACCTGAATATGAAATTAAGAAAACAATTCCAGAGGTACCTGAGTGGCTCAGTCGGTTGAGCATCTAACTCATGATTTCAGCTCAGATCATGAACTCGGTATTGTCAGATCAAGCCTAACATCAGGCTCCTCGCTCAGTGGTCATTCTGCTTCTCTCCCCATCTCTCCCTCTGTCCCTCCTCCTGCACACACACACTCTCTCTCTCTCTAAAATAAATGAATAAATCTTAAAAAAAAAAAAAAAAAGAGGGGTGCCTGGGTGGCTCAGTGGGTTAACTCTGCCTTTAGCTCAGGTCATGATCTCAGCGTCCTGGGATCGAGCCTCACATCGGGCTCTCTGCACAGCGAGGAGCCTGCTTCCTCCCCTCTCTCTGTCTGCCTCTTGCCTACTTGTGATCTCTGTCTGTCAAATAATAATAAAATCTTAAAAAGTGGGGGGGGCCTGGGTGGCTCAGTCATTAGGGTCTGCCTTTGGCTCCAGTCATGATCCTAGGGTCCTGGGATCGAGCCCCACATCTGGCTCCCTGCTTGGTGGGAAGCTTGCTTCCCCCTCTCCCACTCCCCCTGCTTGTGTTCCCTCTGTCACTGTGTCTCTCTCTGTCAAATAAATAAAATCTTAAAAAAAAAAAAAAAAAGAAAGAGAAAGAAAACAGTTCTGTTTACAGTAGCATCAAACAGCAGGGGCACCTGGGAGACTTAGTTAAGCATTTGCCTTCAGCTCAGGTCATGATCCCAGGGTCCTGGGATCAAGCCCTTCATCGGCCTCTCTGCTCAGCAGGGAGCCTGCTCCCCACCCCCTGCCCCCACCGCACCTCCGTCTCTCTGCCTGCCTCTCTGCCTACTTGTGATCTCTGTCAAATAAATAAATAAAATCTTTAAAAAATAAAATAAAGTAAATGGTACAGACCCAGTGGAAAACAGTTTGGTGGTTCCTCAAAAAATTAAAAATCTACTATAGGGGGGTGCCTCCGTGGCTCAGTTGATTAAGCATCTGCCTTCAGCTCAGGTCATGATCCCAGGGTCCTGGGATGGAATCCCACATCAGGGTCCCTGCTCTGCAGGGAGCCTGCTTCTCCCTCTGCCTGCTGCTCCCCCTGCTTGTGCACGCTTGATCTCTCTCTGACAAATAAAATATTTTTAAAAAAATATTAAAAATCTGGCGCACCTGGGTGGCTCAGTAGGTTAAGCCTCTGCTTTCGGCTCAGGTCATGATCTCAGGGTCCTGGGATCAAGTCCCGCATCGGGCTCTCTGCTCAGCAAGGAGCCTGCTTCCCCCTCTCTCTCTGCCTGCCTCTCTGCTTACTCATGATCTCTCTCTCTGTCAAATAAACAAATAAAATCTTAAAAATATATTAAGAATCTACCATATGATCTAGCAATTATATATCCCGGTATAAACCCAGAAGAATTGAAAGCAGAGTCTTGGGCCGGGGGGTGGTCCTGAAGAGAGATTCAAACACCCATGTTCATAGTAACATTATTTCCAATAGCCAAAACATGGGAGCAGCCCAGATGTCTGTGTACAGATGAATAGATAAGCAAAATATGGTATATACATGGAATGGAATATTATTTGATCTTAAAAGGGGAGGAAATTCTGACACATGCTTCAACATGGATGAACTTGGAGGACGTTACACTAAGTGAAATAAGCCAACCACAAAAAGACAAATACTGTATGATTCCCCTTCTGCAAAGTACCTAGAGTAATATAGATATACTTTTAAAACAACAAGAACGTAGAATGGTGGTTGCCAGGGGTGACGAGAGGGATTGGGGTGAGGAGTTAGTGTTTAATGGGTACAGAGTTTCAGATTTGCAAGATGAAGAGTTTTGGAGGTAGATGGTAGTTAACGGTTGCACAATATGAGCGTACTTCATATCACTGAACCTGTACACTTACAAGTGGTTAAGATGGTAAATTTTATGTGTATTTTATCACAAAAAAAGAATTTAACTTGAAAAGAAATTGATAGTGACACAGCCTCATCCCTCTACTCTAACTCAGTGGGTCTGGAGTTACCAGTACCTAATACACAGCCAGAGTTGGGACCACTGGGTTAGTAGATGGGCTGCTGTGGGGGGAAACCAGGTACCCTGAGCACACCCAAATCTCATCTTGGTTTCCAGGATAACTTTTCTTTAGGTTTGTTGTTGTTGTTTTATTTTGTTGTTAAGTTTTAAAAACTTTTTTCGTTTAAATTCAGTTAATTAACATATACTGTATTATTGGTTTCAGAGGTACAGGCCTGAGACTCAATACCCAGTGCACATTACATCACATGCCCTCCTCGGTGTCCAGACTTTTGTTTAGTTTTTTTTCTTTCTTTCTTTCTTTCTTTTTTTTTTTTTAAGATTTTATTTATTTATTTATTAGAGAGAGCGCACGCGCACAAGCTAGGGAGAGTGGCAGAGGGGTGGGGAGAAGCAGACTCTCTGCTGAACAGGTAGCCCAACTTGGGGCTCGATCCCAGGACCCCAGGATCATGACCTGAGGGGAAGGCAGACATTTAAAAACTGAGTCACCCAGGCGCCCCAGTGGTGGAGTCTTTATAAAAAATGTCTTTATACGAAAAATAACATGTTAAACTTGTTGTTGCCAGTTTGGTAGTTGAAATCATTTGTTGTTGTTGTTGTTGTTATTTTTTGTTTATAATGAATACTTTCCTATGCTACCATAAATTTTTAAGTTATAATCTGTGTAGTGCCTAGGTAGTTCTCTTCCAGCTTGTACTGGTTTTTGTTTCCCATCTTTTCCTTTCCCAGTATAATATCATAGCTTCATGAACTTTTACAGTTATGGCCCTGATGGATAAATGATTAGACCAGAGTCACACAAAACACAAAACATAAAGAAACAGAACAGAAGAGAGATTTGAACTCAACTTTCCTCATTTTTCATTCTTCCTTCTGCCAGTAGATGGATATTGCTGATATCCTTAAGTCTCTATGGGAAAAGGTTTGCAGCTTTTCATTCTAGAGCAGTGTTTCATTTGTGCTTTTGTGGCAGAGAACTTGTTGCTTCCGAATAAGTCCAGAAGGTAGCCTCAGCTGAGGGTGCCGTCCACTAATAGCCAGTATAATGCTTGCTGTTCCAGGAGCCATGTTTGACCAGGACTGTGGGAAGTTCGTATTCATGCTGGAGGCTCTTGTGAGGAGATGAGTTGGTGAACAGAGAAACCGGCATGAAGATGCTCCCAGGAGTGGGCGTGTTTGGGACCGGCAGCTCCGCCCGGGTTCTGGTCCCACTGCTGAGGGCAGAAGGGTTCACCGTGGAGGCCCTGTGGGGGAAGACTGAGGAGGAGGCAAAGCAGCTTGCCGAGGAGATGAACATCACCTTCTACACCAGCCGGACCGATGATGTCTTGCTGCATCAAGACGTGGATCTTGTGTGCATCAATATCCCCCCTCCACTGACGCGGCAGATATCTGTGAAGGCTCTAGGTATGGACAGTCAGGCCGTAGCAAGGGCAGGTTGTGTCTCCCTCTGGGTGGTCCTCGTATGTCACTGCTCTCCTCTATGCTGGGGTGGGGGCACTGGGGGCGTGCTACAGCTGTGGGAAGAAATGCTCCAGCCTTCCTCACCTCCATAAGTAACTCCCTGAACAAAAATGAAGCAAACGCCTTAAGAGTTGGCCCCTCACAGGGGCTGGAGATTATTACATGCCGTGCAATGTGGTACTCGCTGTGGCAGCACACAGACTTTTCGTCCAATGTCAGGTTGGCCTGTTTGAAGTCAGAGTTCAAAGATTTGGGCAGTAGGAAACGGATTGTAACTGATGTGTTTGTTCTTCAATTTCCGTGGCACAGAGCACCTCAGAGAGGACAGGAAGGTGTGTAGCAAGGCTGCCATTTCCCATGTTTTGTCAGTCCTTCCCTAGATCGAGTGTACACCCTTCCTGCCACATTTTGCAATCTTGTGTGCGGGAAGGCAGGGAGGCTCTCTGACAGGGTCCACAGGACTGTCTGCTCACATTTCTGCCTCCTTGGGAAGCAGTAGACAGGGCAGGGCTTCCTGAGCTGTTCTCCTGCAGTTGCTTTTGGGCTACTCTTCCCTATCAACTGTAGGTGACTTTTTTTCTCTTTTTCTTATGTAAATCAGAATCTAATTGAATAGGAAAACAAGCCAGTAAATATTTATCCAGCAGTTACTTTTTTTTTTTTTTTTTTTTTACACTGCCTTCTCTATGCCAGGCACTGTCCTGATGTCTTTCTGTATATTCAGAGCAGTGTTGAATCAGAGCCCTGCCTGCCTTCAGATTGTACAGTTCAACTGAAGAGACTAGAGATCACATACATTACAAAGTAGATGAGAAAAGACTTGGGTCACAATTCAAGTAGCATATAATTAATTGACAGAGAAGTTGTGTTATGTAAAGTGGTAAGAACAAAATATTTCTCTGATGCAGTCAGTGATCGCGGGGCCCAGGGGCTTGTATGCCATGAGGCTTGATCCCTCCTCCTGGCCACTACCATGGTGGAGAATCCAAGCCTCTGCTACTTGTCCCCCTTGTTCTGAGGAGAAAAGAATGTCTGGCATCTCTGGCCCAGTGTGTTGGTAAAGATAAATGGTCATTGGAGTTTGCAAGAACGTGAGTCTGATGGTTAATTTGGGGGCATGTACATTTTGGCCAAATATTGTAGATGGTTTGTCTTTTTCAGAGAGTATTGTCTAAGGATGTGTGACATGAGTTAGACACTAGATTCTTAGGAGGGCAGGTAATGGCTTTCAGATTTAGTTTAGAAGTCAGCCTAAGCCAACCCTTTAACAGACGGCTAGTGCCAGGGGATCAAGCTACCGTGGCCGTTTGATTGCTTGCCATCCCCATAGCACTAATGCAGGCTGGTGAAGCCAGGTATATCCAGAGGCAGAGTAGTAGAGGCTCTCAGTCTTCTTAGAATTTAGGATCCCCCCCAGAAACTATTGCCAAGCTACATAGGAAGAAAGAGGAAACTCCAGGGTTCTTTGGCCAAAGGTCTGTGTTTTCTGGTTTGTGGTACAGGAAAACGCTGGACGTGCTTTTCATATAAACAGGAAGGACAGGGATGACCAGAGACTTCTGGGATCTTCTGTTTCAGCCCTTGGTGAACCAGCGTCAACTGTCTTCTGTCTTCTCTCTCTGCATCTCTGCCGTAGGAGATAAGGGTGTGAATGAGAGTCCTTGCTCTGTTGTAGGCACGCAGTCCCAGGGCCAGGTTGATGGGTCTCGGAGAGCTCATTCTAGCTGGACCTCCCTTCAGGTACTGCCCACTCAAACCCCAGAGGAGTTGCTGAGCATATTATAACCATGAAGTTCACTCCCTGTGTCCTTTCACCATTTTGTTTTTAAGATTTGTTCATTTATTGGGGTACCTGGGTGATTAAGTAGTGGTAAGTGGGTGATTAAGCCTCTGCCTTTGGCTCAGATCATGATCTCAGGGTCCTGGGATTGAGACCCACATGAGGAATCTGCTCAGCAGGGAGTCCGCCTCCCCTCTCTCTCTGCCTACTTGTGATCTCTCTCTCTCTCTCTCTCTCTGTCAAATAAGTAAATAAAATCTTAAAAAAAAAAATTGTTCATTTATTTGAGAGAGAGAAAGTGCATGCATGGGAGAGCATGGGGGTGGGGGAAGGGCCAGAGGGAGACAGAATCCCAAATAACTCCCTGCTGAGCACGGAGCCCTACACAGGACTCAGTCTCATGAGCCATTAGATCATGACTGGAGCTGAAATCAAGAATCCCACATTTAAGCGACTGTGCCACCCAGGTGCCCCTCGATTTTTTTTTTAAAAGATTTTATTTATTTATTTGGCAGAGAGAGAGAACAGCGAGAGGGGGAACATAAGCAGGGGGAGTGGGAGAGGGAGAAGCGGGCTTCCAGCTGAGCAGGGAGCCAGACATGGAACTCCATCCCAGGACCCCAGGACCATGACCTGAGCTGAAGACAGATGCCTAACGACTGAGCCAACCAGGTGCCCCTTTTTCCTTTTTTTTTTTTTTTTTTAAAGATTTTATTTATTTATTTGACAGAGAGAGATCACAAGTAGGCAGAGAGGTGGGGCAGGGAAGGGGGGTGAGCAGGCTCCCTGCTGAGCAGAGATCCTCTCGCAGGGCTTGATCTCAGGACCCAGAGATCATGACTTGAGCCAAAGGCAGAGGCTCAACCCACTGAGCCACCCAGGTGCCCTCCCCTTTTCCTTTTGTTTAAATTGAGAATTCTCACTTAAGCACTCTCTCTGCCTGCTTCTCTGCCTACTTACGATCTCTCTCTGTCTCAAATAAATAAAATCTTTAAAAAAAACCAGAGTTGTATGCTCTTCCAACTGAGCCAGTCAGTTGCCCCTAAGTTAAATTCATTTTATTTTTAAAATCATTTTTTAAATAAAATCTTTTTAAAAAAATCATTTTTTAATTATTTATTTTTTTCCAAGATTTTATTCATTTATTTGACAGACAGAGATCACAAGTAGGCAGAGAGGCAGGTGGGCCGGGGGAAGCAGGCTCCCCACCGAGCAGGGTACCAGGACGCTGAGATCATGACCCGAGCTGAAGGCAGCAGCTTAACCCTCTGAGCTACCCAAGCGCCCCAAATTCACTTTAAAAATAAGTAAGTAAATAAATAAATAGGGGAGCCTAGGTGGCGCCTGGGTAGATGTAGGAAAAGGAGTGTACAGAGCAGGTGAGACATAGGAGGTGGAGAAGGCTCCTCACATGGTGAAGAGGATGAGAAAAGTCACCATCGTGCAGAAGAGCCCCAAGGCCCCCCAAGAGGGCAAAACCCAGAATGGGGTAGGAGAAGAGCTGTTGCTTCAGAGAGGGGTTCCTGGCATAACCAATGATGGGGCTCCCAGGCAAAGTCCCAGTTCCATCCCCAGAGCCAGCCACCCCTACCGTGGCAGCCCCAGCCCCGATGAATTTGACTTCTATGTTGATACCCCTTGAAAGGGCGCTGGTTGGGAAGCTATGGCTAGGGATAAGTAAGGTCAGGGGATGTGGAGCTGCCAAGCTGCCGAGGCTCTCATGTGTCAGTGTCTCCAGTGGCTGGTCCAGACAGTGATTGGCTCAACACCCGAGAGGTGCTCCTGACCAAGAAGGAGTTGGAGACACCCTTGCACAGGCAGACATTTTCAGGGGTTGAGGGGCTGTGGCAGGAGAGCTGCTTCCAGGGCAGAGAAGACAGAGAACAATCCTCAGTTTTTTGCTTTTGTTTTGTTTTGTTTTAGATTTTATTCATTATTTGACAGAGACAGGAAGAGAAAGGGAACACAAGCAGGGGGAGTAGGAGAGGGAGAAGCAGGCTTCCTGCTGAGCAAAGAGTCCGATACGGGGCTTGATCCCAGGACCTTGGGATCATGACCTGAGCCGAAAGCAGACGCTTAATGACTGAGCCACCCAGGTGCCCCCTCAAGTCTTTTTTTTAAAGCTGGGGGAAAGTGATATAATTACTTAGCTATATAGCTATTGACATACTCTTAATTCTAGATCACCTTTGATCCAATCAGATCTTGAACCTGTGAGAAACTTACCACAATCATCTAAAGACTCTATTTAGGGGCGCCTGGGTGGCTCAGTGGGTTAAAGCCTCTGCCTTCAGCTCAGGTCATGATCCCAGGGTCCTGGGATCGAGCCCCGCATCAGGCTCTCTGCTCGGTGGGGAGCCTGCTTCCTCCTCTCTCTCTGCCTGCCTCCCTGCCTACTTGTGACCTCTGTCTGTCAAATAAATAAAATCTTATTAAATAAATAAATAAATAAATAATGAAGACTATTTAGTTAAGGATCCTCCTTGCATTATGCTATGCTAAGCATTATAAAAGATAAATCTTAGAGACTGAAAAATACCAATAGAGATTTGCATCTATGAAGACGTGTATGATGATGGGGGCACCTGGCTGGCTCAGTTGGTAGAGCATTCGACTCTTGATCATGGGGTCGTGAGTTGGAGCCCCACGTTGGACATAAAGATTACATTAGGAGGGGGCGCCTGGGTGGCTCAGTGGGTTAAGCCGCTGCCTTCGGCTCGGGTCGTGATCCCGGGTCCTGGGTTCGAGCCCCACATCGGGCTTTCTGCTCAGCAGGGAGCCTGCTTGCTTCCTCCTCTCTCTCTGCCTGCCTCTCTGCCTGCTTGTGATTTCTCTCTGTCAAATAAATAAATAAAATCTTTAAAAAAAAAAAAAAAAAAGATTACATTAGGGGGAGGAAAAAAAACATATGACAGACTATATATTCTTCTAAAATTTTTCATACTGGCCAGTAGGACTGTATTTTTCTCCTGGCATTCACATGCATAAAATCATAGAAATTTCAGGCCTGCGGCCTCTATGAAGAGAACTTCCAGGCCAGTGTTCTCAGAATGTGATTCTCAGACCTGCACCTTCAGCATCATGTGGAATCTTGTTATAAATCCAGATTCTCAGGGCCCATCCCAGACCTTCTGAATCTCTGTGGGTGAAGCCTAGCAGTCGTGTTTGAAGAAGCCTTCTAGGTGATTCTGACACACACTGAAGACTTGAGAACCACTGACCTAATCCAGCATCTTCCTTTTCAGTGAAAGAAACCAAAGCCCAGGAACACTAGGGTTACATCTCATTAAGTCTTACTGGTGTAGGAAAAATTACATTTTCCTCGGCTTGTTTCATCTTTAGATGTTACTTCACCTCTGAGGCCATAAAGATTCTTTTTCTTTTTCTTTTTTAAGATTTTATCTATTTATTTGAGAGAGCAAGCGAGCGAGCGAGCAAGAGAGCACAAACCACGAGGGGGAGCAGTAGAGGGAGAGGGAGAAGCCAACTTCTGCTGAGCAGGGAGCCTGAAACAGGGCACGATCCCAGGACCCTGGGAGCATGACCTGAGCCGAAGGCAGACACTTAGCCAACTGAGCCACTAGGTGCCCCCATAAAGATTGTTTCTTGCCCTCGCTCTTATTGATGGTTTTCTAAAATTCACTCTTGGACTTAGCCTCTGGAGGTATCCTTTTCATATCACAGCTCTTTTTGTGGCATTTTATTTTCTACTTTTTTTTTTTTTTTTTTTTTTTTTTTTTTTTTTTTTTGGTCATCTTCTTTCGCCTTCAGTGTTATCCTTAAAGCTTTTCCATGAATTCCTTAAAGGAGAGGGAGGGACCCTAACATGTTTTATTTCTCAGTTTAGAAGTGGTTCGGAAAAAGTGTATTCTAGTCTGCAAAATGCCCCAACATTTTTGCCACAGTTGAATGTTTTCTTAAATCTGTCACTAAAAGGGAGGTTTCTGTGCCCAGTTCTTGGCACTAGTGTGCTTCATTAGAAAAACACTGAATTTGCCAACTTTTTCCTATGGGCTTGTGAGATAAAAAGATATTGTTCTTCAAAGAACCCAAATAATTTAATCTCTGGAATCCTGGTCCCTGGGGACGTCTTCTCTGATTCCCTGCCCAGTCAAGTTCAGGTTCCTGGTATATGTTCTCATTTTACCATTTATTTCATCTTCACTGCATTTACAACAAGTACAGTTCTACATGTATTTATATGGTAATCTGATTAATAGCTACCTCTCCCACTAAA
The DNA here is from genome assembly GCF_902655055.1 of Lutra lutra. Classification (NCBI taxonomy): domain Eukaryota; kingdom Metazoa; phylum Chordata; class Mammalia; order Carnivora; family Mustelidae; genus Lutra; species Lutra lutra. The sequence continues at coordinate 18,092,997 of NC_062294.1, forward strand.
CCTTAAGTCCTCTGAAAGTAAAGACCAAACCCAATGCTGTGTCCCCAGGGCATGGCACAGGGCCTGGCACACAAATTCTGCTCATGCACCCCCAGTCTGGTGTGACCCAGGGGGCTAACAGGGCCAGTGACCTGAGAAAGAGAAGACAAGAGTCATTCAGTCTTGTGGTTTTCAACTTTTTTTTTCTAGTAGCAGAAACATTTTTGTACACCCACCCCTTGCCCCCGCCACCAAAGTAGACTTCCTGGATTTAGGGAGCACGGAAAAGTGGTGCTCTTCCTGAGCTACTTCTCTGCCTAATGTTTGAAGTCTCCTTTCTCTAGTCCCATGTCTCTAGATGGGCTAACCGGGGTGTCGTGGTCCTAGAGCTCTGAACCGGTGCTGTGTTAATAGGGAACAAAGAGATATTCTGGGGCAGCCTCACTGGGCCTCTGCTGTTCACTGGCACCTCAGTCCTGGGAAATCTGGGAATATGTGCTGGAGAAAGGGTTTTAGCTTGAAATTTATTCACATTCCAAAAAATATGAGCTTATAAGCATTCATCATCTATGCTTTTCCCACTCCCTGTTAAGAAAAAGCAGTCCCTAGCTTCTCTAATCTCTCCTTTGGCTTCCTAGCAGGAATGCTAGATAACTTAAATAAATATGTCTTTCGGGGCAACCCAGGTTCTCTAAAGTTAAAGATCATGTGTAGTTGACCTGCAGGAACCTGTTTAATTCAAGATGGCCTTTAACTCCCATACCGATAATACTACGCGGTCCTACGTTCAAAAGCATTCCAGTTGTTCGGGCTCAAGATGGGAGGTCTCTCCTCCTTCCCTGACCTCTCTTGACCTGCAATGGAGATTCCTTATCCTGGTTTTATCATCACCAAACTCCCGGCAGCCACAAAAGTTCTTTTCCCCCCACCCTGTCTCCCCTCTGCTCCATGCTGTAGTGTCCACTCAATCCCTGCCATGAGTAAGTTAGAAGTAGTTTCTGGGTTGGTCAGAGCTGCAGCCCTCAGATGGGGTGTTTGTGTCTGAGAATCTAATTTCCTCATTATTTCCCTGGTCAGTCGTATATGTTCTGTAGCCACGTGGCCAAATTGTCACCCAAGATTGTGATTCTCCAGTCCCTAACCCTAAAATCCATGTATGTAGGGAAGTTTTGGAGACTTAAGAGCAGGTGATAATAGCAGTCAGGTGCTACTCTTCTTGTAGGGCGCCCTCCTGCCAGACCTGAGTGCAAGGACCTCCCCTTTGCTTTGCCCCCACCCCTGCATCTGTGGAGGTATTAACATGGGACTTCCATTTGAACCACCCCAAGCTCACAGGAGTATCCTGGTGTTGGTGTCTTTTGACTACTCATACCCTCATGAGCTTTCATCTTAAAACATGGAAGAATATTGATTCTTTCTGCTTCCTAATATGGAGGCTGCTCAGTCTTCTAGCTCTCTCTCACCAGGCCTTTTTCTAGCCTTGTTTTGCTCTCTCAGTACATCCCAGCTATAGTATAATCAGAGCAGTCATTAGGACAGAAGGAATATTTTTATTCCCTTTCTCTTGCTACTAGAGCCAACCAAACATTTTCTGACCTTTTGACTACACTAACTTGTTGGACTAGTATTTTCAGAGAACAATCTTTGGAACAATCTTTCTGCAGTTAAAACTGAGAGGTCAAAGCCTGTCCCCTAGAATAGAGATTAGATACTTTTGCCCCAAGCTGATTTAATAAATGTATGAAAGTACATAGGCATGTCCATCTCTCCAGCCCACATATATTAGGTAGTGTTCTCCAGAGAAACAGGACCAATGAAGGTATACAGAGAGAGGGAGAAATTTATTTTAAGGAATCCGGTCATGTGATTGTAGGAGCTGACAGATCTGAAATCTGCAGAGCAGGACAAGAGGATGGAAATTCCAGCAACAGCTGATGTTGCAGAATTGAGTCTGGAGGCAGAATTCCTTCCTCTCCATGGAGCCTCAGTCTTTTTGCCTAAGACCTTCAAATGATTATGAGGCCCACTCAGATTGTGGAGGGTGATCTGATATACTCAAAATCTACTGGTTTAAATGCTAATCACACCAAAACAAAACAAAACAAAACAACAAAAAAAAAAACAAAACCTTCCCAATAGTGTCCAGACTGGTTTTTGCTGGACACCACAGTCTAACCAGGTTGGCATGTAAAATTACCCACCATACCTCCTCTGTTTATTTCCGATTCCTGGTTTGCACCTTCTGCCTCTGCTTTCATTTTCCCTTAAGAATTTACTTGTCTTTCTCCAGCCTATAACTTGTTCTTCAGGCCAGTCACAGTGTACCATTTTTATCCAAGCCATCACCTTTCCTCTTGTCCCAGGCCACCATCTGATAATAGGAGGCTTTTCAGAGCTCATGTGCCTTCAGGAAAAGATTTTCCCCCCAGTGTAAATCTCTTGGAACTTTGAGATTTTCTGGTGTGTTTTGTTCTTAGGTATTGGGAAGAATGTGGTTTGTGAAAAGGCAGCAACCTCAGTGGATGCCTTCCGGATGGTGACCGCCTCACGCTACTACCCACAGCTGATGAGCCTGGTGGGGAACGTGCTGCGCTTCCTGCCCGCCTTTGTGCGCATGAAGCAGCTGATCGCGGAGCACTACGTGGGCGCAGTAATGATCTGCGATGCCCGCATCTACTCAGGCAGCCTGCTCAGCCCCAACTATGGCTGGATCTGTGACGAGCTCATGGGTGGCGGGGGCCTGCACACCATGGGCACCTACATTGTGGACCTGCTGACCCACCTTACAGGCCGGAGAGCCGAGAAGGTACACGGGCTGCTCAAGACCTTCGTGAGGCAGAACGCAGCCATCCGTGGCATCCGCCATGTCACCAGTGATGACTTCTGCTTCTTCCAGATGCTCATGGGCGGGGGGGTGTGCAGCACAGTAACACTTAACTTCAACATGCCAGGCGCCTTTGTGCACGAGGTCATGGTGGTGGGCTCTGCAGGACGCCTCGTTGCCCGAGGAGCGGACCTCTACGGGCAGAAGAACTCTGCCACGCAAGAGGAGCTGCTCTTGAGGGACTCGCTGGCCGTAGGGGCAGGGCTGCCCGAGCAGGGGCCCCAGGATGTCCCGCTGCTCTACCTGAAGGGCATGGTCTACATGGTGCAGGCCCTGCGCCAGTCCTTCCAGGGGCAGGGGGACCGCCGCACCTGGGACCACACCCCTGTCTCGATGGCTGCCTCGTTCGAGGATGGGCTGTACATGCAGAGTGTGGTGGATGCCATCAAAAGGTCAAGCAGATCCGGGGAGTGGGAGGCTGTGGAGGTGCTGACGGAAGAACCTGACGCCAACCAGAACCTCTGTGAGGCGCTCCAGCGGAATAACCTGTGAGCCTGCGCGTGGGCTCCCTGCCCCCCCGGGGCGGAGGGGCCAGGGGCAGGGGGGACCAGAAGCTGAGGCGGGAGGGCTCGGCCAGAGCACAGACAGTGTCTTTCATTTCACCAGTGAACTTGGGCAGGGCCCAGGTGAAGCCCAAGGTGGCCCTGGGAAAACACCCCCTCCACTGCTCATCTACTCCTCACACTTGCAGGGTGCTGATGTAGCTGAGGGCCAGCACAGTGAAGCGGGTTGGAGCCGCCCCCGCTCTCTGCGCAGTCACTCTGGGAAGCAGAGCCAGCCAGAGCTTGACTTGGAGGCTGCCTTCGCCGATTGGTGGTCCTAACTAGGTGAGGAAGCATGGCAAGAACCCAGCTTGGCTGGTTCCTCACCTGAGGAAACATGACAAGAAGCCTTGTTTTCATGCCCTTCCTGCGCTAGGGCATCTCAGGAATGGTGAGGGCATCCAGTCATCCCTCAGGGATCCGCACCTGTCGTCCTTCCTGTGTGACCAGGCCCTTCCAGCCTCTAGGCTGCCCCTTCCCTGGCAGGGAGGAGGGGTTGTTCATTAGGTAAGCTCTCAGGGGCTGTTGACCTGGGGCAAAAGGGCCTGTGACTTGGCAGAGAGGAGATAGGGAGGGTTCTGGAATATCTGATAAATGTTCGTAAATAAACCAGAAAGTCTGACACTATGTCATGTAGTTGCTGGTGGTTTGTTTGGTGAGTTGGATTTCTTCAATCATGAAAGGCTTGTTTACTGTTACAGATTGTTTATGTTTTTCTCTTTCCTTGTGGCTCCACAGCAGCTCTGGCCTGCTTTGGATCCATCACAGTCTAGTGAGCTTATCCCTTGCAACTGAATCCCAGGAACCCTCCAGGGAAAAGTCTTTTCTCAGACAACAGGACTCCAGACTTCCTAACCTGTGCTTGTCATGCATGCCGTCTCAGGGAGATAGGGAGAATTAGGGACCCTCCTGGGCTGGAGGTCAGGAAGAGTTCTGTTCTCGCAACCATGGATTTGGTTCTGGAGAGCCCTGGGAGAGAAGTGAGGAGTGCTCTCAGGGAACCTGGATGGAATGAACTAGAGGACGGCTCCATGTCTTGCCCCATGGAGTGGGTATAGCCAAAGGCCGCCTGACCCAGAGAGCCGGTCACCAGCTTTGCTTTTTTTCTTTTTTTAAGATTTTATTTATTTAATTGACAGAGATCACAAGTAGGCAGAGAGGCAGGTAGAGAGAGGGGGAAGCTGGCTCCCCGGTGAGAAGAGAGCCCATGCAGGGCTGGATCCCAGGACCCTGAGATCATGACCTGAGCTGAAGGCAGAGGCTTAACCCACTGAGCCACCCAGGCACCCCAGCCTTGCTTTTATTAACTGGTCTACACTGGGACCGCCTTTTAACTATGTCAGAGGTGAGGTGGGTGGGGGGAAAGGACACACACACACCCCTTTGTTTCCTCTGCCAGCCTTCCCAGATTAGGCCTAAACCCAACTCTTCCCTTCTCTAAACTTCCTCTCTCTTCCTTGCCCTGGGCTCCTTGCCAGAGAAAGAAAGGTTCAGGGAGGCCTCCCTCTTCCTCTTGGCACCCTTTCTAGAATTTGTCAGGCTGATTTTCCTATGTGTTGTCCTGGTTCTAACCTTGTCCTTGTGCAACAACACAGCAGCGGCTAGTGTCAGGGAGTGTGCTGCTTGCATGCTGCCTGCCGTCTCCCTCCCGGGGAAGACACTTCATGTGTGTTACTTCATTTAATATCCAAACCACTCTATGGGGTACCACTACAAAAATTCTCATTATTCAGATCAGAAAACTGAGGCAGAGAGGGGCAAAGTTCCTTGCTTCCTATAAGTTACAAGTGATGGAGCCAGGAAGGAGTCTGGTCAGGGTCATCTGACTACAGAGCCTGACCCTAGACTACTCTTTCCCCAGCACTTGCAGATCTCAGAGACCGAGTGCCCAGGCACTGCCCCTCCCCACTCAGGCCCCCGTCCAGGTTACTGCCTTCCCTCTGCAGCAGGAATTTCAGTGAGGCCTCAGCCAGGAGGCAGACTGCAGAGAGAGCCCACAGGCAGGATGCCGGTAGAGTTTAGAAAGGGGTGGGTGGGTGCCTGGGTGGCTCAGCCAGTTGAGTGTCAGACACTTGATCTCAGCTCAGGTCTTGGTCTATGGGTTCCAGCCCCGCATTGGGATCCATACTGGGTGAGGAGCCTACTTTAAAGAAAAAGAAAGAGGCTGCTCTCTTCCTGGGGTGATCAGCTCAGCTCCAGGTCAGTCCCTCTTTGTGTTAGTAGGATGATGGGATCCTTCCTAAATTGGGGTATTTACTAAGAAAGCACAAGTGTCCATCATACATGACTCAGGTGCTCTTACTTAAGGAAGAGCCAGGTTGCTGACCCACAGTGGCACTACTGAGGTTTCATGGGGCTCCACAGCAAACCCCTTGTTGACAAAGACAGGTTCCCAGAAGTCCTGAGGCAAGTGGCAGTGGGCTTGGTGTAGAGCTACTTTTGTGAGGACCCTGGGGTCCTCTGTTGGTACTCCCCAGAGCATAGGCCCATGGCAATCCCCCAGAGGCCTGTGGCTGAGGAAACCAGCTGGGATCTCCTCCTCAGGGGTGACTGTGTCTGCATTCAGATCCAGGCTTGTCACGCAGCGCCCCCTCCTGGAGGAAGGCAGCACCACCTCCCAGGACCAGCTCCCTAATCTCAAGGATCTTCCTGGGGGCAGAGTAGATTAAATTTTTCCAAGCCGCTGGAAATGCAGTTTGCTCTCTGTGAGAGCAACCAGAAAAGAAGTTCCAAATACCTATTGCTTATTTCTCAACTCCCAACCAAATGTAGGCCTCATACTCATCCAAACAGCAGTCAACCTAGCAGCACCCCTTACCTCCCTGTCCCTTCTCACTCCTGCCCAAGTGACCTCTCCAGAATGCCGGGCCAAGATCCTCCTTGCCTACACTCCTTCTCATCACTCCCAGAACTCCCCACCCTGGTCTGGTGGCCATGCCTCTGCTTAAGCCATGCTAAATGAGGGGGCCCTCCTGCATGGGGCTGACTTCTTCCACATAAGCAAGGTTTTTCCCTGGTGCACCTCTGCTTGGAAGGCCCCCCAACCCTCCTTCAGGAGTTTGCTGGAGGGCTGTCTCTTCACTGCTTCCCTAGGCAAAGTGGCAGCTCTTCCCACCACCGAGGTCCCACAGCGTTGGTCCTCCGCTCTTCTGTGGCACCTGTCTCCTTGCATTAACACTCAGCATTTCCCCCTTAGAGTGAGCTCTTATTTATTTTTTAAGACTTTATTTATTTGAGGGAGAGGCAGACTCCCTGCTTGTAGGGACCCTAATGCAGGGCTTGTTCCCAGAACCCTGGAATCATAACCTGAGCCAAAGGTAGACACTTAACTGACTGAGCCACCCAGGCACCCCTAAGGTGAGCTTTTAGGAACAATAGTAGTGACTTGTTCTTTCTGTGGCTACTCTAATCCACCCTGCTTAGAAAAACCTGGCAGGAAATAGACCTGCAAATGTAGATCAGTTCTGAGTATTTCCAACAAGACCTGTTGGAAGGGAGGGACAGAGCTTCCTCGTCAGTGCTGGCCTGGCTCATACCTGCAGCTCTGGACACCACACAGAATGCAAACACTCGGCCTTCTTGGGTCAGGCCTCAGCCAGAGACGTCAGGTCCAGATCTTCAGGGTTCAGGAAAGGACAGTGTCTCCCTGGTGTCCAGGGTGTGATCTCATGTGAAGCCAAGATCTCATGTGATCTCAAGGCCTCTGCTTCCTCAGCCATGAAGTGAGGCAGTCAAGCTCAGTTAACTTTTTTTTTTTTTTTTTTTTTTAGGATTTTATTTATCTGAGAGAGCAGAATGAGAAGGATCATGAGCGGGGTGAGGGGCAGAGAGAGAGGGAGAAACAGACCCCCTGCTAAGCAGGGAGCCCGATGTGGGGCTCAATCCCAAGACCCTGAGATCATGACCTGAACCAAAGGCAGATGCTTGGCTAACTGAGCCACCCAGGTGCCCCAAGCTCAATTATGTTAAAGAGCCCTTTACCTCTGAAAAATCCTGCAGAATCCATAATCATCCCTATGGACAAGACTTGGTCTGCTTGGTCCCTGTGGACAGTATCTTCTGGGGTGGTCTGGTCGCTACCCGGGGAGAAGTGTGAGCAGAAATAATTAAAAATAAATAAATAATAATAATAAAGTGTGAGCAGAAAAAGTGAATAATACAGGTCTTTCAAGTGACCTGTAAAGGTGGAAGCAACCTGGGACGATGCCGATTTTCTTCCTGCTTCCATCTGGGCCTGCCCACCCTATCTCAATGATCTTGCCAGGCCATTATTCAAGGGGTCCCCCACATGGTTCTGGACTTTGGATGGAGTGATGACCTGTTCTCTGCAGCTTCCTCAGCTCCCCACCTTGGCCTCCTTATCTTTGTGCATTTTGGGGGGCCCTCTGCTAGGTTGGCGCAATGCAATGACAAATGCTCTTGGGGAGTTCACAGCTTAGTCCCGAGAAAACAGTTATAACAAACCACAGCAGCAGTGGTATGTAAATGCTACACCCTGGGTGGTAGAAGCAAAGTTCCTCCAAGTCTTCAAGGTAAGAGCGCAATAGCCAGGTGGAGGGGTAAAGGAATAAAGGCATTTTAGGCAGGGGAAGCCCCACGTGGAGAGAGTAAAAGAAAGATGTGGCTGGTCAGGGACTTAAAGCCACTGAAAAGTTTTTTTGTTGTTGTTTTTTTTAAAGATATTTATTTATTTGGCAGATCACAGGTAGGCAGAGAGGCAGGCAGAGAGAGAGAGGAGGAAGCAGGCTTCCCACTGAGCGGACAGCTGGATGCAGGGCTCCATCCCAGGACCCTGGGATCATGACCTGAGCCGAAGGCAGAGGCTTTAACTCACTGAGCCACCCAGGTGCCCCACCACTGAAAAGTTTTAAGGCAGCTGGGGCAAGAGGTGCAAGATGCTAGAAGGGAAGTAACAGATTGGGTTCAGGTGGGTGTGCAGCGGGATCACTGGGTGGATTCATCGGGCAGGGGACCACAAGCAAGGACAGTAGGGTGCTCTCGCCTGAAGATAACCGTCCCAGGACAGGGGTGCTGACCATAGGATCTGAGAGACTCAGCCTAGAGGGTACATACACCAGATTTGCTGCCTGATTAGCTTGCAGGAGTAAAGAATAAGCGAAGAACAGGATGGGCTCTGGGGCGACACCCATGATTTTGGCTTGAACAGTTGTGCAGATGAAACATGGCAAAAAAAGCAGATTGGAGGGAAAGTTACTCATTTAATTTGGAAATCCTTACATTTAAGATATATGAAGGACATGCAGGAGGACCAGGAGGCAGCAGGATATGAGGGTTTCCAAAATGTCCAGCACTGGCTGCCGCTTAAGCTTTTGCCTATTTGTGGTTATCCAGTGGCTTGTCTGCAAGGCTCAGGGAGAACATTCATATCCTCCACTACCCCCTGGCTGCCAGGAAAAAGGCACCAATGCCTCTGTTAGCGGGGCCACCTTAAGGGCAAAGTCTGGTCCAGCCATGGCCTCCAGTAGGCAGATGAACTTGGACACCTCAATGGGGGACCTTAAGTGTTGGACCCTCCTGGTCAGACCAAATGCAGACTGCTCCCCTGGGAGACAGGGAGAAGAGCCAAGCACTTGCTTGCTGTGACCTGGCCATCCCTTTCCTTTCTCTGCCCCAAGTTTCTCCTTATCATCACCTCCCTCTACATCCCCACTGTTATCCTGTCTGACCTTCAGGTTCCTCTGAGGAGCATTTAAATGCACAAAAGTAGGCTCCACCCCTGCAGATTCTGATTTGGTTAGGTCTGGGGTCGTGCCCAAGAACCTGTACTTTTTCAAGATCCAGATGATCAGTCAGGCTTCAAACCCTGCACCCACCTTCCCCGCCTCTCTTCAGACATCTTACTTGTGAAATCACAGTCTGAGAAAAGGAAAAATGTTTATTTTCAGCAAGTCCAAGGTCCCAAGTTGGGAAAAGGGCCAACTTCTCCCCTCCACCCAGGGCCTAGGCTGCTGCTCTGGTTCAGACTTAGGAGAAGGGGAGCCACCAGTGGCGGGGGTGGGGGATGAGGCAGGAAAGTCACTTGTACTGAGGAGAGAGTGGAGGTACAAGTGGGGCAGCGCAAACACTCAGTATCTTGTCAATGTCCACCTGGGTTGACTTATCCACCTCAGCCTTGAGGTGGCTGCTGACCCCCGACCTGGACACACACCCAGGTTCCTCTCCCACCTCCTCTCCCAGGGGAACCAGAGCATGGGTGGAGGACACCAATGTACTGGGACAAGGCAAAGTGAGGCCTGAGGCCAGCTCACCTGCCACAGGCAGCAAGGCCTGCAGTTGCTCCACACCTGCTTCTGCGGGGACCAGGGCCAGCTCCAACTCAGTCTCCATCTCTGCCTCAGCCTCCCTGTCCCCCTCCCCTGCCTGATTCAGCTCCGGATTGCAATAGTTGATGTACTGGTACAGGGGCCGCAGGCGTTGGGCCTTTCCTGCAAAGACCCGGGTCAGGGCAGGGGCTGGAACACCAAGCTGTGCCATGTCAGGGTCCCATCAGGCAGGAGGAAAAGGAAAGGCCCAGGGGCTGTCACTCACGCTCCAGCCCCAAGGTCTCTGAAGGTGCAGACACCGTGCTGGCCAGAACTGGAAGCACTGGGGTCCCCAGACTCTTGCGCTTCTTGGCTTTTTTGTGCTGTTTGGCAGATGGTAAGGGCTCACTCTGGCTATTCTCCGATTCCTCCTTCTGCAGTGGCAGCCCGTGTGGCATCTCTGCTTCAGCCCTAGGATGGGCTTGGTGGCTAGGCCCTGGGAGGCTGGGGGATAGGAGGCCTAAGGAGCCAGCCTCCAGCTTTGGCTCCTGTGCCCTGACCATAGGGAATAGCCCTGCCTGTCCACTACCTGAGGCCTAGATTCTTGTCCCCTTCCTGGTCAGTGAGGCTCTGGGCTGGACAGGGGACTAGAGCTTCTGTGAGCTCAGTACCCTACAAGGCCTTGAGACTCCTCCCCTGGATGCCTCCTCCCACCCTCAATGCCAGGATTCTTCAGGAACTGGGGGATAGAGGGATGATGGTGGTGGCAGGGGATAAGGTGCACTCTGTACGAGTGTGAGCCCGCCCACCTCCCTCCTGAAGACCAGCAGCTCTGGCCCTCTGAAAACTGGCTCACTTGACCGGCTTCCTCTTCGGACCATGACTGGCCCTCACAATGGAGGCTGTAGGCCTGGGGCCTCTCTCCTCTAGTGACTCCACCTCTAGCTTAAGCCTCTCTTCCTCCAGCTTGAGTTGTTCCTCCTGGACCTCCAGCTCTGAGATGGGTCCTGTTGGGCACTTGTCTTCACCCACGGTCCGGCAGGCCTCATAGGGTGGTACCAGGCACGGGTCGGCCATCACTGGACACTAGAAGTGACACATAGGTAACTGGTCACCAAGCAAAGGATACAGGGGATCAGTCATGAGACACCTGAGAAACCAAATGCAGCTGAAGGGCACCAGCCCGTGTCCCTCCCTGCCCCATGGAGCTTGTCCTGGCAGTTAGGGGGGGCGTTGCACAGAGTTTGGCCTCCTAGAGCGCCGTGGACAAGTGTTTGAAGACTACACAGCCTGACGGTCACCTCAAAGCCCTGAGCGTGGCCACCGGACGACTCCACGAGGTGTGCCGGCCCCGCGGCTGTCTTCTCCTGGGCCCCTGGCGGTCTCTCGGCCACTGCTGAGGCCATGGCTGAGCTGGGTCCGCCTCCTCGAAGGTTGTTTGCGGGGAGGACGGCGAGGGGCCGGCCTTGGGGACCTGGCGCTGACCCCGGGGACCGGGCGCTGACCCCAGAGACCCGCCAGCAAGGACAGGCGAGTGGGAAGGGAACCTGACGGTGGCTTTGCTCCACTCTCAGCTGGAACTACAAGCCCCAGAAGGCTTTGCGCCAGGGGGCCGTGGCCCCTGACCTCAGGGACGGAAACTACTGTTGCCTGGCAACAGCAAGCCCATGGGGTTGCAGCAGTCGGCGGCAAAACTGCTCCGGTGAGCTCCTTGCCCGAGTGTTTCGAGGAAGGGGTCGCGTACCGGGCAGAGAAGTGGGTTAGGAGCGGAGGAGGCAAGGGCTGGCGGGGTCGGGCTGCGCGGCGGGGACCGGGAATGGAGGGCAACGCCAGGGTCAGGGTCTGGGTTCAGGGCTGAGGAAGGGGCCAGGGCCCGGAAATGCGCAGCCCAGCAGGCCTCGGTGCACCATTGCAGGGCAGCAACGGCGGCATGTGCGAGGGCCCGTCCCGCATCTCGGGGCCTATACCCCCAGACCCTACGGTCTGCCCTGACTACTACCGGCGGCCGGCCTCTGGTGAGTTGGGTATGGGGCGGCGCGGCGGGGCGAGGCCCAAGCGAGGTTCTGGCTCTGCTCCACTACTGAGCTCCGCACCCCACCCTGTCTGGCCTGTCAGCCCAAGGACGCCTTGAGGGAAATGCGCTGAAGCTGGACCTGCTGACTTCGGACCTCGACTTGGACGCCACCCCTTCGCGCGGCCCCCGCATAGGTCCTGGAGCCAGAGAGATCCTGGAGCGAGGCCGGCGTGGCGTCGGCGGAGTGCTGTTGCAACTCGGGGGCATCTCCCTAGGCACAGGGGCCTCTCCCAAGAGTAAGTTCGTACCGAAGGGGCATTGAAGCGAGTATGAGGTCAAACGCTGAGATCAAAAGCGTTGCTTCTCCTTCCCAGATCTGGGCTCAGGCTTTGCCTCTCCGAGTGTCATTTTCTCCAACTATAGAAGGAGGGAGAAATGCATTATTTCCTCACAGGAGAGGACTGAATGAAGTAGTTCCCAGGAACGCTAGCTCAGCTTAATGAATTCATGCATCAGCGAAACCTTGTGTGTGGAGTGCCTACTGCGGCCCGCCCTGTAGGTGCTAGAAAAACAATAAACAAGTGAAGAGATGGATATAATATACAAAGTGATTCATGGTGTACGTCACAATAAAAATGTAGAGAGTAATCAAGGACATAAGGTAATTGTCAGGAAGGGAATGTAGTGATGTGTATACTGTCTTAGATGGTGAGGTCAGGGAAATCTTTCTGTAGGAGGGAGGGTGCAGGCCGACGTCTGAACTGGTGGGACTTGGATCTCCTGGGCTGTATGTAGGGTAGAGTCTGGCAACATCTTTTTCCCAGGGAAGGACCCTAAAGACCATGAGAAGGAGAACCTGAAGCGGATCAGGGAGATCCAGAGGCGCTTCCAGGAGCAGGAGCGCAGCCGGGAGCAGGGACAGCCCAGGCCCCTGAAGGCTCTGTGGCGCTCGCCCAAATATGACAGAGTGGAGTCCCGGGTCAAGGCCCAGCTACAGGTACCTGGCTTGGAGAGCCACAAGCATTTTTCATCCTGTTGACTGACAGTTATGCTCAAATCTGAGTTAGGGGGAGGGGTGAAAATCACAGGGGACTAGGGTACCAGGGGCTAAGAAATAGCTGATTGTGCTGCAGGGTCAGGCTGGGGGTTTCCTCAGAAGTGGTGATGGCTGGAGGATCCTGAAGGGCAAGTAGGAATTAGGCAAGGAGAGAATGGAAGACAACATTCTACTGAGATGAAACCTTATAGATAGAAGTCCTAAGACTAGAGGGAGTGTGGGCAGTGGTATGCTGTGTACAGGGGAGAAGAGCATGAGGCTGGGCTGAGAAGTCAGCCAGACCCACATAAAAGATCCCTTTATTTCTACGGGTGTTGAGAAGGGCAGGGGTACAGTGGTGGGATTCTTTGGTAGACAGTAGTACCATTTCTCTATCCAGAGTCTTCAGAAGAAGGAACAGGATAGAGAGGAAAGACAGTAAGGTCATATGCAAATTTGTTGAAACTGAAGCATTTGTGGGACTCCTAGGGGGCTGGGAGTATGCCCAGGAAACAGATGGAGAGTCAGGTCTGGATCTGAAGAGAGAGACCCAGGAGTTATTGAGGATTAGGCTGACGACAGTGAGCCCAGGGAAGTGACCCTGGATTTGAGGGCTTGGAGGCCAGCTGTGAATGACCTTGGTGGGGACAGAGCCAGGAAGCTTGGCCAGGAAGGAGAGAAAAAGGGAATGGTTTAGCCAGAGTCAGGACTGAGGTTGAAGGAGGGGTGGTTTGTTGTTTTCCTAAAGATGTGAGACACCCACATACTTAAATGCTCATGGATAGAAGTGTTCCTTCAAAAGGGAAGAGGCCCATAGGGCTGGAGATAAATATCCTCACAAGCAGAAGGAACAGAAGCTCACTCATTTGGGTGGATTAAGACTGACTTCAGCCTGCCTGACTCCTCTGCTATACCCTGCCCTCCAGGAGCCCAGCACTGCCTCTGGAACAGAGCCTGCCCACTTCCTACGGGCACACTCCCGCTGCGGCCCTGGGCTCCCACCACCCCGTGTCCCCAGTCCTCAGCTAACCCCACCAGGCCCCAGTGCTAAGGTGAGAGGATGTGTGGGAGCTGGGGGAGGGGGGCAGCGATCTTGAGGGGTCCAGGAGCACATCACAGTGCTGTCTGCCCCATCCTGCTTGCCATGTCCTGCAGGGGCCAGGCCTGGGTGTGGACTTCATTAGCCACAATGCCCGCACTGCCAAGAGGGCCCCCCGGAGGCATTCCCGCTCACTGCAGGTCCTGGCACAAGTGCTAGAGCAGCAGCGGCAAGCCCAGGAGCACTACAACACCACGCAGAAGGGCCATGTGCCTCATTAGTAGGTCCCACTGCCCAACACCCAGGGTGAGGGGTGCCTGTGGAGGGTGGGAGATGACCTCTGCCCCTGGGACCATCACCTCTGAGCCTGTGCATCTGCAGCTTGTTGGAACGCAGGGATCTGTGGCGGCGGGAGGCCGAGGCCCGCCAGCAGAGCCAGCCGGACCCTGCCATGCCCCCAGGCCACACTCGCATGCCTGAGAATCAGCGGCTGGAGACCCTGAGCAATCTGCTCCAGAGTGAGTTTGTGGGCAAGGGATACGGGGCAGTGGACGGGGAACCTAGTTGGGACCATGAACCCCTGCCCAGCACTTACTGTCCCTGGGCCCCCTGTAGGCCAGAGCCAGTTGCTACGTGAGCTGGTGCTGCTGCCTGCCGGGGCAGATTCACTCAGGGCCCAGGGCCACCGTGCGGAGCTGGACCGGAAGCTGGTGCAGGTAGAGGAAGCCATCAAGATCTTTTCCCGCCCCAAGGTCTTCGTGAAGATGGATGCCTGAGCCCTTTTATGGGGGTAGTTGTGTGGGTCCTCAATGAGGATCGCCACACAGTTGCAAAGGCGGGATGAGGCCCCATCATGGCATGGAGTTCGAAGACAGGAGAGTGGGGTGGGCAGTATCCCCAGAGCACTCTTCCCAGCTACTGGTGGATGTAGAAGGACCAGCCCAGCCTCTTAATCCCTTTGTCCAAATTAAACCTTTTGTACACAGTGAGGTTTGTTTCCGTAAGAGGTTTTCTTACCCTGGAAATGCCAAGCCTGGTGTGTCCCTCCTGCTGCTCAATTGCGGGAAGGTCTCTCTGTTATCCTTATCACTCCTGCCTTGTGTCCATGGCAGAAGGCAAAACCGTGAGACCACAATGGACATTAAGGCTGGGACACAGAAAGACGATGACTGCATTTGTAGAAAACCTTTAATGTTCCCCAGACTGAGAGGATTCTGTGAGCAAGCTAGAAACCCCCACCAGGGAGGTCCCTGCCATGTCCCAGCAGCCTGGAGTGGCGAGGGGCTGCATCCTTGCCTGTCAGAGGCTAAAGCCACTACCATCTCCTCGCATGCTGCTCCCCCATCCAGAGCTGGCCTGCTCCTGATCATCCAGGGAGGGCAGAGAGCTGCGGGCACCAGGAAGTAGACGGCCCTGGCGCAGGTCCCAGCATGGAGGCCCCTGAGACAGCCCATTGGAACAGGGAGGCTGGCGGTTCTCAATGACCAGATCACTGCTGTCATCATCGCTATCAGCCTCAGTAGGCCCAAGCCCAGCAGAGCGAGGCCCTGTCAGACGTGCAGATGCCCCACGCACCACATTATTGCGCTGATTGGCTGGCTTGACCGTGACAATGAGGTTGTGGCTATTGGCGACCATCATGTCCGTCACTTGGTCCAAGGTCTTCCCAGCCACCTCAATACCATTGACCTCGAGGATCTCATCACTGACTGCCAGCAGCCCTGTACTCTCAGCCAGGCCCCCTCGTACCAGGCGGGAGATGAAGATGCCTGGAACCCGTTCCAGGCCCTGGGGAGCTACACGTACACTCATGCCATCTCGGATGTAGAAACCCAGGGGGCGGTCGGAGCCATGCTTGTGCAGGCGCACCCGTCGGTGGGTCTCAGGCAGTAGGTCCACATCTATGACTGAAGAAACCTGGCGGAAATCTTGGGGCAGGCTAATCAGCAGAGGTGGCCGGGTGCGCAGGGGTGCCACTGGCCGAAGTAGAAGTCCTTTCTTGCGCCTCTGCAGAGAGTTGGATGGGAAGGCCAGGCCACTGGAGTCAGCTTCTGCTGCGGGGGGTGGGGGGTGGGGGGGTGCTGAGATCAGAGACCCTGTTCTCCCACATGGGCCCTTTTCCCTCATGCCCAGGCCTGGGAAAGGGGGTATGGTAACTATTTCCCACTAGTTGGAGGTCAGACCAAGGGCAGGAACTGCAGAGAATGAAGCCTGGACACCCTGGGCATGGGCTAACCCTTATAGCTCTGCCCTGGTGTTCTACCCCACAGAGGCTGCCCACTGTACCCCATCCTCCTCACCCCGCTTCTGTACTAGCAGGCGCAGCGGTGGGGGGCCAGTGGCCAGGGCCCGGTGCAGGCTGTCATCGTTGGTGAGGGGTAGTAGGTCGCCGTGAGCATCTGTATAGCCAAGCAGCACGTCCAGGCCTGGGATCTGGTGCACTGCACGCAGCAACCGCGAAAACTCTTGGAAGCCACTCACCGAAGCGCGGGGCAGGGCGAAGCGTCGGAACTCAGCATCAAACTGGAGGCAGGGGGTGGGTGAAAGGAGGGGTAAGGACGGAGCCCGTGCCCTTTCCCACCATGGGTCCGAGGGTGTTAGAGGTCTGAAAAGGCTGTCGCTAAGGCTGCAGCCTTGCGCCCAGACCTCAGCTCCAGTACAAGGGACGCTGTCCAAGGTCTTCTCCCCGCCCTCCAGGTAACAAGGCCACAGAGGGACTTTAGATGCCGGCAGTGGAAAGAAGATGGATGGAGGAAGGCGAAAGGAAAGGCCGGAGAATGGGACATGAATGATGGAGGCTAGAAAAAAGGTGGTGGGGACTAAAGCTAGGAAAGGGGAGAATAAGGGAATTGGAAGCGCCTAGGGCCGAGGCCGGAGCCGGGGCCAGAGGGGCCCTTACTTTGCTCTTCACCTCGACGATGTTGTCGGGACTGCGCGCCGGAGTCCTCTGCTGCCTGGCCATGGTGGGGCCGGGCGGGCCGGGGACGGTGCCCCAGGCGGCCCGCAGAGGCGCAGGTGCACAGCCCCGGCAGGCCGGCTCGTGCCGCCCCGCCCCTGACAGTAGCGCTCGCCCCGCCCTCCCATCCGGACCATGACGTCAAGGGGGCAGCGACAGAGAGTGGAACGCGGAGTCCACGTTTCCTAGGAAACGGAGATGGGGGCGGAGGCGTATTGGCGTGCTCTTACGTCATTACGCTACGGCGCGCGAGTCTCTGGAGTCTGGGGGAGGGGTTTGGCCAATCCAAGGGGAGGGTGAGGGAACTGATATTTATTGACTGTTGTCTGTGTATTATTATTTCCATTGGCCTTATAACGTTAGATGACTGCACGTTTTTTTTTTTTTTAAGATTTTATTTATTTGTCAGAGAGAGAGGGAGAGAGAGCGAGTACAGGCGGACAGAATGGCAGGCAGAGGCAGAGGGAGAAGCAGGCTCCCCGCCAAGCAAGGAGCCCGATGTGGGACTCGATCCCAGGACGCTGGGATCATGACCTGAGCCGAAGGCAGCTGCTTAACCAACTGAGCCACCCAGGCGTCCCAACTGCACGTTTTAGAAGAGGAAAAAGTGATAAAAATTTGCTGAGCTCCGCGGGTTCACAAGATGTTGAAGTGTTTTTGAGCCAACTCGCTTGACCACTCTTGACCGCAGCCTCAAGCCCCAGATCCCTCCCTCTCCATCCTTCCCGGTAGCATGGTAATATCAACAAACAGCCCGAACGTCAGGCCGCTTCTCGGAGACACCAAGGTAAAACCAAATAGGTGGGTACCCACTCTACCCAAGAGTTTGCGCGGAACAACACTGAGTCGTGCGCACGCGCGGGCACGCTTATGGGCGGGGCCACGACCTTAGGTCCCGCCCAGCCACTGTGCGCTTCCTCTTCCGACGAGAGGCGGGGCCCCGGCGTCCGCGGGAAACACGGGATGGTGGTTTTCTGCTAGGGGCTGCTGCGGGAATGGCAGGCTTGGGGAGTTTGGTCCTGCGGCCTTGGATTCGAGACCTGGTCCTGGGGTCAGATGCACTCTCAAGTCCGCAGGCGGGGCAGCTGCTCGAGGTGAGCCCTCCCCACTTCTCAGGGCTCGGAGAAAGGCAAAGCCCGAGGGCGGTGGGCAGGGCCCGAGGGTGGTGGATTTGACGCCAGTCGACGCCGTAAGGTGTTACAGGAGGCCGACGCTCCGGGTCCGTCCCACGCCTCTGACCCCTCTGACGTCGCAGCGGCGCTCCTTGTGTCTGACGGGACCCACAGTGTCCGGTGCCTAGTGACGCGGGAGGCCCTGAACGCCTCGGACTGGTGAGAGACGCGGCGCGGGGCCTGGGGAAATCCGAGTCTAGTGAGAGAACGCGAGGCCTCAGCCGGAGGTGCGCGGGGCCGCAAGCGGGCAGGGCTGTGTTTGAGCGGGCTAAGGCGGTGATGGTCGTGCTTGTGGCAGGGAGGAGAAAGAGTTCGGCTTCCGAGGGACAGAAGGCCGGCTGCTGCTGCTGCAGGACTGTGGGGTCCGCGTCCAAGTCGCCGAAGGTGGCGAGGTGAGTGGTGAGGCTGGCTTGGGTGGGTTATTGAGCCTGACTCCGTGACAGCTCCTATCACCTGCCCCTGAATTCCTTCAGCCCGCAGAGTTCTACCTCCAGGTGGATCGCTTCAGCCTGCTGCCTGCAGAGCAGCGCCGGGAACGGGTGATTGGTTGGTAAGTGATGCCCCCCCTCAGCTGTTCTCCCTAATCAGGTCTGACTGCCTTTGGTACAGGTCTTTTGAGTGGGAGGGCTTAGGCCCCTAGTAACAACATTGCCTAAACTCTCCTCCCGCCCCCCAGCAACCAGGACCCGGATGTGCAGAAAAAGCTCTTTGACTGTCTGGAGTGAGTATGGAATTGGGCTCTTCAGCCAAGTGTGGCTGTGTCAGGGGATGGTAGATCTGTGTAGACAGGCCTCAGGATTGTTCCTCAGCCTTGTTTTCTCTCTTTCTATAGGGAGCACCTTTCAGAGTCCATCTCCCCCAGTGCAGGTACTTATAGTGTTTGGCCAATGATCCTAACGCCCATAGAATGACATCCTCGGTCACTGTCTTTTGCTTCCTTAGTAAGCTCTTCTCTCTACCCACCCTTCCCTTCTTTAAGTTTTGGCCTATCCTCTCGTCCCCTGCCTTTAGGACTTTCACTGTCCCAACTTCTGGATGAAGTGCAAGAGGACCAGGAGCATCGGGGGGCGCTAGTGCATTTGGCTGAGAGCTGTCTGATGCTGGCAGGCCCTTGCACAGCACCCCCCCTCACCCGCTGGACCTCCTCCTGCCATAGGGCCACGGTCAGTCTGGGGCTTCCCTTGGGGAATGTCAGGGTGAGGAGTTGAGCAAGGGCTGTGCTAAGAGTTTATGCCCCACAGGGAGAAGCTGTGTACACTGTCCTCAGCTCATGGCTGCACATCTCTGAGAATGACCAGCGAGTTCTGAGCTCTCTGCGCCCAGGTCAGAGAGCACCAGGTGTGGAGGACTGGAGAGGGGAAGAGGAGGGTACCTGGGGGCCCAGTACCCACACTGCTAATAAGCTCCCCCTGACCTTCAGGCCCTGAGCTGCCTCCACCAGACCCAGGTTTGCAGGACCTATCGCTGACCCTCATTTCTCCTTCCTCGCCTACTTCCTCAGGTAAGGGGTTGCTCAGGCCACAGCCATTCACTGCTATCACCCAGGTTCCCAGGCTGCTGCAAAAGGTTGCACACCCAGGTAGGGGATGAACACAGTCCCTAAAGGCCTGCCTAAACTCATGGGCTGCTGAGCTGAGCGGGCTGTGCCCACAGTCAGTCCCCTCCTTCCCAGGAACTCCAGCTTTATCCAGCCATGTGTCCTCAGAGGAAAGCGGCGCCAGCATCAGCCTTCTGCCTTCCCTGTCCTTGGCTGCTTCAGACCCAGTGCAAAAGGGCAGCGCCCAGGCTGTACCAGCCATCTGTTCAGCCCCTGGCCCCTTGCCCCCTGGCTCCCCACACCCTAGCCATGTTCCCAGTTCCCCACTCCTGAGCTGCACCCCAACTCTGTCACCCCTTGGCTATGTACCCAGTCCACATCAGGCCACTGTGACTAGGGCCCAGAAACCTAGCCTGGAATTCAAGGAGCAAGGGTTGCCCCCCAAGAACTGGCAGCACTCTCCAAGGACAAAAAGCACCCCGGGAGCCCTGGAGTCCAGCCCTGTTTGGGTGAGCATACATGGATAGTAGAGTGGGGTAGACCTTGAGTGGAGCTGGGAGTAGGGGGGGAGGGGTTGCCTTAGATGGGGTTAGGGGTCTTTATTGGCCCCTCTCCTGATATCACACCACCTTCAGGACCCTCCAAAGCGGCATCGTGATGGTTCTGCCTTCCAATATGGGTATGAGCCACCCTGCACCTCCCTCTGTGCCCAGGTCCAAGCCATCAGGTGAGTGCCTAGGGCTGCCCCTACCCTTTCAGTCACCAGTCCCTGTCCCCATTCACCTACAGCCATGGTTCTCTTCCCAGGCTCCCTCCCCAGCTCGTGGCCTGGGCCTTGCACTTTCTGATGGAACCACCGCCGGATTCTCAGCTAACCCAGGTGTGAGGGATCATGGGGGAGGATATATGCACACAGATCCAGGCCTGGGATAGACAAACGGTGCTCCACGCTCTGCTCTTTTGAGTTTTTTAATAAAATAATCTCATGCGGCAGGAAAAGGAGAGGGTCAGGGGTTGGGGCCGCCGCCTCTTTGGTCTGTGGCTGGGGAGGGTGGGTTTGGCTCAGGGCTGGAGGGCTCTGTAGACTGTGGGGGCAGAGGTTGGGCTCCAAGGCCACATCCTGCAAGGGAAGGAAAAAGGGAGGGGAGGGGGTCAAGACTGGACCAAGCTGTCCTGCCCCCACTCCCAGCTGGCCCCAGCCTTCTCTTACCTAAGCTTGGAGATGAAGGTGCCTCAAGCTTTGGTCTCCGCTTGAGGACAGGGGAGCGCTGCAGCCGCAGGGGCCGTTCTGAGAGACATAAAGACTTGGCAGCGGGGAGCCGTATTGCTAGGGACTTGCTGCCTGTTCCCATGCAGTCTCCATCACCTCCAGTGTGTGAGTTCCAGAGCTCACACTGTTGGCTTCAGTGCCTCCCTCCTCCCCTGCCACACACACACACACACACACACACACCCCCAGGGCAAAAGCTGCTCTTCTGTAGGTGGAGACAGGGCTAGGAGGCAGGGTTTGTCAGACCCTTGCTCCAGGCCTTCTGGCTCTTTGATTTCTCAAACCCTTAACATCACTGGTAACCCCCTCCATATAAAGACCAGAGCCACCAAGGGAGCCCTGGAGTCTACCCTCCCCCATCTCCTGCACTCAAGCACACAGGGAGATGTCCCCCCTCACCAGCAGGGGCCTGGAGCTGGTCCTCATGCACAGACATTGCTCGTCGCCCTGCTGAGAGAGGCCTCGGCCTCAGCTGGCCATCTAGGGGAGGCCAGGATATCAGGGTATGTTCTGGACAGCTACCCCCACCCTTGCCTCCCCCTTGTCAGGGTCCCCAGCCCCATATTGGAGTGGGGCCTAGGGTGCCCACTTACCTTCATTCCTGGGGCCCAAGCAAGGGTCCTCCGGGAGACCCAGGCTGTCTGGGGAGGGGCTGGCTCTTCGCGGGCTGGGACAAGGAGAGGGGGGCCCAGGACCGTCCTGTTGGCCCCAGCCACGGCCCCTAAGCTCTGCATTCAGCTGCTGCCCCAGTGTCTTCCAGCTAGTAGACTCAAGCCCTTGACCTCCTGGACTAGGTCTGCACGAGGGGTCTGCAGGGAGAATGGTATAAGCCTAACTGTAGTCTCACACACACACCCCACCGCCTACCCTTTCATCTACCCTTACTCACCAGCAGACACAGAGTGGGTGCGGGACTTGATCGAGATGGGAGGGGCCTCGGCGGAGCTGTCCATAATATCACCTGCAAGGTGGGGCTGGGGGTTCAGGCACCAGCCCTTGGGAATGAGGGGAAAGAAAACCTGGCCTCTTTGCCTTTTCCCCCAGGAGAGCCAGTGCCTTGAGACTATCTCTAAGGACAACTCCCTCACCAAAGCTGTACTGCCCAAGCAAAGGGTCCCACTTACCATCCGAGCCAGCCTTCTTGATCTCTCCGTCCTTGCTCTGTAGGAAACAGGGAAGTCAAACTCAGTCCAGTCCTGCCCTCATTCTAGCAACTGCCAGTACATGTCCACCAGGAGATGCCGGGATGGGTGAAGAGGAAGCCGATGTAACCCATGGGTGGTGAGGAGAGGCTGAAAGTAGCTCCCGACGGAGGACTATGTTACGAGGCACTGAGCTGCACTGGGTGCAGCACAGTGAGATGAAGGAAATGACTGGGGCTGAGGCCTTAGGGCAGGACTAGGAGGCAGGGCAGTGTCCCAAGAGGATGTTCCTGGAGGATTTGCTATTATTTATTTTTTAGATTTTATTTATCTGTTTGACAGAGATCACAAGTAGAGAGGCAGGTAGAGAGGAGGAAGCAGGCTCCCTGCCCAGCAGAGAGCCCGATGCAGGGCTTGATCCCAGGACCCTGGGATCATGACCTGAGCCAAAGGCAGAGGCTTTAACCCACTGAGCTATCCAGGCACCCAGATTTGCTGTTTTAAATGCAGGTGACAAGGTCTGGGTTCTGTTCAATCTACAGAGGAAGGACCATCCCAGCTCCAAGGAAGAGGTAGCAGTGGCCAGGGCAGAAGCCGTGAAGGAGGAAAGGCTGAAGCTGAGAACTATTTTGAGGAGGAGGGGGTGGACCTGATAGAGCTGTCATGAGTCTCCTTCTGGTCACATATGTCACCCACAGACTGCCACAAGACACATGTCACCTGCCCCCTCACTTTGCACTTGTGTCCCTCCCAACTTACTTGCTTCCTCTTGCCTTCGGCACTCCCGCTGCCTCTGCTCACGCCAATCCTCTGGAGCATCACTTGTACCCGCTGTTCAAAGGATGGGGCCAGCTCTGTCTCCCCCCGCTCCAGGGGCCGTCGCTGAGGACAGAAGCCCAAATGGGGAGAGAGCCCACCACCTCAGTCCTAGCAGAGCCCTCACCCCTTGTCACCAGGCTTACCTTGTCAGGTCTAGTACCCAGGGTTTCCTCCTCCTCCTCCTCGGCAGGTAAGAGTATCATGGAATAGGCTTTGCTTTCCCGAGTGTAGCGAGGCCGGCTCCTACGGGTAGGGTCAGGGCTGCTGGTGCCCCCCTCAGCCCCACCAGACTCCTCACCACGGCCGGGACGGGCTGGTGGCCGCAACAGGTCTCCGAGTGTAGCCTTCCGAGTGCGCGGAGCTGCCCCAGGGCTGGTCTCTAGATCAGGCCGTGGCCCCCGTGTTGAACGAGGCTTCTTGAAGGCAAAGAGGGTACCCAGCTTCTTTCGCAGTGTACGAGGAACAGGGGTGGCACCCCCCTCGTTGGCCGGGTCTTCTTCAGGGACCCAGCTGTGGGAACAGCCAGCATTGAGTAGGAAGGCCCATGGAACATCCCACCCTCTCCCACCCCCTATAACTGCCCCTCACTCACAGGCGATCCTGCTGGATCAGCCTTTTGGAGAAGAATTCCTCCACGCCCTCGTCCACGCGGGCACTGAGCCCATTCCCTTCCTGCGGCAGGGCTGGGGGCACCTGGGGGACACCATAGGGTCAGGGCTGAGCACAACCATGAATTCTTTCCACCCGTTGTCCAACAGCCTGGCCTGGGCAACTCCCGGACTGGGCAGCTGGAGTCACCCTAAAGGGCTACTGACATTCTTGCTGTCGACGTGGTGGGCAGAAATGCTGGTTTCACTTATCTCCTTACCAGTGGTTGCCCCTGGACACACACCCAGCCCACACCTTGTCCCATGGAGTATCCTACACACCCTGAACCAACAGGCGAGAACCCACTGGCCCCCTGGGTCACACATTCCCACTTGCCACCCCCTCTGCTCCAAACAGTTCCCCGCAGTACCCTCCACCCCCACCCCACCCGGCCTGCTGGCAGCTCGGCGGCGCCTGCTGCTGCGTCAGACCCTCTGGGGGGCCTCAAGCTGACTCTCTGCCTTCTGCCCCGTGCCCACTGCCCCCACCTGCACCCAGCACACACACGTCTCCCCAGGTAAATACCCACTGGACCTGCAGTTGATGGGGCCCCGCATTTGTCAGTAACCCTGGGAGGAGGAGGAGAAGATGGACACCCTCCCTCACAAATCCGTCCCTGCAGAGGGCCAACCCAAGATGCAGTCCTAAAACTGAGATGTACCCCCAGTGAAATCCACACACTCATGACCCTGCATGACAACGGCCTGAGGAAACGCCAGAAATAAACCAAGGCACGGCAGTATGACCAGGTGGTCTTGGGCCCCTAAAACCCACCTCCCTAGCTGCCATCACTCCTGAGAAGCGGAAAAGCCCCTGTGACCCCCCCCCCCAATTCCACGAGCTCTAGAGTGGGGGAAGGGTGCTCACCTGGGGGCCCCCCGGTGGTGGCCGGTGGTGGTGCTGGCGCCGTGGCCGCGGCCGGGCCCGGGTCGGATGGCGCAGGGGCTGTCCAGCGGGTGGCAGGTCCATGCGAGGCAGTAGGCCGGCCTGGGGTCCGGGAGTGGCGGGGCTCGGAGAGCCACGCGCAGAAGGCCCCGCCTGCGGCTCCGCATCTTCCCCCGGAGCCGCCAGCTCGGGCTCCGGTTCCTCAGCAGCACCTAAGGGGAAAGCACCAGGGGAGCACCGAGCAGCGAACCCGGGGAGGTGGTGGTGGCAGCGGAGCTAGGGCAGCCGGGGACCCGCCCAGGGCGCGGGGAGGGGCCCGGCTACGCCGCCCGCCCCCTGCCCCTCCCCCCCACCGCTGTCCGTGGTGCTGAGCGCGGCCCCGAGCAGCGCGGCTCTGCGCGGCCGCCAAGCATGCGCATCCTGGGGGTAGAGAAAGGGGCGGGGGAGGCGAATGGAGACAGTGTCCGGATCCTGGTCTGCTCAGGTCCTGTTTCATGCTGACCGTAGCAGACCCCAACCTGCAAATTGCATGGAGGGCCTGGGCTGGCTTAATCAAGGGTGAGGGAGTTCCTAGCACAAGACTGAACGAATGTGTCCACGTGTCCAGGTTGGTTCCCAGATCTAATGGAGAACTTTCAGCTGGGCCTGGTTAACTCCCCCTCCCCACAGACCCTGACTTACTGTGAGTGGAGGGAACCAGGGGAAGACCTTGGCTGCACTCAGGCCATTTCTGTGGGGGATTGTCATCCTAGTGGGGAGGGCAGAAACTCAGCTTGGGACACAGGGGGGGCTGTCTCCCAGCCTTCCACACTTCATAACAAGATGGGAAGATCTAAGAGTTCTAGGGCAGGGTTCCAGGACCACATACCTTCTGTTTGTCTTCATCCTCCTCCTTTTCCTTCACCTCCTCAGGGAAGAAAAGACCTTCCAGTTCCCCAGGCCCAAGGGGGCTGGGCTCACCTCCATCCAGTGCTGGTATGGCAAGAGGCATTGCCACTGTCGCCTGCTGAGCCAGACTCTCCACCTGCAATACCAAGCAGCCCAAAGATGGGCAGTTGGGCCTCAGCCACAGTCCCATGGGTCCTAAAGAAACTCTGAAATACCCCTGGTATGACCCCAAAACTCTGAAATACCCCTCTCTATGACCCCAAAAGACATTATAGAACCCCTGCAAGGCAGTGGCCAGGTCACTGTGTGTGTGTGTGTGCGCACGTGCACAATTTTCCCTCACCAGCCGATCCCGGGCTGCATTCAGCCCCTCCAGTGCCTGAGCCACAATGCTCTCTGCCAAGGTCCCCGTGACTGACAGCCGCATATCCCTAAGAGCAAGACAGAGCAAGAATTAATGGACTATCTCTGCCCAGTCCTATTCAATCCAGTCCAACTCCAGGCCCATCCAGTCTACCTGAGCCTAGTGAAGGCATCTTGTAGCAGGTGTTCTGGGAGCAGCTCTGGGAGGCCCCTTGAACCCACCAGGACCCCCTCTAGCTGCTCCCTCCACTTGGGTCCCTGCAGCATCTGTGGGCAGAGGCTCCTTGTTGTGTCCAGTGTGGCCTGAGTGAAGTCCTGGGCAAAGACCAGAGCATGGAGAGAGTGGTCTGGGGCTCCAAACCCCACAGAACATTGACACAAGGGATATCACAGCCAAACCTATGAGATAGGGGTTAAGCCTGTATATGGACCTGGGGCTGGGGCAAGGGTAATAGCTTACCTGAATATCCTTGCGGCAGACCTCACCCACTTGTCCTAGGAGGCCTTCTAGCTTCTGCCGCAGCTGCCACTGATGACTTGGGGAGCTCCCAGCCTCATACAGAATTGGGAGAATCTGGAAGCCAAGCAAGAGAAGGAGTTGCAAGGTGACACTCGATTAAGAGGGAAAGGGTCCTTGAAGCAGCGGTGGGGAAGGGGTGCTCACACTGAGAGAGAAGTTGGCATTTTGGATGGCATCCTCCGCCTGGTGCACAGCAGCTTCGCCCTGAGGCCCAGCCCCACAGCCCAGTAGCTCCACATGTTCCTGCACTGACTGACACAGTTCATTCACTTCCTGGGGGATGGGGGGAGGTGCGCATCAAGAATCAGTGCCATCCTAGCTCCCTCCAGCCTCCCAGACTCTGACTGCTTCCTGCCCAGGGTCTCCAACAGGGTGGGTGAGGTCCTGAAGCCAGTACTATCAGGCCAGCCATTCAGGAACCCTATCTGTTCAAGGAGGGCATGAAGTGTCCCCTTTGGATCATTTTAGGGACTTTATATACACTTCCTAAGTGTCCAGAATAGGGGAAAAAAGGAGCTGTTAGTCTTTTCTATGTTTTAGAAGCTCAGTCTGCTCACTAGCCACATAGAGGACAGACTGAGGGGGGCAGAAATGGGAGTGAGGAGCCATGGACTAAGGACCAGGGAAGCAACAGATATTTGGGGTGGGAGCGAGGAGCAGTGTGTTTGAGAGTTAGCCAAGATAGGACCAAGTCCGTCTGTGGGGGTTCTAGTGTGGCCAGGAAAGACCTGGCCCAAACTTCTGGCCACAACACTTGGTGTGTGTGAGCACCAGTGGTAATGGGTTCTAGGGTAGAGAGAAGAGTTTGTGGGAGGTGATGACGCCACTTGAAGGTGTACAGAATGTGGAGCCCCCGCAGGATGTCTGGGTCAAGATGCCTCAGCTTTAAAGTCTGAGAAAGAAGTGGGATTTGGGAATGGATAGGTGGGAACATCTCACAAAGGCAGGGGAGTGGAGGGAGATGAGGCCAGAAAAAGCGTTGCTGGGTTCAGCCCCAGCAGAGTGAGTGCAGGTGAGAGTCCTATGAAAGGGAAGTCACAGATGGGATACAAGCATCTGGGGGTTGGGGGAAATTGAGGGAGCATTTTTAAATACCTCCCATCTTGAACAGGACAGTCTATTTAAATGCTTTAAAAAGGTATCCAGGGGTGTTATTTGGGGGAGCTACCAAAAAGAGGGACTTGTCCTGGAGAGCAAATGCAGCACTCTAGCCCCAAGAAAGTCAGAGGCTCAAACTCATGGAGGATTCCAGGCACCACGGTTCTCCCCATCCCCTATCTTCTGTACCTATTCAAGGTTGAGGGAGGGGACACTAACCTGCTCTGAGGGGTCTGAGACCAGACCCGGTGGCTGCGGACGTGAGGTGCGGTCAGAAGAGGCATGGTCCGCACGGTTATTCCTCAAAAGACAGGCTTGGATCTGCGCATAAGCAATATAGAGAAGTGGTAGGCGGCGGGGCCAGGGCACAGAGAAGGGCCGGGGAGGAGTGAGGAACCCAACCTGATGCACTGCACGTGAGGTCAGCTCCGGGCGGCTGCGATGTGCCTGGGCCACGTCGTTCAAAGGCAGAGGCATGGCCTTTAGGCTGCGGTTCTGCTCCAGGGCCTCTGCCACGTCCATCAGGCCCAGAGCAGACGTGTGGTTTCGGTCCCAGACAACCGACCTGGGCCAGGCCGGACTTCAATCAAGGGCGGAGCTCCACAAGGCTCCACCCAACCCCGCTGGCTTGTCCATTCACCTCGCGCCCCAGTCCCCAGCATTTGCCCCTCCACATTCGGCCCGCCCCCCAGTCCAGTAAGCCCCGCCCCCCGGCAACGCCCTCCTCCCCCTCTGACCCCGCCCACCGGAGCCTTGTGTTGACCCGAAGTGCCTTGGCCAGCATTTTGGCGCCAGTGTCCCCCATGGCGTTGCCGCTGATATCCAGCGCCATCAGGTTAGGATTGGTACCCAGGGCCCGAAGCAGGACGCTGGAAGCCAGCTTCAGCCGTGACTCAGCCACGGACAGAGACTGCAGGGGCTGGGGGAGGGGGGTGGAAAGCGCGATTTGGGTTTGGAATGGGCGGTCCGCAAGGAGAGCAAGTTCCAGGGTCTGATAGAGCAGAAATCACAGGGGCCCGTCCATTGCCGAAGGCTCCCTCATGGTCCCAAGAACTCACACAGTCGTCATCCTGCACGAGCTGGACAATCCGGTGCAGGACGTCGTCCAGGGTCTCCCTGTGGGGCAGGGGCCACGGTTTGGAAGGACCTGGGTAGGTGGCGGGTGGTGGGGTGCTGTTTGAGAGGTCCGGGAGGGAGTGGGAT
Organism: Lutra lutra; assembly: GCF_902655055.1. NCBI lineage: Eukaryota > Metazoa > Chordata > Mammalia > Carnivora > Mustelidae > Lutra > Lutra lutra. The sequence continues at coordinate 18,121,255 of NC_062294.1, forward strand.
AGGGGCTCACTTGCACCGGACGTTGAAGTTCCTTCCAAGTGCCACATGTCTTAGGGACCGACTCCTCCCGATGGCCAGCACCAGAGTCACCATGTCTGAGCCGAAACCTAGGGGTGGCTCCAGTCACGCATCAGGAGAGGCTGAAAGGGTGGGCATGGGGTGGGAGCTGGGTGGGCAGTGGGGGGAGGGTGGGTTCGGGGCGGCCTCACCATTATCCGCCAGATCCAGGGAGCTCACTGCGCCAGCATCACACACTAAGTCTTGTATCACCTGAGCGCCCGCGGAGCGCAGCTGAGAGTGGAAGGTGAGGCACGTTCAGACCAATGGGCTGCAGGTGCAGAGACTTAAGCGCCCGATGGCCGGCGCTGGCGCCTCGCAGCCCCATTCGGCGCGTGGGCCCATTGCCAGCTCACGTCTCTGGCCGGCGCTCACCTCACAAGCGCTGAGATCCAGGTGCAGGTCGCCCGTGTGCGTGTTGAGCGCGAGGCCTTCCAAAAGGGCCCTGGGAGGGGATGTCACAGGAGTGGCGGGAACTGGGAAAGGGGGCCCCAGGGCGCGAACGAATAACAAGACCGAAGGGCCAAGACGCCGGCAGGTCGTGGGGGCGTTAGGAGCGAGGTGAAGCTCTGGGGGGGCCCGGCCTGGGTGGTGGCCGCACACGTACCCGTGGGGAGCGTAGCCGTGAGCAGCGACACTGACCTGAGCGCGTCGGGCCGCAGCTTGCAGCCGGCCAGGCCCAGGTGCCGAAGCGTCCCCGCGCGGCTGAGAAACAGTTGCAGCGCGGCGGGTGCAGCGCGGGACTTCCTGGGGTGGGTGAGCGGGAGGAGTGGGCTTCCGGGCGCAGGAGGGCGGCTCCCGGCGGTCTCCCCCCCGCCCCGCCCGGACCCGCCCCCCTTACGTGCGGGAGAAGACGTTTCTCGAGGCGTCCAGGTGGCTGAGGCTGGTGCAGCAGCCGCGGGCCAGTGCTGCGAAGAGCTACGGGAGGAGGGTGTGGGCTACACCGACAGAGGACCGAGACCCGGCCCCCCCCCAAGCCCCGGTCTATCCTCAGGACTCGGGCCCGGCCACCGGCCCTACAGGTCATCCCCCCACGGACCACCCTCTCACAGTGTCCAGGGCGGTGTCCGTGCCCGCAAGATTCAGGAACGTCAGAACATTAGGACGGCTCAGGAAACTATAGAGGCCCTGATGGGAGGATGGCGGTGGGAGGAAGTCAGGGATCACATCACCAAGAGCTCCCTGACATCCCACTGCCCCCAATCATTGCCTCTAAAGACAACCACTTACCCCATTGTCCTCCGAGGCCCCCAGCGCCCCAGGGTTCCCAGAAAGGTCCAGGTGGGTCAGGGCAGTGTCAAAGGCCACATTGGAAGCCAGTGCCCGGCCCAGAGACCTCATTCCTGGTGGCGGAGGAGGGAGTGGCTCACCAATCAGGGAGATCCACCCCCACCCCACCCCCTGCCTACCCTACCTACCTCGAGGAGTTAACCCGGTCTGGGCTAGGCAGAGTCTCCTAAGGGCTCCAGGTCGATGCTCTAGGTGTCTGCTGAGAGCAATCATGCCTAGGGAATGGGGGTGGCTATGTGGCTGTCACCTCCTCCAGCACCCGCTCCCTGGGGTTCCCTAGGTTCAGCCGTACCTCGGTCATCCAGCAGGTTCCCCGTGAGGCTAAGCTCCCGGAGGGCAGAGCTTGAGTGCCCTGCCAGTGCCTGGGCCAGTCGCCGGACAAAGTCTCTGGGGACCAGACCCCAGGTGTGAAACTCTGACCCTGGATTCCCATCTCCTCCCCAGCCACAAGCCTCCCCATCCCAAGCTCCCAGACTCCTGACCCCAAGCCCTACCCTGTCCCCCTTACCCCCTCAGGCCACAGTTCTCTAGCACTAGCTCCTCCAGGTGGGATGACTGACTCATCATGTGCAGAATCTGCTCTGAGACCTCAAGGCTCTGAGAACCAGAGTGGGGGCTCAGTGAGCTGCACCCTGGGCCCCGCACCCTGGGCCCCTCCCCTCCCTTATATTCTCACCAGCTTCATGTCCACACAGGAGAGGCACTGGAACCACAGGTTGTAGGACAGGGCGGCCACACTCAAGGCCAGGTCCCTGGGTGGGAGAAGGGGCAGAGGCAGAATTCAGGACCCTCCAGCCAGATCCTCGGCCCAACATCCCCCTCCATGGAGAGGCCACAGCTCGGGAATGTGGGTCCTCCCTTCCCGTCCCTGGCAGGCCACAGACCGACTGCCCAGATGGCTGAAGTCACACAGGCTGAAGTTGCGGCAGCCCTGGCGATGGTAGATGGTGTCCACATCCTGGATGGGAAGAAGATGTCTCCCACTGGCTTGGGATCAAAGGGGAAGGGACCCTATGCACAGGGGCGATCAAATGCCTCCAGAGCCCCCCAAGGAGGGCCCTACTCTCACCCACTGAATCTCCTCTCGGAAAGGGAAGCCATTGTAGTCACACAGAGCCTCATATGTCTCCAAGAAGCCACCTGGGGGAGGTGCCAGGGGTATAATGGGGTGAGGAGAAGAGAGACAGAAGGTCAGAGGAGGAGGAAGATCAGAGCCGAGCCAGGTGGTGGCTGTACTTGGGGTGACTATTCAGTTTCAGAGACCTCCAATTCAGGGGTCTGGGGCTGCAGGCTGAGGGGTAGGCTGGAAGCCCTGGGTGGCCTTTTCTTGGCCCTTACCACAGGGGCTGCTGGCCGCCGTGTCTTCAGAGGGGCTCCTTCTCTCCAGCCGAGCCAGCATGGAGGGGGATGTGGGCCTCCGGAAGAGCTTCCTGGGTGCGGGGAGAAAGGAGAAGGGGACAAGCGACCTGTAACCCCTGGGATGGGAGGCAACGCACTTGTGTGATCCCCAGCACACCCCTGCTGCCCTCCTTTTCTGCTGGTCCCTTGTAGTCGCTGGGCCTCACCCAAGGCTGGAGCGAGGGAAGACCTTCTTGATGGCGGCGGCGATGTGCTGGGCCAGCTGTTCCAGAGCGGCCACACCCGGAAGCTCCAGGACCAGCTCAGGCAGGGACTCTAGCTCAAAAGTCACCTGAGGGGGAGGAGGGCAGCTGGGTTGCCCTCTCTGTGTGGGTGCCGGGGAGGCGAAAACCAGGCTGCAGACCATGGGGTTGGGGTACTAGCTGTCTCACCTGAGGGGGTGTCTCCTGCAGCGCCATGGCCTGGACCTCCAGGTAGCTGAATGTGCAGTCCACCTGTGGAGAGCTGGAATCAGCTGGAACCAAGGCCCTAGCTCCACGCTCCTGGGATCCCAGTCCTCTGCGCAGCTGGGAGCTCTGAGCCAGCCCCGCCCGCTGTGGAGCCTGGTGCTGTGGGAAGGGCAGAGCCCGCAGGACAACAGACAGCTTGGCCGGCACAACCCTCACCAAGGAAGCTGCTGGAGGGCAAGGTGAAGGTGGCAGTCAGCCCCTGACACTCACCCTCAGGGGGAGGCAGGTGTGGAGCAGGTAGGCTCTCCAGCGTAGCAATGCCTGTGGGGAGAGAGTGTCTGACGCCCAGGACAGGCCAAGGGGCTCTTTTAGCTTGGGCCCCAGTGGTCCTCCCACGCTCGGCCCCCTGCCATACCAGGACATGACCTTGCTCAGCACCCTCCCGCTCTGGTAGCCAGGTTTTCAGCAGCAGCTCGGCCTCCTTGGGCCACAGGAACCTGGTGATCTCGCCTGTGGAATGGCAGCCCGCTGGGTGATTGGGTCCTCCCGCGGAGGCCAACGCATGCCCATGGTCTGTACCAGGCCTGTGGCCTGGGCTCATCTATGGGCCAGCAAGGAAGGAGTGGAGTGGATGTGGGGGGCGCAAAGCTCTTCAGAGATGCAGACAACACTGCCTGCAGCTGTTCCCGGAGGCTGGGTGTGCTCTGGCTTTGGAGCCAAGTAGGCGGGAAGGGCCAGCGCTTACCTCTCAGCTCACACGATATGCCGTCGGGGGTCTGGGCCATGGGGCCAGGCCGGGCCGCCGGGTGGCCCAAGAAGCTCCGACGAGAAACAGTTGCGGGCGGGCTGGCGCGCACACAGGAAGCCTGGGGGCCCTGGCCCGCACTGCAGCCACCTGCTCCTCCTGCAGCGGAAGGTACGCGCTGCTTCCTGCCAGGCCGCCCCCAGCCCGGCTCCTCCCCGCCCCAGCCTCCGCGGGCCAGGAGACGTAGGAGGGGGGCAGAGTCCCAGCTGTCCGCCCCCCTTGCCGCGCAGGAGCTACTCTGGCAGGGCAGACACGGGGTAGGAGTTGGACGCCTGCGGCACGCGCCTCTTGCGGTTCCTAGCCCTCTACTTCCACCCCGCGCCGCAGTCCCTGCCGGGAGCACCAGGGGGCGCTGCCCGCTCGGGATCCCTGAGACCCACCCGCGTTCGTCCGCTCCAAAACCCAGCTGGGGAAGTGGACTGAAGGCCGGCAGGGGCGTCTATTCAGCAACGAGCATCGGTTATCTCCCAGAATCGCTCCCAAAACCGGGGTCACAACCTGAAGGACCTAATCTGATGCTCCTAGCCTGGAGCCTGTGACCCCCTTGGAAATCCACCAACTTTTTTTTTTTTTTTTTTTTTTTTTTTTTTTTAGTAATCTCTGCGGGGACTCGGAACTCACGCCCCAGAGATCAAGAGTCGCATGCTCTACCAACTGAGCCAGCCAGGCGTCCCGGAAGCGGCAGAAAAAAATGCCAGAAAAAATGCCAGATGGGCTCAGGCGCCCTTCTCTGCAGCACACGGTCCTCAGCTTTTATCAGGTTCAGGCTGGTTGCCGGCTGGAAGGTGGGAAGTACCCTCAGGAGGCAGCCTTGAGTTAAACGCCTAAACCCCAAGGGTTTCAGGGAGGGGTGAGCAAAGGCCAGGTACATGGGGGTTAGCTCCCCTCCAGACCTCACCTCTGCTGGCTGGGAGGGATCAGGAGGTCATGCGGTGGGGTCCTGCTAGCCAGAAGCATGCTGCCCTAGAAAAGACCAGGGACCAAGAATATGGAGGGTTCACAGGAGAAGAAATATTTCTTTTTCTTCCACTACAATCCAGTGAAACTCCACTTACTAGGAACAGCGCACTGCCCTGCCCACAGCTCAGCCGGGCAGAGGTAGAATAACCTCGAGAATAGACAAGACGGTGAGCAGGGTCCCTTGGCTTCCTTCCCATCCAGCCGCCCCTCCCCACCTCAAGAGAAGGGGGAACATCCTCCAGTCTGGTGATCTGTCAGCTGGGGACTGGCTAGGGTGGATGGGAGGCCTCAGCTAGAGAAGGTATTTTTGTAAACAGAGGCACCAGTCCTCCTCTGATGTCTCCCAGCTTGGAAGAAGAGTTTGGGTTAAGATTTAGGACTCCTAAGAGCACACAGCACCCACAGGCTGCTTTTAGGATGAGAACTCAGTAGGTCTCTTGCACTCTCAGCAGGCCAGGCGCTCGGTCAGTGGAGAAGGCTGGTTCTAAGGGCCGACTGCCCGAATGGAGGCCTGACTCCACCTCTTGCCAGGTGTTCCACACTCAAGAAATTACTTCTTTGGGCTTCCAGTTCGTAAGCTGGAGCTATTAACTTACCTCTAAGTGTTGCTGTAAGCATATGAAATGCTGTTTAAGTGCTCACAGCAGCGCCTAGCACTCTGGGAGTACTCACACCCGCCACGTCTGCCACGGCAACCCCAGGGCCCCACAGCCCACCACGAGAAAATCCACCTGGCCAGGGGTTTCCTGTTGAGAATGATTCGGAGGAGAAATACAAGAGGCAAGCAGCGCCAGAGGAGACTGTCTCGAGGTGAGCAAGACACAGGTGGCACCTGCCCTGTTTGATGAGAGCCGTGGGGGTGGGCAAGGGCTGCTGAGAGCAAACCCCAGTCGGCAGGGAAACCGGGGCAGGGCTCCCGGGCTCCCCACGGAACTGCTGCTGCCCAGGGCGGCAGTGACCAGACTACCGCGCGTCTGTCAGAGCCCAGGGGAACACATGGGACCCAGCTCCTACCATGCTGGGTGACTCAGTGCGAGGGGGAGAGGCCTTCAGCTCGTCTGTGTTCTAGATGGCATGACACTCCGTGGGCGCTCAGGAAATGCTCAAAGCGCCTCCGGAGGCCTAAGCCCCGCCTGCGGCAGCGGCGTGGGAGGAGGGGCCGAGCAGGCGCCGGACTGCGCCTCCCGGGGCCACAAGGCTCGCTCAGATGTTTTCGAAGACTAGATCCAGACCACAGGCCAGAGAAGGGCAGCGCGCAGCGGGCGGGGGCGTGGGGTGGGGTGCGAGTCCAGGTGTGTTAAGGGAGAATTTGACTCCAGTACCTGCTGTGCTGTAACAGTGGGGAAGGGCAGACAGGTCAGGCGAGCACCCCACCCGAAGTTTTCTGGTGTGGAGTGAGGAGTGGCTTCTGTACTTTAACGCTTATAAATGTATAACCTATATTTTAGATAGGTTTTATATATAATGGAGTCACACGGTGCATCATGGGCTAGGCAACGGGGGATCCCTCCTAAGTTTCTACTCCATCAGAATGGGACTTTGCTTGCCCCCTTCCATCCAAAACTGATCTACTTTTAAATTTTCAAACAAGCTGCATATATACAATGAGATAAAAAGCTATGCTTTAGATAGAGATCACACTGTTCTGCAGAGATTATAAACACCAAAAATTTTATTAAATTATATGGCCACTGGAACACTGATAGGGGTACTGTGGCCCCCACAGGGACTGGCCCATGCGTGAGACAAAGACCCCAGACAGCCTCGGGCCACGAACACTGGGTCCAAGGAGCTGACCGCCACGTTCTGAGTCTTGAGGCCTCAGACCCGTTCTCCTGGGAGAAGGGACAATGTGGAAAGTACAAACAGTCAAAGGTCACACACACCTTACCTTTTGTTACTTCTTACTGAAAACCACTAATTCAGAATTCTGGTTAAAAAGTCCTAGAATTAAGTGGCTGAAGCTTTTACCCAAAATGGGTTTGCCAAAGCTACCTGCCCAGAAATGGCCAGCAGCAAGACGCTTCACAAATGCATCAACCTCCCATTCCAATTCCCTTTCCCTCATGCCTCCCTCGGCCCTTGCTCACAAGCTATGCTATCTAGGAACCTCCCTGCAGCCTGGTGACTATCTCCCCTCCCAAACGACCTTCTCTAGGGCAAACCAGGCCCAGCTTCTCTTGTACTGCACCTGGCAGAACTCAAGGTACTAATCTCAGCCCTCACTGCACTGAGATCCAGAGGACAGAACTTCCCAGAGCCCCCTTCTTCTCTAATCTCTGCGGTCACCCCTCTGCCGCAGGGATCCACTCCTAAGGTGGATCATGGAGGCTTAGCGCCTTTCCACCCATACCTTGCTACTCACACACACCTCTGGGGAGTTAAAACCTGCGGCAGGATTCACTCACTAATACCACTTGCCAAGATCATCTTGGAAGTGCCGGAGAGGAAGTGACCGTCCTGGGAACAGAGTTCGCCTCTGAACGGCAACCAGGCGACCACCACCTGAGGCCACGCACGCGGACCTGCAGGGCCCTCAGCAGGCAGAGATCACACGTGACGAAGTGTCTGGAGCACTTGTTAATCCGTTATGATTTATTAGCTGTACAGCAGTAGATCCTCCTCCCCAGCTTTCAACCCCATTACATATTTTATTACAGGTCTCAATGTTGGCATCCTAAAATAATGAAAAATATCACACAGTACAGCTAAGTACAAAATGCATCAACCTAGAGTCTGATAGCTAACTGATGGCTCTTTTAAAAGCAATACACAGAAGAGAAAAGTGTTTGAAATCAGCAAGACTGAGGCTCTCTAAAAAACACATTTCAAACGTGTGACAGTTCATGTGCAACAATCACTTTTTAGTTGGTTTTGTTTCACATTATTATTATCTTGTTTTGCAGATCCAAAGTTTAAATTACTGACCTAGTGAACTTTTCTGGGCTGCTGTGACCCACTCATAATCACCCTTCTGCTTGAACAGAGGAGTAATAAAACACAAAATTCAGCTACAAACAGAGCAAAGAAAATGTAGATGGGAAATCATAACTGAAAGTTAATTGTACAAGGTTCAAATGCTGGCTCCACGGGCTGGCAATTGCGATCTTCCGTGTGGGCGTCCGTCACTAGCGGGCAGCAGTCTCAGTGCCGTTCTGCTACATGATTGTGATCCGATTCCTTGTCAACATTTACACACGACAGAGTCTGTGGTAACTTAATTTGCAAGTAATTAAAATGCTGGGTTTTCTTACACTGCACTTCTTTTCAATCTCTTAATTAATGGAAAAGATTAAAATGTAAAAAAAGTTATTTACAAGCTTGACCATACCAGAAACTTTGCCAAGAAAGAGGCAAAGCCTTCAGGACAGACACCGACCGCAGCATGCCGTACTACTGGTGTGCAGCTGGCTCCGAGCAAAGGGAGTCAGGGAGAAGCAGAAGCAAAAACCAGTTTAAAAGTGTAAGTCCTTCCCAAGTCTGCATTTACAATTAAAAACTCTCCTGGGAAGAAGACCTAGAACTCTGGAAAACCTGGTGGTCATTCTGGAGTGGTTTACCATAGCGAGAGAGAGGGTTCAATGTCTCTGTTTCCATCTAAGAAAACCAGTTAGGCATCAACACTGTCCTCAGCACTCCACAGTAAACCCTCGGGGACTCAGAACATTCCATGATTTGCTAACGTCAAACAGCAAGTTCTAGTAAAATCACATTTTTCTAACATCATCCTTGAAGTTTTAGTTCTCAGTATGTTTGGTAAAATGGTGTAAAATGATGCTTTTCCCAAAGCCAAAAGAAGAAAGAAGGGAAAAAAATTAAGATGCGGGCCGTTGAAACACAGCCCAGAGCAGTCCTGGTGATGAGCACGGCCCTGCCATCACCGGTCCATCATGCTGAGGATCATCTCGGGCGTGAGGTCTCCGTTGGGGGCGTCTGTGGCAGCTGGCTGGGCCTCCTCTTCCTCCCCCTCCACGGGCTCCGCGTCTGGCTCCTTTTTAACTTCAACTATAATGTTCTCAATTGCACCTGTATTCTGGTCTTCCACTTGGATGATGGCTGTTGCTGGCAAGAAAGACACGGACAAAACAAACGCTCCATTATAGCCCCTGACGCCTGCAAGGGTTCCTGTCAGACTCGACACTAAATGGATGTCAGCAATGCAGGAAAGCCTTAGCAAGGATACAGCAAAAGTCATTAAAAAAGACTCAATGACCTAAAATATGGCCATTTGTAAAGCCCCAACACTCTCTATTGAAGAACAAAATGCTGACATTAGTGTTCATATGCCTCCCAAATGCCATACTAAAAGCCTTAGTTTTCCTTCAGGTCAGAAAGCGCGTTCTGCACTGGTTATGAGACAGGCAAGAGATGCAGGCCGGACGCAACCGAGAACACCTCACAATGCCTGTGATCCAGGGCCGCTCGAGGAGCACCACCGACGGCGGGAACATCCATTTCCGATCCTCAAGTCGCCCACACCCGGGGCCTCCGCCAGTGTTTTCACTCAAGGGCGTGGAGGCAAAATGGCTCCCAGGGTCTACAGTCAACCTCCCCCACCCCAAACCGACATCTACACATGGGGCTCGGGGAGTACATTAAAAAAAATAACAAACATCAGACTAAGTCTTGCATTTGTTAAAGAAAAAACCCTGCCTGCCAGCTTTCAGGATATCCACAGCAACAGATAACAGAACAGACTCCAGTCCTCCAGAGCCTGCTGCTGTCACAAGGGCCGTGTCCAAGACAGGACCGCTGCCCGCTGCCATTTGTGGTGTGAGGTAAAGGTGAACCTCTCCGCTGTGTCTTCTCCTGAGTCAGAAGGCCAACACTTGAATCCATAGGCCTGGATTTCTCAGGAGGATCAGTCTCAGCACAGAAACTGCTCCTTCATCCTTTAAAATCTGGCTCTTTTACATTCATTACCATATCAATTCTGCCAGCTGAGTGGGACTTTGTTTTGCAAAACCTTCCTACATTAGAAGTACCCATCTTGCAGAACACGAGTACCTTTTCACTCTGGACTTCTCACTGAAGCGTAACAGGTTTCTAGGGTCTTCCTCATGTGTTTCCCGTAAAAACTAAATAATTGCTTCCTGACAGTTTGTTCCTGGTGTGACCTTAACTTGTTCTCATGGCTTAGTTCCCATCATCCCCCAAAACAAGGACCCGTCTGGCTCCTCCACATGCTGGGAACGGATGCCAGCCTCCAGCCTACTAAGTGGAGACAAGTAACTTACGCTGGGTCTGTTTGGGCTGGTTGGTTCTGCCAGGGGGGCGTCCTCTCCGCTTTTTGGCAGGTGGTGGGGCTGGGGTCACAGGCTGAGGCTCTGGCTCGGGTTCAATTTCCACAGCAGGTTCTTCCTCATCCTCATTGTCATCCAGGTCTGGCTCAGCATTTTCTTCTCATGAAATCGGAGTAATAGGTAGGGGTGGGGGGCAGGGAGAAGTATGGCGGAAGAAAAATATGACACACACACAAAATCACACATTCTATTAAGTCTAGTCACATATTTATTTTCATCAATAAAAGACCACTTAAAAATGCTTTTGCTAGAATTGTTGCTATCAACATTGACAAAGTAAACTGGTATTACGCTAGAATTAATACACAAATCAACTTGAAGACTATTATTCCTTCTTTATGTGGACTGGATATTACTTTTTTCTTTTAGCTTTAGACATCAGAATATTCAGTTTCAAATTCTTTTTTTTTTTTTTTAAGATTTTATTTATTTATTTGACAGACAGAGATCACAAGTAGACAGAGAGGCAGGCAGAGAGAGGAGGAAGCAGGCTCCCTGCTGAGTGGAGAGCCCGATGTGGGGCTCCATCCCAGGACGCTGGGATCATGACCTGAGCCGAAGGCATAGGCTTTAACTCACTGAGCCACCCAGGCGCCCCTCAGTTTCAAATTCTTCAGAGGCAATTCCATCACATGCCAGATATATAATAATACCACAGTGTTTAAGTTGAAAACATTTATTCCCTCAATCTATTATGCAACAATAAAGCAGGGTACTAAGCCTCAGATGGACCCTTGAAGATGAGCTCTTGCTGGTCTCTGAGTAGGCAGAAAATGTGTGTGTTTGTGTGTGTGTGTGCGCGTGCATGCACGCGCAACATAAAATTCCTACTGCACTGTGAAGTCCTATTACTAGGATGGGTATCAAGAGTTCTTCTAGGACTATGACTGATTTAAAAAAAAAAAGATTTATTTTGAGAGAGACAGACAGACAGACAGTGGTGGGGGGGCGAGCAGAGGGAGAGGGAGACAGAATCCTTAAGCAGACTCTGTGCTGAGCATGGAGCCATACATGGGCCCAATCCCATGACCCGAGATCATGACATGAGCTAAAATCGAGTCGGACACTCAACTGAGCCACTCAGGCACCCCTTCGTGGTTTTTTAAGTCCAAGTTCTTTAACTTAATTCTCAGCTATGCCAGATTCAATGGGTCATTCTTAACTCCCTAATTTTCTCCCTGATGCCACCATCACATAAAAGCTGAGAGGACTACTGTGTAAAGAACATTGACAAGGAGCTCTGAATCCCTTACTAGGTGTGACCTGGGACAAAGACCACAGTGAACCTCAGTTTCCTTACATAATCTCCAAAGCACTCCCAACCTGCTTACGAGTGATTTGAAGAGCAAAAGGACTGAGCTGTAGCGCAGGTCCTTCATGCTCTGGAGACTCCACTACACAGACACAATTGTTTGCACTATGTGCCACAGTTCTAACATTCTCCATTATTCCATTTTGCCTTCGTTACTTACTTTTTTTTTTTTTTTTAAAGATTTGAAGCAGGCTCCCCGCTGAGCAGAGACCCTGCCGTGGGGCTCGATCCCAGGACCCTGGTATCATGACCTGAGCCTAAGGCAGAGGCTTTAACCCACTGAGCCACCCAAGTGCCCCTCATTACTTCCTTTAATAAGAAGAGGTGCTACCCTCATTTTAACAGAAAAAGTGAGAAGCTAAGTGATTTGGAAGGCACCTAAACTACAGCAGGCAGAACTCAAGCTCCTGCCTCGGGCTGTTCTGCTACCCCAGCCCCTTGGCTCTGCACACGAATTATCCTCCCCGCCAGCCTCTGAGAAGTGCAGGTTATGCCATCTTTCTCTAGGACCAGACCATTGACATCTAGACAGCTAGGAGTAAATGCCTCATCTTCAGGACAAAATGCCTTATTTGTCAAATCCTAAGTGAAAACGTGGGGAACACACTGGCATGTGGCAGTGTGTCAAGAACAAGATGAGACGCTTCCCTGTAGATCTTATTCAAGCCCCCTATTGCCTAAGTTGGCCCAATGCCTAAAAAGAAAAAAACACAAAGAAGGTTAATAGGGTCAAAGGCTTATTGGCTTGGAGAGATGTTGGCAAAAGTCCTTGAAAATAGCAGTAGATTCTGCTGGCCAACCTCTGCAAATGGCCAATAGGCACAACTTCTGGGAGAGGACAAATGTGACTGTGTGGCCTTAATCAGCAGTGGGATGGACAGCCCAGACTTTCTGGGGGGATAAAAAGACACTAGGTACAAGGCGCAGAACCAAACCGTGCCCTGCACACAGCAACGTGGAAGACAAAAGGAGCTGCAGCATCTGTCGGCAACCACCAGTAAAGTCTTCTGCTGGAAGATGCTCTGGTGATGCATCACTGGGGAGTGAGGCTGATCTTACTGGGAAAGGAACCACAGATGTGAACAAGGTGGTACCACAAGCCAGAAGGCGAAGAGCCAACATCTGTGGCAGCAGGAAGCTCTGCAACTAGAAGCACCCAGAAATCCTCCGGCTCAAGGTTACTTGTGGATCTCTGGTGGCACTTGGGGCCTGTGATTTTTTTTTTTTTTTTTTTTAAGATTTATTTTCGAGGGTGCCTGGGTGGCTCAGTTGGTTAAGCGACTGCCTTCGGCTCAGGTCATGATCCTGGAGTCCTGGGATCGAGTCCCGCATCGGGCTCCCAGCTCCATGGGGAGTCTGCTTCTCCCTCTGACCTTCTCCTCGCTCATGCTCTCTCTCACTGTCTCTCTCTCAAATAAATAAATAAAATGTTTAAAAAAAAAAAAAAAAGATTTATTTTCGAGCAAGAGTGAGTGAGCAAGAGAGAGCGCACACAAGTGAGGTGAGGGACAGAGGGAGAGGGAGAAAATCCCAAGCAGATGCCCTGCTGAGCATGGAGCTTGATGCGCGGCTTGATCTCATGACCCCAACTGAGATCACAACCCAAGAGTTGGATGCTCAACTGACTGAGCCACCCACGTGTCCCCACTCAATAAGTTCTTAGCCAAAGGGATCCCACAAAGATTCTCAGTAGAGAATACTTTGTGTACTTTCTTGTTTTTAAAGATTATTTTTTTGAGAGAGACAGAGCACACGTGTGTGTGTACGTGAGCAAGAAGGAGAGGCAGAAGGAGCGGGAGAGGCAGGGCTCGATCCCAGGACCCTGAGATCATGACCTGAGCCGAAGGCAGACGCTTAACCGACTGAGCCACCCAGGCGCCCCAGCAGAGAACAGTGTGCTTTTAATAAGTGAAATAAACCAACACTTTAAAGGAGGCATGTTTACTGAAAACCCAGTGATGAAGAGAACGCTTAAATTAGATTTTCTAGAAAAGGCAGCAAAAAATAAATTACTCTCATACTTACTGATAGAATATTCTCCCAGAAAAAGTAAAAGTTCTGGACAGAAAGGTTTTATTAAACAAAAAACTAAAACTAAAAGGGACCTTGTTACAGACCTAAATATAACCTAGTGCTTTCATGAGCAAGTTTTAGATAACAATCGATGGACAGAATGAAGTTTTCAAACATTTTCAATCTCCAAAAATCTTAATTCCTCCCCATGATTACTAACAAGCAATACAAGACAAAATGAGGACCCTGGAAACACATAGGACACCATCTTGAATTTCTCCCATTTGATGGTGCTTCTGGGGAAGTGTATTCCCCAAAACAAAACCCCTCCACATACATCTTTTACCATAAAAAGCTTACATCTTTAGCCACAGATGTGCCTTCTCAACTACTTGGCCAGTAGCCCAAGCATCTACTTCACAGAGCCTAAAACCACGAGATGAGCGCGTACAATCAAATGTGGCTCTCTGCTATCGACACTCCTGTTCTCCCTCCCTCTTCATGAGTCCAGCGCCTAAAGCATGCCTTCTGCCTGGATTTCATGACTAGAAGCCAAAAACACCCCCCAAAGCATCAATGGTAGGAAAATAGGCAAGGTGTTACATTATTTAATGGAGAGATTAAGGTAGGAAGAGAAAGGCTGACCTTCAGGGGTTTGATCAACACCTCTCAAGGCTAGGCTGACACAGGCAGTCAAACCAGAAGTTGGTCAAGATGCTTAAGAAACCTTCTTCATGGGCGCCTGGGTGGCTCAGTGGGTTAAGCCGCTGCCTTCGGCTCAGGTCATGATCTCAGGGTCCTGGGATCGAGTCCCGCATCGGGCTCTCTGCTCGGCAGGGAGCCTGCTTCCCTCTCTCTCTCTCTCTGCCTGCCTCTCTGTCTACTTGTGATCTCTCTCTGTCAAATAAATAAATTAAAAAAAAAAAAAAAAAGAAACCTTCTTCATGTCCATTAGATTCACTGCTCAAATTTAGACCAGCTTCCTAAATGTAAAAGTTACCAACATAGAAAAGGAACTCTGCTGGCTTTAGAGTATCACTAATCTGAGGAAATGGGAGTCGAGATACTGATTTTGCTCTGGCTTTAACTGAACATGTAACATATAAGGTATTATCAAGCAATGGAATATCAAGAGGAAAAAACCCCCACAAAACTTGCCCTAGAAACAAACTAGCTGCTGCTGTAAATATGTAACACACATTAGGGAGACTAGACGTTATAAAGGAAGGAAGAGGGATTGGCCTCTCTATCCCAGCACGTCCATGTATCAACATACTGGCAACGGGGCACCAAAATCTACCACATGTGACTAAATCAAGAAATAAGTTACTCACCACTGTCAGAGGAGTCTTCTTTTTTGGAACGCATCTTTCTTTTTCTACCACGTTTACTCTTCTTTGTTTCCCCTCCATTTTCCCCTTCTACACCATCTGGACCAGCACAATTGTCAGCATGTCTTGCCATGGTATTCTAACGGAAGAAACAAAATCTTCGTTCATGTTACTAAAAAAACTGGTATCAGAAATTAGAAGTTCTCTTACTTTACTTTAATAAAATAAAAATATCGGGTATTTGTGATGAGTCTGAATGTTCTAGTATGTGCTAATAGGCACATCCTGAACATGCTCTCCTCATTCAAAGGAAATGGTCTCCATCTGGAAGAGGGAGAGAGAACGAAGGAAGGAAGGAAGGGAGACAGAAGGAGAGAGAAAGGAGGGAGAGAGAAGGACAAAGAGAGAGGGAGGAAAGAGAGTCCTTCAGAAGAGGAGGGGCTGGGTCCTCTCAGCAGCCTTCAGGCAAGAGGAGCACAGGAGGATGGGTCAGCTCCCTGTCCTGTGCAGACTTGACTAACATGGCCCCAAGGGAAGACCCAAGACGACCTACCCAGATAATGAGTCCTCCCCCACCCCCCGCTTCAGCAGAGGGTTCACACATGTATAGAAAACCCTGAGGTAGGGATGAGTGGCCCTTTCCAAATGGTAAGGCCTCTCTGTGCTTATAACCTCAGTGGAAAAAACTGCCCTGCTTTGCAGTGGAAGATTGAGAACATGACAGTAAGAACCCTGATAAGGGACGTGAAGTTCTAACTCTCACCCGGCGTGTAAAGGTCTTCCCACACTTCGAACAGACAAAGGCCGCAGGGACAAAGTTGGGGTCATGATAGCGTTTGAAGTGCATGTCGAGGAGCTGTTTCTGGCGGAAGGTCTTGTCGCAGTGGCTGCAGGCGTAAGGCTTCTCCCCGGTGTGCGTGCGCTTGTGCATGATCATGTGCCTCTCCTGAAAGACAGCAGGTGCGCGTGCGGGGGGAGGCCTCGGAGCCCATCACGGGGCTGCCACCCCAGCCGCCATCTGCACGCACACGGTAGACAGGCCTCTGTGTCTGAAGGTCTGGGCTCAAAAGTGCTTGTCCAGAGGACAAAGTTATCTTTACTGGGGTGTAGCACTGCTTCCTTAAATCCCAGTGTACAGACAGGCTCCCTCCTGCTGGGCTGCTCGTCTAGAGCTCACCCCTAAGCCCCAGGACCATATTCTTCCCTTCTCTCAGGTCCTGGACTTATTTCCTCCAGTTTTGAGAAAGCAGCCAGTAGTCTGCATGAGGGCGAGGTGAGCTGTGACTGAATAAAACATCAGCTGGAGACCGAGGTGATAGAATCGAGGAGTGAGACCTTTGGTGATATTCCTCACAAATCAGTTTGAAAACTACCATCCTTAAAAACAGTTACCATATAAGGAACCTAAAACCCTCTGATAAAACCTGACACCAATAAGGAATCGACTGCTTTCTAACTATGAAGGTCTCTACCTGTCTGCAAGCGTAATCACACTGGTCACACTTAAAGCGCTTCTCGTTCTTGTGTGACTTCTGATGCTGGATGAGGGCATAGCGCTCATGAAACACAGCATCGCAGTATCGACATTTCTTGCCTTGCTCAATGTAGGAATGCTGCTTTCGCAAGTGGACACCTGAAAGCAAAACACAAAGCCCAGTCTAACTTGTGAAAACAACAAACAAGCACTTCAATAAATTAATAATACGTCCTTCTCTGCTTCTTAAAATCATTACTCTGGCTGCTGTCCTAAAAGTGAATTAAAAGGCAAAAAGACAAGAGAGGCGGAAAGACTGGTTAAGATACGGAAACAGGACAGGTGAGAGAAGGTGGTGGCTTGGAAGGAGCAGGGCGAACTGATGAGAGACCCAAAAAGCAGCATCACCAGGATTTATTCACTGACTACAGAACAAGAAAGAAGGCGGCTGCCAGAGATGACCTCCAGGTTTCTGGCTTTGAAAACTGAGCAGGCAGCTGGGGCCCGGGGGGGTTTAGACCTTCGGTTTTGAACATGTTAAATCTGAAATACCAACAAGAGCAACTAGGGATGGCAATGGCTAGATAAGCCCAGCTCAAATGAGAGATTTAGAGTAGCAACTGGAGCTGTTGGGATTTGAATTAGACCAAAGGAGCTCACGAAATCACTACGGCAAAAAGAGAAAGAAGAGTGCAGGTCACACTTTAAGAAAGCTAACAGGTAAGGCCAGTGGAAGGAAAAACGGTTAAAACAAGAGACAGCTAGGAAAGAACAGTCAGAGAAAAAAGCCAACAGGCTATAGTGCCACGGAAACCAAGGGAAGAATGTGTTTTAAGATTTTTTATTTATTTCTTTGACAGACAGAGATCACAAGTAGGCAGAGAGGCAGGCAGAGAGAGAAGCAGGCTCCCCACTGAGCAGAGAGCCCGATGCGGGGCTCGATCCCAGGACCCTGAGATCATGACCTGAGCTGAAGGCAGAGGCTTCAACCCACTGAGCCACTCAGGCGCCCTGGAAGAATGTGTTTTAAGGAGGATGGCACAGTCCACTATGAAGAACACTCTTAAGAGAGCAAGGAGAGTGCTAAGTGGAATGTTCCCCACATTAAGCAGTGTGGTGGTTAGTGATCTTAGGAAGAGTCACTTTACAGAATGGGGTATACGCTAAGATGGGAGGGCAATCAGAAACTGAGGAAGGCAGACAGTGAGGGACAGAACTCTGTGAGGATTGGCAGGGAAGGAGATAAGAGTCAAATGTAAACACCCAAGTAACATAAAAATAAGTAAATAAAAAATAAATGAGCCAAAGATGAGTAAGTCCTAGAGATCTACTGTACAGCATAATTCCCATAGTTCATTTATTTTTTAAAGATTTTATTTATTTGACAGAGAGAGAGAGATCATAAGTAGGCAGAGAGGCTGGCAGAGAGGGGTGGGGGAAGCAGGCTCCCTGCAGAGGAGAGAGCCCGATTCGGGGCTCGACCCCGGGACCATGACCTGAGCCGAAGGCAGAGGCTTTAACCCACTGAGCCACCCAGGAGCCCCAGTTTATTTTTTAAAATTTTATTTCTAAGTAATCTCTACTGCCAACGTGGGGTTCGAACTCACAACCCTGAGATCAAGCATTGTATGCTCTATAGACTGAGCCAGTCAGGTGCCCCTAACTCCCATATTTTATAATACTGTGTTACATATTAAAAACTTGCTGAGAAGTTAGATCTTATTTTATTTTTAAATATTTTATTTATTTATTTGACAGACAGAGATCACAAGCAGGCAGAGAGGCAGGCAGAAAGAGAGGGGGGGAAGCAGGCTCCCTGCTGAGCAGAGAGCCCGATTTGGGGCTTGATCCCAGGACCCTAGGAACACGACCTGAGCTGAAGGCAGAGGCTTAACCCACTGAGCCACTCAGGCACCCCAAAAGTTAGATCTCATTTAAAAAAATTTTTTTTAAAGATTTTATGTATTTAGGGGCGCCTGGGTGGCTCAGTGGGTTAAAGCCTCTGCCTTCGGCTCAGGTCATGATCTCAGGGTCCTGGGATCGAGCCCCGCATCGGGCTCTCTGCTCCGCAGGGAGCCTGCTTCCTCCCCTCTCTCTCTGCCTGCCTCTCTGCCTACTTGTGATCTCTCTCTCTCTGTCAAATAAATAAAATCTTAAAAAAAAAAAAAAAAAAAAAGATTTTATGTATTTACTTGACAGAGAGAGAGAGATCACAAGTAGGCAGAGAGGCAGACAGAGAGAGAGGGAAGGAAGCTGCCCGCAGAGAGCCCAGTGCGGGGCTCGATCCCAGTACCCTGAGATCACGATCTGGGCTGAAGGCAGAGGCTTAACCCACTGAGCCACCCAGGCGTCCCTTAAGTGTTCTTAACACAAAAAAATAAATGAAAAACTAGGAATCGAAGTTTCCATGTAAAAAAATTTCCAACTTTCCAAATTATGTTTTAACAGGAAAAATTAAAGACTTAAAAAAAAATCAAACCTAGACAAGGAAGACTTTCTTTAAAATAGAGAAATGTAAACATGTTTAGAGTTGAGGGGAAAGATCTAGAAAACGAAGTGTGAACATCAAGGTAAAGAGACAGTCCATGACGTATGAAAGCTGGAAAGAAGACCAGAGAGTAGGATCAAGGCAAAGGCAGGTAACAGCCACAAATAAGAAGAGTGAGGTCAAGTGTCTTGTTGCAAATGGGCAAAGAAAGGATGAATGCAGATAGGTTTGTAAGTTCGATAACCAAAATTTGGGAGTTTCAGTCTGTTGCCTTAACTTTCCTTATGAAGTAAGAAACAGGCCACTTACTGAGACCAAGGAGGCGGAGGAAAAAGGGGAGGAAAGATCAGAGGTTTCAAGAAAGTACAAATGATTCACCCAACTCCGAACCGTTTCACGGTGTCTCCCACATAGCAGGGACCTATATATCTGTGGAATGAAGGAATGAATGAACTCACTAAAGAAAATGGGAGCACACCTGACAACGACAAACAGCTGGACTGCCCAGAAACAATGACAGCTCAGCTGCATTTGGGATCACGGATTTATGCTGCTACCAATCTGCTTCACTCAAAGTCGAATCACATCAGACTTAAAGGGGGCCAATTCTGGGAAACGGAAATGAGGGAAGACTTTTCTTTTTTACTCTCTACACACATGCATTATATGAAAGCCTTTTATACATGCATGTATTATTTCAAGTAACTTTTTAAAAATTTTATTTATTCATTTAACAGAGAGATAGAGAGCACAAGTAAGCAGAGCAGCAGGAAGAAGGAGAGAGAGAAGCAGGTTCTCTGCTAAGCAGGGAGCCCAATGTGGGGCTCAATCCCAGGACCCCAGAATCACGACCTGAGCCGAAGGCAGTCGCTTAACCAACTGGGCCACCCAGGTGCCCCTCAAGTAACTTTTAAAAAGCTTCAACTTCCCCTTCTGGTCCTATGATTAAGACCTAACAGTGAAAGACTTTCTTCCATGTGCTCTTACTAAATAATTGTAGCAACCATGTAAGGTAGTTACTTTTCCTAAAAAAACAGTTGAATAAAAAAAAAAGAGACTTAGAGCAGTATTTGGGGGTGAATCTTGACTCTAGTAGGTCAGTCTCCAAAGCCCATGCTTTCCTGTGTCACAAAGTGATAGATTTTAATTACAGCGTATTAGTGTGAAATCAGACTTGCTTTAAAGAGAAACACAAACTTCTTTGGGATTGGCTTTGGGAGATAACTATTATCTGACAGCTCCTAAGCAATTAAGTTCCTCATTATGTAGGGCCTAAAGGGCATCATAAAGGTACAGAATGTCCAAGATATATATTTGCATCATATAAGTGAATAATTTTAAAAATTTAAATAATCCAAACAGTGGCCTAATAGCTCAGAAACACTGCCATGCGATATTATTAATTTAGATTTTAGGTTTCTGTACCATAAGAACAGTAAAATTCATTTATCAGAGGACAGTGCCTCTTAAATCTTTCTAACAAAGTCCTCTTAATAGCAGGGTAGGATGAACAAGTGACCTACAGGTCTCACATGGAGCCTAAAGTCCTCTGCTTCAAACTCATGGTTTCATCTTAAAAATGTGTATCAAATGTTAAAATAAATAAATAAAATTACACATTAAAAAAGTGTATGCTAGGGCGCCTGGGTGGCTCAGTGGGTTAAGCCGCTGCCTTCGGCTCAGGTCATGATCTCAGGGTCCTGGGATCGAGCCCCGCATCGGGCTCGCTGCTCAGCAGGGAGCCTGCTTCCTCCTCTCTCTCTGCCTGCCTCTCTGCCTGCTTGTGATCTCTGTCTGTCAAATAAATAAAATCTTAAAAAAAAAAAAAAAAAGTGTATGCTAGCTGCATTTTGCTCAGTATGGTCACATTAATATAACAATGTTTTAAGACACCAGCTAAACTGCATAGCTTTACTCAGCTAAAATACATATGGTTTGGTCAATTCATATGGTTGCTGTGAACATCAAATGGGTTAAAAAAGTAAAACAAAGTAATAAAAGATGTTTGGTAAAGTACAACAATTTACCTAAATATAAATTTCTTTTTTAAAATTTTATTTATTTATTTGACAGAGAGAGAGAGAGCACAGGCAGGGGCAGAAGGAGAAGAAGGCTCCCTGCCGAGGGGGGAACCCAACATGGAGCTCAATCCCAGAACCCCTGGCATCATGACCTGAGCTGAACGCAGATGCCCAACCAACTGAGCCACCCAGGTGCCCCTAAAAATGTTTGTAAGAATATTCAAGAGGAAAAGAATAATATTCATGGAGCAATACATTTTGGATAGAGAACAGACTGGGGAAATATTTTTATCTCTTAAATAGGAAAAACAAAGGGAGACATCCAGGAAACCATACCTTTATGGGTCCAACTACAATTTCCACTGATAAATTCTGTCTCTGTATAAGCTGTAGTTTAATTATGCACAGAAATACAGTTATCATCCAACCAATAAAAAAGTCTAATTACTTAGGAAAATACTTATGTTCTGAGAAAAACGAAATGGACAGACCTTAGTTTGAATCATACTATGTCACTTCCCTACTGGAGATCTGAACATTACCACTGAGGGATACTAATTAAAGGTTTACTGTTTCCTCTCATTACAGCTCCTTTTAATTTATAAATGAGCTATATTCAGGAAAGAATCTTGTCGGCTGACTGCAGTGAGAGAAGGAAGATAAAAACAGATAGTAAGCAATGGCTATTAGTAAGTGGCAGGCCATGCACCTATACAAAACTTAAATAATTTAGAAAAGGAAGTTATTTATGATCTTCCTATTTTCACAAATAGTCAAAATTACTTTTTCATTTGCCACCAGCTAATTTACTTACCCAAATCACTTTTTCGGGCTATGACGGTGTCACAGTGGGGACAGTGAAATTTGGCCACATTTTCTGTGTGCTTCTGTAAAATGTGCATCTTCATGGTACCACTTTGGGTAAACCGAGCATGACAAATATAACATTCATAAGGTTTTTCCCCTTAAAAGGAAATACAGAATGAATAAATTAGATGAAATGAGCACCATCATTTTTTTTTTAAGATTTTATTTATTCATTTGACAGACAGAGATCACAAGTAGGCAGGGAGGCAGGCAGAGAGAGAGGAAGGGAAGCAGGCTCCCTGCTGAGCAGAGAGCCCAATGCAGGGCTCAATCCCAGGACCCTGGAATCATGACCGAGCGGAGCGGGAAGGCAGAGGCTTTAACCCACTGAGCCACCCAGGCGCCCAGAGCACCATCATTTAATTGGAGGGTAATTCAGGTGGTAATTCAGCTGCAATCAGGTGGGAGAAAAGCTAAGCTAGAGAGAATCCTCAGGTGTTACCCAACTAGCTCAAGCCTCAGGCCGGGTGCATGGCTCCTGGCAGTTCTTAAGAGATGACAATCAAGTCCTAAATTGCTCCTGCTAGCTCTGCTCCACCAGCTCCACCAAAGTCACTCACATGAGAGAGAGAGAGAGAGAGAGAGAGAAACTCCTGTCTTTGGGGGACAGGAGATGGTACAACAGGAGGACCTGCAAGTTTTTCTTTTCACTTATCTTTACATCCCACATGGGGCTTGGATTCATGGCCCTGAGATCAAGAGGCGCACACTCAACCAACTGAGCCAGCCAGGCACCCCTACAAATTTTTCTTTTTTTGGAAAAGACAGTATGGGGAAAGCTGAATGAGCTGGGTTAGGTAATTGACCCAGACTTCCTCTTTTTTTTTTTTTTCTTAAAAGATTTTATTTATTTATTTGTGAGAGAGAGTGAGCACAGGCAGACAGAGAGGCAGGCAGAGGCAGAGGGAGAAGCAGGCTCCCTGCCGAGCAAGGAGCCGGATGCAGGACTCGATCCCAGGACCCCAGGATCATGACCTGAGCCGAAGGCAGCCGCTCAACCAACTGAGCCACCCAGGTGCCCTCGACCCAGACTTCTTATAAGAGTGAAACTTCCCATTCTCCAGTGTATATTCAGAACAATGAATTCAGAAGATATGCCAGAGAAGCATTTGTCAATTCCATTATTTTTATGCCAGCTCCCATTCTGATGAGCAATAGGGGTGTTAGGTGGTTTACAGGGTCCCATGGGACCCAATGAAAAGCAGCTCATTAATACAAGGAGAGAAGATGTCCTACCTGAATGAGTTCTCATGTGCCTTTTCAGCTTGTATGTGTCCCTGCTGGCGTAACTGCACAAGCTGCACTGGAACGGACGCTCCCCAGTATGAGAGCGAATGTGACGTTTCAATTTGCTGACCTGAAACGCGAAAGCACATCGACTGTAATGTGAACGCTATGGGTTAGGCACAAAAGCTTCGCTTTTGGGCACTGAAGTTCAGAATACAGAAAAGGTCTAAAATAGAATATTTCTTCCTCCTTATTTGTAACCTTTATTTCTCAAATCCTTATAATCCAAAGAGGGTAAATAAATGGATGGGGCATAGATGACTCAAGATTGGTTATTAATAACTATTCAAGCTGGGTGAGAGATTCATGGGGGTGTATTATTCTATTTTGTCTATTTCTATATACGTTTTCTGCTTTTGTATAGATTTGAAATTCTGTAAGAGTTGAAGTAATCCATGCTTATCTACAGACCACTTTCCTTCCAGACACAGAGGTATCAGATATATTTTATCCCTAAATAATTTTACTGCTATTAGAATGTGAGCCAGTTTCCTGCTATGAATCATAAAGGTAAGTTACTGGCTTCTGTGTATTTGTCTTGTATCTAGCCACCCAAATGGACTCTTACTGCTCTAAGTTTTTTTTTCAGCCGATACTCTTGGATTTTTTGGCATAAACAAGTATATCTGCAATACGTTAGTTTTGTTTTACCATGTATAATTCATTTCTTATTTAGCTGGGATTTCCAATACAATGACAATGTTGAAGCAATAAAGATAAGAACAAATGTTTTGTTGCAAATTTTGATTATTTACTTATTTTTAAGTAATCTTATACCCAATGTGGGGCTCACAACCCTGAGGTCAAGAGTTGGATGCTCTTCTGAACGAGCCAGCCAGGCACCCCGTCTTGTTCCAAATTTTAATGGGTATACTCCCAATGCTTCAGTTAACTGGAAAGGATCAACTGCGGGTTTCTGGTATAGTAAAGCCATTTTCTTCTACTCTTAAATTGCTAGGACTTTAAACAGTAATGAACACTAGATTTTATAGTTTTTCAGTAATCTGTAGAAATGATCACATGGTTTCTCTTTAACCTCTCAATGTAGCACACAACAATAATTTTCTGATGTTCAACTCTCCTTGTATTTTAGATATCTTCTATTTAGTAATCATTTATTTTTTAAATATATTATTAAATTTGGTGAATAATTTGATTTAGTTTTAGTTTTCTGTGAGAATAAAATACCCTTTTCTTTTTGGTAGCATTCTTACCCAGTTTTGATAATGATGTAGCCTCAAATAGTAAAGGAGTTAACATTTTCTTTTCCTTTTTTTTTTTTTCCCCAAAGTAGGCTCCAATGCCAGGCCTCAACTTACAACTGTGAGATTGAGAACCTGAGCTGAGATCAAGGGCTGGATACCTAACCGACTGAGCCAAACAGGTGCCCCCAAATTTTCCATTTTTAAATGCGCTGGGTACAGTTATTTGTTTCTTTGATGTTTCATACACCTTACCTATGATAACATGTGGTACAAGTGTTTTTTAAAATGGGTAAATCTTTCACATTCATTACAGTTTTAGTATTTTGGGTGGCGGGGAAGGGGAGTGGGAGACTTAATAATTTCATAAGATTTTCTATGTCATCTTAAGTCAGTATGGGTAGTTTTTTTTTTTTTTTTTAAAGATTTTATTTATTTGTCAGAGAGAGAGGAGAGCGAGCGAGCACAGGCAGACAGAATGGCAGGCAGAGGGAGAAGCAGGCTCCCCGCCAAACAAGGAGCCCGATGTGGGACTCGATCCCAGGACGCTGGGATCATGACCTGAGCCGAAGGCAGCTGCTTAACCAACTGAGCCACCCAGGCGTCCCAATATGGGTAGTTTTTATCCTAATACTGGAATCATGGTCTTAAGAGAAGAACCATCAAGTTGCTCAACACTCACTTCTACACTGGCGTAATCGCACATGGAACACTTAAATGGCTTCTCATGGGTGTGTTTATAACGACGATGCCGCACCAATTCTCCACTAGTCACAAAGGCCATGTCACAGTCTGGGCACTTGTGAGGACGAGTACCTAGAGAAAGGGGATTATAATAGGAAGAAAAGATCAAGGGCACCGTTAATGACAGTTCAATGTCTGATGAGAACTGCAGCATGAGGCTGAACCCTGGTCATCTCAATAAACTTGCACTAGCCTGGAGTAACTCCAAAGCAACAAGTCAATACTTGTTGACTCAATAGAGTGTTGCTTTTGAATACAAAAATCTGCCCCCCCCCACTGCTTTTTTTAAATACTCGTGGCAAGAATTACTATTAAACTCCACTTAGTTGGCCAGAGACCACTGTAGTGATACTGAAAGACCTGTCCTTCATGGAGCATATTACATATACTTGTGAGTTCATTTGCTAGCCAAAAAACAAAATCATTTTTATCCCTAGTTTATGAATTCTGATCACTCTGGACCAAAAGTATGTTTCAACTCTCTTTTTGTTTTTTAACAAGGTTTTATTTGTTTTAGATAGAGAGAGAGAGAGAGAGAAAGCGTGTGAACGCGTGCACAAGCAGGGAAAGGGACAGAGGGAGAGAGGGAAGCAGACTCCCCTGCTGAGCAGGGTGCCGGACGGGGGAGCTCAATCCTAGGACCCTGGGATCATAACCTGAGCCCAAGGCAGATGCTTAACCAACTGAGCCACCCACGCACCCTATTTAAACTCTTTGATTTAAAAAATATTGGGGCGCCTGGGTGGCTCAGCGGTTAAAGCCTCTGCCTTTGGCTTGGGTCATGATCTCGGGGTCCTGGGATCGGGTCCCGCATCGGGCTCTCTGCTCGGCGGGGAGCCTGCCTCCTCCTCCTGTCTCTCTCTGCCTGCCTCTCTGCCTACTTATGATCTGCCTGTCAAAAAAAAAAAAATTATATATATATATATATATAGAGAGAGAGAGAGAGAGAGCGCGCGAGCGAGCGAGCGCGCACCTTGGGGCACCTGGGTGGCTAGGCAGGTTGAGCATCTCTTTTTTTTTTTTAATACACATATTTTTTTTAAATTAAGATTTTATTTATTTATTTGACAGACAGAGATCACAAGTAGGCAGAAAGGCAGGCAGAGAGAGAGGAGGAAGCAGGCTCTCCGCAGAGCAGAGAGCCCAATGCGGGGCTCAATCCCAGGACCCTGGGATCATGACCTGAGCCGAAGGCAGAGGCTTTAACCCACTGAGCCACCCAGGCGCCCCGAGCATCTGACTCTTGATTTTGGCTCTAGTCATGATCTCAGGGTCGTGAGATGGAGCCCCACATAGGGTTCCATGCTTACTAGGAAGTCTACTTGAGATTTTCTACTTCTGCTCCTACCCAGACCCCTGCTGATGTGCACACTCTCCCTCAAATAAATAAATAAATACTAAAAGAAACAGTATCTTAAACCTCAATGTTTTGTCAAGTAGAGATCACAGAATTAACAGTTATTTGACCTAAAGACATTCAGCAATATACTGCAGTAGGAATGTAATAGAAGATATAGCAGACTGGGAAATAAAAATAGTTCAGCATAGATGAAAATAAATTTCAGACAAAGAACTAAATGTTGGGGTGCCTGGGTGGCTCAGATGGTTAAGCATCTGCCTTTGGCTCAGGTCATGATCTCAGTGTCCTGGGACTGAGCCCCACACTGAGCTCCCTGCTCGGTGGGGAGCCTGCTTCCCTCTCTCCCTGCCTACCTGTGATCTCTCTGTCAAAGAAATACATAAAATCTTGGGGCGCCTGGGTGGCTCAGTGGGTTAAGCCGCTGCCTCCAGCTCGGGTCGTGGTCTCAGAGTCCTGGGATCGAGTCCCGCATCGGGCTCTCTGCTCAGCAGGGAGCCTGCTTCCTCCTGTCTCTCTGCCTGCCTCTCTGCCTGCTTGTGATCTCTGTCAAATAAATAAATAAAATCTTAAAAAAAAAAAAAAAAAAGAAAAAAGAAAAGAAAAAGAACTAAATGTTAAGAATATTTTTAGGGGCGCCTGGGTGGCTCAGTGGGTTAAGCCGCTGCCTTCGGCTCAGGTCATGATCTCAGGGTCCTGGGATCGAGTCCCACATCGGGTTCTCTGCTCAGCAAGAAGCCTGCTTCCCTCTCTCTCTCTCTCTCTGCCTTCCTTTCCGTCTACTTGTGATCTCTCTCTGTCAAATAGATAAATAAAATCTTAAAAAAAAAAAAAAAAAAAAAGAATATTTTTAAAAAGTTATTTGACCCAAGATGCTTTTGCACATCAAATCCTACTGTATTATGACCGTACATATAGGGACATTAGGCTGTCCATATTCTGATACTTTTTTTTCCAAAGAAAAAACAAAACAAAACAAAAAACCACCAAAAAACCAAAAACCAAATGTAATAGCTTGTTTTCTATATAAATTTATTTTGATAATTCCGGCAATTTATCACAGGCTTTACAAAGTAGTACTGCCTTTTATGTGATCACCCTTTTTTCAAAAAAGATTTTATTTATTTATGGGAGGGGGAGGAGCGAAAGCAGGGGAGGAGCAGGCGGAGAGGGACAGGCAGACTCCCCTGCTGAGCGCAGAGCTCAACTCTTCAGGTTTGATCCCACACCTCTGAGATCATGACCTCGGCTGAAATCAAGAGTTGGACACTTAACTGAGCAACCCAGGTGCCCCAAAAGATTACCGTTTTTATTTTATTTTTAAAGATTTTGTTTATTTATTTGACAAACAGAGATCACAAGTAGGCAGAGAGGCAGGCAGAGAGAGAGAGAGAGATAGAGAGAGAGAGGAGGAAGCAGGCTCCCTGCTGAGCAGGGAGCCCGATGCAAGGCTTGATCCCAGCACCCTGGGATCATGACCTAAGCCGAAGGCAGAGGCTTTAATCCACTGAACCACCCAGGCACCCAAGATTACCATTTTTATTTTTATTATTATTTTTTAAGATTTTATTTATTTGACACACAGAGAGATCACAAGTAGGCAGAGTGGCAGGCAGAGAGAAAGGGGGAAGCAGGCTCCCAGCTAAGAAGAGAGCCCAACTTGGGGCTTGATCCCAGGACTCCGAGATCACGACCTGAGCCAAAGGCAGAGGCTTAACCCACTGAGCCAGCCAGGTGCCCCAAGATTACCGTTTTAAAAAAAAATCTCTACACCCAATGTGGGGCTTCAATTTATAACCCTGAGATCAAGAGTTGCATGCTCTACTGACTGAGCCAGCCAGGTACCCCTTAACAGATCTCTTTCAAACATCCGTATCTAATATTCTGTGATCTGAATGTCAATTCATGGAATATTTAAACATTTTTACAAACAAATAATATACTTTTTTTTTCCTTTTCCCCTTTTACTGAAGGAATCTTACTGTTTTTAGTATGTCCTCCTCACACAGCAGCCCTACAGTATAAGTGATTGATTACGTTAGTGGATCTTCTCTAGTCACTTTACATTCTAAACACAGCATTGGAAATAGGCGCAGGTAATGACAATAAGGAGATAAGCTGACAGCAGAACACATTGATGTTTTCATACACAACTACTCAAAAACTATGGACCAGCTTTAATTGTGCACTGCAGGTAAAGGATGACAACAAAGTAACTCCGAACACCAAAATCAAAGGAAGGCTACCTCTGAGAACAGAATTAGAAAGAGTCACAATGTAATGAATGGGACCAGCCATCTGTGGAAAGGATTCTGAGATTGAGAGACCCCTCAAGTGGGAAGTGTGATTAAAGTATGATAGTAACTAAGAAATTTCAAGGAATGTTCATTTGCTCAGTTTGCTTTTTTATTATCACTGGGGATGTAGGAGTGAAAGAGTTCTTGTCTTTAAAAAAGAGTTTGGCAGTACAGAGAGTTAAATAAAACAACAATTAACGAGAAGGAAAGCAGGGTCCATTTCTGTTGGGATAAACTGAACTGAAAACCAAGAATTTCTAATGTTTACTTACCTAGTACTATCTAGGGGACAGAAAGAAGCCTGCTACTGGTAGACATAAGCATGGCAATTGGGAAAGCAGCAGACACTGCTGTACAACAGAGATTTTCATTGGGTTGCACCACATGATTGCTCATGTCCCTCTGCTCAGGGTCCAGGCTTACCAAGTCACCCTTCAATCACTACATCTTACTGATATAGTCAAGGGTGTCCCCTAACATGCAATACAACTGCATTCAGAAAATGAAAAGGTGTATTCCTCATCAGAAACTGATTTTCTTAAAAAAAAAAAAAAAAAAAAAAGAGAGAGAGAGAGAGAGAGCCTGAGCATGAGAGAGGGAAAGAGAGCATGAGAAGGGGGAGGGTCAGAGGGAGAAGACTCCCTGCCAAGCAGGGAGCCTGATGTGGGACTCAATCCTGGGACTCCAGGATCATGACCTGAGCTGAAGGTAGTCGCTTAACCAACTGAGCTACCCAGGGGCCCAGAAATTGATTTTCTGATTGCATCTGACCCTTTAGAGTTTGATTAGTATGAATTGGTTCCGCCAAAAGAGCTCTGAGCGACTAAACAGACCACATTCTTATTTTCAAACCTGAGGACTAAACCATGACACACTGTGGCCGCATCAAGCACTCCCATTTTAGGAAGTCCTATTATGTGGCCAAACGCTTTTATCTAGTTATATGCCCTTTCATAGTGTCTTCCAACTACCAAATAAAATATTTTATCAAGTGTCTTGACTAGAAGGCAGAGAAATAATGAAAAGGGACCAGATTGTATTAGCAAAGAATATACTAATGCACACATTGCTTACAGGCCAAACTTAACTTGGTCATGCTCAGTAGACTACCAGCCCATCAAATCAAAAACAAGAGCTGTGTTAAGCGGAGAATCTGGAGAGAGGAGAGCTACTCTGCATTAAGAACTGTGCGAGATAAGCTTCTATTAACACTAGTAGCAAATGCCAATACTGAAAGAGCAAAGAATCCAGAAGAGAACCTAAAGAGAGCTCCAGCAGTCCTCCACTTTAGTGACTCCTGGGATCTGACCATAGCCAACATGATACTAATATAGAAAATTAAAGCATGGGGGCGCCTGGGTGGCTCAGTCTGTTAAGCATCTGCCTTTGGCTCAAGTCATGATCCCAAGGTCCTGGGATCGAGCCCTACATCGGGCTCCCTGTGCAGCTGGGAGGCTGCTTCTCCCTCTCCCCCACTCCCTCTGCCTGCCATGCTTCCCCTGTTTGTGCGCTCTGTCAAATAAATAAATAAAACCTTAAAAAAAAAAAAGAATATTAAAGTATGTATGGAGCACAAATAAGTAGGTGTCTGAACTGCTAGAGTAACACCTTCAACTTTCCATTCTGAGGTTATGAATTACTTACTCTGTTGAAGTGAAACAACCAGAAACCATGGTTTTTACAAGAGCAGAGTTGTGTTGCTATTTCTAATGTTCATCCTTATAATGCCTGGCAACTGTTGCCCGGGAATTTTGGGGGTCATGTTTTGTCACTGACGTTAAAAAAATTTTTTTTAAGATTTTTTTTTTTTTTAATTTATTTATTTGACAGACAGAGATCACAAGTAGGCAGAGAGCCAGGCAGAGAGAGAGGAGGAAGCAGGCTCCCCGCTGAGCAGAGAGCCCGATGCGGGGCTCGATCCCAGGACCCTGAGATCATGACCCGAGCCGAAGGCAGTGGCTTTAACCCACTGAGCCACCCAGGCGCCCCATCACTGACGTTAAAACCTTAACAACACAATGGTGATGTCCTTTAGGAAATATTACAGGTTAACTGCCATAAATAATTTTTTTCTGGATCACCACCCTTTAACAGTTTGGATTATTTTCCACTAAATTTTCTTTACATTTGTCTATAAATTCATCTGCTTATAATAAATCAGGATTACAGCATAAGAAAGAACAAAAATCATTCTTAACTTCCCACCTGAACCAGCCTGGATGATACTCAAAACCCAAGTTTTAGCCTTTGCTATGCTGTAGCCCCCAACATTCATATCCAGCACCTGTGTGTGTGTTAAGGTGATTCCTCAGGAGGGTGACTGTTCTGAATGCCCTGCCACAGAGATGGCACTTGTGTGGTCTCTCATCAGTGTGACTTTTCATGTGACGATCCAAATTTGAACGCCGTGGACATGTGTAACTGCAAAGCTCACACTGGAATGTCTTCTTTACACCTATATGAAAAACAAAACACTTACTTCTTGCAAGGTTTCAAAGTGTTAAGTTTACTCCTAATGTTAAATTTCTACAAATAAATTTCATTAGTCTTTTTAAACTAAATCCAACTTAAGTCATATTTAATTGTTATTATTTCATGCCACTAATAGATTTGTCTTCAGGACTTAAAATGTACGGAATTTGGAAAAACGGTTATTCTGGCTGAAAGGACTGATACCCAGCTCCTGATCTTTAAAATAAAAAAAAAAAAGGAAAGAAAATTCCATTTACTAAAAAATAATTTACATACACCCTGTGTTATTTGCTTTATCCCAAAATGACTTTATGAGAATATAATGGATAAATTCATTTTACCTTTCTTTTTAATTTTTGTTGGTTTTGGAGGCTTCATGTTACCAACCACTTTCTCTGCATTAACCTCCGATAGCAGACCCTCCTGCTGCTCTTCCTCAAAATCGTAGACAGACACATCCACATCTTTGCCCTCCTCTGTGTAACGCAGTTTGCTCTTTTTGGTTTTCTTTGTTTTTTTGGCTGGTGGCTGATAATCTGGGTCTTTTTGCCAACTAGGATCTTCTTGAGGTGGAAGTTCTCCTTGCTCTAGTGTCTCCACCTCTCCATTGGCCCCTACTTTCACCACTTGAAACCCTTCAGGCAAAGGTAAGGTGTGACATATCATAGGTTCGCTTTCTGCAAGGCCCTCTTTAGACACTTCATTCTCATAAGCCCCCTGAAGTTCTTCTACTGAAGTGGTGGCAACAGGTACAGTCACAGGAACGGGTACTTGGACAAGCTGAAGCTCTCCTATGTTTATGGGCTGTTCCTCCATATTTACAACCTGCAAGGTTATGATCTGGGTATCGTCCACAGCAGCCTCTGCTTCCGGAGCGACTGTACCCTCCATTACTTCAGTCTTCATCTGAAGAAGGGTGGGATCCAGCTGTTCCATCATCACCATCTGTACACTGCTATTGACATCCTGGACCACCTCACCCCCATCAGTCTGGTTCTGGGGCAGGTGGCAAGTGTCCTCTTCCTGGCCCCCTTCCCGGCGTCTCTGGTAAGTCTTTCTTTCCTTTCCTTTAATGAAAGTTTCAGACTCTTCAACAATGGCTTCAACCGCCTCACCTTCCATTTCCCCTTCCTTTATTAAGGGAGAACACAGATTGTTATTTATTCTTTCATTCATTCCACAGATTGTTATTTAAAATAAAGCTTGTCTAAGTGAAAATACATACATTTTAAAACAAAAGGACCCTTGAAAAACGAATTAGGAAATCAATGGCTGTTAATATTCAAAAAGACAACAGATATTATGAACCTCCTGATGGAAAAACAAACTACCATTATGAAGCAGTCTTATTAAACAGAACAAAAAATCTGAAAATAATCAAGTCTCTAAATCCAACCACCAATTAACAGGAAATTGGTGACAGAATTTGTTTCTTTTTAAAAGATTATTTATTTGAGAGAGAGAACGTGTGTGCTTACAAGCAGAGGGGAGGGGCAGGGGAAGAAGCAGACTCCCTACTGAGCAAGGAGCCTGATGAGGGGTTTGATCCCAGGAACCCTGAGATCATGACTTGAGTCAAAGTCAGACATTTAACCAACTGAGCCACCCGGATGCCCTGGTGAGAGAGTATGTTAAATTATACTACCAGGATGAAATCAGTGTAATTGTGACTGAAGGAAACTCTGCAGGATTGACTACCCAGTTTCTTCTGCAAATAAATCACCAAGACAAAAACGAGAAGGATAGAGGGAGAACATACACATCAATGGTTCTCAACCTGGATGACTGCCTCCAGGGGGCATTTGGCAAGGCCTGTGACATTTTTGGTTGTCACTACTAGGGTGGGTGGGCCACTAGCATCTAGTGCATAGAGGCCAAAGATGTCACTAAGTACTCTGCTATGCACAGGTTCAGTCCTCCACACCAAAGAATTATTACTGGTCCACAAACATCAACAGTACTGAGGTTGAGAAACGCTGACAGACAAAAAGAGATCTAAGAAATACTGTACTCGGGGGCTCCTTGGTGGTTCAGATGGTTGGGGGCTGCCTTGGGCTCCTGTCATGATCCTGGGGTCATGGGATCAGCCCTGCACTGGCCTCCCTGCTTCTCCCTCTCCTTCCCCTGCTTGTGCCCTCACTCTGTCAAATAAATAAATAAGATCTTAAAAAATAATAATACAGTATTGGGGCACCTGGGTGGCTCAGTCAGTTCGACTCTTTTTTTTTTTTTTTAAGATTTTATTTATTTAACAGAGAGAGACACAGCAAGAAAGGGAATACAAGTATGGGGAGTGGGAGAGGGAGAAGGGGCTTCCCATGAAGCAAGGAGCCCGATGCGGAGCTCGATCCCAGGACCCTGGGATCACGACCTGAGCCTAAGGCAGCCGCTTAACGACTGAGCCACCCAGGCGCCCCAGTCAGTTCAACTCTTGGTTTCAGCTCAGGTCATGATCTCATGGCCCTGGAATCAAGCTAGGCATAGGGCTCTGCACCCAGCAGGGAGTCTGCCTGAGACTCTTCCTCTGACCCTCCCTTTGCTTACAAGTGTGTGTACACTCTCTCTCAAATAAATAAATCTTTAAAGAAATACAGCAGTTAAGCGTCTGCCTTTGGCTTGGGTCATGATCCCAAGGTCCAGGGATTGAGCCCCGTATTGGGATCCTTGGTCAGTGGGGAGCCTGCTTCTCCCTCTCCCTCTGACTGCCAATCCCCCTGCTTGTGTGCGTACTCTCTAATAAATAAAGTGTTAAAAAAAAAAAAAAAGAAAGAAAGAAAGAAATACAGCAATCAACCACAACATATGGACCTTTCTGGATTCTGATTCAAACCAACAAATTATTTAAAAAAATAGAACATGAGACAATTAGATTCATCTCTGGATTTTTTTTTCCCCCAGTTTTGGGTATTTGATGATATTAAAGAATTATTAACAAAACTAGTTCAAATCCTTTACATTTCCTGTATCTATTAATAAAAACACTGGCAGAGGGCCTTGCTATTTTTAGCTAAATTCTACCTTAGAAAATATCCTATCATAGTGTTTTCTCACCCTGTTTTCTTGGATCCAGACTCCAATGGTCCTGATTGTGGCTACCACACAACATTACCTCCTGTGTCATACCATCAACTTGACATTCATCTATCTCTCCTCTGTGAGACCATGAATTCCTTGAGGACAGGGACCATGTACAACAAGACATTTTTGCTCCAGAGCACTATGACTAGGTTGGTAGATACTGCTAACTGAAGATATTAAAGAAAAAACAGGAAAAGAAAAATGAGCCAATCCATAGTTTCTGGCTCTTGTGAGTACCAAAGTACCCAGACACCTAAGAGTAAAATGGACCTGAACAATCATCTAATTCACAAAATAACTGAAGTATATACAAGGTAAATTCAAAATTAAAGTGTTTTGTATTCTTGCCCTAGTCTTAAATGAAGATTTTGGTACTTCCATTAGAGACACATTTCTCTAATTCTCTGTTGGGGCACCTTAACACTGTACCCCCACATAGGCAGTCAGAACCACCTACAAGGCAGTACAAAGACCACAGAGGGACGGGTGAGGCCTGGTCCTGCATTCAAGGAGTTGCTATCTATTTTACTTATTTACGTATTTTTTTTATAATGTATATTTTTAAAGATTTTATTTGACAGAGAGAGACACAGTGAGAGAGGGATCACAAGCAGGGGGACTGGGAGAGGGAGAAGCAGGCTTCCCACTAAGCAAGGAGCCCGACACGGGGCTCGATCCCAGGACACTGGGAACATGACCCGAGTCGAAGGCAGCTGCTTAATGGCTAAGCCACCCAGGCACCCCATATTTATGTATTTTTAGAAGTTTATTTAATTAAGTAATCTCTATACCCAACGTGGAGCTCGAACTCACAACCTGAGATCAAGAGTCACATACTCTTCTGAGTGAGCCA
Source organism: Lutra lutra (assembly GCF_902655055.1). Taxonomy (NCBI): domain Eukaryota; kingdom Metazoa; phylum Chordata; class Mammalia; order Carnivora; family Mustelidae; genus Lutra; species Lutra lutra. Next base: position 18,156,274 of record NC_062294.1, read on the forward strand.
GCCAGGCACCTCTAAGGAGTTACTACTACCTAACTTAAGGGACAGAACAGGTACAATGGTTTAGGTAAAGCAGGTAGATATGGAGAACTCAACATAACCAATGTGAACTAGTCATACTGTAAATTCTCAACAGTCCCATGGGGTTGGTGCTATTACTGTGTTGGACAGCACTGCTATATATCTTTGTTACTCAAAGCATGGTCCAAGGACCAGCAGCAATGGCATAACCATGGAGCTTATCAGAAGCACAAAACATGGGCACATGGGTGGCTCAGTGGGTTAAAGCCTCTGCCTTCGGTTCAGGTCATGATCCCAGTATCCTGGGATCGAGACCCGCATCGGGCTGTCTGCTTGGCGGGGAGCCTGCTTCTCCCTCTCTATCTGCCTGTCTCTCTGCCTACTTGTGATCTCTGTCTGTCAAATAAATAAATAAATAAATAAAATCTTAAAAAAAAAAAAAAAAAAAAAACAACCCACAAAACTTCAGGCTCTATTTTTTTTTCTTTTTTTTTTTTTTTTAAGATTTTTATTTACATATTTGACAGAGATTGCAAGTAGGCAGAGAGGAAGAGGGAAGCAGGCTCCCCGCCAAGCAGAGCGCCCAACGCGGGGCTCGATTCCAGGACCCTGAAATCACGACCTGAGCCGAAGTCAGAGGCTCAACCCACTGAGCCAACCAGGCGCCCCTCTATTCTTTTTTCTTAAACAATTCTTTTTTTTTTTTTAAAGATTTTATTTATTTATTTGACAGAGATCACAAGTAGGCAGAGAGGCAGGCAGAGAGAGAGGAGGAAGCAGGCTCCCTGCCGAGCAGAGAGCTTGATTTGGGGCTCAATCCCAGGACCCTGGGACCATGACTTGAGCCTAAGACAGAGGCTTTAACCCACTGAGCCACCCAGGCGCCCCTTAAACAATTCTTTTTAAGTTTTTTATTTATTTAAGTAATCGCTACACCAAACATGTAGCTCAAACTTAGAACTCTGAGATCAAGAGTCATACACTCTTCCAATTGAGCCAGGTAGGCTCCCCTTCAGGCTCTCCTCTTGACCCACAGAATCAGAACTTGCAATTTAACAGATCTCCAAGTGATTTCCTACATTCAAGTTTGAGAAGTACTACTTTATACCATCGCTCTTCACAGATTTTTTAAAAAGATAATTTTCAGGCCAGGAAGGTCCCCAAATTAGTACCCCAACAAGAATGGGTAATTCCAAATGCTAGAATTAGGGAACAGAGAAAAAGCCCATCTATCTTGGTGACATTCTTGGGAAAAATACCAAAGCAGAGAGAACAAAAAATTCATAAGCCATCAATGCTAATACTGACCCTGCCAGACAATCACTACATAATCCCAGGCTATTTAGATAACTTCTATTGTAAAACTGGTGAAGGAAAAACATTTAATCTCTGAACTCTGTCAGGTTGTGAGGCATACAATTTGAAGAACACAAAAAACCCTATCTCCCCTCTGGCTTGAATTTTAGAACTTTTAAATATAAATAACTTATAAATAACTTGCTTGTAAATAACCAAGTCTAACCTAAAAGCAATCAACTGGAATTATAAACCAGGTAGAAAAGAAATGGTACAAGGAGTACAAACTGAAACCAACTGTGTTGCCAGGGAGCTGAGCAGACAGAGTACTCTCTCACTGAAAAAACACTCCACACAGGGTTCCTGAACATCAGCCTCTATTCAGGGTCTTGATAAGCAGCAGGTTCAGTTTTTACAGAGAAAAGTCAGATACAAAGTAGCAAGGCACAGGCCTCTCCCATACACTGCTTAGAAAACTCAAAAGCAACCCCTCAAGCAGTGGATCTGTTTACCTAACTTTCCCCATGAGGATGGAGTCCCTTCTCTGAATCAATAACTAACCTAATAGCCTGGACCAGGTCTCTCCTCCCACTCCCTGAGGACTGTGCTCTGCCAGCCGTCCCACCCCTTCCACAGTCATGATCCATTTCTTCTCTTCCTCTACAGAATCAGCTCTGTTTCCACTCAGTTTCACTTAGCCACACAACATGCAGAGAATACACTTACAAAGAGACTCTTAACTACAGGAAACAAACTGAGGGTAGCTGGAGGGGATGGGGTAATTGGGTAATGGGCACTGAAGAGAGCACTTGATGTAATGAGCACTGGGTGTTATATGCAAGTGATGAATCACTAAATTATCTCTGAAACCAGTAATATACTATATGTTAAACTGAATTTAAAAAAAAATACTCTTACACTCCTCCTCCTCTCCCCCCATGCTCTTCCTCTCCCCTTCAGTCAGCCATGCTTTCTACATTTTTCAAACATTTTTGTGGACCAACACTACTAAAAAGGGGTTTACATGTACCTTCAGAACACAATATTTTTTAGATTATCGAAGTATAATCTAAAATATAAATATAAAATATATATATTTTATGTTTCACTTTTTAGAGAAATCTGAAAAGTGAAGCACATAATATATATATATATATTTTAAAGATTTTATTTATGTATTTGACAGACAGAGATCATAAGTAGGCAGAGAGGCAGGCAAAGGGAGAGGAGGAAGCAGGCTCCCCGCCTGCTATGTGTGATCTCTGTCAGATAAATTAAAAAAATCTTTAAAAAAAAGTTATATACAATCCCTATACCTAGAGATAATCACCTAGCCCTTTTGTTTTCCCCCTTATGGATATGTATTTTTATATAGATGAGATGACATCATATATTTAGTTTGCACACCCTTGTATAAGGCTTTGCTTGCCTTCAGAACATATCCATATTAAAAAGGACTCCACTCCCTCTTCAGCCTCAGTGGTCCCTCTGCTTGGTCCAAAAGCACCATATACCAGGAACCACAACAGCTAACCCAAAGGCCTTCCCCTCACCCTCCATCTCAGCTTCTCTGGCAATTGATAGCATGAAACTTGCATTCCTCCTTCATTAGCCTCTTTACTCCCTCTGTCCTTCCTAGGTCTCTTCTTTGCCTCTGAGAGCTGCTCCACCTGCCCCTTCCAACACATCAAGGCTCTATTCCTTTCTCTATTGCCACTCCAGGTGCCAGCCTTTTTAGTTCAGCTGTCTCCAGAGATCTTTCTTTTTTATTTTTATTTATTTTATTTTATTTTTTTAAAGATTTTATTTATTTATTTGACAGAGAAATCACAAGTAGGCAGAGAGGAAGGCAGAGTGAGAAAGGGGGAAGCAGGCTCCCTGCCGAGCAGAGAGCCTGATGCGGCCCGATCCCAGGACCCTGAGATCATGACCTAAGCCGAAGGCAGAGGCTTTAACCCACTGAACCACTCAGGAGCCCCATCTCAGTCTTTTCTCTGCCAGCTTCGTGGTGCTCAAATCTTTCATATCTTAAAACTTCTTTAACCCACTCGATAATTTAGCATCTGCCATTTCTGTATTCCTTCCATGGTCAACCTCACACTAGCCGTTTCCACTCCTTTATTTCTTTTCTATACCTTCAGTCTGGTTTCTGTTCCCCAAATTCTCTAATGAATTGCTCTAAGGGGTATAATGGTCCTTAACTAGTAAATCCAAAGGAGACTCTCTGTCCTGATCTGACTTGACCTCTCTGTGGAAGTCAGCATTCTAGTCTAGGCTTTATCCCAGAATTATGCCAGACCATCAGGAAAAAAAGCTGGGTATATTTGTGTCACATGGTCTTATCCCCTACAGAACTGCTTTCACCAAGTTTTGTTTTGGCCTTATGCCCTTGGCTTACACTAAAGGATATGTGGGAGAAATTTTCGAGTTACATGCTTAAAAAAGCTTTTCTTTTTTTTTTTTTTTAAAGATTTTATTTATTTATTTGACAGAGAGAAATCACAAGTAAGCAGAGAGGCAGGCAGAGAGAGAGGAGGAAGCAGGCTCCCTGCTGAGCAGAAAGCCCGATGTGGGGCTCGAACCCAGGACCTGGGATCATGACCTGAGCCGAAGGCAGCGGCCTAACCCACTGAGCCACCCAGGCGCCCCAAAAAAGCTTTTCTTTAAGGAATTTTTTCTTTCATTGTTAAGACCTGTGTAGCAGGATCTGAGTTACCATTTTTTTAGTTGGCCACACCCTGATCACTTTTTTTTTCCCTCTCAAGCTATATAATAATAGCCTTCTATTCTAATTTGTATTTTCTAGGGTTCTGATTTTCTTTCTTTCTTTTTTAGACAGAGAGGAAGAAGGTGGAACTGGGCAGAGAGACAGAATCCCAAGCAGGCTCCATGCCCAGTGCAAAGCCTGATGCAAAACTCAATCTCACGACCCTGAACCGAAACGGAGAACCAAGGGGCACCTGGGTGGCTCAGGTCATGATCCCAGAGTCCTGGGATCAAGCCCCACATCAGGCTCCCTGCTCAGCAGACAGCCTGCTTCTCCCCCTCCCTGCTACTCTGCCTGTTTGTGCTATCTCGCTGTCAAATAAATAAATAAAATCTTAAAAAAATTTTTTTTTCACATAAAAAAAAGAAACCTATCAAAATAAAAAGAACCTCAACTAAAAATTTGAAGACCAATTTCAAGACTACAAACTCTCCCAAGAACATAAAAGACCTCACTAAACAGGGAAGCTACTATGTTTATCCATGATCAGAAAGGCCACGGGGCGCCTGGGTGGCTCAGTGGGTTAAGCCACTGCCTTCGGCTCAGGTCATGATCTCAGGGTCCTGGGATCGAGTCCCACATCGGGCTCTCTGCTCAGCAAGAAGCCTGCTTCCCCCTCTCTCTCTCTCTCTCTGCCTTCCTCTCCGTCTACTTGTGATCTCTGTCAAATAAATAAATCTTTTAAAAAAAAAAAAAAAAAGAAAAAAAAAAAGGCCAAACATGGGGCACATGAGTGGCTCAGTTGGTTAGGCATCTCCCTTTCCCTCAGGTAATGATTCCAGGACCTTGGGATCAAGTCCCATGTCGGGCTCCCTGCTTAGCAGGGTGTCTACTTCTCTCTGTCTCTCCTCATCCCTGGCTTGTGCGGGCGCACGTGTTACCTCTCTCTCTCTCTCTCAAAAAAAAAAAAAAAAAAAAAAAAAAAAAAAAAAAAGGCTGGAGATCAGAAAGCTCCTCATTCTTTCTCCTTTATATAAGGTAATTCTCAAAATGTCTGAAAAATAAACAAGATGATGAGGAGAGCAATAAAATTTCCAAAAAATGAAAGCAACCTTCTATTTCCAAATATTAACATGTTATAAAGCCACAATAATTAATGTAGTGTAACTGGCACTATCACAAATAGCCTATCTGAACAGAAGAGACAATCCAGAAACAACCCCTAGAACATAAAAAGCTGTCCTTTTAAAAATTAGTTGGTAACAGAGGATTACTCCATAAAAAGTGCCAAAAAGCTATTAAGCTACTTGGAAAATATTGACACACACACACATTAAAAGCAACACAACAACAAAAAGAACCCACCTTGAAAAAAGATAATAGGTGAAGAGCCTTCCGATCTCAGAATGAGGAAGGCTTTGTGCTAAGACACAGAAATAACAGGGAGAAACCAGAGTAAATTACTTAAATTTTGACCATAAAGATTTTATTTATTTACTTGACAGAGAGAGAGACACACAGCAAAAGAGGAGACACAAACAGGGGGAATAGGAGAGGGAGAAGCAGGCTTTCTGCTGAGCAGAGAGCCTGATGCAGCGGTTGATGCCTAGGATCCTGGGATTATGATCTGAGCTGAAGGCAGACGCCCAACAAATGATCCACCCAGGCTCCCCCGCAAAAAAAAAAAAAAATTTTTAATATTTTTATTTATTTGTCAGAAAGAACACACACACGGAAGATAGAGGAAGAAGCAGGTTCCTGGTTGAGCAGGGAGACCAATGCAGGACTCGATCCCAGGACCCTGGGATCATGACCTCAGCTGAAGGCAGATGCTTAACTGACTGAGCCATCCAATGTCCCTCCCCCACCCTAAAAAATTCTTATGACAAAAACATTGAACAAAATTAAAAAGAAAATAGTCAACAAAGAAGTAAGTATTTGTAGCATATGTGACAAAGGATTAACATCCTTATCATACGACTGTAAAATTTATGAGAAAAAGATGAACACCAAAAGGGAAAAAAAAGCTGGGCAAAGCACACAAATAAATGACTCAAAAAAAAAAAAGGGGGGGGGGGCGCCTGGGTGGCTCAGTGGGTTAGGCCGCTGCCTTTGGCTCGGGTCATGATCTCAGGGTCCTGGGATCGAGTCCCGCATCGGGCTCTCTGCTCGGCGGGAAGCCTGCTTCCCTCTCTCTCTCTCTCTGCCTTCCTCTCCATCTACTTGTGATCTCTCTCTGTCAAATAAATAAATAAAATCTTTAAAAAAAAAAAAAAAAAGGAGGAAGGAAGGAAGGAAAAAGAACTTCTTTAACACTAAATCAAACAAAAAAGCAAATTAATGTAACACGACAGCATGTTACGTCTATTAAACTGCTACGGCTGTTTATTTTTTTTTTTTAAAAGATCTTATTTATTTATTTGACAGAGATCACAAGTAGGCAGAGAGGCAGGCAGAGAGAGGGGGAAGCAGGCTCCCTGCTGAGCAGAGAGCCCGATGCGGGACTTGATCCCAGGACACTGGGATCATGACCTGAGGCGAAAGCAGAGGCTTTAACCCACTGAGCCACCCAGGTGCCCGCTACAGCTGTTTTAAAGGATAGTCCCTAATATTGGTGCCATGAAATCAGCAAGGTAAATGGTGATATGAATCAAGAATTTTCAAAATATTCAAATTGGTGGCCCAGTAACTCCGCTTCACTTCATGCCCAGAAATAATCAGAGATGAACATTAAGATTATAAGGACATTATTTTTTTTTTTAAGATTTTATTTATTTATTTGACAGAGAGAGATCACAAGTAGACGGAGAGGCAGGCAGAGAGAGAGAGAGAGAGGGAAGCAGGCTCCCTGCTGAGCAGAGAGCCCGATGCGGGCCTCGATCCCAGGACCCTGAGATCATGACCTGAGCCGAAGGCAGCGGCTTAACCCACTGAGCCACCCAGGCGCCCCAAGATTATAAGGACATTATTTTAAGTTTATTTATTTAATCTCTATACCCAATGTGGGGCTTAAATTCATGACCCCGAGAGATCAAGAGTCACAAACTCTTTTAACTAAGCCTGACTCATTATAAACAACTTAGAAGTACAATCACAGGTGAATAGTTAAAACCTGGAAAACTATACACCCACAAAATGTAGTATTATGTAGACAATGACAAATCACATTTCCTTTTTTTTTTTTTTAAAGATTTTATTTATTTATTTGACAGAGAGACAGAGATCACAAGTAGGCAGAGAGGCAGAGAGAGAGAGAGAGAGAGAGAGAGAAGCAGGTGCCCCGCTGAGCAGAGAGCCTGATGCAGGGTTCAATCCCGGGACCCCAAGATCATGACCTGAGCCGAAGGCAGAGGCTTAATCCACGGAGTCACCCAGGCGCCCCCCAAAAAATCACATTTCAATATAATGCCTAATATGAGGTAAATGCTCATTCCATATTGAAAAAAGGAGGGAAGGGACAGGAGAAGCATAATGTATAGTCATTGAAAGCTTAGGTCCCCCAGCCAAAAACCTGCATCCCAATTCTGGTTCCTCTACTAATCTAGCAGTGTGACACGGAGTGAGATATGCTACCCTCTGTGCTTCTGTTTCCTTTTGTACAAAACAGGGACAATAATGGTATCCACTTCACAGGCTGTCATAAAGACTCAACAGAACAATGCACACACAAAGCCTGGCTCCAATGCTCCTCTGTAACATTACACTGTGTTCCTCTAGATCCTCCACCCCAGAGGGTAAGGAATACATGTTAACCAAACAAATATATAACCTTTCTGTTTTCTAGAATCCTTTTTTTTTTTTAAAGATTTTATTTGAGAGAGAGAGAGAGAAAGTATGTGGGCACATAAGTGGGGGAAGGGGAGGGAGGAAGGGAAAGGGAGAGGGAGAAGCAGACTCCCCACCAAGCAGGGAGCCCAATGAGGGGCTTGATCCCAAGACCCTGGGACCATGACCCGAGCCACTGAGGTGCCCCAGTGTCCTAGAATTCTAATCACAAACCTTACATAAATGTTCCCAACTTAACTGTCTTCTCTGATAAACTACTGAATTTCTATATGATGAAGGTAGGATCCAGAGGATAGAACCTGGTAACTAACCAATTCTAGGAAAGAGCCGAAAAGGAACAACAGCGTCGCAGACTGTTCTCTCTTTACTCATCTGTCAAGCATATTGCTGCCTGATGAAACCTTCTTTCTGAAATGAGGTGCAAAAACGCAAGGTGTTTGAGACCTATTTAATCAACTCCACACTCTTTCTTTTTCCTTTTTTTCTAAAGTAATCTCCATGCCCAATGCGGGCTCAAACTCATGATCCTGACATCAAGAGTCACATGCTGTCTGGACTGAGCCAGCCAGGCACCCTTCAACTCCAAACTCTTTAGCTTCACTCTCAGAACTCTGTACAGTCCATTCCCATCATTTCCACCCACCCAACCTCATGTTCTGGGCATCTTCTAAACAAGTGCCTACTGTCTTGTCCCCTCCCAGCTCAAGTGATCCCCTAATCACATCTTCCCCCCACAATGTTTTTTAAAGATTTTATTTATCTGTCAGAGAGAGAGAGAGAGCGCGCACAAGCAGGAGAGTGGCAGGCAGAGGGAGAAGCAAGCTCCCCGTTGAGCAAGGAGCCTGATGTGGGACTTGACCCCAGGACCCTGGGATCATGACATGAGCTGAAGCAGATGCATAATCAACTGAGCCACCCAGGCATCCCTAAACCACATCTTCTTAAGTGCAAACTGACTTCATGTTTGTCTGGTTTTCATTGTAGTATACTGTTCTATGATTATGTCTTTTCCCCACATAGTCTATTAGCTTGTTGAGGGGAGGAACTATGCCTTTTACTTCTGTATCCTCTACACCAATAAATACAAAACAGTGTTATGTAAACAGCAGACACTCAATATTGATTTTACTGTCACACAAAACACATATAGATGTTTTCTGCCCATGACAAGAGCAGGAAGGAATTTATGGAAAATCAAAATATTGTATGCTAAGTGGAAGTTTAACTATATGAATTTATTTCCTTTATTGTTGTTTGTGCATTTATTTTCTGTGTTGAGTATGGGTATGTGTGTCATTTCTTAAATAAAGAAAAATAAATATGTCCTAACAACACAATTATAGGTTAGATTAAAAAAATCCCGCCACATAAAAATAAAGGCTGGCTAGCTCAGTCAGTAGAGCATGCAACTCCTGATCTCAGGGTCATGAGCTGAAGCCCCACAATGCATGCAGAGCTTACTTAAAATAATTTTTTTTAAAGATTTTATTTATTTATTTGACAGAGAGAGATCACAAGCAGGCAGAGAGGCAGGCAGAGAGAGAGGAGGAAGCCAGCTCTCTGCTGAGCGGAGAGCCCGATGCAGGGCTTGATCCCAGGACCCTGGGATCATGACCCGAGCCCAAGGCAGCTTTAACCCACTGAGCCACCCAGGTGCCCGTTGAAATAAATTTTTTAAAACTAATAATAAAATCACTTGTATCATGCACTGCAGGTGCTCAATAAATATGTTCTAGATGAAAAATATTTTAAAAATAGGGGCACCTGGATGGCTCAGTGGGTTAAAGCCTCTGCCTTGGGCTCAGGTCGTGATCCCAGGGTCCTGGGATCGAGCCCCACATCGGGCTCTCTGCTCAGCTGGGAGCTTGCTTCCTTTCCTCTCTGTCTGCCTCTCTGCCTACTTGTGATCTCTGTCAAATAAATAAATAAAATCTTTAAAAAAATAAATAAAGGCGACTATGCTGATACTGACAATAAGGTTTAGTAATTTATCACCCAGATTATGGCTGTACAGCCAGTATGTCAGATATTTCCCGAAGGAAATCAACCAAAATAACCTTTTATACTCATCAATACAGAATTTAGTCCTTTGGGGAGCTCAGTTATTAAAAAACACACATATTCTAAGAATAATAGATGGGTATGAAGAATAAGATAGTAGAAAATGATGATTTCCTAGTAGTCTACAAATAAAACTACTACTTTTTAATATACAAGGGACAACTGATTGCTAAAATGCCCCAACTTATTTCCTGAAGCATATTAGAAGACTATCTATACACACTTCCCAAGAAATAGTGATCCCAAGTTCCCATGATTGTAAGAACACAGTATATAGTACATGTAACATATAAAACATGTTAATCAACTGTTTAGATCATTAGTGAGGCTTCTGGTCAACAGCTGTTAGTAGTTAATTTTGGGGGGAGTTAAAAGTAATACCCCTATTTTCTTTTTTTTTTTTTTTAATATTTTATTTATTTATTTGACAGACAGAGATCACAAGTAGGCAGAGAGGCAGGCAGAGATAGAGGAGGAAGCAGGCTCTCCACTGAGCAGAGAGCCCGATGCGGGGCTTGATCCCAGGACCCTGGGATCATGACCTGAGCCGAAGGCAGAGGCTTAACCCACTGAGCCACCCAGGCGCCCCAATACCCGTATTTTCAAGTTGGAGATGGAGTGTGGGGGGCACTGGCATCCCTAACTCCACACTGTTTAAGGGCCCACTGTAGTGTGATGAGCGCTGTAACAGGGATTACCATACTTCCCACCACCCTGGCACAAAGGATGGCTTAAGTGAGTAATAGAGGGCTTCAAGGAAAGAAAACGCTAAAGCTGGATCTTAAAGGATGAGATGGACCTTGATAGGCAAACTACAGTAGAGAGGAACATGCTAAAAGAGGAGACCGTAGGTGGGGGAAAATTTTAAATATGTATGGAATCAGACAAATTCTCTGCAAATAAATTCAACACAACTGAATGGAACCATACTAAACCATCTCAGGTTTATTAGGGTGACCTGGCTTCAGAGGCCATGTTTTGATTCCTCAGGAAAGGTAGCCTGTTTATTTCGCTTGTTGAACATTTACACATGAAACCAAATACAAAGTTTATCTGGGAGTCAACACACTAGCGCCATAGTACCAAGTGAAAGCTGGTTCCCAACCACATGCTACCCCTCTCTGCTTCTGACACTTTTGCGGGCATAGAGCAACTTAATGCCTCACTTCTTTTTGTGTTCCCAAGGGTGACAATGTCAGGAACTACCATATCTCTGCTTTGCTCTGAGCCCTGAAAGTACCGCAGAGTTACACTGTCTTTGGAGCAGTCCTACAGTCTTTTACTGTTGAGAATATGAGGAAGGCTGAGGATCCATGGCAAGTCTATTTTTTTTTTAAGATTTTATTTATTTATTTGACAGACAGAGATCACAAGTAGGCAGAGAAGCAGACAGAGAGAGGAAAGGAAGCAGGCTCCCTGCTGAGCACAGCCCGATGTGGGGCTCGATCCCAGGACCCTGGGATCATGCACCGAGCCGAAGGCAGAGGCTTTAACCCAATGAGCCACCCAGGCGCCTGGTATCCTCCACTATTATAGAATACTTACACACAAACCTCTGTGAATATAAAATATCTTATACCTGCTCTATGATATATGGTCATGACCATGCCATGCCAGAGGTGTTATACCAGAATTAATAAAGAAATAGAAAGTAGTGGGCTGAAACAATTTATAACTTTCAATGGCCCAACTGGACAATACCAAAAATAGGTGCTAACCAACAGTGACCTCCAACGATAGTTTGTTCTTATCAAAGAGAAACTACTGAAGGATTAAGAAGTCCTGAGTTACGAGGAAAGAAGTAAATAAGCTCAAATCCAAACAGTGCTGGTACTAGAGACCAAGCATTAGTATTACTGATGGTCAGAGTCTAAAGAGTCTAATAACGCAGTGTATACATGGACAACCTTTAAAGTTGGTGACAATGTTAAAAAAGAAATTGTGACACATACTAAAAACCTAACATGTGGGGCACCTGGGTGGCTCAGTGGGTTAAAGCCTCTGCCTTCGGCTCAGGTCATGATCCCAGGGTCCTGGGATCAAGCCCCGCATGGGACTCTCTGCTCAGCAGGGAGCCTGCTTCCCCCCCTTCTCTCTGCCTGCCTCTCTGCTTACTTGTGATCTGTCAAATAAATAAAATCTTAAAAAAACAAAAACAAAACAAAACAAAACAAAAAACCTAACATGTGCCAGTGCACAGGTATACTATGCTCAAGGGTAGTAACAAAGTATAGTCTTCACGCTGTTTTTCCTTTTCTTAAATATTTTATTTATTTTTTGACAGAGAGAGACATACCGAGAGAGATAGCACAAGCACGAGGAGCGGGAGAGCAAGAACAAGCTTGCAGAGGAGCAGGGAGCCTGATGCAGGGCTGAATCCCAGGACCCTGGGATCATGACCTGAGCCGAAGGCAGATGTTTAACAAAGGAGCTACCCAGGCATCCCTCACACCATTTTTTCTATAAATATACACAGATTTTTATTTCTATCAAAAGAGATCTAGGGCGCCTGGGTGGCTCAATGGGTTAAGCCTCTGCCTTTGGCTCAGGTCATGATCTCAGGGTCCTGGGATCAAGCCCCACATCGGGCTCTCTGCTCAGCAGGGAGTCTGCTCCCCCCTCCCTCTCTCTGCCTGCTTGTGATCTCTGTCAAATAAATAAATAAAATCTTTAATTAAAAAAAAGTGATCTAGGGACACCTGGGTGGCTCAGTGGGTTAATAAGCCTCTGCCTTCGGATCAGGTCATGATCCCAGGGTCCTGGGATCGAGCCCCACATCGGGCTCTCTGCTCAGCAGGAAGCCTGTTTCCTCCCTCTTTCTCTGCCTGCTTCTCTGACTACCTGTGATCTGTCAAAAAAAATAAATAAAATCTTAAAAAAAAAAGTGATCTAAAAAAATGAGTATGTATCTAATAACTAGCTATAGAACCAAATGCAGTAGAATATTCTGTGAAACCCAGAGGCTATTCGGAGCCAGTATGGGGAAAAGTAAAAAAAAAAAAAAAGGCAGAAGCACTTGTCCTATGTCTATGACCTCAGGAAAATCACTGCCTCTCAGGTTTGTTTTCTGTAAAATGAAAAGATTGCCAGATGACCTATAATTTCATCTGAGTTTATTTATTTATTTATTTATTTATTAAAAAAAAAAAAAAGATTTATTTTTATTTATTTGACAGAAATCATAAGTAGGCAGAGGCAGGCAGAGAGAGAGGGGGGAAGCAGGCTCCCCGCTGAGCAGAGAGCCTGATGTGGGGCTCGATCTCAGGACCCTGAGATCATGACCTGAGCCGAAGGCAGAGGCATTAACCAACTGAGCCACCCAGGCGCCCCTCATCTGAGTTTAATATCCTACATTTTTTTTTAGGTTATCAGTTGGAGTCATCCTTGTAGGTAAGAAGGGAACAAGTACCCCCACTTCCTAGCTAAAAAAGTCAAGAGAAGAAATTTTAACAAATGCATACAGCAAAGGTGTACAAAAGGATGGAGCAAAAGGTAGTTTCCTAGCTTTGCAGTCCACCTGTCTATAACCAAGAATCAGGAAGAAGTCTCTAAAATCTATTTAGAAAAAGATGGCTGGCTAATGTACACCACTCTACTAAGTGGCATTTACATCTGAAGTCCAGGAAATTTTTTTTAATTTAAAAATTTATTTATTTGACAGGGAGAGAGACACAAGCAAGGGGAGTTGGACAGGGAGAAGCAGGCTTCCTGCTGAGCAGAGAACCCGATGTGCGGCTAGATCCCAGGACCCTGGGATCATGACCTGAGCCGAAGGCAGACGCTTAATGGTTGAGCCACCCAGGTGCCCCTCCAGGAAATTTTTTAAGGGAGGGAAAGGCAGAGGGAAAGGGAGAAAGAGAACCTTAAGCAGGTACCACACTCACCAAGGAGCCCCATGCAGTGCTCCATCTCAGGATCCTGAGATCATGACCTGAGCCAAAACCAAGAGTCAGATGCTTAACTGACTTAGCCACCCAGGCACTTCTGAAGTACAAGAAATTTAATGAGGAATCTTTATGTCAGCCAAAAACACTGTAAACATTAGATTCCATCTACCAGACTGGCTCCTTCCTCCCTCTATTAGGATGTGTTTTAACCTAGAAAGGCTGCTCAAAGTCAAGGTATAATCATTGTATACCAACCCCGTCCCTCCCACCCCACCAACTCTCCCTGAACACAGAACATCAAGACATCTGCTCTTCAAAAGCCCTTACCAATCTAGGACATTTTAGGACTCTATTTGCTACCTTTCTTATTGGGGAGGTATCTTCCTTCAAAATAAGAAACAGAGGATTTAATTTTAGTGTGAAAAATGCTGAAAGCCATAGCTATATAGTTGATAGGATAATCAACTTAGCCATTAACTAAGATGCACCCTTACCTAAAAGTCACTAAATCAGCAAGTATCTACTACTGGGAACAGTCAAGAACAGAATCAGAAAAGGACTCTGAGTAGTTATTGGACTTCTCAAATCTATGCACTCAAATGTACAATTAATGTGGCTCTTACTCAAAGTCCATTCACTCTTTTTTTTTTTTTTTTTTAAAGATTTTATTATTTGACAGAGAGAGAGAGAGAGAGAGATAGGCACAGCGGCAGGCAGAGAGAGGAGGAAACAGGCTCCTTGCTGAGCAAAAGACCTGATGCCAGGTTCCATCCCAGGACCCTGAGATCATGACCTAAGCCGAAGGCAAAGGCTTAACCACAGTGAGCTACCCAGGTGCCCCAAAGTCTATTTAATCCTTTAGTAGAAATAATTCAAATAATGGGAAGCAGAGAGATGAAGTATGAGAGGCAAAAAAAAGAGGGCCAAAACCGAGAGACTTATCCCCAAAGGAACAGGTTAGAAAACTTAACAATCAGCAATAAGGAAGCAGATTCCTAGTAATTTGAGATAACATAGGGTATCTAATGGGGGAAATGTTCATAACATGTAACACGAAGAAAGAGTACAAAAGAGGATGCAGGCTAGGATTCCAACTTAGCTTAACAAAATGAAACAAGGGGCACCTGGGTGGCTCAGTGGGTTAGGGCCTCTGCCTTCAGCTCAAGTCGTGATCTCAGAGTCCTGGGATCAAGCCCCGCATCGGGCTCTCTGCTCAAGCAGGGAGCCTGCTTCCTCCTCTCTTTCTCTGCCTGCCTCTCTGCCTACTTGTGATCTCTGTCTGTCAAATAAATGAATAAAAATCTTTAAAAAAAATAAAAATAAAAAAACAAAACAAAAATGAAACAAATAAAACTACATAAATATTATTTCTGGTGAGATCCCTTACCTTAAGCCAAGCGGGTTTAACATCTTAACATCTTGCCTGGACAGATGTGATGGCCTCTCAACTAGTTTCCCTGCTTCCCTCTTGCTTCCTTACCACCATTTTTCACACAGTGGACAAAGATTTCTAAAGATGGAAATTTATCACCAGCAAGGAAACTTCAATTCTGAAACCTCCCCTATAAGATGAAGTCTACACTCTTTCATTTAGACTATGGGGTTCTTTAAGGACCTATCAGCAGATCTACATCCAGCCCCATACACTCTGCTCTAATCACACTAAACTGCTTTCAGTACCCAGAAGTTTCTAGGTTTTTCCCCTCCTGCCTCTGAGCCTTTGTGCATGCCATTCCCTCTTCCAGGAATATACAAGCAATTAAACTGCTATGAATTCATCCTATGAATACACTAGTACAAATGCCCAAAAAGGTGCACGCAAGGGTATCGACTAGAACATCTTTCTCTAACAGCAAGACTGAAAACAGCTCAAATGTGTATAGTATTCGACCATCTGTATTTTTTTTTAAAAAGGATACAGAAACACATATGTTTATGCATGTACAGAATTTTCTCTGGAAGGTTATATGAAAAATTAATATTAATTACCTCTGGAGAAGTAAACTGAGGATCAGAGGTGGAAAGAAGTTACTACTTTTCACTGCACATTTTGTACTGTTTGAAATATTCTGCCCATGCGTTTTTATTTAATGTAGTAGTTACAAAATACTTATATAGAACAATTACATTTTGTCTTTAAAACTGTATTATACAGGGGCGCCTGGATGGTTCAGTCTGTCAAGTAACCCACTCTTGATTTCAGCTCAGGTCATGATCTCAGAGTTGCAAGACAGAGCCCTGACTCAGGCTCTGTGCTCGGTGCCGAGCCTGCTTGAGATTCTCTCTCCCTCTTCCCTACCTTCTCTAAACAAACAAACAAACAAACACCCCAAACACCAAACTGTATTATAATATACATGCCCACTTACAAAAGTGAAGGGAAAAAAACCCAAAGGGGAACGCACCAAAGTATTAATAGTGTTTATCTCTGTGGAAAGAAAATAAGAGTTCTTTAGGT
Organism: Lutra lutra; assembly: GCF_902655055.1. Lineage (NCBI taxonomy): Eukaryota > Metazoa > Chordata > Mammalia > Carnivora > Mustelidae > Lutra > Lutra lutra. The sequence continues at coordinate 18,172,487 of NC_062294.1, forward strand.
TTTACTATAGTTCTTTAATTATTAGACTCTTCTAAAGAATGAAACTAAACATTATTCAGATGATATAAAAAAAGTTTAAGACCAAATGTTAAGGGAGGAAAGTTCTAAGACTTGCCTCTGCAACCTCAATTCCTTCTGACACTTGGGCAGAGCATGGCTGCCGGTAGCCTCCTTCCTGCCTGCACTTCTGCAACAGTGTTCTGGCAAGGCTTTGAATCCACTCAAATCGAGACTTCACTGCCAGAGTAAACTAGACAAAAATGCCTTTTATTATTTCACTATATTTATCAAAAAGTTTCTTCCTACTACTTCCTACTGTACTGTATTCCTTTTCCTTTTAAAAATTATATAAAACATGTAAGTATGAGAAAACTCAGATCACCAAGAATATACATCTATAGGTTAATTTTTTTTAAAGATCTTATTTATTTAAGAAAGAGAGTGAGTTAGAGAGAGCATATGAGCAGGGGGAAGGGCAAAGGGAGAGAGAGAAGCAGACTCCCCACTGAGCAGGGAGCCCAACATGGGGCTCGATCCCAGGACTCTGGGATCATGACCTAAGCTGAAGGCAGACACTTTTTTTTTTTTTAAAGATTTATTTATTTGACAGAGAGAGATCACAAGTAGGCAGAGAGGCAAGCAGAGAGAGAGGAGGAAGCAGGTCCCTGCCGAGCAGCGAGCCCTATGCGGGGCTTGATCCCAGGACCCTGAGATCATGACCTGAGCTGAAGGCAGACACTTAACCAACTGAGCCATCCAGGCGCCCCTACAGGTTTTATATAAACGTTCTGGTTTATATCCATAGTCCCCTCCCTATATACACACACATATCTGTGCATACTATTTGATAATCTGCTTTATGAAATATGTCTCAAATCTCTCCCTTTCAATATGTTACTATACATAATACAATGGTTGCATGACACCTTATTATACAGATACTCATATTTACTCACTCTCCCATTATCAAATATGGTCATTCCCAAATTGTGGTAATTAAAAAAAAAAAAAAGGAAAATTTATTTGCACTACAAGATGTTATACAAACTATAGAAAACCAGGAAAAGTTACCCCAGACCTAGCCACCCTTGCACTACTAGTTTTTTATTTTATTTTGACCAGTGTTTCCATGTCTGTTTAGTCTTTTTCCTAGGCATTTATTCAATTACTTACTGAGTTCTTGCTTTGTGCCTAGTCCGGGTTTTTTTACTTTTATTCCATAACAATTTTTGTAAACTATATTTTAAAAAAAAAAAAGTCATGGGGCGCCAGGGTGGCTCAGTCATTAAGCGTCTGCCTTCAGCTTAGGTCATGACCCCAGGGCCCTGGGATGGAGCCCCACATAGGGCTCCCTGCTCAGCGGGAAGCCTGCTTCTTCCTCTCCCACTCCCCCTGCTTGTGCTGCCTCTCTCCCTGTGTCTCTGTCAAATAAATAAATCAATCTCAAAAAAAAAAAAAAAAAAAAAAAAAACCGCCAAAAACCAAAAAACACAACACCCAACAAACTTCATTAGCATTTTGCTGGTTAATAGCATTCCCAATGGTTTCTTTTTATGGTTGTCAAACATCACTCCCAACGGGGTGTGGCCCTATTCACTTATCGATTTCTCTACTGCTCAACAGATTTTGACTGATATCATCTTCTCATCTACAAAGTCCCAATTTACTTGGTTCACCTAATTTTTGTACAGTCTGGTGGTCATCACTGTAGCTTAATGCAAAATACATACAACGACTAACTATTCTAAAGATCCATCAAAAAAAAAATTGAATGAACACATTACAAGTGTACAATGAACAGTATAAATATTTAGAGCACGTCTAAACATCTGGTTGATCCAATTCAAATATGTTTCCGAGAAAGTCACATTCCATTGTATCTAGAACAAATTAGGTTCAAATATAAAACTTGTATTCAAAATACAGATATTATAAAGACAGAAAATATAATTATTACGCGCCACTTCTATTAAGACCAACACACTAGTAACAATACTTAGTAATTCTTTTTTTTTTTTTTTTTAAGATTTTATTTATTTATTTGACAGACAGAGATCACAAGTAGGCAGAGAGGCAGGCAGAGAGAGAGCGGAAGGGAAGCAGGCTCCCTGCTGAGCAGAGAGCCCGACGTGGGGCTCTATCCCAGGACCCTGAGACCATGACCTGAGCAGAAGGCAGAGGCTTAACCACTGAGTCACCCAGGCGCCCCAATACTTAGTAATTCTAAAAGACACAAAACGATTTAGATGCTTCTGAATAACTATCTTAGGAGTCACAAGTTCTATAAGCTTAAGACTTAGCCATTTTATTATGACTCTAAGTACTTGACAACTTGAATGGGGGGAGTAACAAAATCTGTATAAATTGTTAATTATGCTTTAGTTAATGTGACATTTGCTTTCAAAATTCTCTTTTGTAGAATTTACAATTTTATTTTTTTTTAACATTTTTTTTTAACTTTATTTATTTGACAGACAGATCACAAGTAGGCACAGAGGCAGGCAGAGAGAGAGAGGAGGAAGCAGGCTCCCTGCTGAGCAGACAGCCAGATGCGGGACTTGATCCCAGGACCCTGGGATCATGACCCGAGCCGAAGGCAGAGGCTTTAACCCACTGAGCCACCCAGGCGCCCCTAGAATTTACAATTTTAGATCTGATTTTGCTCATTGCTTTATTTAAAAATTGTAATTCTTAGGTCATTGGAATGGTCTTAATATTTCTGACTTCATCCAGCCATTGAGAACTGCCTCCCAATCTGTGCAGAGCTCTTGTGCATGTTGGACATGCGCAGGAACGTGCATGCAAGCCAACAAGCACCATTTAATACAATTTAACATCTATATGCCACAGTACAATACTACAGGGAACAAAGTAAGGAGCTGGATGGTAGAGCTGTTCTAGAGCTCAAAAGTATTGCTTCTTGAATACTAAAATAAAAGTATTTCTATTTTAGTACCTATACAAAAAGCAATTCTTATCCCCAGGTACTCATGACCCACTTTGTTGAAAAACTGTGTTATGTAAATCATACAGAGTTCCTATTCTGATCCTAAAACATGTATTTGTCTTAATGTAAAAATTTAAAAATTACTTACCAGTCAAATTACTTAACTCACCGCCCCCTCAATGAGCACAATTGAAGCTCCAAGAAGATGGGTCATGTTTATCTTGTGACTTCAAGTACCCCGGAATCATACCACTTTGTACCCTAAGGGTATTCATATCCCAGTTTGAGAAACAGGGATCTAAACAATTAAATAGCCATAACACTTAAAAGTGACCAACATGTTCCTACAACCCCATTCCCCAAACTCTTACCAATAGTTTTCTAAATAGCTTTTCAAATCAGTCATGTTTTTCTTTTAGCACTCATTAATATGTATGCTGGGTCAACACTCCTAAAAAACCCTGCAGGGTACAAATTATTTCTGGAGTGACAGAATACTAGCACATAGACCTCCTCCTTCCCATCTATCAATGTACCAAGCTGACCATGGAACACAGACATGTGAAGAATAGTAGAGCTTTCACTCCTGCTCCCTTCCTCCTATTTGCTCCAGGCACAGCTTGTAAGAAAAATCTTAGTAGCCGTCACTTAGATGATTCATTCACACAAGCTTATCTAATGTCAACATTTCCAATTCCCACCTTACTCTTTTGCTCTTACACAAGGGCAATTAAACTATTTTCACATCTTCTAGGGGATAAGAAAGATGTGCCTTCTGATAGCCTCAGAAGAGATCATTTTCCTACCCAGAACCCCACTTTTTTTATAAGATTCAAAGCCTAGCAGATCTCAACACTTATAAGGCCTGTTTCAAGTTCCCTATGATGACCATGATATTTTATAACAGAAATTATAGATTACAGTAAATTTTAAGTGATACTTTAAAATGTTTTTTAAAAGCTATTCATAAAGACTATAACTGATGCAAAAATGGGTCATGAGCTAGGCTAACTCTTAACTAAGACAACTTTTATCTAAGATCTATTTCCCCAAGGACAGGATTCCATCAAAATTTCAAATTGCCTTGGGCCATGGACTTTTGAGGTTATTTGCTAATAGTCAAAAAATACATTCCAAGGGTTTCTGCAGAAAAACAACCATTTCCTGGGGTCTTCCTATGTACACACTCTGAATAGTACTTAATGCTTTACACACATTCTCATCAACTTGGAAAACAGCCTCTGTAAATGGTATTGTTCTCTCTCAAATGGGGACCATAGGAGTAGAGAGGTTAAGTAACTTGCTCCGTGTCACCCAGCTAGTATATGGCAGTACAGTTCCAAACCAAAGATTCTGACTATAAAACCTGTATACCCTCAGTCACCCACTGTCCTCCATCTCCTATACCCAAGAACAATATAGCAAATCCTCCAACCCCAGAAAGGATTTACTACTCCCAAGACCAAGAAATGGAAAGAGCATTTACCTCTCCGTGACTGCAAAGTCAGTTTGAGGAGGGAAAACAGAACTCTCAAGCCCCTGGTTAGCAATCTGTCCACTAGTGCATCTTGTTCTTTGGCTCCAGATCTGTGATCATTCTAAACAGAAACACAAATAATTTTATCAATACCAAATATACACTAATGCACACGTAACATGAAAAGCAAACTAAGGGCAAGATGAAAATGGATAAAACTGGTTAAGAAACAATATACTTGTTAAGAGGTCACATTACTAAATGAGGCATTCCATAAATTCTATCAAGCCAATAAAACACTTATATTTTTAGACATTTGCTTAATAGATAAAGGATCTGTAATTTGTTTTTCTACATGTCCCGGTGGGGATGTCTAGCTGGTTCAGTTGGTGGAGCACATGACTTTTTTTTTTTTTTTTTTTGAAAGATTTTATTTATTTATTTAGCAGAGAGAGATCACAAGTAGGCACAGAGGCAGGCAGAGAGAGAGGGGGAAACAGGATCCCTGCTGAGCAGAGAGCCTGATGCAGAGCTGAATCCTAGGACCCTGAGATCATGACCTGAGCCGAAGGCAGAGGCTTAACCCACTGAGCCACCCAGGTGCCCCAGCACATGACTCTTAATCTCAGGGTTTTTGGTTTGAGCCCCAAGTTGGATACAGAATATACTTAAAATAAAATAAAATCTTAAAAAAAAAAAATAAGTACCCCATTATGATCTTGCAAGCAAATAATGGCATATGTATTTATATATTCAAGCTGACAAAAAATTCTTATATAGTAATAGTCCTTTAACAGTATATTTCCTTATCTTCAGCAAGTAGTGGCTTTACTGATTAAGTTAGCTTACACCACAAGACTGTATTTTTCAGTTTAATAAGGTAACAATGGAGAAAGCTTTCATTGACTTGAAATTCCGAGCAGCACAGCAATGAAATACTTTATTAGCTGATAATTCTCTCCCCAAATAACAAATAAACGAACTATCAAGCTTCAGGCAACAGTACAAAGGAACTTACTTGGAAGGAAGGAAGGAAGGAAAGAAGGAAAACAAACTCCCAAGTGAAAGTGCTAAATTTGAACTGAGAGTTTCCAAAGAATTTGGCATATAAGGTAAAACTAGGAGGGAATCCACCTCATAATTAACTAAAGCCCATAAAACCAAGCTGATAAAATACTTAAAGCTAAAGAGGTCGTCTCTGCTGAGAAGCAATTTACAACTTGAACTGAGGATTAATATATCTAGTCAAACACTTCTGTATTGGAGTCCATATATTGTTACTAGCATGCCTCAAAGGAAATGAGATTTTATTTACTCAACATTCTAAGGGTGACTAAAAATGAAGATCAAGCATGGAAAAATCACTATGCTTGGTGTATATATTAGCAGTGTATATGCAATGTCACATCTCTGCACTCAAATACTGATCTCTAAGAGAATGCACAAAGATACTACCAGGGAAGATTTGTGGATAGTGACTAAAGTGCAGGGATGTTTAGAAAAACAAATATGGTATGCCAAATCCACACATCCAACTGCAAACCTGGGTCTGCAAGGTTATACATTTGCCATTATTGTTCTTTCCAAACCTGTATGCTCTTTCTTAAAATATTAAATTATGACAAATTTTAGTTGTTTGAAGAGGACCTAATTCCTAGCAGAAAAGTCTCAAGTCATCCAGGACCAAGACAGGTAAATAAGGTAGACAGATGATCAAATAAATTTCTGGTTTAAAAAAATGAAATGGGGGCGCCTGGGTGGCTCAGAGGGTTAAAGCCTCTGCCTTCAGCTCAGGTCATGATCCCAGGGTCCTGGGATCGAGCCCCACATCGGGCTCTTTCCTTGGTGGGGAGCCTGCTTCCTCCTCTCTCTCTCTGCCTGCCTCTCTGCCTACTTGTGATCTCTCTCTGTCCAATAAACAAATAAAATCTTAAAAAAAAAAAAAAAAAAAAGAAAGAAAAGAAATGGAGGCTATAAAATGGATGCTGGGGAGTGAATTTGATGCCAGAAGCATCCCTCAAGCAAACAAACAAAACCCCCCACACACACACCAAAAAAAAAACCCCACACACAAAAAACTCCACCCTTCCCCCCCAAAAAAACAAACAGAAACAAAAAACAGTCTCTAGAGGAGACTTTTTGCCAGCAGGCACCACTGTGCAAGTCTCTGCCTCGGGACTCCTCCTTGAGGCCCTAGTCAGCCGCAGGTGGCCTCTGCACTCCAAAAGAACTCCCTCACTTTGTGTGTTGTTTAAAGCAAAACCCTAAAGCTCTTAAACTGGAGTGCATCTTAAGAATGACTTTTACAGCTTCTAAATTTTCTTATGCTGGTTGAATAGACAGACTCCTAAGGATGACTTTTACAGTTCCTCTTAAATAAGCCGTATTTTCTTAAGAGAGCAAACATTACTGCTGTAACCTTCCTCATGTTGCTGATTTAAGTAATAAGGTCCTTTGGGTAACCTTATATCCTCCCTCAATTTATTCTCTGTAGATTTCATTTTCCAAAAAAAGTATGAATCCCTGGCATACAGGAAATCTCAAAGAATAGCAACTCTGTAGACAAGGTCTATACCATTAAAACAAGGAGAATGATATGGAAGTCCAAGCAGCTGGTGACTATAAGGCAAAAGTGAATGAAGAAACAAAACATGGTCTGTGGAGCATAACACTAACCAGGGCAAACAAGCTTTACTCGTGGATCAATCACAGATCTTCTGGATTTTAATCTTTAACATGTAGAGAGCTTACTTTTTTAAGTAAAACAGACTACCTGCCATCCACATGTCAAAAAGAAAATAAAACCAAAAATCTCAAGAATGCAAAAACTTACACAAATGGACTAATTTATTAGACAATTAAGCATGGCTCTATTCCCAAACCTAACACTTCATCAATACTGGATTTGTTAGTGCAATTTTACTTTTACCAGAGAGGAGGGGGAGAAGGAACGTTTTGAAGGGTTCTCCCCCCACCCCGAAAAAAATGCTGAAAAACTCTCTTACAGAGCCAGATTCCTGCAAAATCTTACAGACTGAAATTACACACAGCAGACCAGACAACTTCACTTAGCACCAGGCTGTTTTAATTTCCTCATAAGCTTAACAGAGCTTTCCTCAAAAAAGAAAAAAAAAAAAAAAAAAAAAAAAAAAAGGGTTAATCAAGATCTTCCTCTCTCCAACACAACCCGAGCTGACACATCAACTACTGCAGGTACTACAGTAAAGTGCTCAAACATTTCAGGAAAACAGAAAAGAGAAAACTATGGCAATTCGACAGGAAGCTTTTTAATCATTCAAAAAAAACAGGTAAGGACAGTAAATTTAGTATATATGCCCTGTTTAACTTCTTTTGCCGCCTATAGGGGACGTAGATTTTTAACTTTCCTAGTTGATTTAAACTCAAAGCATGAAGACTACGTATGCGAATGTTTACTTAATGCTGAACTCTGGGCTACAGGAAGTCAGCTACTAAAGAGTAGTTACATTAGGCGTAGATATTTATAAACCAACTGCAACTAGCGACCCAGGATTCAATTACAACATCAACCCTCATATTTCAGCATATGGGCAAATTACCAGTGGAGTCAAGAATAAATTCATTCTGCCGTACTGGCGCTTTAGATCCGGTTGCACAATCCCGAGGCAGAACTGCCTTCGCCTAGCCCTAAAGCATCAGGTACTAAATACTGTACTAACTTAGCGTCAGGACATTTTAAAGCGGGAAGGAAACTAAAGGGTCGCCGGATCCAATTTAGCCACCCCATAATCCCGAATTCAGTAATTTGTCACGTCACTTGAGATCAGAATGAAATTAAGTTTTGATCCCTTTGAGATCTCTTAGCGCACAAAGTCAGGCTATCACTACAAGTGGAGTCCGATCCTGGCTGTAGAAAAACTACTTGGTGCGGAACTCGAGTGTCTTCCGCCCACCGTGGGGGACCGCACCGGTCAGGTCCAGCGAAGAGCCCGGCCGCGAGTTTGGGGGCGCAGCCGGGCCCGGCGGGGGCGGCGAGCGCGCGTCCCCCCGCCCGCTCAGGCAGCGTCGAGGCGCGAGCAGCTCAGCCAGCCTTGCAGAGGGAGCTCTCGGCAGCTCTGGGGTCCCTCTGCTCGCAGCCGCAGCAGCGCCGCCTGCGCCACTCGGCGGAGACGGAGACCAGCGGCGGCGGCGCGCGGACTGGGAGCGACCGCGGAGCAGCCAAGCGGCAGGGGTACGCTCGCAGAGCGGTCGGGTAGGTTCCGGGGACCGGGCAGGCTGGAGGAGGGGCAGCCGGAGAGGAGTCGGCCAGGGCCCGACACCCATACTACACGGAAACCGGGCTGCGCGCGTGGCGGCAGTGGGTCGGGACCCTAGAGCAAGGCGGGCGCGGGAGCCGGGAGGCAGAGATCGCTTTTCGGCTGCGGCCACCCGCCGCGGGAGGGGCGGAGGGCAGAGGGCGGGCCGCGGCCGGGCAATCAGTCGGGCCAAGAGCCGGCCTCGAGGGCAGAGACAAAGGAAGGAAAATGGAGTCGCCGGCGCGCGGGCCTCTGCTGCTGCCGCCGCCGCCGCCGCCGGAGGCCTAGCGCGCCGCCAGGAGGGAGGCCTAGAGGGCGGCTGTTGGGGGGGGTCGGCCGGGCCGCGGCGGCGACGGGCAATGGCGGCGGCCGCGCCGCAGCAGGGACGGTAGAGGGAGACAAACACCCCCCGGCGGCGGCGCTGGCGCCGGGCTGCAGCCAGCGCCGACCGGAGCGGCCCCATCGTGACACCTAGAGGCGGCCCGCGAAACCTCCTCCACCCCGGGCCCCCTTACCTCCGCGCCACACCCCCTGCAGCGCCCGCTCCGCCGCCGCTCCACCGCTCCGGCCACCCGGCGTCCCCGGCCAGCTCCGCGCACCCGCACCGGCTACCGCCACCGCCGCTGCCGCCAAAGAAGCAGCTCCGCGCACGGTTTAATCGCTCCACAGGCTCGGACACAAAATGGCGGCGGCGCGGTGCAGTGCGCCTGCGTCGGCGCTGCCGGGGCCGCGGGTGCTGATAAGGGAAGGGACGGGTGGGGGGGCCGGCCGGGCGACGAGTGGAGGGCGGGGGAGGAAAGGTGAGGGGAGGGGTTGGCGCAGGGCAGCATGGGAGGCGGCCCCGGGCGCCAACTTTCAAAAGCGGGCGCGATGGCGTCACGGGACGCGCCGCGAGTCGCGTCACGCCGCACGCGCCCTCCCGCGCCCTCGCCCGCTCGCGCGTGGGCTCTGCGGGCGCCGCTACGTCCGGGCTCCCGCTGGGTGGGGTTTCCTGGGCGGAGGCCGCCGCCTCTGGGCGGTACAGGATCCCAGGCTTGTTTGACCTGGTTCTACAGCCGCAGTCTCTGGCCCCGAATCCGTAAAGGGGGGTTGGGGGGGGGCAGGGAGGGTGTTTGGAGGAAGCGCGCGCGGGGCTAGGCAGTGTGGCTGAGGCGGTTCTTGGGCCGGGCCCCGCCCAAGTCTCCGCCCTAGCTGGACCGGACCCTCCCTCCCAACTCCCCACCTCAGCCCGCCACTGCGTTAAGGCCGGTTGGTCCCCATACACTCTCAACTCCTCAGAACTGTACAGCCCCTGTGGCGCGAGGATGAGAAGGGCTGTCCTTGCCCAGCGGCTTTTAAGGGAGCTCTCCGCCTCCTAAAACAGGGTGCAAGAGGAGAGGGCATGGGCTTCCCCTTGGTGTCACCAGTCCGCTTAAGCCAAGAAAGGCCAACAGAAGACCAGATTTGATGCTTATACACGACCACACCGGCCTTTTGTCAAAAGAACTTTATTATTTGGCGTGATATAATGCTGTATTTTAAAACCTACGCTTCTTATCTCTGTTCGAGAGCGAAGTTCTCTGTGGGCGGTGCCCTTCAGCCCCTTAAAGTGCGGTCGTCCCTCCCCTCCCCAGGATGCACCTGCGGATTCTACCCAACCAGAGACGAAATTCACCGACAGCAGACTGGAAGATTTTCTGGTGACCCAGGGAGGAGCGCCTTTGGTACTTAAGGGAATCTGACTCAAGACTGTATTCTGAACTCCCATACCTTAGATATCACGGATAACAGTCGGAGCCAGCATCAACGAGACAGTTTCTGCTCCATTCAGCTGATTGTTCCCATTATGAGGATGCCAGCCCAATATTGACAGATATTCTGGGAGTTTTGTTGAAAAAGGGAATCAGAAATCTAGATTTTTGTAATGTAAAATCTTCAGATATTTAGGTGGTAGGAACTCAATCAGGTGTTTTTAAATTGCATGAACTATGTATATGTGTGTGGGCTTTCACTTGGAGAAAAGAGTGCAGAGAAATTCCAAGGCCAGATCCTAGACATTTCAGCATTTAGAAATAGGATAATGGAGAAGAAAACTGAAAGGGGGCAGCCAGGAAGACAGAAATCCACAAGCGTGTTGAATTTGGAATCCAAGGGTAGACAACGTTTAGGTAGGGGGAAGTGGTCCGCGGTGTCTAGTACTGCTGAGAGGTCAACTTGGGCCAGAGACAGGGCTATTGGATTGGTCACCTTGGAATTCAGTGGAGACTATCATTGGCGAATTTGGCTTGATTCGTGGTGTAAATCAAGAGATTTTGACCTCACTAGGATGGGTTGAGAATGAATGGAAAAGTAAGGAAATAGAGCATATGTAGGCAACATGAGAAGTTTTGCTGTGAAGGGAGCAAACTTTAGGGATAACTGGAAAGTTAACTTTAGGGATAACTGTGGAAAGAAGTTTTGCTGTGGGGGCACCTGGGTGGCTCAGTGGTTAAAGCCTCTGCCTTCAGCTCAGGTCATGATCTCAGAGTCCTGGGATCGAGCCCCACATCGGGCTCTCTGCTCACAGCAGGGAGCCTGCCTCTCTGCCTACTCATGATCTGTCTGTCAAATAAATTTTAAAAAAAAATCTTAAAAAAAAAAAAGTTTTGCTGTGAAGGGAGCAAAACTTTAGGGATAACTGTGGAAAGATCTGGGGTCAAGGGAGGAGATGTTTTAAAACATGGCAGGGGGCACCTGGGTGGCTCAGTGGGTTAAAGCCTCTGCCTTCGGCTCGGGTCATGATCCCAGAGTCCTGGGATTGGGCCCCGCATCGGGCTCTCTGCTCAGCAGGGAGCCTGCTTCCTCCCCTCTCTCTCTCTCTCTCTGGCTGCTTCTCTGCCTACTTAAATAAATCTTAAAAAAAAAAAAAACTTTAAAAAAACATGGCAGGATTCTGGAGCATGTTTATGTGCCCTCGGGTGTGATACAGGAGAGAGAAGGCTTGCTTGACCTATATAGGAGTGAAATCAATGACAGGATAGAAGGAAACTGGGAGGACTGACCTTAGATAGGAACAGGATGCTTCCACTATGATAATTAAGGTAATAAAGGTGAAGATCAGTGCAAATGCTGAGGGTGGGAGGAGCAAGCTTACAACTTTCCTAGTAGGACTGCCTACATTGGGTATGTAGGACTGGCAATATTGGCTATCCATTTGAAGTTTGTAATCATGAATTTAAAGTTAAACCAGTTGGGCAATATGTGTTTTTTTCCAGCAATATTCAGCTGCTTGGGTACAGACATGCAGAAAAGAGATCATTTGGTTTCTCAACCCCAGGGCCCAAGTTTTCTGATTCCTGATCTCAGGTATTTGCCTTATTAATCACTTAATATTCTAGAAATGTGTGACTATTCAGAAAATTTACATGTGATCCCTTTTTCTAGAAACCAAATTATCCCATTTGTCTCTTATGTATACCAGAGGGCTCAAAAGTAAAGAAAAGGCAAACTTAGGGGAAATTACTCTGGAATATTTGCATCTTGCAATTTCTTCAGTGCTCCACCCCAGACACCTCCTGGTGTACCTAGGAACTGTGTACTAGGAACAACAAGGCTGACTTGCGCTTAAATTCTTAGCTTCTTTTTTTTCTGGCATCTTTAATAATCTGATTAATAAACTTACTATAAAACTTTACTTCAGACCATCTTCCTTATCTTTAAGAGTAAGCTATAAGAGGGGAGCCTGGGTGGCTCAGTGGGTTAAGCCGCTGCCTTTGGCTCGGGTCATGATCTCAGGGTCCTGGGATCGAGTCCCGCATCGGGCTCTCTGCTCGGCAGGGAGCCTGCTTCCCTCTCTCTCTCTCTCTCTCTGCCTGCCTCTCTGTCTACTTGTGATCTCTCTCTGTCAAATAAATAAAATCTTTAAAAAAAAAAAAAGAGTAAGCTATAAGAATGTTTTCTAAAGCTTTAATATGGGCAAATATAAGTCAGTGTATTTAGATGGAAAAAACTTAAACTATATTTACAATGATATTTACAGCTGCCATGGCCTGAATATTTGTGTCCCTCTCAAAATTCATATTTGAAATCCTAATGCTCAATGTGATGATATTAGTAGGTGGGGCCTTTAGGAGGTACCTAAGTGATGAGGGTGGAACCCTTACAAATTGGATAAGTGCCTTATAAAAGAGGCTGCATGGATATCCCTGGTCCCTTCCACCATGTTAAGGACACAGCCAGAAGGCAACGGCTATGAACCAAGAAGAGGGCCTTCATCAGAATGCAGCCATGTTGGTACCTTGATCTTGGACTACCCAACCTCCAGAACTGTGAGCAATAAATCTGTTTATAAGTCACCCAGTCAGTGGTTATTTTGTTATAGCAGCCTGAGACAACTATATTTATAATAATTATATCACGGGCACCTGGTTGGCTCAGTCAGTAGCACATGCAACTCTCAATCTCAGGGTTCTAAGCTGGAGCCCCACATTGGGTGTAGAGATTACTTGAAAATAAAATCTTTAGGGGCACCTGGATGGCTCAGTCCGTTGGGCGTCTGACTCAGTTTCTGCTTAGGTGGTGATCTCATGGGTCGTGAGATCAAGCCTGCATGGGGCTCTCTGCTCAGCACTCAGTGGAAAGTCTGGTTGAAGATTCTCTGCCACTCATGTATGCTAGCTCGCTTGCTCTCTAATGAATAAATCTTAAAAAAAAAAAAAAAAACTATCAATTCGTATGACCTCTGAGGCATCAGTTAGAAGCCAAGAGTGGAGTCCAAGTGGCCTTGGAGTCTGCTTTCTGAAGAAAAAGATCCTAGGTACTATTCTGACCCAGGGCTGAGGAAATGCTGAGGATCACTAGAAAGGGACAAGAGGAAGTGTTTTCTTCTCCTTGTAGGAAACAGGGATATGTCCTACTTCATGGAATTGACTCCAAGACCAAGAAATGGAGAGACAAGACCAAAGGATAGGATGTTTCAGCCTGGACAGAAACAAGCTGAGCATGAAAAGCATTATGATCATGAGAGCCTGTGAAACCACTGGGATGATGAAAATAAGGACAGAGTTGTTCCCTGCAGTACTACTCCAGACTACCTCACCAATGAGAACTGTGGTGATTTAAAACCACTCTGTGATTTAAGGAAGAATTCTTTTTTTTTTTTTTAAGATTTTATTTTTTTATTTGATAGAGATCACAAGCAGGCAGAGAGGCAGGCAGAGAGAGAGGAGGAAGCAGGCTCCCCACTGAGCAGAGAGCCCGATGCGGGGCTCGATCCCAGGACCCTGGGATCATGACCCGAGCCGAAGGCAGAGGTTTTAACCCACTGAGCCACCCAGGCGCCCCTAAGGAAGAATGCTTGATGTGAATTCTAAGGTTTGTAGGCCGCAGGAGTTCAGGGCATTATCAGCTGGGGCTGTAGGCTTACGACATGGCATTAGTGAAGTCACCACGTTCCAGGATCTGGTGCTCAGCCTCACAGGCAGGACAAGAAATGCAGTCTGTATCCTAAGAGTGTATTTCTTCCTTAGGGACTTGTCAGGTTCACAGGAGCTTGGTGGATAAGCAGAGTGCTGCTTTACTAACTGGCAAGTGGGCCAGTGTCCTGGGGCTGGCACAAGGCATGTTCTTTCCCTACAGAAGAGCCTCCTGGGAAGCCAAATTACTAGAAAGCTTGGTGAGCAGTTAATTAGATTAAGAAATATAAATTATAGGGGCGCCTGGGTGGCTCAGTGGGTTAAGCCGCTGCCTTCGGCTCAGGTCGTGATCTCAGGGTCCTGGGATCGAGTCCCGCGTCAGGCTCTCTGCTCAGCAGGGAGCCTGCTTCCCTCTCTCTCTCTCTGCCTGCCTCTCCGTCTACTTGTGATCTCTCTCTGTCAAATAAATAAATAAAATCTTTAAAAAAAAAGAAATATAAATTATATAACATAAATGTTTACTCTCACCCTCTCTGGATGCTAGAGTCAGACTGTCCAGGATTTGAGTCTTAATCTTGGCTCTTTATTGGTTGTGTGATCTTGGGTAAATTGTAACAACTGTAGATTTCTTCACTGTAAGATAGGATGATAATTGTACTTTGCACAGGATTAAACAAGAAAATGCAAGTAAGTTTCTTGGCATAATTCTAGACACCAGTAATCTTACAAAAAATGTAATTTACTGATTTTATAATCTTACAAAAATGTAATTATTCTTTTATTTTTATGCTTCTTGTTACCTACCTTCACTCCCAAATCATCCTTCTGGTGGACACAGTCTTTCTAGAGTCATTAACAGAATCAGTTACTGACTAGGCTTTCCTTGGCTTGAGAGCCATTCTTTCTTTCTTTCTTTTTTTTTTTTTAAGATTTTATTTATTTATTTATTTATTTATTTATTTAACAGAGAGAGAGAGAGAGAGAGAGATCACAAGTAGGCAGAAAGGCAGGCAGAGAGAGAGGGTGAAGCAGGCTTTCCTCTGAGCAGAGAGCCTGATATGGGGCTCAGTACTAGGACCCTGAGATCATGACCCCAGCTGAAGGCAGAGGCTTAACCCACTGAGCCACCCAGGTGCCCCAAGAGCCATTCTTTCTTGGAAAGGTGTACTTTGTGCTGTAATTCTCAGGAAACAATTCTATTTACAAGATCTTTCTTGGTTCCCCCATTGACCCATGTAAAGTCAGCAATTATTATGATCATTTATGTGTGTGTGTTTAAACTTTTTTTAAGCAAGAAAATCAACAATGGAGGAGAGGTGTTGATTTTCTAAGTAAAAATGGGCAGGAATCTTCTTGCTCACTTGGGGTAAGACCTAAAGTTACACCTGAATACCATGTTGTGTCTGTATCTATTATGTGAGATATAATTCCAATTTAGCAAACATTTATTGAGTACCTGCTGTTCTAGGCCCTGGAGATGTAAAAGGACTCAAAATGTGTTTCCTGTCCTTGAACTCAAAGTTTAACTTCTCAGACTGGTTAAAAACAAAACAAAAAAACACGCAACCACACCAAAACAAAATAAAACAAAAAACAATTATTGCAATAATGGTTATAACAAGAAGAAATGAATTCATAGATAAAGGAGAGTCAATCATTCTCTAGGAGTATCTCATTTCAGCTGGGTGGTAGAGGGTCAGAAGGCACTAACAAGCAAGGCAAAGGCATGTAAGGTGAAAAGCCATCATCAGGAGTGTAAAATCAGGAGTGTAAAAGGGTACAAGAATGTTGGAGGATAGCAAGTCATTCTACACCATTGGACTAGGGTGCAAAGTAGTCACACTAAACCTTTTTTTTTTTTTTTTTTTTTTTTTTTGGATACTAAACCTTACAAGATGTTTGGAAAGTTTTAGTGTCAAGGGCAACCCTTTGTCCTAACACTTTAAAGACCTGCCACTTCATATCTCCTACCCAGACCACAAGGATTTTTTTCTTTACTGATATCTACTTTCTTCAGACCCCTGTAAAAAGCCATGTTTATTTTTTAATCTCTTAGTTCAAATTACTGCTTTCTAGAATCTAAAGGACTTTACGTAGCCTACATCCCACACTGGGGATGTTTGTTTTCTGTGCTTTTACCTGCATTTTTCAGGCATGCATTGATCACCTTTTAATAATCCATCTGTAGATTTTTTTTTTTTAAGATTTATTTATATGAGAGAGAGAGAGCGTGCACGAGTACAAGCAGGGGGATGGGGCAGAGGCAGAGGGAGAAGCAGACTCCCTGCTGAGCAAGGAGCTCAATGCAGATGAGTCCCAGGACACAGGACCCTGGGATCATAACCAGAGCCAAAGGCAGATGCTCAAACCAACTGAGTAACCCAGGCATCCATCATCTGTATGTCTTTCATTTTGCAAAATATCTTCATATCTGCCCTTTCAATTGATGTTCACAGCTCTGTTTGAAGAGCCAGACACAGTTTTGTCCTAAACTCAGGAAATGATGTGACTTGCTCAGCCATCCAGTAACTTGTTGGAAAAACCAGAATGAGTGATTAGATCTTCCAGCCCCACCCACTGTCTTCCAGTTCTTTCAGTGGCTGCTCAGAGGTCCTCACAGTCAGATAACATTTCCAGTCTTATAGGGATCCTCTAGAGATGATGCTTTAGCTCAGAGTGTGCCTTGGAAGGATAAGAGGTAGGGGAAAGGAAGTCAGGCAGGCTCCGTGCCTCTCTGCTCCTCCCATGCTCTCCCACATCCCCAAATGTTATGGGATTTGTTTAGAGGAGGACATGGTTTCTGCCCCTAAAAAGTTGGACACTTACTGCCTTAACTCAAAGGAAGGGCTTTAATGGTGGAAATTTCAGGCATTTGGAAGGCAAATAGCAGAAGTGTTTAGACTGATGAATTTTTAATCTAAAGTATGTTCTGAGTAACTGCTTGAGATACAGATCAATGCCCATTCTGGGTAATACTGGAGAGAGATGCCGTCCCTACCCCTCAAGTGCTTTATATTTTGTCTTAGCCTGTAGAGGCCAGACTAAACTTCATGAGCATTAGTAGCTGGAAGTCAAGGATGGAGGGGCAAGTATAAGGTCTGACTGCAGCTGTGGGGGGAACAGATGGATCACTGAATATCACAGTAGTCACTTAAGACTTAACAGTAAAGCAAGGATGATTCTCAAGCTTCTGTCTCCAGCCCACACCCTTCTCTTCTTGCCCCAGATCTATATTTTCAGCTTCTTTCTGGTTACTTCCTCCTAGAAAACTCCCAAGTCACCTTACCTGCTTTGTTACTCGCCTCCCAACCCGCTTCCGTTATAAGGGCTCTCTCTTTTTAGTGAGCGATATCACCATCCAGCCATCACCAGACCAGAAACTTGGGCTTCACTTTCTCACCTCCCACATCCCATCATCACCAAACCGTTTTTCCATTCTGCTTTGGAACATCTCTTCACTAGCCTCTCCATCCCCGCTGCCTCTATCCGGCCCAGGCTGCTATCACTTCTCCTAACTATGCCTTCAGATGCCTCACTGCTTCCTGCCTCCTCTCTCCACACAACTGCTAGAATGACCTTTCCAAAGACTAAATGTGATCACAAAATTCTCCTTCAAGCCCACATATGGGTCTCCAGTTCCCTGGGGGTAAATTCCAAACCCTACAGCCACTCCACAAGGCGCTGTGACAAGCCCCTGCTTACCTCTTCAGCCTCATTTTTTAAGATTTTATTTTTAAGTAACCTCTACACCCAACATGGGGCTCGAACTCACAACCCCGAGATCAAGAGTTGCACGCTCCACTGACTGAGCCAGCCAGGTGCCCCTCTTCAGCCTCATTTCTAACGGCTCCCTCTGGCCCCTCGTGGAGGTGTTTTGTTTTTTTTTTTTTTTTTCTTTTTATAGATTTTACTTATTTGTGTGTGAGAGAGAACACAGTCAGGGATAGTGGCAAGTAGAGGGAGAAGCAGGCTCCTCACTGATCAAGGAGCCCGATGTGGGACTCGATCCCAGGACCCTGGAATCATGACCTGGGCTGAAGGCAGAAGCTGAACCACCCAGCACCTCTGCATTAAATGTGGTACTTTCATACTCGAAATGTTTTGGGTGGTGCCTGTTACTTAGGTAGAATAGTCAGCAAATGCTTACACTAATATATATACATAGTGGAGAATAGAAAATAAATAAGCACTTGCAATGGGGTCTGATTAGTACTAGACCAGGGGAAGTGCAGGGTGCTCTGACGGGAGTGTAGGGGAGGAGCAAGCTCCCGAAGAAGTCTGTGATGTCTAGGTTGAAGCCTATTCAGGCAAACAGGCACTGACAAGGCAAGATGAGGTGGGAAGTACCACGAGGGGCAAGCAAGCCCTGCAGGAGGTTCAGTAAGGCTCTAGGGTGGAACAAGAAATTAGGAGGCGTTGGGTGGCTCCGTGGGTTAAAGCCTCTGCCTTCAGCTCAGGTCCTGATCTCAGGGTCCTGGGCTCGAGCCCCGCATCGGGATCTCTGCTCAGCGGGGAGGGTGGTTCCCTCTCACTCTCTGCCTGCCTCTCTGCCTACTTGTGATCTCTGTCTGTCAAATGAATAAATAAATAACTCTTTAAAAAAAAAAAAAAAGTTAGGAGGCGTAAGTGAGGCTGGCTTTGTGCCCAGCTCGAGGCGCCTGGACTTTTCCCTAGGAGATAAGAAAGCCTATGTGGTGGGTTTTAGAAATCGGTCTGATGAACCATGGAGAATAGATGGAAGAAGGGTAAGACCAGAGGCAGGAAACCTGTGAGGGGACAGTTTTAATGTCTCAGTGAGAGGTCACCATGTCCCAGATCTGAATGGTGCCCATGGCGATACAAGGGAGTGGACAGAATTTAGAAATATTTAGGGCATTTACTTGAGACAATTATGGTGGCAGGGGTGAGAGGACAGAGGAAAGAGTCAAGGATGAGGACACTGTGTGGCTGGGGAGTTGATAACCTCGAGACCTGGAGCAGAAACAGGTTTTGAGACACTGAGTGTGATTTT
Source organism: Lutra lutra (assembly GCF_902655055.1). Classification (NCBI taxonomy): domain Eukaryota; kingdom Metazoa; phylum Chordata; class Mammalia; order Carnivora; family Mustelidae; genus Lutra; species Lutra lutra. The sequence goes on from NC_062294.1 coordinate 18,191,568, forward strand.
GGGCACGCTGAGCTGGAAACATCTTGGCTGCATTCCAAAGAGGTGTCCAGTCAGCAGCTGGATACGGGAGTGAGGAGAGAGCCCTGTGAATCACCGGCGTACAGCCTCAGCCTATAGATGCATACAGATGGGGGCTGGAGAAAGAGATGAGGTGGTTCAGAGAATGTGTTTCAAGGGAGAACTGGAAAGGGCTCAGAATGGAACCCCGCAGAGTGACGTTTGTACGAGGATGCTTGAGGAAGAGTTGGCAGAGAAGGCTGTAAGGACATTCAGAGGATGTAGCGAAAACGTGCATGTTAGCCATAGCACTTCAGCTACTTACTCAGTGGCTCTAAGTCAGCATTTAAAAAAAAAAAGATTTGTATTTATTTATTTGAGAGAGAGAGAAAGAGAGGGAAAGGGAGCATGAGCAGGGGGAGGGGCAGAGGGAGAAGCAGACTCCTTGCTGAGCAGGGAGCCCCAGGCTCGATCCCAGGATCCTGGGATCATGACTTGAGCCGAAGGCAGATGCTTAACCTACTGAGCCACCCAGGTGCCCCTAAAGTCAGCATTTACTGGGAGTCCATATGCCCTGGGAATATTCACAGACAAGCGAGAACTTGACCATTGACCTCAAACTCAAATGTGGCTACTGCTACATTGCAACCTTCTGAAAACAGAGGCCCCTCTCTTGCAGGCCAATGACAGTCTTATTTTCTCAATGATAGACTGTTTTTCCATAGCTGTTTACATAGGCCCTGGAGTCCTTACCAACCTCACTCTTCCGTATTACCCAGGCCCAGAAGATGTGGGTCTGGCAGCCAAGCCATAGGATACTCCAGAGCCACCTGTGGGTGGGGTTGGGGGAGGGGGAGGGAGCATGTCATATGCCTAGGGTTCAGCAAATTGTACCCACGCACCTTGCACAGAAACACACAAGGAAGGCGCCCCCACTCTGTGGGTGAGACAAAGAAGCAGTCCTCTTCCCCCGTGCCAACCCATCTGCTTCTTTGCCTTCACAAACGTGCCTTTTTTTCTTTCTTCTGTTTTTGGTTCTCTACAACTTTGAAAACATGAGGAAGAAGAGTAGGAGACAGGAGAAAAGGTAAGATTAGACAAGGAAAGGGTAGGAGAAACGAGAGGCCCCAGTGACCACCAATACAATAAACTGCGTCCTGGACTACCGCAGCCTGGTCCCTTCGTTGCAAAGCACACTTACATTTTGTCCGGAGAGAGCCCCAATGATGATGGCGAAGGCATGGTTGTGGCCTTGATGGCCTTGATGGCCTTGATTGCCAGGGCACTCCTCAGAGTATCACACTTCCTCTGCCCCCTCACAGAGGCTGGCACAGGCCTCCCAGGACTGCTGGGCATAGGCTTTCTCTGCTCTAGTACCTTTGACTCTTGATGGTGTCACCAGTGCCCACTCCCATCACCTGGGGCAGCAGGAACGAGTGCCTCCCTAAATCTGTGTGACAGCAGGGTAGGAGGTGGGGGGAGTATCCTGTGGGAAGCACTTGTGAGGCTGTGTGTGTTTTGGGGAGGGGAGGGTACCAGAAGGGAGATGGGCTCTCCCTACCCTCCACTATCTCATAGAAATGAGCCTAGAGGTAGGAGACCATTCAGCCTGACCTCAAGGCATTGGCGAGAGGGGCTCTTCTGGGGTTGATCTGCATAATCCTAAACTAGGTAGGCTTGATGTGGCAAAGGACTTAGGCTCTTGTTGCCTTGGCCTCGACTGTACTTCACCTGTCCCTGGCTATTCACGGTGTCCTCATTCTGGGTCCTGACCCTCACACCCACTCTCAGCTAGAGCTGAGTACGAGGCTCCGGTCTTAGCACTCTCCTTATAGAGGACAGAGAGGGGCCCTATCCCTTTTCAGCACTGGAAAGCAGGCCACTCGGACTTTTGGTGGCAGCCCCATTTAACCTCAGGCTGGGGTATTTTTCCATCCTCTACTAATGGCCCAGGCCCTGTCCTCTCCTGTGGATTGAGCTGTGAGCTGGTGATGGCCCAGTCACCCCTGTCTGCACTTTCCCAGGACCTGGTCAGCCAGTGTTCACTTCCTCTTTCCCCACTGCATAGGCTATGCACGCTCTGAATCCAAGTGGACAGTCCTTCCCTACCAGTGGGCCTCTTGTGGGGCCCAATGCCTAAGGGGCTCCTTGGGGTGGTTCTGGTACTACAACCTTCCTGCAGGGGCCCCTGGGGTCAGCCCCAAGCGGTAGCCAACTTTGGGTGCTGGTTTGGTCCCCATCACTTGTTTTCTCCATCCCCTCCACCCTAGCCAACCACCCAAAAAGCCGAGCTACTCACCATCCCCCATCCCCTCCATGCCACCCTTCACAGTTACCGAGAGCACAGGGCTGTGCCAATGTGTCGAAGTCTGTCTGCCTGCCCCCACCCCCACCCCAGCCCCCAACTCTTCTGGAATGAGCCACCTGCATCCCCACACAGGTGTTTCCTGTGCGCCTTCCTGTTGGCCGTTTTTTCTGCTCAGCTTGGCTTCCCCAGCAGGTGGTTAAAGGCGCAGCCAAACCTCCTCACACACAGCTCTAAAACACTGGGGAGCAGGGCTCCCTGGGCATTGGGGTCACCCCCCCATATCCCCTCAAGGGGTTGTTGGCACCTCATTGGCTCCCCGTGAGTGCGGGCGCACACATTTTCCCCAGCGTGTCCCACTGCTGTGCTGACACCCCAGGCACTGAGACACCAGAGTGGGCCCAGGGAGTAAGGAGGGCCCGTTTTCCTTGCCCCTGGACAACAGTGAAAGCTCCAGAGGGAGAGGGGAAGGGTAGAGAGCCTGTTTGTCCAGCCTTGGGTGTGGGCCTCCCTCAGGCCCTCTTTGGAACAGGTCTGCCGCCCAGAAATCCCATCCCCGCCCTCCCACCCCCATAGAATTCTTAACCTTCTGGGGTTAACACACTCACGTGCCAGGCAGCTCTGGGAAGAGGTGAGCCTTCCCCCTGGAGCCCTGCTTCCTGAAGCAGCGGTCTGGCCATGTCAGGGGTGGGAGCTCAGGGTTCAGTCAGGTTTGTTATTATAGAGAGAGGACGCAGCTTGGGGAGAGAAAACACTCGCTGTTTAGGGTCACGGGGGCAGCTATCTGCATTTCCTGGCTCCCAGGCTCTAGCTCTTCCCCTCTGTGAGGATCTCCTTTTTCTTCCTATCCAGGCCTCAAGGAGCTCTTGGCTCTCAGCTCAGCCACCTTGGTAGGAAGCTGCTGAGGCTGACGGAGACTAGACCCAGAAGCCTGGCATTCCCTGACGGGGTTCTGCTGCCCCCTTCTGGCCAGAAGCTCCAGGTCTCGCCACGCTTTTTGCTGGGGCCTCCTCTGCCTCCAGGCCGCCTGGAGCTTGCAGCTAGGGAGTCATTCCCAGGACTAGCACCTCTGAGCTCTCCCTAGGCCAACCCCACAGTTTGGCTCCAGCCTGGGCCCATAGCTTCCAGGCACCCCCCAGTCTCCAGACTGGGGCCTCCACTGCAACACCCTACAGCCCTCTTCCTCTGCTCTCCTTTCCAACCCCAGTTCCAGCCTCTAGGCTTTCTTCTACCAGAATTTCCAGGGCCAAAGCAGAAGTCATTGCCACAGTTGCGAGCACAGACACGCTAGTGTCAGGAAGGGCCATGGCCAGAGGGTGCTGCAGCAGAGGGTCAGAAGCACACCAGGCCAGGCCATGTAGGAAAGGCATTTTGCTTTTTTATTTTCTGTAAAACTCTGTAAATAAAATATAAAACCAAGGGGTGTGGTGGGACACTGATTTTGTGGCGAGTGTGCTGAGCCAAGGCTGGGAGGCACTGGACTGCAGGCACTGACTCTACCAACCCAAGAGCGACGGAAGAATATATTAGATTTTCATGGATGGGAATCTGTGGGGGAGAGGTGTCTGGAGCCAGCCCTCACCCTCCCTGCCAGTGCCTGCTAAGCCCTGAAAGTGAGGGGAAGGGGCACAGGGAGCCAGTGGGTAAGGAATTCAGAATGCCGTGCTGGCCATGCTGCCAGGTCCAAAGATGCGGGGTAGGGCGTCCAGGGACTCCTCCAGCCGTCGATGGGCAGACTGCCCCTCTTCCCCTGAAACAGGTAAGGATGGGCTCAGGAGTGATCCTGGCCCCACCTCTGCCCTCCCATCCCTGACTCCATCTCATGCCAACTCCCAGCAGCCAAAATGTTCCCAAACTTGACTTGACCCCCGTATCTCCCATCTCCTAGCCTCACCACACTGTTGCAGGCTCTGCCGAGCAGCCTCCCTCACAGCTTCTGTGTCCGTTTGGCACAGGTACACGAGGGGCTCAATGCCCTCAGGAGCCTACCGGGGGAGAGAACATCGAGGTGGACCCAAGGGAGCAGGCAGGAAAGGCCCAGGGCCCAGGGTTGAGGGAGCTGTGAGGGGTGTGAAGCGGGGGATGGGCTGGCAGGGGTTACCTTGATGCAGCCCAGGGCCAGGCAGCCAGCCACCCTCGTCTGTACATCCTCATCCTCGAGCTGGTCCAGGAAGCACAGTAGGGCCTGGGTAAGGGTGGGAGGGCAGACTTAGCCAGACAATGGGAGCCTGGGACCCCAACCTTTGCTTCAGGGAAGGCCTGCCTGCCTCTCACCCGTTCCCGAAAGACAGGGCCCAGGGATAGGCTCCGGAGCTGGGTGCTGACAGCAGCCATGACCTTGTTGTTGCCATGGACCAGCAGCGAGCTGAGGGCCCGAAGCCCATCCCTTCGCAGCCGCCCCTCGGGCGCCAGCCTCAGGGCCTTCAAAACAACAGCTTGGTCATCCGAGTTCAAATTCTGCACCAGTAATACTGCAAGAAAGGGAGGGGTGGGACAAGGTGGAGCCTCCTGGGGTGGGGTCTCTTGTGCACTCCTGCTCCCACCCACACCTTCAGACCCACCCACAGGGTCAGGCCACTTTTGTGAGGAGAGCCTCTGCCTCACCCTCCTCAGCTGTTTCAGTCACATAGGCCTCCATGGAAGGGCTCTCCAACGCTTCAACGTAACTCCAGAACTGGAAGACGGTGAACTGCTCTCCAGGGCCTGGCTGGGGCCTCCTGGGCAGCTTCTGCCCTAGGGCATCCTCCAGGAACTTGACACACACTGTGGGAGGCAGTGCCGCAGGCCTTAGGGTTGGGATAGACCCAGGCCCTTATAGGGAAGAATGCTCCTGTCCCAGGTTCAGGTCCAGGGGTCCCCTGTCCAAACTCTACCCCTCTGGGTCCTTCTGTGCAAAGGAAACAGCCTTCGCTAGTTCTTCCCAGTGCTCAGCTCAGCAGGTCTGTGTGGGCTTGACCTGGCTTTTCCCAAGGTCCCACCACTGGGGATCCAAGAAGGGAGGGCAGAGAGAGCAGGGAGGCAGGCCACTCACCAGCCTCAGCTAGGCCCGGCTGGCGCAGGGAGAGACGGGCACTGTACTGATCGCAGAAGGTGAGAAGGACTCGCTCCACAGGGCAGATGAAGGGGCTGAGTCCCTCTGTGCACCGGTCCCAGAAGGCCAGGAAGCCGGGCCGGGAGGCTGAGAACTGCACCACTGTGAGGAGGTGCAGACGAGCATCAGCAACCGAGCAGGCGGGTGGCATGTAGAGGGGGCTGGGTAAGGGAGGAGCTTCTGGGCCGACAGGGCCTTTTTTACCTTCCTGGGCAGAGGTGGCAGGGATTTCCCATCGCCTGCTAAGCTCGCACACAGCCTCCAGCACTCTGGCCTCCCTCAGCAGCCGCTCCAGGGCCCATGCCTCCTGGCAGCGCAGGGGCCCAAAGGTGCCCAGTTTCTGGAGAATAGGGGTGCCAGGCAACTAAGACCTCAGGACAGGACTGGGGAGGGTGGAGCCCAGGGACTACAAGTCCCAGCATGCATGGAGAGGTGGGGGTAGCCAGAGTATGGGAGGCTCAACCAGAGCCTAATGCTAGGGCCCTGGGGCAGTGGGGAGTGTAAGTCAGAAGAAGCATGGCAGGCCAGGATTGAAGTGCGGGGCTCCCTGGGATAAGGGGCTACAAAAGGAGGGTATGGGGAATACCACTAGCCTCACCAGCAGGAGGCGGCTGCAGTGGTACAGGTGCTGGACCAAGGCAGCGTCCAGAGCTGGACACTCCGTGCTGAGGGGGCGGGCACTGGGTAAGTCGAGGCTGTCCTCAGCCCCAGGCTCCAGGCTGTTTGGGGGCCTGAGAGAAAAATGGGGTCAACCACCCCAGGAGCAAACGTCACCATGCGGTCACCAGTGTATTTTTATTAAGGTCAACCTATCCCCACAATGGAAGAACAGACGATGTGCACAGACAACAGAGACAATGGGTAAGTTTGTGGAGGACTTCTGGAAGGAGGAAGGGACTAGGACCAGCAGGTGATAGCGGGGATCTCCAGGGTCTGTCTGCCTTTTGCCACCTTCAGCTACAACCGCCGGGACCTCTGGGGCTGGGACAGGTAGGAGTAGGAGTGCAGGCGGGATGGTCTACACAATGTGGACTGCAAGGAGTTATGGCCCAAAGAGTGCAGGGCACGGCGTCCTAACCGGGGCAGCAGCAGAGGGAGGCGGGGCTGGGCACAACCCTCAGCCAGGATTTGGCAAAGGCCCCTCTGGGACAGGGAGCCACGGGGCTGGGTTCTCTGGGGAAGCCTGGGTTGAGACAGAGGGGGTTGATGCTGGGGGACCCAGGACACATGGGCAGGCACTGAAAGGGCTTGTTCAGAGAGTAGATCCAAGGTGATGCCAGGGGAAAGAGGTGGAGCTGGAGGATCGGGAGCTGACGGGGCCCCACGGGAGAGGCACACATTGCAGGGACCGGGAGGAGGGAGGTCAGAAGCTCTGGGGACACAGATGGGGTTAGAAACAGACATCAAGGACACATGAGGACTACACAGGGTGGGGGGTGGGATGAATACAGATGTCCCCGTTGGCAGGTGCACCCTCTCCTGCCCACCCCCCCACCCACCCCCAGTCTTGCTGCTCTCCTTGTGTGTTCCACCTGGCCCCACCTCACCTGTTCCCCTTTCTGGCCTTTCTCCCTCACCTGGCGCTCACCTTACCTCTTCCCCCTCATCTGGCCCCTCTCACCTGTCTCCAGGACCATCCATGTCTTCATCTTCATCCTCATTGAGGAAGCTAAAGCTCTCCAGGGCATGTTCCACAGTGATACTCAGGCTGGAGGCCCGGCTGCGAGTCAGGCCTTGTCTCTGCTGGGGTTGTGGAGAGAGTTAGTGCCACCGCCCACCGCCGGGCTGCCCTCCCCGGCTCGCCCGGCCCGCCTCACCATGAGCAGACTCTCCAGCCGGGTCACCTCCTGCTCCAGGCCCTGCAGCTCAGGGAACTGGCCACGGTAGTCATCCAGGGCAGCCATCAGGGCCCCCAGGGCCTCTTCCAGCCTCCTATCCCCAGCCCCTCCAGCTGCCCCTGGAACCGGGGCCTGGGTGGCCACGGCTAGGCTAAGGTCTAAATGCTGGGGCACAGGGGCTAGAGGTGAAGGAGGTGGGCTTGGGCTCTGAAGAATGGGCTCCCCTGGGGCATCTGGGGAGTGACTTGTGAGGGGTTCCCAACTGGAACAGGCAGGACTTGGGTAGGAGAGGGTGGGGTCTATGGGGTCTGCCTGAGTGCAAGGAGCAGAGGCTGGGTAGCTGCAGGTCAGGGTGTGGATGCCTGGGAGGGTAGGGTCTGTGTTTGCAGAGGGGCTGGGAAGCATGGTATCCTCTGGAGAACTGGAAGAGCTGTGGGTTGTGATAGGATGGGTGGGGCTCCTGGTGGTCTGGACTGGGCCCTTAGCTTTGGGGACAGGACTTGCAGTGGTGTGAATTGACATTCTGGTTTTGTGAGTAGGGGATGTAGCAGTATGGGGAGGGCTTGCAATGGTTTTTGATGGGCTTGTGTTAGTGTGGGCGGGACTTGCAGTAGTGTGGGCGGGACTTGTAGTGGTGTGGGTGGGGCTTGTAGTGGCATGGGTAGGGCTTGCAGTAGCATGGGTGGGGCTTGTAGTGGCATGGGTGGGGCCTGCAGTAGTGTGGGTGGGGCTTGTAGTAGTGTGGGTGGGGCTTGTAGTGGCACGGGAGGGGCCTGCAGTAGTATGGGTCGGGCTTGTGGTAGTGTGGACAGGGCTTGTGGTTGTCTGTACAGGGCCTATAGTATTGGGGGTAGGAGCTACAGTAGCGAGGGCAGAAAGCATTGCTTCCTTGGTGGGTCTTGTGGTGGTCTGGGCTGGGGTTGTGGTACTGGGGGTAGAGACTGTAGTGGAAGGGGTAGAGACCATGGGCTTGTGGGTGGAACCTGTGGTAGTGTGAGTGGCGCTTGGGGCACTGTGGCTGGGGCTAATGGCATTAGAGGTCGAGCTTGTAGTGGTATGGGTGGGGCCTGGCAGTTCAGAAGAGCTAGCATCTGTGACCTTGTGAACCAAGTCTAGATGTGCAGACAGGTCTGGGTCTGTAGATGTGTGGGCAGGGCCTGATGTACTGAGGGTAGGGCTTGTGGCAGAATGGAGAGGGTCCACAGCAGAAGGGACAGGACCAGGTTGCTCCCCATGGGTGGGATCTGGGTGTGCATGCAGGCTAGGTCCCTGAGCTAGATTTTCTAGACCCAGAGCCTCCACTGAAGCCTCAGCCAAGGCAGCGTCCACACTGGCCTCACTGATATGGCTCAGAGTCCGGCTGTAGGGGGCATGCCCATTGGCCAGGGCTGGGGCTATGGCCCCCTGTTCATCCACGGGCCTAGAGGTGGGGGTCTCAGGCCTACGGAAGGTGACCTGAATGGGCAGAGGCTCAGGCTGCTGCAACAGAGGCCTGGGGGCTGAAGAGTGGCGGGCAGTGCCTGAGAGCTGGGGGCTGGATGAGTCGTCTGAAGATTCAGATGACAGGGACCATGCTGTCCCATTCTCCAGCTCCTCCTGCCGCCTCAGCATATTCTGGGAGAGAGGAAAGGGCGTTTCAGGACCACCCCAGGGAGCCCCTGGGGGATGGTGGGGCCTAAGCCTGGGCTGTGACTCACATAAAAAGCCTGTTCCCGAAGTGAGGGTGTGTCTGGTGGGCTCTGGCTATAGGTGGAGAAGCGCTTGGTGACTGTGGAGGCCTTGTTGACAGTGGAAGCGGTTGAGGGCTGGTCATCCTTGTCAAAGGGGCTGGGGAAGAAAGAGGCTGTAAGCAGGTGCCACAGGTCCCCTGGATCTGTCCCCACGCCACTCAGCAACACCAACCTCCATATGACTTCCAAGCTGAGCTTGATGGTGCCGAGGTCATTGATGTCCACAGCCACCACTTGGGGCAGGGCAGCGAACAGGTCCTTGGTCTCACAGGAGACACTGCCTACAACCACATGGTTGGCCAGACCCTTCAGTTCTGTCACCTGTAGCCAGGAAGGCATCATGAGGTCACAAGGGTATAGAAGTCTTGAGGTTGTGGGAGATCAGAAGTCTGAACGTGCATAGGGGTTCTATGACAGTCAGAGGGTCATGGGACCATGGGAAGGTTGCAGGGATTAGAATTTTCTGAGTGATGGGGGGCCATGGAGGATTAAAGCAGCCTGGAAGCATGGGGATCACAGAAATCTGAGTTTGTGGGGTCACTGAGGTCATGGGGGTCACAGCCTCATGGAGGTCTAGGAGGTCAAATATTCACAAGATGAGAAGATTATGAGAAAATCACAGCATCACAAAGGTCATGGGGGTCACATATTCACAGGAGTCACAGGATCACGTTGCCCTTTGGGTCCTGGGAAGATACATCACCTTGATGGACAGGAATTCCGTAAGAAGAGGAAGAAAGACGGTTTCTTCACTGTCCCACACCTGTTTTCCACTACCCTCAATTCGGCCCCGTAGTTTCCAGCGCTGCCGTCCATATTTCATGCAGATCTAGGTGAAAAGGCAGGATGAGGCACCCCTTGGTGTTGCGACCCTCCCACTCCAGCCCTGCGTATTCTCATACCTCATACTGATCGCCTACACACAGCCTGGCGAAGCCCGCCAGCCCTGGGAATTGGGGGAGAAGAAGGTGAGCCATGTTGAGGGGTCTCAGGCAAACAATTCCCTTTCCCCACCAACAGTCTGCCCCCATCCACTTAGTACCTTTCATCCGGAGATGGAACTCGCCCAGCTGTGCCTCTAGCTCACTCTCCAGCAGACACATGCTCTGAGAGGGGTGGGCAGGGACAAGACAGGGTCAAGAACCAGTTTCCTCTCACCAGCTCTGCTATACCCTGTGCCTCTGCCTTAAGGACACCTATCTCTCACCTCTGTGTACTCGCGATGCCCTCGAGTGGCTTCGGCCAGGCTGTCTCGGGCCTCGCGGCTCCCCGGGGACCCAGTGCTGTAGGCACGGACCATGTTGTAGGCACCATCCCGGAGACGCCGCTGGACACAGTATGCCTCATAGAGTTCATCAATCTGGGCAGATGAGTGGGGTGGTACTGGAGGACTTGAGACTCATTACAAGGCTTGCTCAGCCAGGGCCTAGCCCTCCCCCTGCCCATCCCCGTGATATCAGTCTCCAGCCCCACTTGTGCGCACATGGGTGTGCTGCCCGTATACCTTGCTGGCGTGGAACTCCAACCGTCGCAGGAAGCGTTCGATGGACTTGACTTGCTGAGGGAGAGGTACGTCAGGAGGGGCCAGGGCCCTTTACCCTCCCCATGAGCTAACCTCTTCCGACACCATTCTCTACACACTCACCTTGTCCAAGTCATACAGGAAGCCCTGCAAGGGAGGATGAGAGGAAGCACTTAGGCAGCACGGGAAGCATTCTAGCAGGGGCACCTACCCACCCAGAGCCAGCTAACTCCCCTCCTGCACAGCCTTTCCCCGCTCTTACCACAGTCCACAGCTGCTCCACTCAAAGCATGGACTGACTCACCTTCCCACATGCCTCGCCTTTGGTGGATGTTAGTGACATAGGGTCTGGTCCTCAAGACCCCTCCTGTACCCTTCCCCTGACCTCTTCCCCTGGGGTCCCTCCCCTGGCCCACTCCCTTTCCTGCACCCACTAGGAAGAGGTTCCCTCTACCAGGGAACTCTCATTCTTCAAGACCCAGCAGAGGTGTTCTCCTCTAGGAAGCTCTGAGTTGTTCCTGGGGAAGAACCAGGACTATCAGTACTGCAGTGTAGTCTCCTGCTGTCCGTGTCTGTGGCAGTCCGACCCACCCCACCAAAAGCTCCCATGGCAGATACTGGGTCCTGGGCAGAAACTGTACACAGCCTGGGTAAGGCGGGGCTAGAAACCTGCCCAGCCCCAGCCTTTCCTGGTATCCTGTTTTCTAGTCACAGTTGGGCTAGGTCACCCTAGCAAATAGCCCTGATGTCACCTGCGGCTGGTGCTACCCAGTCCCCCATACCACAGAGGCAAAGAACAGTAGTCCAGGCATCCTTGTGAACCCTTTACTCACCAGGCGGGAATTCCTCTTGGACTCCCTAATCTGTCCCTGGAGTTTCTCCTGCTCCTGCTGGTGCACTTCCAAATAGGCCCTGGGGAAAGGGGCGACTACAAGAATTAGCTTACCTTTGCAGCCCCAGCAGCCCAGGGTATGGGCAGTGGGAAGAAGATATAAGGCTCGGGAGGGTTCCTACTAGCAGTAAGGGGATGAGGGCTTCGGGAGGGGTCCTGGGATAAGGCAATGGGAGGAGTTCCTTACGTCAGGCCCCGCTTGAGCGCAGTGTACACCAGGTCCAGCCGCTCAGGCTGCGGGACCTTAGGGGCAGGGTGCGCCACGGCAAACATCCTGGATACTCGGGAGAGCGCTGGGGGCTTCCGTGGAGGCCCGGGGGGACTGAAGGCCGGGAAGCTCCTGAAGAAGAGGCTACACTCAGAAAGGTCCAAGAACGAGCCCCAAACCCTCACTGCATACCCAGCTCCAACCCCGTCACACTCTCTTGACCCCATCAGCTCCCCTCGGCTGCGTACCTGGGCCCCCGCTCGTGGCTGCCGAGGACGCCTGCGAAGGACTGGCTCCTATTGACCCGGGCGCTGAGCAGGCGGCGCTGCGGCCGCACCGACAGGGACATCATGGAATGAGTCCGCGCGGGGCTCCCTGGGGGGTGGCGAGGGCGGGTGTCCAGCGCCATTCAGACTTTTGAAGCCCCCTCCGAGGCCCGGCCTCTGTATCTTAGTCCTGCCGGACACCGCCTGACGCCCAAAGTCCGACAACCCCGCCGGCCCCGGCGCTAATGACAGGGCGGCCGGGCGACTCGGCCTCGGACTCAGCGTGGCCTCGGCTCGGCCCCCACTTCCTGCAGAGGTGCAGGCTCCGCCTGTCGCGGGGCAGGAAGGGGGGTCGCGCGGGGACCCTCCCCCGGCTGGGAAGGGGCAGGAAAGGGGCGGGGCGCGTGAAGAATGTGCGGAAGCGCCTGTTTACCCGGGGGGCGGGGCGGGCTCCCCAGCCCTGCCCCTGAACTCACCCCCCACTGCCCGCAACAGTGACCAGGAGCTCCCGCACCCCCACCCCGCGAGCCCGCGGGAGGTCACCGGGTGGGGTGCACAGCGGAGCTGCCCGACAGGCCCGGCAGGCACGGGGTTGGCTCTCGCAATCCGCCCGCCCCGCGAAAACTGCTCCCCTCCAGCCCCCACCCGCTCGCCGGCGCCGAGACGCCAGAGACCTCTCAGCGCACAGCGGCCGGGGGATTCCCAGAGTGGGGGGCAGTGCCAAGAAATGCCCTGCCTCCGCCACCTTCCTGTGACTCCGACATAGAAACTGAGTCACAGATGGATGCCTTCGCCTGCACCCTTAGCGGGAAGGGATCCTCCGCAGACCCCCACCCTGCTCCAACGAAAACACGTGCCCCTGGACCCCAGAGTCCGGCCCACACCCCCTGTGGCCAGCCCCAGAGCTTTCGCAGCCCCAGGCTGGGTCCTACCTCTCTTCTTGGCACTCATGGTAGGTCCAGGACCGCTCCCCACCCCCTGCGCTTGCCCTCCCACCCCTGTGTCCCCACAGGCCCCCGGCCACTAGGTGCTGGCCGAACTGGGCTCCGCGCTCGCTCCCAGCGACTCCGGCTCGGGCTTCAGCTCCTCCCGGCGCCGCCCCCCGCCCAGTTCCTGCCGCCTGACTCAGCCCGCCGGGATGGGGCGGGACCGGCTGGACCAGGGGGGGCCCTGGGCCCTGCGACTGGCGGGACTCTGGGAGGGGTGCCTGGGGGTTCCCTTGGGGGAGGAGATGAAGTGGGTCCTCTCGGCGGGGGCGGGGGGGGGTAGGAGTTCGGATAAAGGGAGTTGCGCGAGGTGGCGAACAAGGGGGATAAACGGGATGAAGACCCTGAGCTGGACTGGATGTAGTGAGACTAAGGGGCTCCCACAGCGGCTGCAGAGGCGTCCTGAGAGAGGACTAAGCACAGAGAGGGCTGCGAGTTGGGGTTCTGAGTGTGTAAAGACTGGAAAGCCGTGCTGAGCTAGTGGAGGAAGGACTGTGGGTGTGGAGTGGAGGGTCTATGCCAATGGAGGGCAGAGTCAGGGACTGAGCATGAGAGGTCTGGGAGGCGGAGAAGAGAGAGGGGCTAAAAGTGAGGGGTTAAAAGTATGGGCCTGGACCGAGCCAAGTGTTGCTGCCCCAAGAAGGAAGCAGAGATGGAAGTGGGTACAGAGTGACACAGCCCCCATCCACCGAGGGGGTGCTCAATCTAGGGACACTCCCCGGCACCCCCAGGCCCTAGGGAAGAGGATCAGGTCCCACTTCCCAGCCAGGGCCTCCTCTCAAATAGAAGATGCATTCTAGAATGAAGCCCCCTCCTTCCAGCCACCAGTTCACATAGATGAATTTCCCTGGTGTTGGCCCTTTCCCGCCCCCAGTATCTTTTCCTTGAGTTTTCTTCATCCACCTTCAGCCTAAATAGAGGCTACCATGCCCAGGGACTAGTGGGCATTGGAAGGGCTGGATGTTCCCCCATCCTGTAAATACTCCTACTTCTTGATGCTCCGTTCTGCTTACTTTCTCCCTGAGAGGCTGGGGTGGGCCCAGGGCTCTGCATTTCCAACAAGCCCACCACTCCCCTATAGACTCAGATGCAAGGTGCCCAAGGACTCCAGTTTGAGAAGTGCTATCCTCCTCTCTCTCCTTGAAGACCAGGTGCTGTGCGCCCTATACTAGCAACTGCGTATTCCTGTGGATTGCCTGCCCAACACTGGCCCTTCTGCTCCCTTCAGCCACCTTCCATGGGAACACGCCTGGCTCTGGAATGCCTCTTTCCTAAATCGCAGCCACAGTGACTCGATCCTTGAGTTTCTCTCCATCACCTCCACCTTCCCCGTCTTCTGCCTAAGACCTCTTGAGCCCTCTGCTCATTTCTTCAACTATTCACTGAGTGACAACTCTTTGCCAAGCGTGTGTCACCGGAGATACAGCCCAGAATTGCAGAGACACCATCCTGCACAGACCTCACCATTGGCCTCTGCTTCCCTTCTCTCTGCCAGCTCCCTCCTACCTTCTCTTCCCTGCACACCCTTCTCCCCAGCCTAGAGCCACAGCCCCCACTCCATCGCTCGCCTGCTAATATACCAGCACTCTGTGCTTCTCTCCTACCTGACAGAAGCCAACGGTGGGCGACCCACCTCCCTGCCTTCTCTGCGCCCCCACATGGGGCGGGAGCTAGCTGGTAGGGGGCCTCACACAGCGGCTGGGCTGGAACCACAGAGCCATTCTCTCAACCTCGGCCAGGCTCTCGTCTCCCACCTGGAAAATTCTCATGTGTAGCCCTACTCATCTTTCTTCCTTCTCATAGACGAGTATTTCGGACTTTCTCCACAAGCCTCCAATAAGCTCGAGTCACTCCCACATGAAAAATGAAAACAACCCTGGCAACTACCCAGATTCCCATCCACAGATAATGGAACCCCATACGGCAAAAAGAATAGACAACGTATAACCGCACATAACACTGTGGGTGAATCCTACATAAAGAAGCAAGACCGCAACAGAGGACGTGTGTAGGGTTCCCTTGATATGAAGTTCAAAAACAGACAGAACTCATCTATGGTAACATTAGTCCGAATACTAGTTACCCTTTGGGAGTCGTAGCCAGAAGGGGACACAAGGGGGCTTCCAGGGTGCTGGCAGTGTTCTCTATTTTCTAATCTGGGTTCTATGTCCTGATCCTATGTGGGTGTGTTCCCTTGTAAAACATGGACACTTAGGACACTTAGGACATGCCCCCCCTCTTTAGCTGTATTTTAATATAAAGTTGACTGTAATAACTCCACACTAAAATGACCCCTCTGTGGACCCCACGTCTCTTTCCAGCGACCCCACCCATCGCTCCATTTCACCTTTTCAGAGTCCAATTTCTTGAAGAGATGTTTACCTCAATTTCCTTTCTGCCACCAGCCAGTTCTCTTCCCACCCTCGTCCACCTTCCACACCCACCACTCCCCTGACTGGTCAGTGACCTCCCTGTTGCTGAATCCAGTGTCCAAGGCTTAGTCCTTATCATGCTTGATCTCAGTAAAGCTTTCCACTCTGGAGCTCTCTTCCTCTCCTTTGAGCCCTTCCTTCCCTTGAATTTCAAGAGGCAACAACATGCTTCTGGTTTTCCACCCCCACCCCCCCGGCTCTGCATCTTATTTTCCCACAGGAGATCCGTCTTTCTCATCATCCCGGAAGGGCCTCGTCCTCCTCACTCTTGGGCTGTGTACATCTCCCACACCTCAATGCCGTCTAAATGTTGCCAGCTTCCTTATCTCTTCCTTGCCCCAACGGCTCTTCCGAGCACCAGGCCTCTATATCCAACTGCCAGCTTGTAGCCTCCCTGGAAGCTGTGGGCATGCGCTGAGTTTAAGTCCCCTTCTAAACCTGACTCTCAGTCAACCTCCCTGTGACAGCCCCACCACCTCTTAACCCAGTTGTTCAACACAGAAACTAGGAGTCATCTGGGACGACTCTGTCTCCGCTATCCCCACATCCACTCAGCCGCCCACTTCTGCCATCTCTGGAATCTGCCCCCTCATCTCTACCCCCATGGTTAGAATTCGGGTCCAAGCTGTCACCACCTCTCACCTAGAACCCTACTGCAACTTCCTAATGGGTTCCCTGTCTCCATAGTAATCCATAATGACTCATTCTTTTTTTTTTTTTTTCCTTAAGGGTATCCAGCTTTATTTTACATGGTTGCCTACATTTGTTTTTAATACGCTCCGTGCCCAATGTGGGGCTTGAACTCAAGACCCCAAGATCAAGAGTTGCATGCTCTACTGAGCCAAAGGCACCCCCTGCATTATTTATTCAATAACAACATTGCTCTTCTTACAATTCCAATCATCTGACAACGCCAAAAACCGTGCTTTGTCAAGTGCTTCCTATAGGCCAGGCCCTGCACTTAATTAACAAACATCATCTTATTTAATTCTAGTAACAGTCCTAATAGGGGTAATTCCTTTTAGTCCCATCTTGCAGATGAGAAACCTAACTGGCTGTGTGACCTTGAGCATGACATTTCTTAACCTTTTTGGGCTTCAGATACACCTCTGTTAAATGAGCATAATGACAATGACTGCCTCCCGGGGCTGTTAGGAGACTGAAATGAGCTACTTCTCTCTCTAGGGAGTGTTTGGGGAAGAGAAAATTGAACGTGGGGTCGGGAAGTTGGGGTGGACACACTGCCACATTTTAAGCACATGACAAATATTAACTACTGTTATTAATAATTGTTAATCTGCCCAAGATTACACAGCTGGTAAGTGGTAGGGCCAGGATTCAAATCCAGCCAGTCGGACCCCAGGCCTCTAAGTCTTTAACATCCCTCTCTCTTTTGTGAAACATCCTCTTGTGAAACTCTTGTGAAACATCCATGGATGACCCCCTACCCCAGGGATAAAGTCTAGATTCTCTGACATGACCCCCACCACCCTTCAGGCTCTGTGCCTCCCCTCATATACCTTCAACCTGTCCTCCACTCAGTCCCCTGTTCCTCTCACAGTCTCTGTTCCAGCTACCGTGGCCCTCCCAATACCGCAAGGTTCTTCAGCCTTTGAGCAGTGGCTGCCTTTGCTCCTGTACCCTCCTCCCATACTCTCTGCCTGAACAACTCCCTCTTTTTTTTCAAGTCTTACCCTATGACTTCTTCCTCCAGGAAGCCTGCCCTGGGTTGGTTCCCCCTTTCAGGCGCCTCATAGCTTCCTTCCTCGGATCCCTGAGACCACATACTTTAGTTGTCAGTTTTCCTTTAGCATCTATCTTCCAACCAGACTGTGAACTCTGGGGGCAGGTGCCTGCTTGTGGGGTTCACCGCTATGCCCTCTGGGCCGCACACCAGGGAGATGAGGGAGGGGGCTCAGTGAGCTGCGCTGCCCCGACACAGGAGGAGAAGATCCTGGGCTGCTTAAGGGGCAGATTTCAAGCTCGTGCCCACCCCAACTCCCCTATCCTGAATACAGTTTTCCTCGTCCCTTCCCCGCTTTCTGATTCTATCAGCAAGTAGCGTCCTGCTCCCTGGGGCATAGGGCAGGGTGGGGACGCCTGGGATTCTGGAACTGGGTAGGCAGGCTAGAATCAGGGTAGGCTAACTGTCCCAACACTTTTCTTTCTCTGACCGGGACTCTGCTGCCTCCAACTCCCTACCTAGTCCCTGACAGGGACCAAGACTTGTAACTGTTGGTCTGCACTCTCACCAAAGGATCATCCGAATAGCCACCTGAGTGACCATTTCAGTGGGTGGAAAGGCAGGGGAGAGAAAGAGCCGAACCCCTTTGTGCTGAGGGAGAGGGCCCACCTTAACTGACAGGGGCTGAATGATGGGAGCCAGGGGACTCTCTGGACTCATGCTACTCCCGAAGTCTTTTCTGGACAGGGGAAAGATCCCAGGTCTTAAAGATTATGGGCCTTGTAGCACAGCCAGCTCCAGGCAGAAGGGAATGGAACCCCCAGCCCCAGATTCCTCCACTCCCAATACCCTCTATGCCAAAGTGGTGCATTTGTGTGGGATGTGGGACGGGAGGTCTCACCACCTGCACTGCACGGCTCAGCGGTGTGCCCGGCCAGGCCAGCAGCCTCGCCAGGACTCCCCTGTTCAGCCCCGCCCAGGCACGGGGCTGCCCCGGACTGAGGTAAACAGACGCTAAAAATAACCGGGGCAAGGGGCGGCTGCAAGGAGAATGGGGTCCCTAACCGAACCTGTTCCTGTGTCCATGGCGACTGACCCCCAACCTCGGCTGCTGACGTCATGCCACAGCTGCTTGAGCAGGAGGGGAGGGGGGCACGCAATGCCTGGGACCCCCCACCCCGGAACCAGGCGGAGGCGGCCCTGTGGCTTCACTTCCTGCCGGCCCCCTCCCTGGTCAGCTGGTCACATTCCCGGGCTGGCGGCGCCCTGGGAGCCTGGTGGCCTCCCCTGGGCCGGGCCTGGCAGTCAGGAGTCCCCAGCCACAGTGGAGGGCCAGGGCTGACTGAGCCTTGCCCTCCTCACCTGCCTTTCCACTAAGGGTGGACCCAGCCTGGCTCCCTCCATGCTCTCCTCATCCCGACCCACATCAGGCCTCTATCTCTAGCTGCTTGCCCCACAGAACTCAGGAGGGGGAGGGTGGGTGGAAGTGGAAGCTAAGCCAGGCCTGATTGTCTCACTGGAGTATTTTGTACCTCACTCTTCTTCAGTCCTCATCCCCCACACCCCCTCCTTGCCGCAAATGTGGTAGTGCAATGGCAAAAATTCAGACCTGGCTCTAGTTCCCACTTCTCCCTAAGCCAGATGTGTGACCTTGAGACCATTACTTAACCTCTCTGGGCCTGCTTCTGCATCTGTCAGATTGCTACAATCCTCCTTGTTAGCCTGTTCTCGGGTGAATGCTGCAGGCCCAGGGTGAGGTCCCACAGATGGTGGCCGGGGCACATTCACTGTTATATCTGTTATATGAGACTGCACACAGTAGGTACTCCGCCAGCTAGTCTGGACCCGAATTAGGATCAGTCCAGTAGAACTGGCTGGGAAGGGTCAGTTCTGGAGACTGGACTCAGACCTCAACAGGGAGAGGCGGACAGAGGGTGCCCAGGGCAGACTGAGCCAGATCCCCAGCCTTGGTGAGCAGCTCCTTCCCCAAAACAGTTCTGCAGGGTGCCCAAGCCTGGCTGCTTGCAGAGAGACCCCTCATCTGCCTCTCATTCCCATTCCCCGGGATAGGGTCTGTTACCCCGCCGGGCCGGGGAGATCATCACCAGATTCAGCCACCTGGGTGAAAAGCCCGGCCACAGGCCAGGATCGGCCACCTCCGGCCGAGCTCCAAAGCCGCTTAGGCCGGCCGGTAGGACCAGGAAGATTAGCTCATCTCCCTTATCGCCCCCTCCCCACTCCCAGCTCAGCCTCCCCTCCTCGACGAGGGTAGTGGGGGCTCCCGGAGAGCGCCCCTGCCAGCGCCCAGGCTGGCGCCTTGGGCCCGCCGTCAGGCCCGGCCCACCCCAGATTCCGGGGCAAGGGCCGCCTGGGCCTTGCCTTGGGAGGGAAGAAGGCCCAGAGGCGGCGGCTTTTGTGGGCGTCCTCCGCGCCCGGGGGGAGGGGAGGAAACACACCGCGCGGATCTGGTCCCGGGGATGGGTCGATGTGGGACAGGGCCGCAGCGGGGGCAGCAGGGGATGGGGAAGCACCGGGAGCGCCGCGCCCATCCTCGGCACGGCCGGCGGGGCCGGGAAACGGCGGTGACACTCACATGGCTGCGCTGGGTTGCGCGGACCTCGCGCTCTCCGTGCGGTCGTCCCTGCCTGGCCTGGTCGCGCCGCAGCTGCCGCTGTCGCCGCCGTCCGCCCCTCCGGCCGCCCGCCGCCCGCCGCCCGCCGCCCGCCGCCCGCCGCCCAGCCACCCCGCTCCTCCCCGGCCCGCCGGGCCCCACCCACTGCGCTCCCGCGGCTCTCGCACCCGAGGAGGCGGCCACGGCTCGCTCCGCCCTCTCGGGTAACGGGGCAGGCCAGTGGCCCGCGGGGTCCGCCAGCCTGCGGGGAGGCGGGGCCCTGGAGGACGCTAGGGCGGTGGGAGTTCTCGGCGGTCGATGGTCGGGATCCGCGGGAACTGGGCCGCTACTAGCAAAGCCAGTCCCATTCCTTCCCACACAGAGCCCAAAACAGTGTGCGCCGGGGAACCCCGCTTGCCTGACCCCTTCTCAGAATCTGTGGTTTCTAGAGCTCTTTCAGGCCCTCCTATCTGTGACCACCTGAAACAGGTTTGGAGCGGCCACTACTGGGTTGGGTTGGTTGGAGGAAAGGATCGGGGCAGTTTCTGGGAGGGGAACAAGGGGGCCTGAAGCCTAAGCATTCGACACCTGGCCGTGCATTCACCACTCATTGGTTACTGGCTTCTGGGGAGCCTCAAGCCTTGCTCACAAAGCATGGCAGCGTCTGAGTCCCTGGGCTTGGGTATGTTGGTCAAGGGGACCAGAGCCCAGTCCTTCCCAATAAGGGGACCGGAATACTGCGTCTCCCCTTGAGTGAGTCAAGGTGGAGCTAAGAGCTCTGGGCCTTACCTTTCAGGTTTCACTCCGTAGTCCTTCACCTTTAGAGGTAGCACAGACATACCAGGAGCAGGCTGAAGGACCTTCAGAGGATCTTGGATATCTGCACCCCCAGGTTGGTCTTCACAGTCCGGAAGTTGTGATGGGTGGCAGAGGCCCTCAGGGGCACGGACATCCTCTCCATTGCCAACTCTTCCAAGAGACACACCTCACCCTCTCCAGTTCTCAGGGCTCCCAGCCCCTCCTCTTTGCCTTCCTTTGCAGCACACCTCTCTCTTTAGACTCTGAACCTGGGGATTGCTTTCAGGGACAGGGTTCTCTTTATTTCCCCACCCTACGGCATTACCCAGTCCCAAGGCTTCCATCCATCCACTGCTCAGCATCCCAAGCAGTCCTCCATGCTCGGAGCCCTCTCCTGTTCGAGCCTTTCGATGACCCACCAGATCTCATGACAGGGCCCTGAAGGACTCTTCTTCCTTTTTGCCTCATCTCCGCAAAGCACCCACCTCCACTCAGGTTCCCACCTGAGCCAGAGGCCTGGCCTCTCTGGAGCTCTCAAAACCGGCACAAGTTGGTCCCTGTCCACCTCTAAAGTCACCTCCTCTGCAAGGCATCCTGCGACCACCACCTCCGAAGACAGCCTCTCCTTGTTACTCTCTCTCCCCATGTCCTGCGGACTACTGTCATGTCACTTACCAGCACCAGGGAGCATGTATTCCCATGTGCACTCATGTGCCTAAAGCTTCACTCTGGGTCTCTAAGTTCTCTGGGGGCAGGGAGCATGGAAGTCCTTGTCACCACCATCCCTGGCTCGTAGTAGGAGTTGGAGAAATATATGTTAGATGGTTGTGCACCTGGGTGACTCAGGCGGTTGTGTGTCCAACTCTAGATTTCAGCTCAGGTCTTGATTTCAGGGTCGTGAGTTCAAGCCCTGCATTGGGCTCCACACTGGATGTGGAGCCTACTTAAAAAACAAAAAACAGGGGCGCCTGGGTGGCTCAGTGGGTTGGGCCGCTGCCTTCGGCTCAGGTCATGATCCCAGGTCCTGGGTTCGAGCCCCGCGTCGGGCTTTCTGCTCAGCGGGGAGCCTGCTTCCTCCTCTCTCTCTGCCTGCCTCTCTGCCTACTTGTGATTTCTCTCTGTCAAATGAATAAATAAAATCTTTAAAAAAAAAATAAAAATAAAAAAAGAAAAAAAGAAAAAAAAAGAAAAAAAAACAAAAAACATATATATATATAATTTTTTTTTTCAGATGAGCCAGTGAATGAATGAAGTGAATGAATGAGAAAATGCATGAACGGGGCATCTGGGTGGCTCAGTCGGTTGAGCGCCTGCCTTTTGCTCAGGTCATAATCCAGGGGTCCTGGGATCGAGCCCCACGTTGGGGCTTCTCCCTCTCCCACTCTCCCTGCTCGTGTTCCCTCTCTCGCTGTGTTTCTCTCTGTCAAATAAATAAAAAAACCAAAATCTTAAAAAAAAAAGAAAAAGAAAAGAAAACGTATGAACCATGACATCACCTCTCCCACCCCCACCTTCATTCAGCCTTCTAGTCCTGTTGATCCACCTCCAAGACGTGTTTCAAATTCATTTCCTCCCTGCACCTCACCTCCCACATCAAGTACTCTGACGATTAATTAATTCTACAAATGCCCACTGAGAACTCAGAGCTGGACAGCTTGCTGGCTCCTGGGGCGGCAGGGGCACAGGGCCATTGCTCGGAGCTTTGATGAGGCAGCACTGACTGCAGGAGCTCACCAGAGCACTGTTAGAGGAATTCTTTCTTATTCTGGAATCCTGAAATTCCACTTCCAGAAAATTTTTCTTTCTTTTTTTTTTTTTTTAAGTAAACTACCCCCAAGGTGACACTTGAACTTATAACCCCAAGATCAAGAGTTACATGCTCTACTGATTGAGCCAGCCAGGTGCCCTGAAAATCTCCACTTCTTTTTTTTTAAGATTTTCCAAAAAAATTTATTTATTTGACAGACAGAGATCACAAGGAGGCAGAGAGGCAGGCAGAGAGGGAAGGGGAAGCAGGCTCCCTGCTGAGCAGAGAGCCCAATGTGGGGCTCGATCCCAGGACCCTGGGATCATGACCTGAGCCGAAAGCAGAGGCTTTAACCCACTGAGCCACCCAGGCGCCCCAAATCTCCACTTTTAATGGATGATTCCCTCGTCCTTCCTAGCCACTCTGTTCTGCATGTGGTCGTGTCTCTGCGTGGTCACAACTGGTACCTAAGCCTGGCCCACCATCTTTCCCGGCCTCCCTGCCTCCACCTTTATTCCCTACAGTTGTTCTCTGCCTAATAGCTCAGATGATCTTCTAAATCGTAAATCAGGTTGTGCTGCTTCATCATTGCCCTCAGGGTAAGTCCAGACCCCACAGTGGAGCCTCTAAGACCTGGGAGGTCTGGGCTCTGAAGGCCTCACCTCTCATCTCCTAGGCACCCTGCGGCTCCTCGCTGCTCTGGTTCCACTGTGCCATTCTACCTGTGGCTCCCTGAGCGTGGTCCCCACACTCTGTCCTGTCTCTTCTCCCAGCTTCCCTTCTACTTGGGTTGCTCCTCCCTCTTATCTACTCGGAAAAGGATTCAATGGTCACCTCCTCCAAGAAACCTGCATCCTCCGGCTTCCCATTCAACCCTTCTGAGCACCCATTATTTCCAACAGTCCTTGTCTGTGACCAGGCTTGGCTCCCCGCCGTGACTCCCGGGGCCAAGCATGGATGGGGCGGCAGTGACCAGATGGGACACCTGAGGCTTCGGCTGGCCCCCTCCCCTTGCCCAGGCACCTTGAAGGAGGGATGGTAGCAGAGGCCTGTGGGGTATTGGGAGGCCTCTCCAGCTTCTCCCCAACAACCGTGAACCAGGTGAGGAAGGACAGAGCTGAAACCCATTTCACAGAGGAGCAACCTGAGGCTCAGGGAAGGCAGAGCTTTTCCATGGTCCTGTGCTTAGGAAGGGGCAGAGTCTGAGCTCTGGCTCAGCTCACTGAGTCCTCATCAGTTGCGCTCTGAGTCCGCCACACTTCCCTGAACACGTGCCCAGCCTGGGGCTGGGCTGGGAGCTGGGGTGGAGCACGGAACCATTGCCATTTCTAACTATGAGCACCATGAGTCCGCATTCCTGAAGGGACAGGCTCTGGCCTGAGAAAAGTCCCTCTACTAAACGGCAGAGGGTGGTGACAACCACAGCGAACCCCAGGTCCTCGCGTAGGGTATAGCTCGTTCCACTTTGGGAAGTAAAGCAGTTCAAATCCCCAAACCCAGAAAAATGGAGGCTTCCCTCAGCCCGCCCCACAGCCTCCACGGCTATAGCTCTCTGGTACGCAACTTCACTCCCCAGAAAGGGGGAGAGAGTCTGTGAGTGGTGGGGGCAGGTGATGGCTCAAGAGGGAGGACGTAGGGGCTTGTGGGTCTGTGTGTATCTGCTACTAGCCTCCACTCCCCTCCAGCCCCAGGCTGGGCTCTACTTCCCATTGTGTCGGTCAAAAGGCAGGGGCCAGGGTTGCTGCTCCACGTTCAAGTCTCGGCTTTACCACCCTCACCTCCTGGTTCCCAGAGCCACTTCTCTCTTCCTATGCTTGTTTTAACTGAACCCATCCATTCAGCCAGCAAAATTGCAAGTTGAAGATGGGCTCCGTCTCATTCATAATCAATACAATGCACATATAAACAGCAACAACAGCCCCACCCCTTTTTTGCCTCTGAGATGATGTGTGAGTGGACACTCTCGAGAGAGTGGGAATTGGTTTGAGAGTTTAAGAGTAGTTTTTTCAGTATGTTTCAGGATGTCAGATCCACTTCAAGAAATTCATCCCTAAGAAAGAGTTGTAAAGGCAAGAAAAGATCTGTGCCTGAGGACGCTGATGACTGGCTTGCTTGCCAGGGGTAAAGGGACAGTGCAGTCCTCGTGACCTTCAGTGGGCAACAGAATGCTGGAGGTGCACATAAGCCCGGACAAGCTCTGTGGCCACTGAAGATGGAAGTCAGGCACGGATCAAACACCTCTTAGGTACCTGGCGATGTTCTGGGTGCTGGGGACACAGTGGCAGACCAGACAGGCAAGGTCTCTGCTCTCAAGTTTACATTCCAGCCAAAGAAGACCAATCATCATCAAGTTAGCGCCTAAGTACGATGACTTCAGAGAGAGGGGAAGGAACTGGAGAAAACAACCAGGGTTGATGTGACGTTGAGGGATGGGGCTGAGGGTCACCTTTAGTCAAGGTGCTCAGGGAAGGCCTCTTTGAGCCAAGAACTGAATGACAAGAAGGAAACAGTCATGGAATGATCCAGAGAAAGGATATTCCAGGCCAAGGGAACAGCAGGGCAATGGCTCGGAGGTGGCAGTGAGCTTGCTGTGTGTAAGTCACGTGGGCTGCATCAGAGGGAGAGGAGGTCTGACAGGTGGCAGGCTCCAGTCAGGGTAGGGTAGGGAGTGAGGGCTTTCTGTCTCTCCACAGGGAAAGGTGCTCCACACAATAGACACGGCGGAGTGAGGAGAGCACCAGAACAGCTGCCTGCTCTCCAGTCGAAAAAGTCTCCTCAGGACAAACCTGCCTCCACTGGCCCTGAGAGCTGTCAGTGGCCATCACCTCTGGGCATTGTAAATTCACCTGGTCTTTTTTTTTTTTTTTTTCTTCTTTTGGTTGGCAGTGAACGTGTCACGGTTCTCAAAGACAGCATGGCCCCCACTTCTTGAGGGAATTCCAGGCCAGCCGCTGCACCTAGTAGGCATCTTTCTAGCCCAGGGTTGCCAGGCTCCACAGGTGACTTCCCTGGGGACTCTGCCCCAGGCAGGCTGGGGTTTCTGCTATTGCCCCCAGTGATCCAGCTTCAGCCTCCAGGGGGGCCTGTAAGCCGAGCCGTGCTGGGGTGTGGGGTGATTGTGTCCCACAGGCTGGGCCAGGCGTCCTTCCTTCCTTCCTGACTCTGTTCTCCCAAAGGACAAGTAGGGAGGGACGTCCACGCCTCTCCCAGGTCATGGGATGAGCTGTTCCCTTGGGACCCTTTCAGGCCAGGCCCCTTGCCAAAGGCTACATCGAGTGATGTGTAGTCTATTTTGAGTACCTACCACTAGCAGAACTGTTCTGACAGATCTGGAGGGCAGATGTAGTGGGGAAAGTTCTAGTCACCCTGTATGTGGTCACATCCCTCCACCCATCAGAAGAGGATCCTGGGGCAGAGGATGGGGAACTGACCCCACCTTGCCCCATTTGAGCCTAGGAAGTGCAGTATTGGTCTTTGGCGCCACCGTGTGGGAACCATCCACACTGCAGCCGCGCATTCCACAAAATACTGCCCAGCTCTGGGAGGCAACCCCCCTTGCCCCAAGTTTCTGCGGATGGGTAGCCCCTGGAGTGTGCAGTGCACGACCTGTTCAGCCTTATGCAGCCGCAGCTCTCCTCACACTCAGACCTAGTGGCATATCACAGTCACTGGGAACCCCACCACCACCATTAAAACATCCTCCACTCTCTGAAGCCTCTGCAAATGCTCCCTGACCCTCCACTTTCCAGTTCCTCTCCTTGGACGTGTTCCAAGTGTGCTGAATATACACAATCCTCCCTCTCTTCTGAAACTCCCTCTGACTTGTGTGACTGCTCTTCTTGATTTTCTAGCTGCATCTCTGGCTGTTTCTCTTCATGTCGCTTGGTGGGGTGTTGGGCTCCCTTCTCTCACCCTTAGTATTTTTCTCCAAGCCATCCTGACAACTTCCAGGGCCTTCTTCCCATCCCCACAGTGATGACTTGGGCCTCAGCAACCCCCCAATCTCTCATTCCATTTACCCCCGAAGCTGACCCTTGGGCAACCCAAACTCACTGTGTCAAGTCCATTCCATGTCCTCTCCTCAGAACTGTCCCCCCTCTAGGGTTCTCAGGTTAGTCTGGGTAGCCTTTTCCCTGACCATCCCCATCAACCACGAGGTCTGTCCTGTCCCCCCAACCCCCTCAGCCAGAGCACCACCCGCACCTCCTTCCTGGCCTCTTTAGTGTCCTTGGTTTCACCCAGCCTGGTCCATTCTCCACACTGCAGCTGATGGCCTCTCCATACTGGACCCTGTTCCTTCCCACTTCCCCACTGGTCCTTCTTCTCTGGCCAGTTCCTTCCCAGGAGGTCCTGGCTCCAGTTATCCTGAACTTTGCTCCCTGAAAACAGCCTGCTTCCCATGCCTCCACAGCTGTCCTGTGCATCTTTTTCCTCTTTCCTTCATTGGGCTGACTCCTGCCTACCCTTGAAGCCTCAGCTCAGACATCAACTTCCTCTGGAACGCCTTCCCTGGACTCCAGGTGAGTTCAGGAGCCTCTTGGTCATGCTTACAATGGCCATGCTGCTCCCTCCACAGCCTTGTCTGCCTCCCCTTCTGAAAGGCACAACTGCTCCTGCATGGGCTACACACACCAAGGCCAGACCCAGGTCCAGTCACTCTGCCTGATTCTCAGACTCAGAGGTCCTAGATCTCAAAAGTTATCAAGTACACCACAGTGAACCAGCTGCCAGGCTCGGAGGGGACCCGAGGCTCTTACCTTCCCCTCTGGAGCTCCCGTGTTCCCCCAGATGCCATTGTGAGCCGAGTCAGGATCCTTGAGAGCCCATGGAGCTGGATAGGCAGAGAATTGGCAGGTTCGTGGCGTGGGGGGAAGCAGCCATCAACCTGGGCCCTTGAGAGCCCAGGGTGCTGGTAGGGACTGTCACAGCAAGGGGACTGGCGCGCAGGTGACTCCAGGCCAGCACATCTGCTGAAAGGCATTAATGAGATTCCTTTCTCCCCCGGAGCTGTGCAGCGGGAGTGTGGCTTGGACGTCAAGCAGGGAGGGCCCGAATTCCAGAAGGGTGGTGGTGGCAGCTGTTAGGTTCCTGGGGTTAATTATCTCCAACGTCACATAGAAGAGAATGTGCTGAGGTGGGACCTCCTACGCCCAGTCTTGGCTTCTCAGGGCATGGGTCTCTCCAGAACTCATGGTGCTCCCCATTCGACGAAGTCTGAAGACCAGCTCTGTCTGCCTGTGGACCTCAGCTACCTTACCGTACCCCAGACCCAAGGGACTGACTTTTCCCGGAGATGCTTTGCGGGGGGCAGGGGGGGTCCCAGCTCTGGGCCTCTGCCTTTGCTGTGTCCTCTGCCTACTCCATGCCTGGGCCCAGCTATTTGGTCAGGGAGCTCAGTAAACACTGGTGAATTGAATTACCCTGTAAATAAACAGAAAGTGCCAAATAGGTTGCCTGGCTCTTAGGAGATGCAAGCCCCCCACCCCCAAACTTTGTAAGCAAACAGATTACCCAAAATGGACAAAGAGAAGGGATCTGTCCAGTCTTTTCTCGTGGTTCTGCTCCCAAAACCAATCTTTCACTTCTTCCAAACAGCCCTGCTCTCTCTATCCCAGGCCCCCCATGGCAATTCAGCCTGTCCTTTTTGGTGTCTGGACAATCCTACCCGAGGTGTCAAGAACCCTTCTAGGAGGGGCGCCTGGGTGGCTCAGTCGGTTAAGCGTCTGCCTTTGGCTCAGGTCATGATCCCAGGGATCCTGGGATTGAGCCTCCCATCGGGCTCCCTGCTTGGTGGAGAGCTTGCTTTTCCCTTTCCTTCTGTCTGCCGCTCTGCCTACTTGTGCTTGCTGTCTCTCTGTCAAATAAATAAATAAAATCTAAAAAAAAAAAAAAAAAAGCAGCAGCAGCAGCAGCAGCCTTTTAGGATCTCCACAGTGGCCTCGGGCCCCTGAGGCTTCTTAGTTGTGACTTGGCGTAAGTGCGTGCGATTACTTGCTAAGGGGCCGAAAGCGCTCACTTGTCCATGCCCAGCGCCCAGCGCCCAGCACAGGAACTGGATGGATGCTCTGTCAATATCTGTTGCGTTAGGAAAGACCGCAGGCCCCGGGACACTGGGGTGTCTTCTCCCTCTCTGAAGCCACCTGCATCATTTGCTCATCCGTGGTTATTCCAAGTGCCCAGAGGCACAGGCTCTCACACCCGAGCTCTGTCTGGTTCCTTGCTGTTTCTGTCATCACTCTCGCTCTTGTTTTTCCCTCCAGTTCCCCAGGAGCAGAGAGGCTTGACAGTTTCACACTAAAGCTGAAAACTTCCCCAGGATCCCTCTTGCTTATATCCTGGAATCTGCCTTCCACCTCTCTTGGCTTAATACAGCCAGTGACTCACTGAGCCAGAAGTCTCTTCTCTGCAGGGATTTCTTGCAGGAAACGTGAGAGGAGCTGGTGACACCGTCTTTCACCCCACCCCCGCTCAGTCCTGGCTTTTCCTATCTAGAAGGCCAGATTTGTTGTACCACGTGAGGCGGCAGAATTGCTATTTTTTCCCCCTGACACTGGCAGCCCTTATTAAATCAGGGCCCTGAATTTCAGGGGCTCACACCAGAGTGTTTGCAGAGCTTCCCACACCCCCCAAATCACCTCTGTTTCCTTGCTAAGCTTCCGCATAATGACAACCTCTGGCTTTCCCTGGAAATCTAGAATACAGTTAACGTGCTTTCGAGATGCCAAGCCTTCTCACCCTTCTTGGTCCCCAGAAATCACACACGCACATACTTTCTGATTTGCAATACTTTTAAAAAATCTCAAATGCAAATTATAGAGGCTGCTGCCCACATGAAAGCAGCCTTCACATCGGCTGTCCCCGGCAGGAGGTTTTGCACACGGAGCAGGAGGGGAACCGTGCCGATGGCACCCACGCGGTCAGATGAGCTGAGGGTGTGAGCGTGCATGTTCGTGTCAACTCTGAGAGAATCTGGGGCAGCTGGGCTTGGAGAAGTGGGATTTTAGGGACTGTTGATGCAACTGGATGAATGGGGGTAGCATCTGGATATAGGCGTGCAATAGCAGCGGGTGTTTGAAAGGTAAGGTGTGTATTTGTGTGTGACAACCTGAGGGTTGTCAAAGCCGCTTGCTTAAATTAAAAAACACTTTGCAGATGAGTCCGTGAAACAAAGCAGAAGGATGGCTTGTAGGTAGTGAATTAACCAGACTTCCCTGAAGTTTGAAGAACAATTCTGGAGGAGCCCAGTAACACCACCACCAGCATCAATAACACATGGGAACAACAGCCATCACTTTTGAATACTTAGCATGTACCACACACATGCACACGTGTCACACACGCACACACACACACAGGTAGCATAGCATACCCAAGTCAAGGCAGTCTGATGTTCTGTGGGTTCTCTGTTCTGTAATGGCCTTGGAACCTTTTGCTCAGGACCTATTCTGTGGGTTTCAGGGTAAAATAAAAATGCATCTTGTTCAAAACTATGACAGCGGGGCACCTGGGTGGTTCAGTGGGTTAAAGCCTCTGCCTTCAACTCGGGTCATGATCTCAGGGTCCTGGGATCGAGCCCCACATTGGGCTCTCTGCTCAGCAGGGAGCCTGCTTCCTCCTCTCTCTCTGCCTGCCTCTCTGCCTACTTGTGGTCTCTGTCTGTCAAATAAATAAAGAAGAAAAATCTTTTTATTTATTTTTAAATTTTTTTAAAGATTTTATTTATTTGACAGAGGGAGAGAGATCACAACTAGGCAGAGCAGCAGGCAGAGAGAGAGGGAAGCAGGCTCCCTGCTTAGCAGAGAGCCCGATGCGGGGCTCGATCCCAGGACCCTGAGATCATGGCCTGAGCCAAAGAGCAGAGGCTTAGCCCACTGAGCCACCCAGGCGCCCCAAGAAGAAAAATCTTAAAAAAAAACAAAAACAGGGCGCCTGGGTGGCTCAGTGGGTTAAGCCGCTGCCTTCGGCTCGGGTCATGATCTCAGGGTCCTGGGATCGAGTCCCGCATCGGGCTCTCTGCTCAGCAGGGAGCCTGCTTCCCTCTCTCTCTCTCTCTGCCTGCCTCTCTGTCTACTTGTGATCTCTCTCTGTCAAATAAATAAATAAAATCTTTAAAAAAAAAAAAAAAAAAAAAAAAAAAAAAAAAAAACGATGACAGCAAGACACACATGTTGGGCCCCGTTGAGCACAGGGCTCCATGTGAGGACACAGCTCTCAGGCCTGTGAAGCAGAGCCCCCTGCTCTCACCTCCGAATGACCACACGCACTGCTCAAACTTCTGTCCAGTGGGAAGACGTCCGCCCAAGGCTGGGACTGTAGTGTGAGAGCAGTTCAATTTCAGTGTGTCTCTTTCACACCAACACAAAGCATCCTTCAGCAGAGACTGAGCTTTGTCCCTCCCCGTTAGCCACTTACTGGGGACTGCACGTAATGCATGGGTGGGAGCTGAGTGACCGCCATCAGAATGACAGCATTAGGGGATGCTGAGGCTTGAGCCCGTTTATGCAGACGACTTGTACTATTTGGGCCTGGCCAGGCTTGGTCTGGGATAAAAAAGAGAGCAAACGGCTGGATAAAGATATAGCAAGCTACCAGTGAGGGCTGGAAAGCTGCACACGCCAGAGCAATCACAGAAAACTGAACTTCCAGCGAATGGCTGTGACCCAAGCTAAGGAGGGAAATCCATCTGGATAAAAGGACCGTGCCCTGGGAAGTCATAATCATAATCATAGATGTATGCAGATCTAGCAAGAGACCTTCAAAAGAGTTGAGGAAAAAACTGACAGGAAAGGGAAAAACTTGACTCATCTATAATAATTGCCAAATATTTTCCCACCCCACTTCCATCGACGGAGAGAATAGCCAGACTGCGTAATGAGAAAACGCACAGAGGAAAATGCAAGAAGAGTGCTGTCGATGACCCTGCCCGTGGCTGACATTGACAGAACACGTAATCCAACAGCAGGGGCACCCCACATTCTTTTCTAGCAGGTGTGGCACCTTCACCACGAGAGACTATGTGCCTGCTCACCAAACGATAGTAATAAAATTTAAAGAATGTACAGAGTATGTTCTCTATCACAGAAGGCAATTAAAAGAAATAGCAAAGAGATACACAGAAAAATCTCAGATATTTGGAAATTATACAACACACAGCTAAAGAATTGAGAGGTTAGAAAACATCCTGAATGGAATGATAAAACTAAATATATCAAAAGCTGGTGGGATACACTGAAGCAGTAGTTAAAGGGAAACTTCGAGTTTAAAACACTTACGTTATAGAAAAGAAAAGTGTGAAGTGGGAGGTTAGTTCGACCTTCTCAAGCCTTTGTGGTTACCAGAGTATGAACCTTGCAGGGTAAAGGCCTCCCCCTCCTGATCTCCCTGCCTACAGACTCTCCCATCCCTTCCAGACGGTAGCCCAGAACACTGTTGCAACACACACATCTGACTGTGTCACTCCCTGGGTCTGAACCCTCTTGTGGCCCCTCATTGCTTCAGGACAAAATTCAAAATGGACCTGGCCAGCTGGCCTTTTGTGACCTTTACTTCTGATGTCACACCCTGTTTGCCACTGTTCTACCACCAGCTTTCCGAATTGTCTCTTGAAACATGAGTTTTTCTCTCTTTTCTGCCTTAGAACTAGGGGTCAGATAAAATGCAGGACTCCCAGTTAACTTGAATTTCAGATAAGTAATGAATAACTTTTTTAGAAAAGATTTTATTTGCCAGAGAGAGAGGGAGCAAGCTCAAGCAGGGGAGCAGCAGGAAGAGGGTGAAGCAGGCTGTCCGCTGAGCAGGGAGCCTGATGTGGGACTCGATCCCAGGAGCCCAGGATCATGACCGGAGCCAAAGGCAGACGCTTAACTGACTGAGCCACCCAGGTGTCTCATGAATGACTTTTTTTTTTTTTTTAAAGATTTATTTATTTATTTGACAGAGAGAAATCACAAGTAGGCAGAGAGGCAGGCAGAGAGAGAGGAGGAAGCAGGCTCCCTGCCGAGCAGAAAGCCCGATGTGGGGCTGGAACCCAGGACCTGGGATCATGACCTGAGCCGAAGGCAGCGGCTTAACCCACTGAGCCACCCAGGCGCCCCAAGAACTCATGAATGACTTTTTAATATGAGCATGTCTCCAAAGCTGCATGGGGCATATGTATACATACAAAAAAAATATTCATTACTCATCTAAAATTCAAGTTTTACTGGGTGTCAATTTTTTTTTTTTTGCCAAATCTGTTAACCTCATCCAGAACTAGTACACGGTGGTGCATCTGGCCTTTCTCTGCTTCTGTGCGTGGCTAACTCCTCTTCCTTAGACGGGTCTCAGCTTAGAAATAACCTCCCACAGGAAGACGGTTCTCCCCACCACCCTTTCTTGGGGTCCGTCTCATTCGGTAAAACTCCTCGGCCCTTGGAACAGTGTCTAGCACTTGGTGGTCACGCAACAAATACTTGTTGAAGGAACAATGCTGACCTAGGTTCCAGCTCCAGGGACAAAGAGCTGGCCCGTTTCCCGCCTCCTAAGCCGGTGGCTCCCAGTTTGGTGGGGGGACAGGGGATGCCTCCATTATCTATCTCTTCAAACAAACCACTCCAAAAATTAGTGACTTAAGACAGCAGCAATCAGGGACAGCTCACCTCTGCCTCACGTGGCGTCAGCTGGCGCTGGAAGAGCCACTTCCAAGATGACTCACTCACCGGCTTCGAGTCACTGTATGCTGCTTCTCTCCATACCCGCCTCTCCACAGGGTGGCTTGGACTTCCTCACAGTGTGGTGGCTCGGTTCCAAGAGCAGGTATCTCAGAAGAGACAGGAAACAGCAGATGCTAGGCTTTTAAGGTCTGGGCCTGGAGACTAGTACTATATCATTTCCATTCTACCCTATTGCTTAAGCAGCTACAGTTCCTATTTAAGGAGATGGGACAGAGATCCTGCCTCTGCATGGAACCAGTGCTAGAGTTTTGTGATCATGTTTTAAAGTCACCACAGGGGAGAATACTCACCACAAAAGGCTCAACAGAGCCCATCTGCACTCTGTCTGGGTGGGTGGTGGTCCGTAGGATGGGATGCTTTTCTCTCCACAGGTCAGTGGGTGCCACAGGGCCAGCATGTTCAAGGCAGCCTTGGAGTGGGATAGGGCAGGAGAGAAGAGAGAGACAAGACATAGAGACAGAGAGGAAGGGGGAGGAGAGATACGGAAGGAGTCTTCCCTTGAAGGAATGAGGACTGAGCCACTCAACCCATGCAGACAGCTCTCAGTCCGTCTGAAAGGAGGCCGCACAGTTGGCACCTAGCTGGGCCCCAGGGGATGTTGTAAACAGAAATTTTGAAACTGTATTTTCTTTTGGTTTTGAACAATTTTAAATTTATAGAAAGTCGATAGAATAGTAAAATGAACAACCCAGACACCTGTCACCAAGTTTCACCCATGGTTAACATTTTGACACATTTGCTCTTTGAAAATGACAAAAAAGACATTTCCCTCTTAAAACCTTCAGCCTGCATTCCGCATCCCCCCACACACCCCAAGCGATGTGCTCTCCACACCAATGGTTCTCAGCAAGGGGGGCGATTTTTGTCCCTCAGGGGATAATGTGACAATGCCAAATGGAGGCATTTTTAATTAGTCTTTATTGAAAAAAAATTCACATCACATAAAATTCACCATTTTAACCATTTTCAAACGGACAGTCCAGTGTGTTTTCACATATTCATGACGTGATGCAACTGTCAATACTACCAAAATCCAAAACAGTTTCTCAGACATTTTGGCTTGTTGCCAACGGACAGGGTGCTGTGCTCCGGCCACCTAGTGGTCAGGGACCAGAAGTGCTACTGATCTCTCCAGAGTATTAACTGGCCCTAAATGTCAGGGCTCCTCCACACAATTACAGTGCCATTATCACATCTGAGCATATCAACAGTAATTGAGTGCTGTCATTCCCACTGGTCTGAAGGATGCCTTTTTTTTTTTTTAAGATTTTATTTATTTATTTGAGAGAAAGAGCATGAGCAGGGGGAGAGGCAGAGGGTAAGGGAGAAGCAGATTCCCCCGCTGAGCTGGGAGCCCAACATAGGGCTCGATCCCAAGACTCTGGGATAATGACCCGAGCTGAGGGCAGATGCTTAACCGACTGAGCCACCAGGAGCCCCAAGGATGCCTTTTTTTTTTTTTTTTTTAATTTACCTTAGATGTAGATGGAGAGGGAGACAGAGAGAGTGAGGGGAAGAGCAGAGGGACAGAGACAGCGTCGGTGCCCAGCAAGGAGCCTGAAGCGGGGCTCAATCCCATGACCCTGAGATCACGACCTGAGCTGAAACCAGGAGTCAGACACTTAACCAACTGAGCCACCCAGGCACTCCTCAAGGACGTCTTTTTAGCATGTTTATTTTAGTTCAGAAGGCAAGATTCACATACTGCCTTTGGTTGTTAGGTCTTTTGGTCTCTATTAATATAGAAGAATATTATCTACCCCACACTCAGCCTTCTTATTTTTTTTAAGAGTTCAGGCTGGTTTTATAGCATCATATTCTGGATTTATCAGATTGTTTCCTCAAGATTAGATTCACCACAAACATTTTTGGCAAGAATGCGACATTGATGATCACTGCGTCACATCAGGAGGTCCAAAATATGGGGTTGCTACCCTATTTGTGATGTTGAAATTGGACGATAACACAATTGAGAAGATAGAAGGTGCTGTTTCCCATGCCCCATCCACTCAAGTGTGGCACCCAGACAGCCACTCTGCTTGGCTGACCCTTTCTGAAAAGTAGAGAGAGCCTGGGGAGGATTCTCTCACCCCTAGGGAGTACTCAGGCCCTTCTCTCTTCTCTTTGCTGTCCCACCTTTAAGGGTCAAGGGGAAGGCCTCAAGAGCTGGGGTTCCCTCTACCAACCCCAGGGAGCTAGCCCTAGCCTAGGTTGGCTGGGAGGACTCAGAAGGACTCCAGGTACTCCTTGAGCTGTTCCTTAGTTCTCAGGAAGAAACTGGATAGCGGAAGTGGGTTGAGTACCCCGAGCCTGGAACCAGGAAGCTAAGGGTATGGGTCAGGTGGAGGTCAAGGGCTCATAAGGCTGGAAACTGCAGACCTGTTAGCATTCCTGCAGTGAACAACTATGCAAAGCTGCATGGAAATCACTTCCAATCCTCGTCCTTTTGGGAAGCTTCTTCCACCCTTAGGAGCTCCACTAAATACAACCTTTTTCAAGAAACCAATCAGGACTATGGGAAGAAGAAAATTGCCCCTGTTCTCAAAGCACTTCAGGCTAGAACCACAACAAGGGCAGAAGTTCTATCCCATTACAGTGGCAGTGGGAACATGACAACCTGTATAAAGCTTTTTGAGCCCAGCAATGAAACAGCTTATTAAAAAAATTCAGGGCACACCTGGGTGGCTCAGTCGGTTAAGTGTCTGCCTTCGGTTCAGGTCATGATCTCAGGGTCCAGGGATCACGTCCCTCGTTGGGCTCTTTGCTTGGTGGGGATCCTGCTTCTCCTTCTGGCTCAGTGGGTGAAGCATGCAACTCTTGATCTCAGGGTTCTTAAGTTTGAGGCCCATGTTGGGTGTCAAGGATACTTAAAAGTAAAATCTTTTAAAAATTTTCAGTTTTCTGGCTTTTCTTGGAAAATCTGATGCTCTGGCAAGATTGGGCTCGCATCTGTGCCTAGGGTAAATGACTTCCCCTTCCTGAGCACGCACTCCACACTTACCTAAACCTGAGTCCGAGTGTGACTTTCAGTGTTGCTCCTTCACCTTGCCAATGCTGTTTTTTTTCTCTACCTGTGTCTTTGAAAAAAAAGATGACAATAAAAGAGAGGTCTAAGGCCCTGTGCTTCAGGGAAAATGGGAGAAGGGATAAATTTCTCTGTGGAACTGAAGAACATTCTATTGCCCTTGTAATGTGATTAAAGTGAATCTGTGTTAAAAACAATATTGACCCCCAAGTGCCATAGTGTCTTAGCATCATGGCTGGGGGTCACTGGAATGTCAGACTCCTCTCGGCTCCACCACTTACAAGCTATGTGACCTCAGACAAGATTACAACAAAACTCAGACACCTCTGCAGTTTAAACCTCTCTCAACCCCTTGAATACTGCCCAGCTGCGATCCTACAAACAAAACACCCGAGCACGTGACTTTCAAGGGTGTGTTGAGGAAGAACAAGGTTCCACATCAAAAGTCATTTTTTCTGGGGCGCCTGGGTGGCTCAGATGCTTAAGCATCTGCCTTCGGCTCAGGTCATGATCCCAGGGTCCTGGGATCGAGTCCCACATTGGGCTCCCTGTTCAGCAGGGAGTCTGCTTCTCACTCCCTCTCTGTTCCCCCTGCTTGTGCGCTCTCTCTCTCTGTCAAATAAATAAATAAAAATAAAATCTTTTAAAAAAAAAGTCATTTTTTTCTAAGTTAGGAATTTGCCCAAAGTCAACACATGACCTAACCAAAAGCCAGACTTGGCTCCTGAGGGGAGATTTTTGACCCTGACTTTGACAGAAGGTGCTGGCCCATGTGACCCACTCCACTCCATAGGCAAGGCCACTGGAGGTCAGAACTGCTGTGGGAGTTGCAAGCTGACCTTAAGGATAGCTCAGGGCTTGTAAGGATTCAGCTAAAGTCCAAGGAGGATCATCAGGGCTCACACAGATCAGAGGAACCCACCATGAGTGCTTCAGCCATAACCCTCAGGTGTGGATGCGAGCAGGATTTCCAGAACCAGGACCAGGAAATTGTGGGACAAAGCTGACTCTCTCCTGTAGGATATGAGTGAGGAAGTAAGAGGCCTCAGAGACTCCTGGAAGTCAATCTGGGTCCACAAGGGAAACAAACCTTAGAAGGAAGCATTTACTACAAAAGACACGGACAAGAGTTATGGGGCATCTGGGTGGTTTAGTCAGTTAAGCATCTGCCTTTGGCTCAGGTCATGATCCAGCTTAGGTCCTCTCCCTCTGCCCACCCCCTGCCCTGCTCATGCTCTCTCTCTCTCTCAAATGAATAAATAAAATCTTAAAAAAAAAAAGAGAGAAAGAAATTGAAGATTTTCTCAGTTGAGCATGTGTTTGGCTGCAAGTAAGAGAAAACTTAAGAGTAGCTTGAATAAATATTTATTTCCTGCTTGTCTCATACGATAAAATATTAGGAGATGGGCAGGCCGACCACGGTTGGTGCAGCTGGTTTACACAGCCAGGAAGTCTTTTCTTGCCTGCCACCCTTGGTAGCTTCATCCATTCTCATAATCGTTGCCTCCATGGTCATGAGTTGGTCAAGCTGAAAGGAAAAGAAGCTGCAAAGGGAGACACTTGTGCCAGGAAAGCAAAACTTTCCCAGAAGTCCTTACCGTAAGTCTCATGGGTAACAATGTGTCCCTGGGACACCAGGAACTCTCAAGGGAACTGAGGAAGTCAGTCTGTTTAACTAGGCACTGCCCCAAACAAAACTGGGCTTCTTTTGGGAGGAAAGGGGAATAGGTATTAGGAAGGCAACCAGCTGTATCCATCACACCAAGTCCTTACACAACCACAAAGCCTGGGACCCAACCCCACAGGAAACCAGCCTTCTGGATTTTCCAACTATATGAGAAAATAAATTATTTTTATAGTTTAAGACAATTTGTGTGTGTGTGTTTAGTTCTTTAAAAGATTTTATTTATTTATTTGCCAGAGAGAGAGAGAGCACAATGCAGGGGGAATGGCAGGCAGAGGAAGAAGCAGGCTTCCCATTGACAAGGAGCGGATGTGGGACTCCATCCTAGGACCCTGGGATTATGACCCAAGCTAAAGGCAGATGCTTAACCCACGGGGCCACCCAGGCATCCCTGTGTGTATTTTTTTTTTTTTAAGATTTTATTTATTTAGGGACGCCTGGGTGGCTCAGTTGATTAGGCAGCTGCCTTCGGCTCAGGTCATGATCCCAGCGTCCTGGGATCGAGTCCCACATCGGGCTCCTTGCTAGGCGGGGAGCCTGCTTCTCCCTCTGCCTCTGCCTTCCATTCTGTCTGCCTATGCTTGCTCTCTCTCCCTCTCTCTCTCTGACAAATAAATAAATAAAATCTTTAAAAAAAAAGATTTTATTTATTTATTTGACAGAGAGAGATCACAAGTAGGCAGAGAAGCAGGCAGAGAGAGAGGAAGGGAAGCAGGCTCCCTGCTGAGCAGAGAGCCCGATGCGGGACTCAATCCCAGGACCCTGAGATCATGACCTGAGCCGAAGGCAGTGGCTTAACCCACTGAGCCACCAGGCGCCCCTCCCTGTGTGTATTTTTTTTTTTTTTAAAGAATTTATTTATGTGACAGAGAGAGCACAAGCAGGCAGAGAGGCAGGCAGAGAGAGAGGAGGAAGCAGGCTCCCTGCTGAGCAGAGAGCCCGATGTGGGGCTCGATCCCAGGACTCTGAGATCATGACCTGAGCTGAAGGCAGCGGCTTAACCCACTGAGCCACCCAGGCGCCCCCGCTGTGTGTATTTTTAAAGAGATTTTATTTGTTTGTTTGACAGGGAGAGTGAGTGAGGTGGGGGCACAAGGAGGGGGAGCAACAGAGAGACAGGGAGGAGCAGATCCCTGACTGAGCAAGAAGCTTGATGCGGGCCTCGATCCCAGGGTCCCGGGATCATGACCTGAGCCGAAGGCAGACACCCAACCGACTGAGCCACCCAGGCGCCCCTGTGGCTGGCATTGCTCATCCAACATTATGTCTGGGAGACTCATCTCTGTGGTGTACGGAAGTTCATTCTGTTTTTGCTACCTGGTTTCCCAATGTATGCATATACTACGGTTTATCCAGCTTCCTGGTGTTGGGAGATTTGGATGGTTTCCAGTTTTTAGCTATTATGAATAAAGTTGCCAAGAACATTCTATACTTGCACTTTGGTAGAAATTACACTCAGTTCTCCTGGGTTTGTACCAAAGAGGGGACTGGCTGGGTCATAGGTCAGGTGAAGCAGTTATAGTGAATACTGAGGTTTTCCAGTTTACCTCCTACCAGTTCTAGTTATGTCGTATCCTCGCCAACACTGGGTTTTGTCAATCTCTTTAATTGTAGCCCATGTAATTATGTATAATAGTATCTCGTGGTGGTTTTATTTTTAAAATTTACTTATTTATTTTTGAATTTTATTTATGTATTGCACGTGTGTGTGCGTGTGCGCGAGGGGGGGAGAGAGAGAGAGAGAGATTGCGCGAGCGCACACATGAGTGGACGGAGGGATAGAGGGAGAAGGAGAATCTCAAGCAGACTCCGTGCTGAGCGTGGAGTCCAACCTGTGGCTTGATGTCACCACCCTGAGATCAAGACCTGAGCCGAAATCAAGAGTCAAATGCTTAGAGTCTCCTGGGTGGCTCAGTTGTTAAGCATCTGCCTCTGGCTGAGGTCATGATTCCAGGGTCCTGGGATCGAGCCCCACATCAGGGTCCCTGCTCAGTGGGAAGCCTGCTTCTCCCTCTTCCCCTCCCCCTGCTTACGTTCTCCCTCTTACTGTGTCTCTCTGTCAAATAAATAAATGGAGATGTTTAACCAACTGAGCCACCCAATTAAGGCGCCTCTTTATTTACTTTTATTTTTATTTTTATTTTTATTTTTTTGTTGTTAGAGAGAGGACAGAGAGAGCACAGGCAGACAGAGTGGTAGGCAGAGGCAGAGGGAGAAGCAGACTCCCTGCTAAGCAAGGAGCCCGATGTGGGACTCGATCCGAGGACGCTGGATCATGACCTGAGCTGAAGGCAGCCGCTCAACCAACTGAGCCACCCAGGCGTCCCTTATGTATTTATTTTTAAAGTAATCTGTACACCCAAAGGGGGGCTCAAACTCACAACCTCAAGATCAAGAGTTGGATGTTCTACCAACTGAGCCAACCAGGCACGGCACCCCTTGTTGTTTTAATTCACATTTCTGTATGAATTAAACTTCTTTAGTGATATTGAGCATCTTTTCACATGCTTGTTGGCCATTTGGAAATCCTTTCTTATGAAGAAACTGTTGTAGTCCTTTTTCTGTAATAACTACAGAATTCTTTATATACTCTGCAGGAGTCTTTTTTAAAATAACTGTATTGAAACATCTTTTTTCTAGTTTGTACCTTATCTTTTCATTTTCTTAAATATCTTTAATTATTGACCAGAAGTTCTTAATTTTCATGAAGTCTAAGTTATCAACCACTGATGCTTGGAGCTTTCTGAGTCAAGTTTTTTGGTTTTGTTTTTAAATATTTTATTTTATTTTTTCTGAAGTAGGGTCCACACCCACTGCGGGGCTTAAACTCATGACCCTGAGAGCAAGAGTTGCACATTTCACTGACTGAGCCAGCCAGAGGCCCCCTTTCTGTCTTTTGCTTAAGAAATCTTTGCCTAGGGGTGCCTGGGTGGCTCAGTCATTAAGCGTCTGCCTTCGGCTCAACGATCCCAGGTCCCAGGGTCCTGGGAACGAGCCCCACAGAGGGCAGCCTGCTTCTCCCTCTCCCTCTGCTGCTCCCCCTGCTTGTGCTGTCAGACAAATAAATAAAATCATTAAAAAATAGAAATCTTGGGGCGCCTGGGTGGCTCAGGGGGTTAAGCCGCTGCCTTCGGCTCAGGTCATGATCTCAGGGTCCTGGGATCGAGCCCCGCATCGGGCTCTCTGCTCGGCAGGGAGCCTGCTTCCTCCTCTCTCTCTGCCTGCCTCTCTGCCTGCTTGTGATCTCTCTCTGTCAAATAAATAAATAAAATCTTGAAAAAAAAATAGAAATCTTTGGGGCGCCTTTGTGGCTCAGTGGGTTAAAGCCTCTGCCTTCGGCTCAGGTCGTGGTCCCAGGGTCCTGGGATCGAGCCCCGCATCGGGCTCTCTGCTCAGCGGGGAGCCTGCTTCCTCCTCTCTCTGTCTCTGCCTGCCTCTCTGTCTACTTGTCTGTCAAATAAGTAAATAAAATCTTAAAAAAAAAAAAAAAGAAATCTTTGCCCAGTCCAAGGCTATAAAGATATTCCATGTTTCTCTAGAAGTTTCACTGTTTTGCCTTCACAGTTCTGCTGATGCTCCATTTCAAATTAATTCTTGTGAAGGCTTCAAGGTACAGGTAAAACAGACAGTCACTTACTTACTCCAGCACCGTTCCACCACTTACATAAGTTTGCATAATTCATTTTCAGCCCTTCTTCTTTCCTAACATGGGCACTTACATATATCCATTACTTTAGCCGCATCCCATTAGTTTTAATATAGTGTATTTCATTATCATTCAATTTGAAACATTTTCTAGTTTTCCCTTGTGACTTCTTTGATTCATAGATTATTTAGAAACGTGTCCAAGAGCATAAGGACACTCAGCACAGCTCTGGTGCTCGACTGATCCCACAGCCTCGTGGGGGCCGAGTGGAACGCGGGTGGAGTGGCTGCTTGCTTTGGTGTGGGCGCCTCTGGGGAGCTCTGCAGGTGGAAGAATGGTTTCTGCCGCCAAGACATGTGTGTGTGGGGAGACACCGTAGGGAAGCATGTTTGACTCCCCCTGCCCTGCGCCCCAGCATGTGCATGCATGGGTGTGTGCACACCGCTACCACATGCACATGAGTGTGCACACACACCATCCCTCTCCAGCTCTAAAATATGCCCTGAACCATGCAAGGAAGAAAGGAAAGCAGGCCGGCGGCTTCTTAGGTGAGTGATCAAAACTAAGTCACTTAAACTATAAGCCTGTTTCCTGATCTACAAAATGGGGATGGTTTATTTCGATATTCGGCTGAGAATTAAATGTATAGGATGGGAGTCTTGCTATGGGTAAGGGCTCAGATAGGGAGGAAAACTTGCTTCTATGCCAGATCCTAACACAAAGTCTGGCTTTGGCCAGAGATGGGGAGGAGGACCCTTATCTAGGGCTTAATGCAGACAGTTTACACAGGGCCTACAGGGGCAAAACTGGGAAGTGGCCAGCAGGGTTGCTGGCAGAGTTCACCTGAAAGCTCTTCTTCCCATGCTAGACTGGGCCTTGGTGCCCGGGTGAGAGTGGTGTTCCAGAGGTTGAAGCTAGAACATTATCCTTTTCAACCAAGATCCCCAGATGACCACTTCCCGTGGAACTCAATCCCCTCCCAGCTCTTACACGTCTACCTCCCTGGCTTTCTTCGCAGCTGGAGACAAAAGGGATGGGAAGGGGTAACAGCAGAAAGGAGGAGGTCCAGAGAACCCCGGGAGCTGCCGTAGCTCTCGCTGCTTTCTCTAGCTGACCCAGACTCATCTTGAGTCTGTCAAGTCAGGTGCATTAGGCACACCCCTGTGCCCAGTGCATTAGGCAGTGTCTCCATACCTAAATCCAGAGTTCTGCAGCCTCTGTTCTTACCTGCACAGAACCCCAGTGGCAGGGATGAGCAAGCTGGAGAGCTCCTGGGGCTTTAGCAGAAATAGTAATTCATGGCGTGCCTGGGTGGCTTAGTCAGTTAAGTATCTGAATCTTGATCTCAGCATAGGTCTTGATCTCAGGGTTGTGAGTTGGAGCCCCAGTGTTGGGCTCCATGCTTGGTTGGAGCCTACAGAAAGAGGAAGAGAAAGAAAGTGAAAGAAGGAGAAAGAAAGAGAAAGAGGAAGAAAAGAGAAAGAGATGGAAGAAAAGAAAGAAAAGGAAGAAAGAAGAAGAGAGAGAGAGAGAGAGAGAAAAGAAAAGAAAGAAGAAAGGAAGGAAGAAGAAAGGTTACTTCCTAGCATAAGAATCATTCCTAGGTAGCCTGATGATTCCTATTGTGAAAACACCTTTGTTCCCAGGCTTCAGCTGAGCCACTGAACATCCCCAGGGGGTTAGGTTGCTCCCTTCTATGGGGATGGTTAGAAACAATGAAGGGGACATCCTGGGTACCCCCTTCCCAGCCCAACAGTGCCATGCCTCTGAGGGTTGCTGGAGACTCACAGTGCACTTACCTGGAAGATCCTGTGTAAATTCAGGGGTCCTGGGGTGCCTGGGTGGCTCAGTCGGTTGGGCAGCTGCTTTTGGCTCGGTTTGAGTCGTGGTCGCTGGGTCCTGGGATCCAGCCCTGCCCCACATCGGGCTCCCCGCATTGGGCTTTCTGCTCAGTGGGGAGCATGTTTCTTCTCCCTCTGCCACTTCCCCTGCTTGTGCTCTCTCTCTCTCTGTCAAATAAACAAATAAATAAACTCTTTTTAAAAAATAAATTCAGGGGTCCTCTTGGGGTGCCTTGGGGTGGCTCAGTAGGGTAAGCATCTGCTTTTGGCTTGGGCTGTGATCCCAGGGTTCTGGGATCTAGCCCCGCATCCCCCTGCTTGTGCACGCGTGTACTCTCTCTGCCAAATAAATAAATAAATGTTAAATTCCAGGGTCCTCTCATCACCTGGAATGGAACAAGCCCCTCACCACTTTGTGTGGGCTTCATGTGAGTGTGGAGGCAGATGTCTGCCTGTTTGGACATGCTGACAGTGAGAAATTTCCCTGAGACACAAGTGGGGATGCAGCAGCCCCCCTGGAAACAGACTATTTCGCACTGAAAGGTAGGGCCTGGCACGTGGGAGGAAGAACCGGCTACTTCTGCGGGCATCTGGGAGTGGACACGGGGTTGTAGATGTCTTCAGAGGGGGCTGGGGTCGGCGTTTAGGATGGCCTCTGCCATACCAGCGGGGCCAAGCATCTAGATGGCAAGCCACATCCTCTGAACCAGACCAGCTGGCCTATTTGTCTCTGGCACCCCTGGGCCTATGTGAATTTTCCTCTAAACACTCCAACCACAGCTCAGCTGTTCTGGGGACCCCTAATAAAGGGCCAACTTCCAGCACTGAAAGGGAGGACTGTAGGGGGAGGGGAACTGGGAGTTGGAGCAAGGCCTGAAGATAAAGGGTGTCTCCGGGCCTGAGCCCCTTGTAGTCTGTTCATCAGCAGTCTCTGTACCCTGTTCCACTCTCCCTTGGCTTGGCTCCAGCCTACACTTTCACTGCAACAGGAAAGCCCACAAACCCTGTCTGACCTCAGAATCAGGAGTTTTGGGTCACCACGGGCTCTGACCTACCCTCCAAGTCTGGAAGCCTTGGCGTAATGCTTTTTAGGTAGCATGCAGTCAATAAACCGCTCTTGCATGAATGGGAGAACGGCGAGCGCTGGCATTCGGCATTCATGCGGCAAACACGACTCTTCTAGGAGCACCTGATCATGGCGGGATCCCTCCCAGCTGAGGGCTCAAGATGCCAGCCTGAAATAAACCCCCATCTATCCTGATTCCTCTCCCTGAATAATTGAGGGGACCACACCTCTCCAGGTAACCTCTGCCTTTTGGAAGTCCTACAGATGAGCCACAGGGGCAGGGGCAGTGTGCAGGGAGGGGGTCTGGTTTTCAGAACAAAGTTGGTTTGGGAGAGCCAGTGGGTGCTCTGCTGCCCCCTGCTGGACAAAGTAGGAACAGTACCTTGGTAGGTGAGGGTTACCTTGAGGAGGGAAAAGAGGAGAGGTAGGGGTCAAACCCCCCTCCTCCTCCTCATACTTGGATCTCCGGCACAAGACAACCACATTCTCCTCTTCCTCTCTCCAAAATCAGGATCCCTCCCCAGCCTCACCAAGTAGGCTCTGGCTCCCCCCCAGTTCTCCCAAATCCGCCACCCAGAACATTTCTGAAGGTCTTTTTGTCAACAAGCGTGATCCTGGGAACATCAGTTTCTGACCAATAAAATCACCCCCACAGTATTTAAACTCATTAACAGACAAAACGGGCTCCCAGCGGGCCTTCTATAGACTACTAGATGTAGGCAACTGTGTT
Source organism: Lutra lutra (assembly GCF_902655055.1). Classification (NCBI taxonomy): domain Eukaryota; kingdom Metazoa; phylum Chordata; class Mammalia; order Carnivora; family Mustelidae; genus Lutra; species Lutra lutra. Next base: position 18,236,379 of record NC_062294.1, read on the forward strand.
CATCAGGAGGAAAGATCAATGTAAGGATCAACAAACCCAAGGGAAATAGAAAAGAGGAGGAAAGCAGAAACTTAATTGTAACAAAATCTGATAAATCAAGCCAAAGATTGGTTATTTGCAAAAACAAATAAAATTTGATAAGCCAACGGAAATTTCACTTTAGACAGAGGTACAAATATAGATATGGATATAGATATAGATATGACCAGAAACCCATGGGCAATGTTTTGGGCTAATTTGGTGGTGGTAGGAGGGGTCCTAGTCAACATCGTGCTGAAGGGCAGAAGGAAGGTGGGTGGGAAAGGACATAAACAAATGTTGATTTCCTCCTCCGGACTGCTGGGTGGCATGAGAGCTACTGGGCTCCTGTGGCTATGGTCTGGGCCGGTGCACTCTCACTGCAGTGATACAGTGTGGAGGTGGCGATGATGTTTGCTGATTGACTCACTGACTGAATCAACTCTGGAGGTAGCCAACTCTCTGACCACGGGCGGGGAGGGGAGCGGGGAGAAAAGCGTCTATTGACTGCTCACCAGGCTGGGGCTCGTTGGGCAGGAACCAGGCTTGGAGCAGAGCCTGTACTAGTGTTAAGCTGTAGAATTAGGCAGCTTGGTAAGCCATGTGCCAACTATGAGTCCAGGAAACTTACATTGTCCCTTGTCTGGAGCCACCCTTGACTCTTACTCAAGCTTCATGAATGAGTAAAAGCTTCCTCTCCCAGAAAGCCTTCTCAGCCAACTTCCGGCTCCTCCCTTAGCTGGGGTAGGTGCCTCTCCTAGTCTTAAACGCTACTGGGGCACTCTTCTATCAAAGCATTTATCCCATTGCATTTTATTTTTATTTATTTATTTTTTAAGATCTTATTTATTTATTTATTTGATAGACAGAGATCACAAGTAGGCAGAGAGGCAGGCAGAGAGAGAGAGCAGGCTCCCTGCTGAGCAGAGAGCCCGATGTGGGGCTCGATCCAGGACCCTGGGTTCACGACCTGAGCCCAAGGCAGAGACTTTAACCCACTGAGCCACCCAGGCGCCCCTTATCCCATTGTATTTTAAATAATTCTCTTTGTTTTTAACTTTTATTACAAAGATTTTCAAACACAAACAAGGAGAGCAGCCATGGGATAACGGAGCCCACGTACTCATCACCCAATTTCAACAAATTACCAACTCATGAACAGTTTTATTTCATCCATATCATGTCCTGTTACTCCTTCTCCCTTGGATGATTTCATATCATTTTATCAGCAAATACTTCATTATATTTCTCTGAAAATAAGCCACTTGAAACCACAATACCATTATCACAACTTTAAAAATGAACAAGTATTCCTTGATGCCATCAACTATCCAATGTTTATATTTCTCTCATTATCCTCCTGTGTTAATAGTTGGTTTTCTTGAATGTCTCACCCATCGGACCTGACGAGGGACTGGGGCTGCCCCTGGGAGAGCTTCAGCCCTTGCCCATCACTGCCAGGTCTTCACCTGCACACACACAGGGGAAGACAGGCACTGCTCTGCAGATGAGCGACACTGAGTGCCAGGGTGGGATGGCACCAGCACGGCCCCCGAACATGGACAACTGTTCTTAGCATGGATGTGGACCAGGCCCAGCCAAGTGCTCACATTCTCCACCTCAAATGACCTGAGGTGCTTTTCCAAAACCCACATGCACTCCCTGTTCCCCACCTCCAACTCCTCAGCCAGAATCTCCAAGGATGGGGCCAGGGGCCAGGGATTGGGGGAAAGTGTCTCGGGGACACTTGAACCCCAACTGGCCCCACCAAGATGGAAGGATATCTAGTGCCTGATATTTTCACCCTGCACCACTCTGAGAAGAGAAAGCCCTGGGGTGGACAACAGGGCCCAGCTCTAGCCTCTGGAAAAGAAGGGTCAATGTCAGTTGCCAGGGAGGCCCTGACACCAGGTCTACTTTGTGGCTATTTGTCACCAAAATAGCCAGAAGCACTGTCGGGGGAGAAATGGGGATAGCCCTTTGCTGGATTATCCTGGAGCCATCTCCTCAGGGAAGTAGTATGTGATCCTGGGAGCTCATAGGACTGTGACCCTGTGCCAGCCACAAGTGAGCCCAGTGCTAGCCTGCTACCAGAACAGACATCAGTGCCCATCTGTGAAAGCAGCTGCTACAGCCCCGCCCTCTGCAGAGCAGCCCCTCCCCATGCAACTGAACCCCAAGACTGACTGTTGGTACTGAAGGCTAAAGGCTGTCAGACGACAACGTACAGTTTCCACCCGTTGCTGGGAGGACTTCCTCATCCTGGGCAGAATAGCCTGTGTGAACCTAGACCAAAAACCCCAACAGCCTCTTCAAACTTCTACTGTCTCAGGCCAGCTCAGTTTGTACACTGAGGCCTTGAAGGTAATTCAGCCTGTACCCCTTTTCCTGATGGGCAAGTGTGTGTTAGAGAGCCCCCCAGAAGGGAGAGGGCAGGCAGGGGCCAGTGGAGTCCTGTGTGTCCTCCCACCTTCACAAAAGGGCAGTCTTCACCCTGGCCTCCTGCTGATGAGACCAGGCGTGGGCACAGGCCTGACAACACAGGGCGGATGGGAACAGCCATTAGCACTAATGAGACAGGCAGCCTGAAAGCTTTTTACTTTGAAGCTGCTCGCCCACCCAGGGAACAGTCCGTCCTGCTTCCTTGGCTTCCAGGAAGCCCAGGCGGAAAAGGGTTTGGGAGAAGGAGCAGGGGTGGGGGTCTTAGAGAAGTCTGGAAGGACAAAGGGGAGGGAGAAAGGACTAGGGATGGAGACAGGAGGGCTTGGTTTTGGCTAAGTGGACTTCTCCCCTCCCCTTTCCCTCCAAAAAACCCCAGGGTCTAGGTCTGCACCCCACTCTGGCCACTGGCCCATCACCCTCTTCAGTGCCCTTGACTAAAGTTCCTGGAAGCAAAGGAAACAACATGCCACACAGGGTCTGAGTGAGCATCTCCGGGGCCACAAATTAAATTAAGATCTCAGGGCTGCCTGCCTTGTTATTGCTAATGGCTCTGGCCTGTACCACCTCCCCGCCCCTACCCAGGCCCCTGTCCTGTAGAAATTTGGGGGTTCTGGGCACCCTACCTTGCTCCCAAACTTTGATTGGCACCTGGGGACCTCACCCCAAATCGGAGTTGGGCACACCTCTTATAGAGCATCCAAAAACCCAGGTTGCAGGGAGAGAGGCCTGAGCTGTGCCCCCACCCTCTGGCGAGGGCCCCTTATGTCTTAGCTGCAGGCAGCAGTCACGTGTGGGGCGTTCATTAGACCCTGCCATATAAGCTGAGGGCACGGAGTGGCCAGAAACTCTCCAGGCAAGGATCCAGCAAGCAGAGGTAAGTCCTCAGGTTGGGCAGAGACCCCTGTTCTCTGGGAAGTCTCTGGGGCTGGGCACCTGGAGGGTGCAAGGATGAGGAAGGACTAAGTGGTGGGTCTTACTGCTGGCCAGGTCATGCTGCCTGCAGTGCTGCTGAGCTGTGCCCTGCTGCTGGCACTGCCCCCCATGCAGGGGGCCGACATGGGCCTGGCCCCTCTGGAAGGCATCAGAAGTCCTGACCAGGCCCTGTTCCCAGAGCTCCCAGGTCAGTATGGGCAGGGGTGAAGCTGGGTGGAGCCTGGATACCCTCTGGCCACAAAGTATCCTGCTTGGTATGAGCCCTCCTTGCCCCTTCCCAATCCCAGACCTTGGAGGTGGGTGTTTAATGCATGGGGAGGGAGGCGGTTTTGCCCTCACATCACCTGTTCCAGGCCTGGGCCTGCAGTCCTCGATGAAAAGGACAGCTGCAGAACAGTCAGGAGAGGCTCTGCTGCAGGAGGCTGAGGCCTTGGCAGAGGTAACCGCCCAGGAGAAGGGGGGATGGCCACAGGCCTTGGGAGGGGACATCAGGTGTCATCCCCTCTCTCCACCACATGACCCCTCACCTGAGGTGATGCTGCAGACTACTGTCTCCATACTCCACTGCCATCCTGTTCGGATTGAGGCAGGTGACATCCCTGGACCTGCCTTCAAAGGCCCATGCCTGCAATCCTGCTCCCTCACTCCTGTAGGTACTAGATCCGGAGGGCCGAGAGCCACGCTCCCCACGTCGCTGCGTAAGGTTGCATGAATCCTGTCTGGGACACCAGGTACCGTGTTGCGACCCATGTGCCACGTGCTACTGCCGTTTCTTCAACGCCTTCTGCTACTGCCGGAAGCTGGGTACTGCCATGAACCCCTGCAGCCGTACCTAGTGGGCCAACGTCCGGGTCGGGGTCTACATGGGGTAGTGAATAAAGGCTGGGACCAACCCCAAGGCTGTGGCATTATTTCAAACGTGGCCGTCGGAGGTGGGAGGTCATGGAGGTCACAGTAGGGATGGGGTTGCCACCAAGCCAAGAAATCTCTCTCACACACACACACACACACACACGCACCTACCCCAGGGTCTAGGCTACCCATCATCTGAATCACTTACATGCATGGTCTTATGGTGCCAGGCGCCGGTGGGGAGGCAGAAAGGCCGGACTCCAGCCCTCCAGAATCTCGTACAAGAAATGCGGGTGCAGCGCGCAGTGCATACACGGCCTGGAACTCCTGGCAGGCCAGCAAGCGTTAGGCTCCAGGGCCTGCTTGCGGCTAACTTGACCTGTGACCTCAGCGAAGCCTGCCCCTCGATCCGTAGTTCCCTTCGAGGGAAGACTTCCCTTGAGGGAAGACTGCCTCAGCAGTCTGGAACATTTCCAAGCATAAGAAGCACCGCTTATTCCCATCTTTACTCGGCCTGCGCCTCAGGGTCAGCTACCCTAGACGGTGGTGTAAAGCTAGAGGGCCCAATCGAATCCGCGCGGCCACGTGCGCCACCACGCGGCCGACCTCAGACACTCCACGCTGGTTAAGGCCGGTAGCGAGACGCACGCCTACCCAACCGCGCAGGCGCCAGAAGGCCCACACCTGCGCAATGCTTTCGGACGAAACCACCCGGAAGCCGGGCGCCACTCACAGCCCCGCCCCTTTGTGGTCACGTGAGGCGGTCGCGCGTCACCTGACCCGCTTGACAGCCCGCTGCTGGCGCAGAGTCAGCTGATCTTGGAATCAAGCTGTCCACCCGGCGATCGGGGTTCTCCGATCTCGCCTCCCCCGCCGCAGCCATGTCGTTCTTCCCGGAGCTTTATTTCAACGTGGACAATGGCTACTTGGAGGGACTGGTGCGCGGCCTGAAGGCCGGAGTGCTCAGCCAGGCGGACTACCTCAATCTGGTGCAGTGCGAGACGCTGGAGGGTGAGCCGCGGGGCCGGGAGCTTGGGCCTTGAAAGGCTGGCAAGGAGACTGGCCCGGGCCTGAGGGTTCCGAGATCTGGGCGGGGAAGCCGGAGGCGGGGGTTCTCGAAGGGCCTAAGAGGCCTTGCTGGGAATCCAGCGGCCGATGGCGGGCGCCCAGGAAGGGAATCTCCCTCCAGATGCGGCTCCGCACAAGCCCAGACGTAACCAAGGCTTTGGGAACCGCGGTGGTTGGCGTCTGCTGAGGCCTTCGTTTCCCCTTAAGCCTGCCGTGTAGTTTGAAAAAGAGGGTTTCTCGAGAGTTGTTGATCGGTGGTGCGAGAAGTGCCCATACAAGACTCTTCACCCTGACGTAGTCCAAGAAAGGCCCCGTGGCAATGCTTAGAGAAGCTAAGCGGAAAAGCCCCCGCTTCCCACCTAACATAACCAAGGCTTTTGGGATCACTGTGTCTTAGCCTTGGCCGGCGTGGTGAGCCTTCCTGGGGAATTGCTGAGCTAACCTAGTGAGAGTTTGCTCCCATCGCCGAACCCCTGGCTGAGCAGAGTCTCCTGAAGGCAGTAATTTGGAGAGCAAGAGGTGGCCCTCCAAGTTTGGAAGTTCCTACACTTGTATTTGGCTAATAAATCCCACCTTCTCAGAGAGAAGGTTGCCTGTTGGAACAGGATTTTTTTTTTTTTTTTTTTTTTTGGAAGCACAAGAATGATAAGAAGCTAAGTTCCTCTTTCTTCAGCTCCAAAGTGGGATTGATTCCCTAAGGCAGAGCTGCAACAGACTTACTGAATTAGAGATGTCGCTGAGCCCCCATTTCCCCTGGTAATAGTGAAGGGCATTGTGGTTGGAATGTAAGTTCCCATTTCTGACCCTCAAGAGATACCCTTGAGCAGAGGTACTGCTGGCTCCATGGTTGGCAGCTGGAGGGAAAGACGACTTGCCCTCTGGAGAAAATTTTCTCATCAAAAACTGATTGAGGGGGACGCCTGAGTGGCTCAGTTGGTTAAGCAGCTGCCTTCGGCTCAGGTCATGATCCCAGCGTCCTGGGATCGAGTCCCACATCGGGCTCCTTGCTCGGCGGGGAGCCTGCTTTTCCCTCTGCCTCTGCCTGCCATTCTGTCTGCCTGTGCTTGCTCTCTCTCCCTCTCTCTCTCTGACAAATAAATCAATAAAATCTTAAAAAAAAAAAACTGATTGAGGTTAAAAGAGGATTCAAGGGAAGCCTGGGTGGCTCAGTTGGTTAAGCAGCTGCCTTTGGCTCAGGTCATGATCTCAGCGTCCTGGGATCGAGTCCCACATCAGGCTCCTTGCTCGGTGGGGAGCCTGCTTCTCCCTCTGCCTCTGCTGCCACTCAGCCTGCCTGTGCTCACTCGCTCTCTCTCTCTCTGGCAAATAAATAATTAAAATCTTTAAAAAAAAAAAGAGGATTCAATTTTTATTTATTTATTTTTAAAGATTATTTATTTATTTATTTATTTGACAGACAGAGACCACAAGTAGGCAGAGAGGCAGGCAGAGAGAGAGAGGGGGAAGAAGGCTCCCTGCTGAGCAGAGAGCCTGATGTGGGGCTTGATCCCAGGACCTGAGCTGAAGGCAGAGGCTTTAACCCACTGAGCCACCCAGGTGCCCCTATTTATTTATTTTTTAAAAAATATTTTATTTATTTATTTGACAAACAGAGCTCACAAGTAGGCAGAGAGGCAGGCAGAGAGAGAGGAGGGAGTAGGCTCCCTGCTGAGCAGAGAGCCGGATGTGGGGCTTGATCCCAGGACCTGAGCTGAAGGCAGAGGCTTTAACCCACTGAGCTGCCCAGGTGCCCCAAGTATTCAATTTTTAAGAATCAGCTGTTTATCTTGTAAACTGAACCAGTAAAGGGAAAATAGATACTTTAAAATTTTAAAACTTATTGAAATTAAATGCAATAATTCTGGATCTTAACATAAACATCTGAGAAAAGCTATTTGTCTGCCTTATAAAAGTGGAAATGGGAAGGAGAGGAGAGCACCTTAGGGTACCGGGTTGTAGGAGCCTGCCAGCAATCTGACTTTCGTCACTGGAAAAAGGAGGAGAAACAGAGGAAGGCTGCCTTGGGCAGGGCCTGGCACACAGTTGGCATTTAATATGAGTTTTGTGGGCTGACTGGGACTGGAGATCTTTCTTTGCTTAAATCTGAAGGTGAACACAGTTGATGACCAACTGGCATTTGGTAAACTTGTTTCTTTTCTAGGTTTTCCTCACTCATGCTGCAGCCTGTCCTTCCTCTTCCTGTAGAGCTTTTGGGGTTCCCATCTCCCCAGCAACCCCTCCATCATTATCCTCCATAAATGTGTAAGGCCATTCCTCCTGCAGCCCTGCTCAGCACATGGCCTGCCTTGTGGCACCCCGTCTAGACCTTTTGGGTCACATTCAAGGATTCCCTTGCTCTTCCACACATACTCCTTTCCCTCACACAAGCCATCCCCCTCAACTCTTGGTGCCCATAGTGTGGTGGACCCTGGGGTTGGAAAAATCTGAGTTTGAATCCCAGCCCTGCCAATTACCGGGTTATCTTAGACGAGCTAGTCAACACTTCTGGGCCTTGGGTTCTTCATCTGGTATAGTATCATCACCCATTTTATAAGGTTGTGAGATGTCAGCAAGCTTTTAAACACTTAGCCCAGCAATAAACACAGAATATGTGCTAAATAAATGTTAGCTCTTGCTTTCACTACATTGCACCTGCCATTCCTTCTGTATCCATCTCTTCCCCACGAAGCCCAGTGATTCCCACCCTTCAAGGCCCAGGCCCAGTAGCATCCCATCTTAGAGCCCCCATGGTGATCATGGTAGGCTAGAATGTTGTCCCCTCCACCAATTACAGCTCCTGTGGCTGTCTGTGTTATTTTCCTAGAAGTTTCTTGGCGTAGAGTTTGGATTTTGGGGGGACCCTATATGCTGGAGATAGTCAAGACTTTTCAGGGGCTGGGGATAACCAGAAGCAGGAGGAGTGACCAGAAACCCCATTATCCTCTACAGAAAGTCCTTCTCTGTTTCTGAGGGTGACACCAGAGGCCTTTGGTGCTGTTTTGTTGTTGTTGTTTTGCCTCTGTGTGTCCTGAAATGACAAGATTTCCAAAGAAGATGTTTCAGGTGTTGGACAGTTCCCAGAAGGCACAGGATACTGGGAAGAGAGGGTCATGTTCCTCAAGGAAGGGCAGATGCAGACCCTCCACCACACCCTGGGCTTTCTTCCCGGAATCCCAGTTGAGCAAGGCATCTGCTACTCACCTCTTCTTCTAGAACTCAGTCTTTGAGGACCTTCAGAGTTCATATATTCTCCGTAGTCCATCTTGCTTCATTGTCTAAACTCAGAGGTAGGATAAAAAACCTGGAAAGGTTAATAGAGGGAACAGAGTTGGGTGGTCACAAGAGCACTGTTTAACTCTGAGCGTTTCTGGATATGTAGAGTACCTTCTGGGGGCTGAGTCTTATGCTGGAAATTGTGGGGAAGATGAGGTGGGTCAGAGAGACACAAAGAGAAATCCTGCAGTATTACTTTGAATGTTTTTATTCATCCAGTATATACTTAGGAAGCACCTGTTTTCTGCCAGGCGCTGTGATAGGGGCTGAGATATTTTGTTGAATGATGTCCTCTTGACCCTCATAATCCTGTGGTGGAGGTCAGTGTGGGCAGGGGGAAGACATTAAGAGATCAGTGTAGCATAGAAGTTACAAATGTGGGCTTACTACTTCTTGGCACTGCCATGTAACCTCTGTCCAGAGTTTTATTGTCTGTAAAGTGGTAATCATAATGGCACGTACTTCATGGGCTGGTTATGAAGGTTAAACAAGATAATTCATATAAAGCACTTAGCTCTTCCAACTGAGCCAGCCAAGGTTACTGTTATTTTTTTTTAAGATTTTTTTTTATTTATTTGACAGACAGAGATCAAAAGTAGGCAGAGAGGCAGGCAGAGAGAGAGGGTGGGGAAGCAGGTTCCCCGCTGAGTGGAGAGCTCGATGCAGGGCTCAATCCCAGGACCCTGAGATCATGACCTGAGCTGAAGGCCGAGGCTTAACCCACTGAGCCACCCAGATGCCCCATTACTGTTATTTTAAGAGTCTCATGCTCTACCGACTGAGCTAGCCGGGCACATACTGTTATTTTAAAGTGGACTAAATATATAATTACAGACTGAGGAGTGATAGTGGAAAACGTGATGGTCTGGAGCACCGCCTTCCACAGAGGCTTGCCAGCCTTGGGGTTCTCTAATGTATTTCAGTCATTAGGAGCATATGTATGCTACTTTGATGTTCAGATGTTTGTTCGCTCATTAAAGAAACATTGTCTAAAGGCCTACTGTGTGCCAGCTCCTGGGCTTTATAGGTGAGCCAAGTAGCTATTTCAGGCATTACCATAGTTCTGAGCCTTAACTCTCAGCTTTGACCCAGGGTTCAGCCTAAGAACATGGCTAGTAATTTGTCTGACTGGATGTGGGGCATTCAGGCATGAGTGAGGCTCCAGCTCTGCCCTCCAGAATTTTTCCCTTCCTCTTTCCTCTTTAAAACTATTTTTTAGGGGCGCCTGGATTTTATTTGTTTATTTGACAGAGAGAGATCATAAGTAGGCAGAGAGGCAGGCAGAGAGAGAGAGAGAGGGAAGCAGGCCCCCCACCAAGCAGAGAGCCCAATGTGGGATTCGATCCCAGGACCCCGAGACCATGACCGGAGCCGAAGGCAGAGGCCCAACCCACTGAGCCACCCAGGCATCCCTAAAACTATTTTAAACTGATGTTGTCGAATATATACAAATTAGAAGGAATAGTATCACGAGTCTCTAATAATCACTTAACTATAACAATGATCAATTCTTGTCATTACAATTATCACTAAATAGCTTTTAGTTTCACTAAATAGCTCCACTTACTCTCCCAACTCCTAAATTATTTTGAAGTAAATCCCAGACAATGCATCATTTCAGCTGTAAATATATCAATATCTCTGAAAAAGGTCATGACTAATTAAAAAAAAAAAAATAACCGTGGGGCACCTGAGTGGCTCAGTGGATTAAAGCCTCTGCCTTTTTAAAAGACTTTATTTATTTTATTTGACAGACAGAGATCACAAGTAGGCAGAGCAACAGGCAGAGGGAGAGGGGGAAGCAGGCTCCCCACTGAGCAGAGAGCCCGATGTGGGGCTCGATCCCAGGATCCTGGGATCATGACCTGAGGTGAAGGCAGCCACCTAACTGACTGAGCCACCCAGGCACCCCTCGGGTCTTTTAATACATAGGTTCTTTGTCTCTCTTATTTTTCCTTTCACTTACTGAAGAAACTGGGTCATTTGATTTATCAGTTTTTCCCACCATCTCAATTTTGCTGATACCCTTGCTGTATAGTTAGACATATACCTCTGTCCTGTGTTTTTCCTGTAAATTGGTAGTTAGATGTAGGGGCTTGATTAGAGTCTAATTCAGCTTTTTTGGAAAAAAGAATATTTAATAGGCGATTTTGTACTTCCATTGGGAAGCACGTAACATCTAGTTGTTTCTCTTTTTATGACATAAAAATTATCGACATTTATCGCCTAGAATCATGATTTCATTAGGTGTTGCAAAATGGTGATATGCTAATTCCTTGTTTCCTTCTTTGATTGCTAGCTTGAATATTTCTATATAAGGAGACTTCCACTAATCAACTGCTTTGTTACCCTGAAATACGGTCTGAGGTAGGATAAATGCTTGATTCTTTCCTGTATTTCTTAGTTTTGAAAATAATGAGTTGGTTCTCCAGCATCCTTCAGAGGACAAATGAGGCTTGTTCTTTTTCTTTTTCTTGGTATAGTATCATGAGGCACAAATGGATTTTGATATATTTTTGTCTTTTAATCTTTTTATTGAAGTTCAAACTATCCCTTGGCCAGTGGGAGCTTATTCAATAGGCTGTTGAGTCTTTTTGACACAATCCCGTGGCCTTTGAGAGCTTTCCTTATTTCAGAGATAACGATATCTTCTGATCTTATCTTATACATTTCCTGACCCAGACCTAGAGTCCTCATTTCTCTTAGGAGACCTTGTTCTTTCTATTAGAAAAATGAAATTGAGAGATCATAATAAGTCTCATTGCTACTGGGTTGGTCATTGTTTCCAGGATTTTTCTATGGATTAGCTCTCTTCTTACTTAGAAACACAGAAAATGGAGAAAAGCACATGGCTAGCTGGATAATTCAGCCACAATTCAGCTGATGCTCATTTCCTAATTTGGAATGGAGCCTCTATCTGACAACTAGGCCAGTCAGGACATCCCTTTCCTGTTGTAAAGAAATATAATTAACATTCAGGACCAGGAGAGCCAGCAAATTAAATGCTTGGGGACCATGGTTGGAGGGTTCACATGTATGGTATGCTGGCTGTCTTCCAGAACTCTTTATCCTTCTCTGTTCTGAGTTGCTTGTGTTCTTTTCATTACAACATTTCCTTCTGCATTTCAACATTTTTTTCCATAAGAGACTGTCTCTTAAGGGAAGAAGAAAGCAAGACTTCAGGCTGGGCTCGGCCAGTCATCAGTCACATGAAACTGCGGGTGCAGAGGTGGATGGTGTCCTCCAGGAGTGGCAAGTCATTCATCACTAACTGTGGTGTGGCAAGGAGTGTGGCTGGAGCGTTACAGATCAGGTCTGGAGGGATTGCAAAAGCCATAGAGGAAGTACTTTGTCCTGAGTGAGGGGATGGGTGAGGGAAACAATTGGACTTGTACTTCAGAGTGCACCTGCGGTGGCTAAAGGAGATCGGAAGTGGGGGCCGCACCAGAAGGAGGAAGAACAACTTGCAGGGTCTTATAAGGAATCCGGGTCAGAGGTGATGCCAGCTTGCCTTTGGCATGGGCAAGGATCATCGTGGGGGAATCTTAGGAAGAGGAAGTGACAGAACTTGAGGGGTTGCATAAGGCACTGAGGAAGCCCATGTCGTTACCGCTGGTATAGGCAACTGTGTCGGTGGCAGAGTGAAATGATAGTGGAATGCAGAAGAGAAGGTTGGAGAAAGAAGGAGAAAAATGGGATTGAGGGAGCTGTGAGCCATTTGAGTAGCAATGTAGAGGCGATTTTTGGTGCTCAAGTGAGTCTGAGCTTGGGAGACAACTTTGGGAATCAGGGTAGAAGTGCAGCTGCTGCCTCTAAGAGAGAGCTTCGAGTCAGGAAGAGCAGAGGCCCGAGATGAGATCCTCCCCCAGGAAAGGCTCCAGTTAAGCAAGGGGTCCTGTCGGAAAGGTGAAAGACACCCCCAAAAGGTGGGCAGCCCCAGCAGAGAACCTGAAAAAGAAGGGGTGATGAATGCCAAATGTGGCCAAGAGATTGAAATAAAGTCAGACAGCTTTCCACTTGGATTTGCCATTCAGATGTCACAGTGACCCTAATGAGAAGAGAAGAGAGTCGGGACTAAAAGGTGAGAGCAGGGCATGGAGTGTATGGGCAGAGATGACATACAGATGGAACAGAGCTCACTGGGGAGCTAATCCCAGCTCAGCCACATACTGGCTTTGTGACCTTGAGCAAATTGTTTGTCCTCAGCTGTATAATCAGAAATGTTAATAGCATCTCTTCGAGATGTATACGAAGTGTAAGGACAGGGCCCCGTGCCAAGTGCACAGTCAGGGCAGCCAGCTGCTGTCACCATGGTCAATCCTTCCTATCACTCCTGAAAGACAGGCGCCACACTGGGCCTTGAATGGGTAACGAAAACATGGCACATAGGTCTTGCCTAGGGGCAAGTGTGCCTAATGGGCAGACAACATCGAAGTATAGTAGGCACAAGATAAATTTCAGGGGCATGGGAGCCGGTGGGGCAAAAGTGTATAGGGTTTCTCTTTGGGGTTCTGAAATCGATGGTGATGCTGATCACACAATTTTGTGGCTATACTGAGACCCATTGAATTGTACACTTTAAATGGGAAAGTTGTATGACATATAAATTCCATCTCAGTAAAGCTCTTACCATAAGTCAGCCAGGCCGAGGAGGAATGGCGTTAGCATCTTGGAAACATGGAACTTTGCAGAATGTCTGAGGAGCTTCAGGAACTGGGAAGAGAGAATATAACACGTGTCAATGCGTGCAGGGGCTGAGTGTGGGCAGGTACATCAGGCTGGTTCATGAAAGACTTTGAGTGCCTTGGACAAAGCTCAGGAGGGATGAATGTTATGATTAAAAAAAAAAAAGATGGGAAGGGAGAGATTCTTAGTGTTAGGTTGTGGGCAGTGTGTGGGAAATGTCGAAGAGTTTCAGTATATAGTCTTGCCTGGAAATATTTCCTATATTGCATTTCGTTGGTCACAGGAGGCTCTGTTGAATTAGTGAAGTTAGAGGACCGTGGCTTGGACAGAAAGACGAGCTTAACTCAGGCAGAATTCCTCAGAGTCGGCTGTATTCCGAAAGAAGAGATAACACTGGGAGTCCACTGGCCACAAGCAAGAGAGAGAGGAGCTTGGGGGCATTGGGAGAAGAGTGTGCAGAGGTGATAACCTGGAGAAGTGTGCATCGCGGATCGAAGAGAACCAAGGACCTTGATTCTGAGCTCTGAGAGCCTGGCCCCAGACACACCTGCAGTTTCCTCCTTGGTGTTTGAGGATCCATGTTGTCCTGGCTGCCCTGGGCAATGGTGTCGCCGAGTGACGAAAACCCTGGTACCCAGTGATGGATGAGGGGGCAGGGGTCCTTGGTGGTGACGTGGCCACCTGATACTTTGATTGTTCCTCTCCTACTTGCTGCTGCTCCCCAAGAGGCGGAGGCTCCAGAGTGGGGGTGGAGGCTTGAGAGGGGCAGGAGAGAGGTCTTGCTGTCTTGAGCCAGCTTGGACTTGGTCCCTTAGTAGATGGGGTGGGGAGGGGTTGTGAAGGGAATAGGGGCGGGAGGAGGACGCAGTCAGAAACTTGGTCTGAGGCTCTGGAGGCTGGATTTAGGCAGAGCCAGGGTGGAGGCGGACGGCTCTTCTGGCTCTCCCAGTGAGAAAACATGGCCGAACTGGGGCAGAAGTAGCATGAGGGGAGATGAAGGACTGAGATCAGGCACCAGCTGAGGGGGTGAGACCCACAAGGTTGGGTCAATTTTCATTCGGTGTGGGGATGAGAGGGGTTAGCAATCAGGCTTCTGACTTCATGAATGAATGGGTGGGTGCTGGAAGTGCTTCTGAGAGGAGGACCAGTGGAAGAGGAGATAGTTTGGGGTATGAATGGGGTGACAGAAGAGGTGTTCTGGCTCAGATGTGCTGAGTCGGGGTGTCTGAGGGAGGCTGCTTTGTGGGCCCGGAGCTCAGGGGAGGTAGCACTGAAGATACCAGTCTGGAAGTCATCAGCACGCTGACCAGTTGGCAGCATGTCAGCCCACAGTCGGCCATCTATAGGCTCGCAGCCAGGCCGAGTCTCCCTTAGAAGCCCAGTCCTGCCAGGAGGACAGGCCAAGACAGACCAAGACACAAGCGTGGTCTGACGAGGACACCTGGCACGGAGCCTGCTTTGGCAAGTGGTGCAGGGAGAGCAATAGCCAGGGACTCCCCACTGATCCCTTCCTCGCGTTCTCCTGCATGGCTGGGTATGGGGGTGGTTTGGTTTCATTTTTGACTAAACATATATATAATTTTTAATTCCAAAAAGGAAAGTTGGTGGAAGGGTGACTCAGTGCAGACCTTTTGGGGGACACCTTGTTAAAACATTGCATGTGTATATATGGTGTGTCCTCGTAGCCCCACTTAGAGGACTGTGTCCTTCTAGATTAGCACAAGGTGGCTTGTATGGAGATGTTCCCATCAGCCTTGTTCATAACCGCAGCCTGTTAGAACCAATAGAATATTCATCAACAGGGGCAGGTGAAATAAACCATGGTCTGTCTTTACCGTGGAGTACTATTCAAGTGTTCAAAAGCATGAAGTTCTATAAGGACTGATTTAAAAGTATATTGTTGATATGTTCTCATTTTAGAAGAATACTCTTTGTACCTGAAAAGGTGTTTGGAAGCACAGACACCACAGGTCTAGAATAGCAGCCTCTCGAGGAAGGAATTGAAGAGGCTAGGAGGGGAATACGTGCCTTTTTTATTTTATGTACTCTTTGGATTTATTGCAGTGAACAAATAGTTTATAATTTTTTTATTTGGTGAAATAGTTTATAATTTAAGACATCTGATAAAGATATGTAAAATAAGGGAAATTAGAACATATAGATATGCAAAGAGAAGCTCTTTACACCCAACGGGCCATCCTGGATGAGACCTCTGCTGGTGACCCCGGATACGTTGCCTTCCAGATGCTGGGGCCAATCTGATTCTTCAAGTCCCTTCTCTTTATGCCTGAAGACTCAGAGCCCAGGGGGTACTTGAGGGCTCAGGCCAGGGCTGGACACCTCTGGCTGGTGACCAGGCCAGAACCTCAGGGCTCCTGTCCAGGTACAGCTCACCTGCTCACCTCTCACCTGGCCATCTTTCTCTTTTCTTCTTCACCTCCCCCCCAGCCCTTCTTGCTTTTTCTTTCCTGATTACATCTTGTGCTGGTATATACTTTAGCATAGGACGTGATAGCCCCTGTTTCACAAGCCCTGCCCCAGAGGTCATGCCAGAACTTGCTCTGCTGGGTGATAACACACTTTTTCTTGGATTTTACTCAGTGATTTCTTGGGCTTGGTTCCTGCGGTGGAACCAGTGTCTGTACCCAAGCCTAGGTAGGGCCTTTTGTGGTGGCCTTGGCATAGGCAAATGGGAGCCACCCAGGACCCTTGAAGAGAGACTTTCTGGATGGCCAGGGTTTCTGGATGGTAGAGAAGGAAATGCCCCAACATCTTAACTTAAATATGTTGCAGGGAAGCCCTCTGGAATGTGTTAATCTCCCTTTCCTGCTTTCTTAGTGGCACACACTGAGCACGGGAGAGCTTGTTCCGCATCAGGGCTGGTTGACTTCGCATGGAAGGAACTATGAAGTTCCTGAGGGCCCAAGTCCGCTTGGGATGGTTTGGCTCCTGGCCCCCTGTCAGACTGCCCACTCGCCCACCCCCCACAACCACAGTGCCTGCTACAGCACCCCACACCCTTGTTCTAACTCGTAGTTGTTCTTGGGCTTTGGGCTCAGCAGTCAGACACACTGCAACTTGTTAGAGGGTCTGCTTCCAGAACAAATAGGTGTGAGGAAATGAAGCAGTGACCTCTCCTGGAAATTACCTGTGCCTGCTCAGAGTCAGGAGCCTCAGGGTCCTCCTAGGTCACCAGGACCTTTGTTGAGCTCCGGTTGGGGGTGGGGGACATCAGGCAGACCCTGGCTTCCTTTCTGGCTAGCTGTGTGAGGCTAAGCATGTGATTTCATACCTCGGAGCTTGTTTGCCCTCCTGAGAAATGAAATCATTTGCAGGCTGTGAGGATTCAGCAACAGAGTGCCTAGCAAGAGTGAAGGCTCAGTAGATATTCATATGACTAGATGATAATGACTCAGTATTGGTCCTGGCAGACTGCTAGGCTTTGGTGTACAGGGGAGGAAAAGCTAAGGCCCTGATCCTGGAGGGCTGTGCCATGTCATAGATTATTCTGTTTCTGGGTTATTAAGCACCTGCTTTTTGAAAACTTTTTATTTTTTTTTTAAGATTTTATTTATTTGAGAGAGAATGAGTGAGAGAGAGCATGAGAGAGGAGAAGGTCAGAGGGAGAAGCAGACTCCCCAAGGAGCCGGGAACCCGATGCGGGACTTGATCCTGCAAGTCTGGGATCATGACCTGAGCCGAAGGCAGTCGCTCAACCAACTGAGCCACCCAGGCACCCTGAAAACTTTTTAAAAGATTTAATTTTTTTTAAGTAGGCTCCATGCCCAGCATGGAACCCAACACAGGGCTTGAACTCATGACCCAGAGATCAAGACCTGGGCTAAGATCAAGAGTCAGATGCTTGGGGCACCTGGGTGGCTCAGTGGGTTAAAGTCTCTGCCTTTGGCTCAGGTCATGATCTCAGGGTCCTTGGATCGAGTCGTCCGTCCGTGTGTCCCCCCCCCCCCCCCCCCCCCCCGCATTGGGCTTTCTGCTCAGCGGGGAGCCTGCTTCCCTTCCTCTCTCTCTGCCTACTTGTGATCTCTGTCTGTCAAATAAACAAACAAACAAACAAAAAAATCTAAAAAAAAAAAAAAGAGTCAGATGCTTAACAGACTGAGCCACCCAGCTGCCCCTAAAGATTTTTTTTTTTCCCTAAAGATTTTTTTTAAAAAGATTTTATTTAGGGGTGACTGGGTAGCCTCAGTTGGTTAAGCAGCTGCCTTCGGTTCAGGTCCTGATCCCAGGGTCCTTGCACATGCTCGCTCTCTCCCTCTCTGTCAAATAAATAAGTAAAATCTTTTTAAAAAGCTTAAAGATTTTATTTGTAAGAGAGAATGTGTGTGTGTGTGCACAAGCATGCAGGGTGAGGGTGGGAGGAGGGGCAGAGGGAGAGGGAGACGCAGGCTCCCTGCTGAGCCAGGAGCCCATCTTGGGGCTTGCTCCCAGGACCGTGGAATCATGACCTGAGCCATAATCTCAGCCACCCAGGCATCTGTCCCTAAAGGTTTGATTTTTAAGTAATCACTGCACCTGGCATGGGACTCAAACTCACAACCTGGAGATCAGGAATCGAGTGTGCTGCTGACTGAGCCAGCCGGTAAGGCAGCTCCTGCTTTTTTTAGATCTGGCATTAGGCAGTAGAGGTGGGTGGGGTTGGGGTGGAAAGCTGGATCAAGGGATTTGGAGAGAGTCTGGCTGGATGAGCTGGGAAACAAGAGTGTAGGGGACTGAGGATCCCCAGGCTTCCTCTGCAGGCTCTCCAGTCTTGCTACTTAGAAGGTTCTGTCTTCAGTGATGCAAGACAGACCAGTCCCTTGTGACCGGAGGCAAGCCCACCTTGTCTCCATTCTGGCTTTCCCAAACTCATGTCTATCTCGGGCCTATTCCTTGTTCTTTATGACACATTCCTGTGCGGCTTTGCTGGTGCCTGCAGCCCCCTTCCCCAGGGATCGCTGCCTGAGGGGGAGATAGGAACCAGAAGTCTGAGGCTGGGATTAGATTGGAGGGATGTGTTGAGAGGAAGAAGAGTGGATCCCCTCGCCCATTACAAAGCCATCCTCCCTGTGGCCACAAGGGGGTGTGCCATGACCGCTCGGCTGCCGGAGAGCAGGGGAGGGATGTGTGGCTGAGCTCGTGAGTCAGCCAGGCTGCCTCTCTTCTCCTTCTCTGCCCAGCACCTGCCTGTGGCCACTGTCTCTTGGGACTCTGTCTTGGGCCCTATCTCCCTCACCCAAGCCCCAGTTGGCCTTCTCAGATTAAGTAGGACTCCCGGCTCAGTGTCTCCTGTCTGTCCATCTCTTCCTGTCCTCACCTCCCTGTGCCCCAGCTTCCTGGGTTGGGAAGGAGAAGGCCGGGGCCATTCTCACCTTCGTGCTGAGTGCTCACTGCTCCTGCCTTACCCCTCAGGCTGTCCTCTTTTCCCCCTATCTGGGCCGTGCTGGTGGCTCTGTGTTGGAGCAGTGGCTGCAGCACAGTGTATGAGCCATGAACCTGGGATCTGAGGGGCTCCAAGCAGGACGCTGAGGCTGCCGAGGGGTCAGGGCCATACTTCCCAGGTTCCCAGAGGTACCACTCTTCTCCACGTGGCGCCCACTCTTGTTCTGCAACCCTGGTCCCTTCAAAAGAGGGAAAATTCATCCTCGGGCAGATTTCTTTTCTTCCAGTCTCCTTCAGTGCTCTAGGGGACACATACAGGTGCACGTGGGTAGGGTGACTTTGGCAAAGGTCCAAAGTAGGCACCCCAAACTCTGCAGGCACTGTAGGTCCACACAGTTATGCTGGAAGGGGGTTGCTAGCAGGTGACTGACAATCTTCTCTTCTACTCTGCACCCCAATTTGGGGGACCTTTCCGTTGACCTTCCCTCATCTAACACTTAAACTTAGCAGATTTTTTTTTTTTTTTTTTTTTTCTTTTCTAATCTGTTCTGCACTGGCCTTCCTCCTGTTTTAGAGGCCGGAAGATCAAGACTCTGAAGGGCCACTTAGTAGGTGTGGCTGCTTTTCTGTAGCCTGACATGCGCTCTGCCTGTCTGCATCCAGCACCCTGTAGCTTGAGGGCCTGGACTGGGGCTGCCCCCCTAGGAACTTGAGTGGTCCTGAAGAGCAGCGGGCAGATTGTGGCAGGGAAAAAGGGTATGTGGAGGAACAGCCCTGACTGGGTGCTGGACGCTGCTTTCCTGGCCAACTCTGGCCTGGCCCTGGGCACTTGCCCAGACCTTGTCTCTCCTTGGCTACTCAGGCAGTGGTTTTTTTCAGGCCTTAACCTCAGCTGAGGCTTTGCAAGTGGCTGATGGATGGGGCTTTCCCCTCTGAGGAATTATCTTGGTGTCCTCACTGTTGCAACTCAGCCTTTCTTGACTTCCCTTGATCTGCTGGCTGCTCAGAGGCTCCACAAGCCAGGGCCTCCCCTGCACCTGCTGTCAGTTCTGCCGAGGTTGCTCCATGGGTACCCAGGCCTCTAGACTCACCCTGAGCCCTGGAGTGGCCCTTAGGGGCTGAGTTGTGGAGAGGTAGTGTGACTGAGGCCTGACCAGGGTAGAGAACGTCAGAGCCAGCCAGACTCCTGGAGGTAGCTTTATCCAACCCTCTTATTTTACCTGGGAGATTGGGTCCAGGTGAGGGTCAAGGGCTTGCTTACAATCTCCTGACAGCTGTGTTGGCTCCTCCTATCCAGTCAGCTTACAGTCTTTGCTTGTTTCCTTCTTATCCCTGCATATGTTCACTGAAGGATGCCTGAACTATGCTTCTGTGTGCCTGGCCCCTGATTCAGGGAGTGGGGGTCAGATGAAAGAGACCTTGCTTTGGAGGCCCCTCACCGTTCCCCCAGGCCTTGCCACATGGTATCCGGCTTAGAGATTAAAGGGTTGGGAGTCGAGGAATACAGAAGAGCTGCACCACATGCACAGGACCTAGCACAGAGTCCTAAGCAGCCGGGGCGTGGCTCGCAGCTCACCCATCCTCTCCACCCACTTAACCTCTTTAGGCTCCAAGGCAGATACCATGTGACAAGACCTGGGGGAAGTGAGGGTCCTGGGATATTACCCTTCAGGCCTGGCTCATACTCCATGTCTCACTGTCACCCGTCTTCTCCATTGGCTTCCATCACTGGGATCTAGCCTCTGCTGTGAGGCTCCCTGAGTGGGTGACCACCTATCCCAGGGGCTGGCCCAAGTCCACAGAACTGATCATGCTCAGTCGGGCATGCCCCAAGTCGGGCTTCCCCTGTAAGCGTCCTGCCAGGCCCTTGAGCAGGCTGCGTAAAGGGGTCTGAGGGTACTATACAGGATCAGCCTGGATGCTTACTGCTCCTCCCACTTCCTGCCTGGCCCGAGCCTCTGGGCTCTGCTGGTCATGGGTATGGGATGCGTCAACTCTGCTTCTGGCCTGGGCTGTTCAGTCCAGTTTCTATATGCTGCAGTAAATGAGGCTTTGTGTTAAAAGCAGCATGGACATAACCCCAAATGAGACTTGATCCAGTGAGCCCAGCCATAGGGCCCAATTCTAAGCAAAATGAGTATTTCCATAGCTTTGGCTTGAGGCCTGTGGAGCTGGCAGCGTGCTCCAGCCAGGATCAGGCCCGACCTGGCTTAATCTCACCGTGAACAGTAGCCGCTGGGGGTCCTAAAACTACCCTTTCCTCATCCAGGTGAGCTCCAGCTTTCCCTCTTGTCCTTCCTCCAGAGGTCTCTTCGTGTAGAACAGAAGCCCAGCATCAAGGGCTGGAGGGCTGGCTCGGCCTTGCAGGCGGGTGGGCCCGAGAAGCAGACATGGGCGTGGGCCGGCATCTGAGCAGGCCCCCCCGCCACAGCTGGCCCTGTATGGGCTGCCTGGCACCCGGCTGTGTCGGCCCTCTTTACCTCTCTCACTCGCACCCAGGCAAACTTCACAGCTTCAGTGAAATGAAAAGCTCTTTCTTGCAGCCCCACATCCACTCCCACCTCCGGGTTCTGCAACTGTGGTGGCAAGAAAGACCTGGCTCAAGGTCAAAGTGCAGGGCAGCAGCTGAGGTGTGGCCCCCGCCACCCAGGGCGAGGCTGGGCAGCTTGGTTCTCAGGCTGGGCTGTGGCAGGGAAACACAGGGAAGCTGCCTTCTAAGCCCCGTGTCTCCTGGGCCAGGCCATCCCATGGAGCCTTAGGGGCTGGGTGGGGATGTTCTGGTGAGGGGATATCCAGGCGGATCTCCGCTCAGTCAGAGGAGAGTTTCTTGGAACTTGCCCTGGGTGCAGCAGTAACCAGTTCTGCCCCTCCCTTTGGCACAGGGACTGTCGCCTGCCTGGCACCTTTCTGACTGTCGGATAGGTTGACTTCCTCATGGGATAGGAGGGATGCTTTCATTCTCCTAGCGACAGGAACGAGGTGTTCCTGAGAGCATTAGGGCAATTAAATGTGTCTCTGTCATCACCTGTCACCTGTCTCAGAGCAGAGAGAAGGGGAGTAAACCTGGGTTGGACACCCTGCTGCCTCCAGGACGTGGAGAGTGACACTCCCATTTGATCCCTGTATCTGGTATGCTGGCAAGTAGTGCTATGGGCCCCGGTGCCAGCCAGACCTCCTCTGTGGATCAGCCCCATCCCCCGCTGCAAATGCATCACCTCACTGAAAGGCCTCCAGCATGAAACAAAATGCTGGTCCAGGGACCAAGGAAGGAGAACTCTCTGTCCTCTCCCTGCAGGCGCTCTGCCGCACGCCGGCTGAAACCCAGTAACTTGCATGTGGCCATGCCAGCAGCGGACTCCAGGTTCTTCCCGAGACTGCTGGCCCGCCAGCCTGGGGGC
Source organism: Lutra lutra (assembly GCF_902655055.1). Classification (NCBI taxonomy): domain Eukaryota; kingdom Metazoa; phylum Chordata; class Mammalia; order Carnivora; family Mustelidae; genus Lutra; species Lutra lutra. The sequence goes on from NC_062294.1 coordinate 18,258,428, forward strand.
TTCCCACAGAGCAGGAGCTGCCCTTGGCCGGGCCACCTCCTGCCTGCTCCCTGGGCCCCCAGGACAGCAGCTCAGGGTGTGGTGGGGTGGTGCCGGCTTGGGTCCTAGCCTCTGTCTGTGTCCGCGGGGCTGCCCAAAGCTCTGTAGTATCTTGCCTGTAGGTGAAGCGGGACATAGGCTTGGCAACAGGAGGCCCAGATGTTGAGCCTAGGAGATAGCAGACTGTGTTTGCAAGCTCCTGCTGCGCAAGGCCCCCCACGCCTTGTACAGTAAGGAGGAGGACATGCCAGATGGAAAGGGTCGGGACAGACCATGGGGGAGAAGGGTAGGGGCACCCTTCAGAGTACCGAGTAGGGCTGCCTGAGGACTAGGCTAGGGTTGAGAACGTATCCCACCTGACTGGCGCTGAGGGGCTTGGTTAAGAAGCTCCGGGTGGGATCCTCTCTGCCCAGAGAGATGGACTGTGGTGTACTATGCTCAGTTCTAGCACTGCCTCTGCTCAATGTCTGTCACCGGTGCCCTGGAAGGCTGGCACCGCACAGCCTTTCTCCCGGTGACCAGCCAGGAGATCCCTGGGTCTAGAGGGATCCACGGGCACGAGCTGCTCAGAGCCAAGCTGTGAGGTAGGATTTGGAGCCCGCTCACTGTGGCTCCAAAGCTCAGGTTCTCACTCCACTGCCCCACTCAGACACCTAAGGAACAATGTCCAAAACCAGTGATCTGGCAAAATTGGGCTGCAGAGTGGGGCAGGGGGAGGGGCTGAGGCACGCTCCGGCTGATGGATGATAGGTTGATCTGTGCTGGCCAGGGCAGGAGACCAGGGGCATCTCAATTGGAGGGGTGGGCAGTGAGGAGGTTCTAGAAGGGGGTTGGCAGGCGGCACCTGAGGGAGCATTTGACAGGATGAGCTGGAACTCAGGGTTAGTTGGTTGGTGTTATGTGAGGTTCACAGGGGGCCTGTGTTGGGCCCTGACAGAGGTCTGGGGGTGAAAATGATGCTTAGTCTATGCTGCAGGTACACCAGGGTTAACGGTTTCCGTGCTGTGGCTCCCACACTGGGAGTTCCAGATGCGGTGCTCTGACCCTGCAGAGCCAGCCAGTGCACACATCTGCTTTGGAGCTGATATGAAGAGAGGTCCCAGCCACCCCCAGAGCCTGGGGAGGAGGTTCAGGCATAGCACATTTGCTGAGGCGGGGCTGTGGCTCCGTTGGGCCACCAGCCTGGCCATCTGTCCATATCTGTCCATCTGTCTGAGTTTGCCTGCTTGGAACCCCTGGAAGTTGCAGCTTTAGAGAGCCTCTGGGGCAGAGCAAGCACTGGAGGCAGAAGCCAGTTCAGTGTCTTCAGAGGAGACCCCTCACCTGGGTGCAGCGGCGTGGTGTGACAAGCTCCAAGGGGCCCCACCAGCCTTGAAGGGAGTGGCAGGGTGGGCATGCTGGGCTCCAGGGAGCAGATTTGCACATCTGGTTTTACTCAGTGGGCCTCAATTCCTGAAAACCCCTGAGCTCCCCAGGAGAGCATCGTTGAGTGACCTCTGGAAAAGCAGAAGTGAAGTCTGGGAACACACTGTCCTCTCACACTGTGCCGTGGCCAGCTGGCCAGCAGGACCCCTCCGTGGGCCATGAGGCCATGGGTGAGTCTAGAGCAGGGGGCCGCCCCGCCTAGTGTACTGTGCCAGGAGCTGCCTCTGTGCCTGCTGGGCCCCTGGGGCAGTGTGGGCCCAACCTCCTGGCACAGGCCAAGACCCTCCCTTCCTGTCTCCCTGGGGCCCTTGGGGAGGAGCTCCCGGGGCTCAGGGGCTGGAAGGGCCACGTGCTGCCTGCCCCTGGGAGTCCTGGAGGGCCTGAAAGATCACTCTCGGCGCTGGCAGGATCTGGGAAGGGTTTCAGGAAGTGGATGGGGAATAGGGCTGCCCAGCTGCCACCTCTCAAAGCCTGGCTGGGACTGGCTGCCAAGCCCACACTTTGTCCCACCCAGAGAGGAGAGTGCTGGTTGGGCCAGGCGTCCCCAAGCCCTCTTGCTAATCAGGGGCTGATTGGTAATCCGAGGTGCCGGCTGAGGCCAGGGCTCTGCTGCTGAGGGGTCCTGGCCTTGAAGGCGTGGGCTGAGGGGGAGGCGGTGGGGGGGCAGGTGGTGAAGAGGCAGGGGAAGCCGTGGAGCCAGCTCGATTCTGGTGTACCCGGTGAGCCTGGCAGGAGCGCCGTGCAGTGTGGGTGGGGGCTGCAGCCTGCCGGGGCCTTCAGAGAGCTTTACAGAAGCCTGCAGGAGCCAGTGATCTTTGCCATGGGCAAACTCAAGGCAGACAGTGGGGGCCCATGGAACAGGGAGGGCAGAGGCCTCTCTGGCTGAGGAAGCAGCCCCATTTCCTGCACTTCTGGGGCTTTTCCCCTGGGGCATCGGGTAGACTTCCCTGAAGCACTTGCTTGAGCCAGATTTCATAGGCAGGTCGCCCTAGAGAGAGCATGGGACCAGCAGAGCAGAGAGTTGCCAACTAAGGCTGAGGTGGTGCTAGGGTGGAGGGCGTGGGACCTCACAGACTGTGGGGAGGAGGCAGGCCTCGAGCTCCGGGGCCACAGAGGCCGCTGGGTAAAGGTGACAACAACACCCTGGAGGTGGACGACTTTACTCTAGTGATGGTGTGAGACTAGACTTGGGAGCAGGGAGCCGAAACGTGGGGCAGGAGGCCAACGAAAGGGCACTGTGGTAGCAAGGAGGCCTGAGTGGCACCGGAAGATGGGAGTTGTGGGGAGAGTCACTGTAATATTGGGACTAGTGACCCTAGGAAGCAGAGGAGGTAGGGAAGGTCCTGGGTTGGGGGAGGGGTGCTGGGAAGCAAGCCCAGAGCCCTCAGCGGGAGGCTGGAGGCACTGGGAAACTGAGTTGGTGGGCTTCCTCTGAGGAGGGGTTTAGGTCAGACTGCAGAGAGAACTTCCTGATAGCAGCAGCATCCTCTTGGACATGAGAAATCCGCCTCTGAGGAAGTCTTTTGCTATGAGAGCTCCCAAGCTGGCCAGACATTCCTGGTGCTGGGCCACGGATGGGAGGATTTGGGGTAGACAGCTGGGCTTGTGGGTAGACCAGAGCGGTCCCCTGAGTGTGTGCTAACCAGAACACTGCTCATGCCTCAGCCCAGGCACGTCTGGGGCTCTCAGGGGCTGTCACCGAGGCTGTCAGGCTGCTGAGCTCAAAGCGCAGAGCAGAACTAGCCCCTGCCTTCCCAGAGCCCCTGGCGTCCTTGGCTGCCCTTGGGGGCTGGGCCAGGGCTGGGTGGCCGGGTCTCCCACGATGTTCTCAACAAGTTCCAGGCCTCTCCTTCTGCGTTTAGATCCCACCCCCAGTCACACCCCCCTCCTCTGCATCCCTCAGAGGGAGCAGGAAGCTGCTAGGGGGGCAGGGGAGGAGGCCGGGGGGGGGTACCGGGGCTGTTCTAGCAGGCTTCCTCCCAGCCCTGAGGACAGTCTAAAGGGCTTGGGGCTGCCTATAACTGGTCCTAGGCACCAGTTTGCTCAAACAGGGTCAGAACTGGTTCAGAAGCCCTGTGTGGTCCACGCAAAGGGATCAGCTAGCCTGCCTGCCTCCAAGTCGCCCTCATGGCTGGCAGGCTGTCCCCTCTCCCTGGGTCGCAGGGAGACACAGGGCTTGGCCAGGGAAAGTGGTCTGGAACGGCCCTTTGACATCATCCCTGGGGGCCTTTAAAAATGAGTTTCCTGGTAAGAAAGACTCCTTGGGCCTTGGGCAGGATTCTCAGTAGAGTCTCCCGGGCTTGCTCGGATCTGACAAAAGCCAGCAGAAACCACCCAGCCGTCTGTGCTCCAGCAGTGCTGGGAGCCGTGGCTTCCCCAGATGCAGCGTCAGCAGAACGCAGCGGCCAAGTCACAGGGGGGTTTGCTGTCAGGCCTGTGCTGAGCCCCACGGGTGGGAGCATGCAAAGAAGAGCCCACCCCTCAGCTTTGCCCCCCTCACACACGTACATGTTCCTGGCTTCTCTAGGAATACACGTAGTCACAGGTGAGACAAGAGAGGCTTGCTGAGGCATGATGTCAGGTGGGCAGCGAGTGTTTAGGCTGCCTCCAAGGTCATGGACAGGGCATGCCCTGGCTACTCTCACTCCTCTGCCCCCTGCCAGCTCTTCTGGGACTAGAGTCTGTCTAGGTGGTTGGGTCCATAACTGAAAGGCCCACCCTGGGCTAACGGCCATGGGAGAATGTGCTCAAGGATGTACAGGGTGGGGAGGAAGGGGAGGCCAGAATTGGAGATGGCAGAATTCACCAGGTTTGGTCCATATCCCGGCCCCTGTACACCTGACTAGGACTCTGGATAAGTTTCATGTTCCCTCAGATTGATGTTTTCTAAGTCTGTGAAACAGGCATGGCTGGGAGGTCCAGCACACAGGTTGCCCTGGCACGGGGCTGAGTACACCGCAGGGACCCCTCTGTTTCCAGTTAGGGTGGGCCTGGGTTTCCCCTGGTGTTGGGATGCTGACCCCCACTTGGCCAGTGTGATGGACAGAGAGTCCGTGGGAGCTGGAGGGCAGAGACGGTACTTGGCAGTGCAGAAGCTGTTGAGCATGCCTTCCCAGCGAAGAGATGCCCTGTTCAGAAAGGCAGAGGCAGGGCACACTGCGGGAGAGCCGAGGCCAGGGGGACAGCATTTAGGGAAGCCTCCAGCAGCCCAATCCACGGTGCTTTGGAGGGTAGGAGGCAGAAGGCTGGCCTGGGGCCTGGGCCTGGACTTGCTGTCGCCGAGAATAGTGGGGTCACTGGCATGAGGGGCCCTGCTAAGGGGACTGAGTTTTGCCCTGTACATCTGGCCTGGCCTCCACGCCCAGCTGTGAGCTGGAGGAGAAGGAATCTTATCGGGCCTGCGATGGGTTCTCTGCTGTCTGCAGTGGCTGAGTGGATCAACGAACAGGTTTGGTCTGGCAGCTACCGCAGTAGACAGTCTGACCCAGAACACTACATTCCAGCCCCGGCTTCCAGCTGCTGTCCACTCTGCAGCTTCCCCTGGTGGGGATTTGAACACCCGCTGTGCCCTGGCCGGAACCCCCTGCTCACTCTGTCTTTCAAGCCTCACAATGTATGAGAGATACAAGTATATAGAATCAAGGCACAAATATGACTTGATAAATTAAGTGGAATTAACTTCAGTACTATAATAAGAGGGATCAGTTCATATTCTCACTGTTTCATACCCACAGAAACCACTTTGAGGACATTAATGATCTCTCAAAACTTATCAGTTGTGTGCAAGTAAACCAAGTTTCTTTTAAAAAGAATTGTGTGCTTTTTCTAGGGTCGAGTTGGTTAAAATCTGGCACATAAAGCCCATTACTAGTGGCAGGAAAACATGGTGATATACTCTTCCAGCAGCCATCAGTTCTAACCATTAGTTCCGGTTAAGAATTTTCCTTTGATAGCCAAATGGGTAATAAAGCATTGCAACAATTTGAGTGCCACTAGGCAAAACACCTTCTGTCACCCATACCTTATTCTAAGCATAGGTGGGCCTTGGCCAGACCATGATAGGGATGAGGAAGAATGGAACCCAGGGCAGGGACTCATGGCAGATGGCCTGGGGTGAGGACACCAGAGTGTGTGTACCTGTTCAGCCAAAGGCAGTAAGGTCCGTGGTGTAGAGCAGGGGGCTGGTTGTTCTTCCCGCCCCGCGTTGCCGTCGGTTCTGTCCCACTTTTGCGTGGCTGTGAAGAGAAGGAGGTGTGAGTGGCAGGGCAATGGCAAGAGGAGCAGATGGTGAAGGCCTCCTGTAGGCCTCACGAGGTCAAAGTGCACTCGGTGAGGTCTTGGGAGCCATAGGAGACATGAACACTGGTGGCCATCCCGGTGCCTCGCAGAGTTGCAGGGAGAAGGCATTTCACCCAGGGGTGTGCGCGCCCCTCCCTCCCTCTCACCTCCCTCGCACATATTCTTTCGTCTCTCCTTTAGCACTCCTCACTCCAGGCTGGGAATGTTCTTCTCTAGATGGGGTGCAGGGTTAGGGGCCTCATGGGGGATTAGGTGCCACAGTAAGCCTTCCTTCGAAGCAGCCCTGGCTAGCATGGCCCTCCAGGCCCACAGACTCAGGGAAGCTTGATCGGGGGGCTCGTGGAAATGTTCACGACTGTGACCCTTTTTGTCCTCCCCTGGGCAACCTCTCCAGGGGACAGAAAACATGGCGTCCCTTACAGCAGAAGCCAGCCTTGGCTGGCTGTTGGGCCTTCATATATGCACGCACGCACGGGTACCTTCCCAGCCACTGTCCTTGGTACTGCTGTCACTGCTGCAGTGTCCCCCATCTCAAAATCCAGGATTAAACCCACCTGCTGTCCTCACCAACACTCCCCCCAGACTTTTGTCCATTCCCCAGTTATTTATTGAGCATGAAAATAGACCAGAACATACTCTGTTCTAGGCCCTAGGACACTGCCATGACCTCAGATACCTGCTATCACGGGTCCTGTGATGAGTGGAACAAGTGTTACAAAGAGGGGCAGCACAAGTGAAGGACAGGGTGAGAGGTCTTTGAAGAGGGGATGTCTGAGGAGACATCTAGGCAGAGGGACAGGGAAGGCCCTTATGTGAGGACATGCAGACGAGTGACGTGCTCTGCCTTGTGTCACGATCAGTCTGGCTGCTGGTGGAGAATAGACTGCATGGGGAGGGGGTGGTGGTGGGGACAAAGGCAAAAGCCAGACAGTTGTTAGGTTGTTGCTATGATCCTACTGGTTCTCACCTGACCTTCCCAACTGGGGCCCTACTGCTTGTCCTCTCGTCCCTTTTTCCCTGGCCCCGTCCCTAATTGTTCAGAAGAGCTTGGAGTATTGGCCTGTCTGTCTCTAGCCACTCCTATAGCAAGGCCAGTCTTCCCTCCCAGCATCATCCTCCTTACCCGCCATGGTACTCACTTGCCCTCCAGGTCACTTGTCACTCAGTCTATCCTGTTGGCTGTTGGCCTTTGTATGTTCCTGTCCCTGCCCTTTTCTGTGGCCTAGCCTGGCATGTTTTCTCATCCTCTCAGTCCTATCTCGCTGTCCACTCTACTCCTGCCTACTTTATTTTATAGGATTGTTTCTGCCCGGGGTGTGTTGACTTGCTTTTCTAGCCCTGAGGCTCTGGAGGGCAGGACCCGCATCTTTGCCTGCTCTAGATTAAGGCCATCCCAGAGCCCACCATACAGAAGGGCCTCAAAGGCAATGGGTTTTGAATAGCAACTTGGGTTGTTGGGGTTTCCCAGGGCTTCTTGTCATTTGGAGGCACAGTTGTGCTACTTGTGCTTGGACTCTGGGGCCCAAGGGTCTGGGATATCTCTGGAGCCGTGGCCTGACTGCCCCAGAATAGGCCCTGGGCCAAAAGGGAGTTGAAGGTGGGGACGGGAGGTCAGGGTAGCAGCAGGTCACAACTCCAGGGGAGTGACTGGGGCCTAGAGTCTGGGTGGGGATGGGGTCTTGGCATCCTGGGGAGGCTCAGCCTGGCCAGCATTCACCCCTGCACCCCCTGCCTTGGCTTTCAGACCTAAAGCTGCACCTGCAGAGCACTGACTACGGCAACTTCCTGGCCAACGAGGCCTCACCGCTGACGGTGTCAGTTATTGATGACCGGCTTAAGGAGAAGATGGTGGTGGAGTTCCGCCACATGAGGAACCACGCCTATGAGCCACTCGCCAGCTTCCTGGACTTCATTACGTAAGTGTACCCTACAGGGCCTTCCCCTCCCACTGGGCAGGATAGCTGCACCTGCCGCAGCTGGCCTAGCATGGGCTCAGGCCAGCTGCCAGCAGTCTTCCTGGGCTGTGTGACCGGGCTGGTCATTGGGCAGCCCTGGGCCTCTAGGCTGCCACCAGCCACTTCACTGCTGCCTGGGAATCTGGAGGGCAGGCAACGGTGTTCCATACTGTAGTGTTAGAAAGCCCTTTTCCCTGTAACCCTGGCATTAAAGAGATTGAGGTGGGGAGACCAGGGATGATGGGAGCACTTCTCCTGCCTCACCCTATAGCATCCCCACTGAATACTCGCTAGGTCCCCACTTCCCATCCTGGTGGATCAGGATTAAGGGGATGGGCAGAGCTCTGGAGAGCCAGGTCCTTGAAATGGACGATTCAGGCCCTCTGGCCCCGTCTAGGCTGAGGCCCATTCTCTATCTTCTCTGTCCATGGCCTTGGGTCTTAGGGAGAAGGGGAAGGCTGAACACCTGGCAGCCTTTCCCAGTTCCCCAGGTCCCCATGCTTATGACCCTTGACTGCCTGGTTTTTCCACTGTCTATCCCGTGGGTGTAGCCTTGCTTCCACTGAATCCCTGGAGAAGCTGAGCAGAGGAAAGGCCACTGAGACCTGCAGGTGGGGGGTGGGGGCACTTGGTTGAGCCAGGTATGTCTGCTTGCCAGTGGAAACAGAGAGATAGAGGGGTGCGTGGGTGGCTCAGTGGGTTAAAGCCTCTGCCTTCGGCTCAGGTCATGATCTCAGGGTCCTGGGATCGAGCCCCACAGGCTCCCCCTCTCTTTCTCTGCCTGCCTCTCTGCCTACTTGTGTTCTTTGTCTGTCAAATAAATAAATAAAATCTTTTAAAAAAAGAAAGAAAGAAAGAAACAGGGAGATAGAGATGCTCCTTCTGCCAGGATATCCCATGAGCCATGAGCCAGGGCCTGGTGAACAAAGAGGTGGCCCCAGAGGTGAGATTTGTGGCTAGTTTAAATGAGTGTGCTCTGTGTTAGTGGAGCAAATGCATGTTGTGGGGAAGCATTTCCATATACTGTTCTGGGTACTGTCGAGCTTTGACCATTCCCTGATTTTGGTGCTCCTACTCTCTTCCTTGGGACCTGGCACACCTGCCCACCTTGGTGCTTCCTGCCTGTCCTATTTCCCACCCCTGACAAAGAGCAGCCACTTATTCAAGATCCACTTGCTCAAGGAGGGGTGGCAGCCAGAAGGGCTCCCCCCTTGGGTGGACACCACAGACTGGGAACCCTGAAGGGCTCAGGGAACCTGCCGAGGCTGGGAAGCAGCCTCTTTCCTGGCCACAGGCCTCCTTTCTGGGGGCCTCCTTGCTATCCTGGCTGGGCCTGTAATTACACCTCCCTGGCTTTGGTCAAGGTACAGGCTACATGGTCCTTCTGGGGCAGGAGGCCAGAGATGGGGCACGTCTTGTGTTGCTGAGTTGGGGGTCACGCCGGAGCATCCCATGTGCCAGTCAACCCCTCGCTTGGGCTTGCATATCCCTTGCTCCAAGGCCAGAGCTGGGGACATACCAGGAAGCAATGGATTTATTGCCAAAGCACAGCCTTCACCTTGTTTGCACAAGGCTCTTTCAGCTTCCTGATGGTGTTCTGGCCTTGCCAGCTAGGCTGGCCGAAGGAGGCCTGACCCACGCCAGTGGTCAGAGGGCAGTTGTCATCCATCCCACTGCCCACTTGGCCACCTGCCTGTGCAGCTAGCTCCTGGCCTTTCTTGGTACCCTTAGAGGCCTGGTTGCAGCCTGCCAGGCCATGAAACCGGAGAGGGCTCTGAGCGTGACTGAGCCCGCACAGCCGCCAGCTCTTTGCTGGAGGTTGGCTGCGAGCACCAAGTGTGCTTAAAGCAGCCAAGCGCTATTGTGTGGCAGGCCGTCACTTCCCCGCCCCTTCCATTCATGGGTGATCGTGGCTTAAGTTTTCCCGTCTCCTCACTCCTGCCCTTACTCAGGAAGAGCTCAGCAGCCACGTGTCAGCCTGTCTGAGCCTGTGGCTGCTCGTTCCATGACCTCGTCATCTCCAGTGACCCGCTCCTCTGCTCTCCACTTTAGCCGCCCCCACCGGTGGCTACCCAAGGCCGTGTCACTGCTGGAACCATTCCACCCCAGAGTCGCTGAGTCAGGTCCCCCCCCCTACCCACAGTCTTCAGGCCCTCCAGCCCACTCTCAGTCCCTTGTGGGACGCGGGTTCCGGACTCAGCAGGACACTGGGCCTTGCTGCTTCCCCTGCTGCCCCTTCTGTCTTCATTTTCCTCCCTCCCCAGCTGAGGTTCCCTGGTCCATCATTTGAGCACTCTTCTGCCAGCATCCGCAGCTCTCTTGGCCGCCCGTCTTCTGGTCCCGCCCTGGCTGGCAGCCCCCCAGCCCTGGAGGAATCCCAGCAGCCTCCAGCCTGGAGGCGCCCTCCCCCACCTCCACAGCCTGGAGCAAAGCTGGGGAAGCCGGCCTTGGGCGGTGATCCCTGCTGCCCAGCGGACATGCTGCTCACCAGCACAGCTGGCCTTGGCTTGTCTTTGCCCAGCCAGCTGTATGCCTTCCCTACCCAGCACCCTGCAGCCCCCCACCAGGTTGGGAGAGCACCTCACCATCTTTAACACACCCCGTCCTGCCCCCAGCCTTCTCTCTGGGCAGATGGCCCACCTTCCTCCTCCATGGAGATGGTAGAAACCAGTCACCTCCCGGCACCACATCTGTGTCCCCAACCCTGATTCAAAGGCAGAGGCTCCCTCTTCTCTTGGATCCTTCTTCCAGAGTCCTGAGTGCCCTCACCCCACCCCCTGGACCCTGAGTGGCCACTTACCTGTACTCACTTGTCTGTACAGCCACCTTCCCCTTCCAGAGTCTTCCCATCAGCACCTGAAAAAGCACAGATCTCTCACAGCGTTAAAAACCCATCTCCTGGGGCCTCGGCTTTTACACTCACTATCTGTCCTCTCAGCCCTGCCCCCATGCCTGCCCATCCCATGTCTCCAGTCTGCTTCCAGCCCTCCCATCACTCACCACAGGGTCCTGACCGAGGTCACCGCTGACCTTTATGTGGCAGGGTTTCCGGGCCTCATCGGGAGCCGCGGCCCTCTCACCCTCCAGCAGTCTCTTCCCTCTCACGGCATCTCTGCCATTTCACTCCTGCCTCCCCGTCTGCTCTTGTCCTCCACTCCACCTCCTCTACTTCTTCCTTTCTGGGTCATTCCACCATGTTGTGGCAAGAAGGGGCCCCTTCCATTGGAGCCAGGGCCCGTCCAGCACAGCTCCTCCAGACTGGGAACTCACACCTGGCTTTTCTGAGGAGGTGGCTATGTGGCTGAGGGGAAGGTATTTAAAGGAATAATTGGAGGAAGGGGGCTTCTGGCCCGCGGGAACCGTGTATGTCCTGAGCAGCTGGAGCATGGAGTCTCAAATCCTAGGGCTATCCAGAGGAATGTAACCAGAGAGGACAGTGTGGCTCTCCCAGGGAGGGGAGGCATCTGTTAGTGGCTCTGTCCTGAGCGTGAGTACTTGACGGAACAGTGCCATCGCTTCCCACAGACAGAGGTGGCCCAGCTGGGGTGGAGGTTGGGACCACCACGAGAGATCCACTCAGTTCTCCCTGGATGGCTGGACCAGGATTTCCCCAGGAGGTGATGGGTTCCTTGTCACTGAAGGTGTGCAAAAAGGAGGTGGTCAAGGCCTTTTCTGCCCTCCCATGGTGAAAGACAGCATCCAGTGGTTTTGTAGAGCCCAGCCAGCCTTCAGCCAGCACACATGACCGCTATCAGCTCTGGGCTAGGCCTGGCTCCAGGAGGGAGGGGGGCGGATGAATGCAGTGGGATGGGCGCCAGTGGTGGTGCAGACAGCTCCTGGACAGGCTTGTGGGCAGCTGCTACACATGGATCCGGGGTCACAGGAGGTTTCCCAGCACTAAGAGGACTCCAGGATCAGGTGGGGTTAGAGAGGCTGTTCAGAAGAATGGGTGGTGAGAGCAGCAGCAGCCTGGTGTGGGACAGACAGGCCTTGAGCTAGTGAGAATCTGTGAAGTAGGCTCTAGTCAGTCACCTGGTCTTGAAATGATTTAGCTCAGCTTCATGGCAATAAAGGTAATATGTCACTGTACCAAGGGTCCTTTCCAGGCCCAGAAATTAACTTGCTTTGTGACTTGGGATGGAGCCTCTTTCAGGGTTTTTTTGGCATGGGGTGGGGGGGAATCTTGATCTGGGCCATTCCATGATGGCTTCCCATAGGAGAATGGGCCCTGAAAGGATAGCTGGGGGATTTGCTTTTGGGAGGTGAGTCTGGTCTCTGGGGAGTCTCAGGTGGGCCTCAGAGGCTTTTGTCTTTAGATGAGTGAGCCTCCCTGGAGGGTGCCGTCCCCCCTGAGGAGCAGCCAGGTACCCATTGGCAGAGCCTGGGTATGGTAAGCTGCACCATTGAGGGAGAGGTGAGATCCAATCTTTCTTATGTACTAGGGACTTCAGTGCCACCAGCACTGGTGGCCGCACTGGATAGCTGGATGGAGGCTTTGTCCCAGGACAGTGGCTTCAAGTTCCCAGTGGGCCTTTCAGCATACCTGCCATTCTCCCCAGAACATTTTGCACCATGGGCCACAGAGGTATCAGGTTACCTTAGGCCTCCCTATCCTGGCCCTTTAGCCCTCTCTTTCCACAACCACTGTTTTTGGGTCCCAGCAGGGTCTGTGCAGGCTGGGGGTCTAGACCTACCATGGTTTCTGGGTCCTGCAATTGATCTGGCTCCTGCCTTTAGGGAGAGCCAGCAGTGACACTCTTTTCTGGAGACTGAGGGAGAGCCCACAGGAGCACTTCCAGGCCCAGAAGGCTTAGGTCAAGCGGGAAGACCCAGCTGCACCTCTGGGGAGGGTCAGGATTTTAATGATAAGTTGGGGGCCTCACCAGTTCTGCTGTGGGCTGCACTTCACTTATCCTGATGGCAGAGGGGAAACTGAGGCTTGACTGGTAGTGTACTGAGGCCAGAACTTGATATCTCTGTTCACTTTCTGCCCTGGGCAGGGCTCTGCAGGACTCTGATGTGATTGAGCACAGATACTATTTATGAGCAACCTCTTCTGGGAGCCCTAGGATGGACAGACTGGCCCAGGTACCTTGTCATCGGGGCGTGCCCCCCCAGGGCCAAGATGACAACAGGGAAGCAAGCCACGCTTCTCCAGCAGGTGGCGCCAAAGGGCACAGCAGAGGGACTGCTCTTGGCTAGGGGCTCTGAAGACTTCTTGGAAGAAGGGGCTTCCTAAACCCCAACTCGAGACTTCTGTGGGCCCAAGCTGAGTCCTAAAGGCTCAGGGGGAGGGAGGGCCTCTGGGAAGAGGAATACAGACTCCCCACTCCCACTCTGCAAGGGCCTCTTTGGCCTGGCGGGCAGCCGCCTGTCCACTCCCCAGCTGTCTTCCTCTGGAGGGAGACGCTGACCAGCTGGAACCTCATTCTCTCTTTTTGAGGCCAAATGAGGGGAGGACTGGTGGTGTGGCTTTCTGGGGGCAGGGAGGCAGCTGCTGAAGCCAGGCGAGGAGGAGGAGGATTTCCCTGCTTGCTGAAGGCTTTGGCCTTGGAGAAGCAAACAACCTAGCCAGCACCATCTCTACCAGGCCTCCTCTGCCTCTTTTCTCCCAGGAAAGACAATTCTGGCTCTCACTGGGCTAGGGAGAAACGCAGGGGCTGCTTCTGCAGGAACCTTGTCGTTGACTCAGGGAGAGGGAAGAGCGGGGCCTGGCATGGGATTATCCAAGGCTGGCCTCGCCTGGGTTAGAATGGGGCCCTGGAGGGGGCTGGGGATATGTGATCATAAGTGACCCTTAATTGGCTCAGCATTTTCCTTGGTCCCCGCCAGGACTTCTAGCGAGAGAAGCTGGGGGTAGCTAGGGGCTGCTACCACTGGCCCCCACATCTGCTGTTAGGGCTGAAACGTGAATCATAGCTGGCCTGTTCCACATCGTTGGAGGGGTAACGGCAAAGCTGGACGGTAGAGTCCTCCCACAGGACTCTCCTCTGAGTCCCAGCCAGGACTCTGAGGAGTACCAGCTCCTCCCTTGGGCCCTGACCCTGGCCCATCCCCGACAAAAACAGATACCCTGAGTTGTGGACACAAGGAGTGGGGAGGTTTAGAAAGAGAAAACTGGCTTGTGGGGATCCCTCTGAAAAGACAAGACTAGATGGTGAGTGTTGTGCCAGGGCACGGGAAATGGGGACATAGAGCTCATCTGCCCGGTGGTGTGACAGGGCCGAGTGCCTGTACTTTCTCTTACTTCTTTGGCCAGTGGCGTTGCTGATGCTGGTGGTTGTGGGATCGATAGGATAATGTAGGCCTAAGAAGTATGTTCTTTTCCTTGTCCCTGTCCAAGGGTTGTGAGAATGTAGAAAAGCATCTTCTGGGTGGGGGCAGGGGTTTTTTTGGCTGTCTCGGGGAACAGGATGGCTGGAGTGGGGCTGGATGGAGTGCAGGCAGAGGGCTGCGGGCAGTGACAGGTAGCCCTGTGGTACCATGCTACATGAAATGCTGGAGGCACTGGGAACGAGGGATGCTGTCCAGGGTGGAGGGGATGCAGGCTCAGGCTGGAGGCCAAGGCACAGAGCTCTAGTGAGCTTTCTCTGCGGTCCTTCTGCTCTGCCAGCTCTGTCAGGTCAAGGGCAGAAGGCTGGCCATTTGGGCTTCTTGGCTTGTAGCTACACATGGGCCCGGCCTGAAGCCCTCAGTTGGAGAAGGGGGAGGGGGTTGCTGTCTCTTCTCAGTGCACATCCTGTCGCTGACCCAGCCGGTTTGGGGGCGGAGAGAGGGCAGCTGCCTGGCGCCAAGCCCAGGAGAGCAGAGGTCGCAGCAGGGCGCTGGGCTGGGTGGTTGTTGGGGAGGGTGCGGCAATCAGGGGCCGTGGGGGTCAGGCCAGGACAGGAATAGTGACTTTTAACTCCTGCTACCTTCCTGGAGGGCCTTGTGGGAGCTCCCCGCATCACTGGCCCTCTGAGCTGAGGCCTGGGCTACCCCTTTCCCTTTATTCTCTCCGTATTTAGGGTCACTGCCCACCTCTGTGGACAGCTTCAGCCTTAAGTGCTCAAAATACTGTCCCAGGACAGGGGCCTACCCGTGGGCCGCCCAAATGCTGGGGCCAGGCCTGGGCTTAGTGCCCATTGAGGGCAGCAGCCTCCACCTCGTCTCTGACCCTTCAGTGGTGCCCCTCCCCCCGGGCCTCATCCACTCCCCCGTACCCTGAGTTCTTCACTGGTGACAGGCTGCAGGAATGTTGTGGTTATTGCCACCTGACTGTGCCTGGGGCCTTCCCCCATCTTCACCCTGTCCCCACATGGGTGACTGCGCGGAGCTCTACCACTGCTCCTTTGTGGCACTGTCTTACAGGTCAGTGGCAGAGCTCCACCCCCCACTTCCCCACCCCGCCACCAAGTCTGAAGCGGGCCGCCCGCCCTCTCCAGCTCCACAGCCCCCTCTGCTGCCCATGCGCTCAGAGCAGAGAGCCAAGAGCCAGGGGAGCCTCGGCCTGGGATGACCTGAGCCCCACCTCCAGGCCTTCTGGCTGGATACCTGGCGTAGGCCTCGGCCCTCAGGAGGAGGCCATGCTCCGCCTTTGGAGTGGGGCTGCAGGGGCAGCTATCCACCTGTTCCATCTCTGCGCAACCTGGGGCCCTCCTCCAGAGGGGCCCCCCCACTGGCTCCTTCTGGCCTTTCCTCCTTCTCTGGCCTCTTCCCACCCTACCCTTCAGCCTTTCCTCTCCTTGCTAACCACCCCTAGCCTTCCCCACCTAGAAGCCAGATTGACCCTAATGGGACTGGGTACTCCCTGCCTACATCCTGCTCATGGGTCCCTAGCACTTGAAATTCAGTCAGGACCCTTAGGCTGGCCTGGACTACCAGTGTCCAGGCCCCAGCCCGCTAGCAGCACTGCCCTGCTTCCCTCCTTCTGCCAACCCTGATCTGTGCTCAGTTCCTCAAATGCAGTGGGCACTTGGTGAATGCCTCCAGGCCTTTGCACATACTGTTCCCTCTTCCCAGAACATGCTTTCATCTCCTACTTCTTTCATCCCCCAGGCTGGCCTTGTACCCCACCCCCCTTGTGCCCTGCCGGAACTATTCACACCGTGCGGTAGTTACCTGTTCCCAACCACTGAAGGGGCGTGAATCCGTGCCACATCCGCCAAGGGAGGGGCTGCATGTGTCCCATACTCCTGGCGCTGGAGTATAGGGGTGCACCTGGGCAGCAAGGTGAGCCAGTGGTGGTGGCCTACAGCGTCCTCAAGGTGGCATCACCGCGGAGGAGCCAGGGACCTGTGTGGGATGCGGGCAGGGCACAGTGCTGGACTAGGACCAGCAGACCCTCCTCCCTGACGGGCTTCCATGCCGTTGTGTGCCCCCTGCAGTTACAGCTACATGATTGACAATGTCATCCTGCTCATCACGGGCACGCTGCACCAGCGCTCTATTGCCGAACTTGTGCCCAAGTGCCACCCGCTAGGCAGCTTTGAGCAGATGGAAGCTGTGAACATCGCGCAGACACCTGCTGAGCTCTACAATGCCATTCTGGTGGACACGCCCCTGGGTGAGCCACTGGGGCTGAGCGGGAGCAGGGGGGCAGTGCCTCCGCATGGGGTTCATGTGGACCCCTTGCGGGGGGTTGATGCTGGGCCCAAAAGGGAGGCCTGCCCCCTGCTGCTTATCTTTATCTTCCCCTCTGCTTCCCTCTCATTCTCTCACTCTGCCTTCTGCTCCTTCCCTGTTGCTTTTCTGGGCCAGGCAGGCTACCCCCCAGGGCCTGCCTCGGAGCGTGTAACTTTGTGAAACTGGCCAATTTCTCAGGATGCAGAGGAGGGCTGACTTCATGGAGAGGGGAGAGGCCCAGGTCCCTCAAACTGTGCTCGCCTGTGGCCCCAAGTGGGGCCAGAGTGGCTGGCTGCCTGTGAGGCAGAGGAGGGAAGCAAATAGCTTCACTGGCCTCCACAGAGCAGGTCCCAGGGGCCAAGTCAGGCAGTGTCCGGCAGGATGCAGGGTTCGTGTCAGAGGCCAAGAAAGGAAGGGGAACTGGGAGCTTCCTGCAGGGCCCCACCTAGGCAGTGCTGGCTCCTGCCTGTCTTGGAGGCTGGGGAGAAGGCACTAAGGCTGTCAGCAGCAAGTGCCCTCATAGCCACAATCCTTGTCCTGAGGGCACCACCTCCAAGAAGTCTCCAGGTTAAAACACTGGTTCTAAGCTGTACTTGTTTCTGTACTAAGAGGCCTGAGCCCTACCTGCTGGGCATATCTGCTGTAGGCTCTCTCAGTAACTCTGAACTAGTTCATCTTTAAAGAAGAGACATACCGGTGAGTCTGAGGGCCCATCAGGGAAGGGGGCTCTGTCCTGCTCTGGCCTCCCACTTTCAGCCCAGCAGTGGCCCTCTGGGTCACTGGTGCATGCCCACCCAGCTCATCCTTTGTCTAGAAGAGAAAGAGGCTGGTTTTCCAAATGTGGGCCCCAGGCCCTCCCAGGGCTTGCAGATCTGTGGGCATCAGGCCCCAAATCCACAGCTGCCCCTTAAGGAAGGAGGATGTCATGGCCTCTTATGCAAGTCTGTCTCTGGCATGGTCTGAGCTTGGGTCTGCCCCAGAGGCGATTAGATCATGTTATGGCTGGCCGCCTCTTTATAAATCAGTTTTAGGAGCAAGGATGCAGGAGAAGCTCAGGTCAGTGCACATGGCCCCAAGGATTGCTTCTGCCACTTCCAAGGCAATCGCCCAGGCTGGGTTGGGAGGCCCCCAACCCCTGGGCAGTCAGGCTTGTGACAGGAGCCCCCTGTGCCCTGCAGGGGTGGCTGAAACAGCAGCTGGATTCTTGCCTTGGCTGAATCCAGTCGCCCACCCTCGCCCCCACATCTTTCTTCCCCAGCGGCCTTTTTCCAGGACTGCATTTCAGAGCAGGACCTGGATGAGATGAACATTGAGATCATCCGCAACACGCTCTACAAGGTAGGGCCCTGGCCGGTGGCAGAGACTGGCCTCTAGGCGGGGGCCCCTGCCGTGGTGGGCTGGTGGTTTGGGGGGTTGCTGGGACAGGACGCAGCTGTACCAGGCTCCTATCCCGGGGGCTTATCTGCTTCCTTGCTGGCTCCCGCGATGGGCGCAGGCTGCATGGAACAGGTTCTCCGTCTCGGCGCCTGCAGCGGGCCCTGATAAGATCAGCAGGAGTGGCTGGTGCCCCATAGCTTGGCCTGTTGGAGCTGGCCTCTGGATGGTCGCTCCTCCTGCAGCCAGGAGGGTCACAGGCTGCCATCCAGGCCATAGCTTTTAGGTTTACCCTGCCTGGACTGTTGCCAGCAAGGACAGGCTTTGAGCAGAGGCAACAGGACACTCAGGGTGGAGGGAGGGACCCAGCCAGGTGTTGCTGGGTCACCACGTCCTTCTCGGGTTCCTAGGTCTAGAATCAGAGTCACATCCCAACATCCGCTCCCACTGTCTGCTTCCTCCCCAAGGCTGTGGCATAGGTTGGTGACCCCTGGAGACAGAGTGAGCACAGGATTCGTGGGTCTGCACTGCCCTGGCCCAGAGAGGCTAGGAGCAGGGCTGTGAGCCAAGGCGGGGGGCTGGCTAGGGACCAGTGAAGGACATTTGGGACAGACTGGGCTCTGGCTATAGTGAGGCACGGAGCTGTGGTGCCAGGACCCCTGATGGGCTGCAGCTAGGAACATGGATCAGGCTCCGAAGTGGGGGCCAAAGAGACCCCAGGACAAGGGCCCTGCTGACCTAACCCTGAGAACATCTGTTGGTCGGGTCTTTCCAGGGAAGGGCTTCTCCTACCTGGGTTAGAGCTAGGGGCCCAACACTCAGCTGCCGCCTGAGCTAAGGCCCTCCAGCCTCCCTCCAGGAGTCCGGGCTCGAGTGCAAGGGAGGCTGTGGGGCTCGACGAGGAGCCAGCTTGTGAGTTGCAGGGGTGTAGGCGGGGAGCAGCACATGCAGAAGCAAGCAGGGAGCATGGGCCAAGTGGCACGCAGTTTGCTGTGGAAGCGCAGGTTTCAGACGGACAGCAGGACATAGGTCTGGAAAAAGAGAGGCACAGGATCAAGTCACCCAGGGCCTGGAGTGCCAGGCTGGAGTTTGAACTATTTTCTGGGGATGGGGTTAGCCCGTGAAGGTTCGCAACAGGACAGAGTATCATCAGAAAGTCCCCTCTGGCTGCAGTGTGGAGAGGACAGAGCGGAGAGGTGAGGTTCAGATAGGATGATTGCCGACTTCTTTAATCGTCGGGACTGCCTTAGGTGCTAGGAGGGCATCAGTATCCACACAGGTAAGAGGAGGAAACGGAGGGCTCCAAGAAGCAGAGTCAGTTGCTGGAAGCCACTTGCTAGACCCCAGCAGCCCTGGATCACAACCTCGCTCAGCCTGTTCACACAGCACGTGCTCTGCTCTGCCCCGCTAACAGGGAGGCAAGCCAGGCCGTCAGCCGAGGCTGTGCGCTCACCATCTGAGTGCTCCTGCCCGCCCCCAGCTGGCCCACTGCCGGGATCCCTGCCCTGAGACTGGGTGAGGGGTGCGGCTGTCCCCCCAGCCTCACCCACACCCTCACCGGGCCTGACTGGTTCTAGCTGGAGTCACTGGTGAGGGCTGCTCGGGCACTAGCTCATAAACACCGATCCAAGGCTGAGGGCACCCTGCCAGGACCGCCAGCTCGTCAGGCAATGTCCCAGCCCAGTGGCCACAGATGGGAGATTAGACGGACCCTCAACCACCTGGCGGGTGGGAACTGTAGGCAGCTGGTGCAGCAGCCATGGGCTGGCCGGCTCCAGGGGACAGGGTGGGGGTGGGGAGAGAACCTCAGTACCTGGGCCTTTGGGGTCTTGCCAGTTTCTTCAGCTGCCCTTGCCTCCAGAAGAGAGTTTGGGCCTGTCCCACCATCTCCCCTGACACTGGGCTCAGCCTCTGAAGGGACTGGTATGGCTGGGGAAGGCTGGTGGCTTCCCCATAGACTGGAGCTGCAGGCCCCCCACTGGGACAAGCCTGGAGATTTGAGTACAGCCACCTTGGCTGGCCGCGAGGAGAAGAGTGGCTGGGGACAGTCATAGAGGGACTAAATTATCACTAAGCCATGGTAGGATTGGCAGAGGTTTCTGCCCCCCAAGCCCTCTGATTCCTGGGGATCTGCTGTGCTGGGGTCCATTCTCTCCTTCCAGGATTCTGGCTCTCTGACCTATCCTAGACTTCTGTTTCCTCTGACCCCAGTGGTCACCACAGGCCTCCTCCTGAGCCCAGCTTGCCCAGTGCAGCTGGCCAGGTTTTGTCTTTGCTTGTGGACTCCTAGGTCTCATTTTACCCCTTTGGGGCAGCAGACCCTATGGCTTAAGTCAGCTGGTAGTGGGTGGAAAAGTCTCCGAACCTTGGAGGGAAGACCTCAGTGCTGAAAGCTTTCTAGGCTTCCCAGCTCTCACCCTCAACCCTGAAGGATCATCTCTAGCCTGTGGAGCCACAGTCGCTGTGACCATGCCACCAGAAAGGACCCAGGAGGATCTGAGTGAAGGGAGCTCCCCGGGGTCCCGAAGACCATCCCCCTGCCCCCAACCTTGACATGTCCCTGGTTGGTTTTATGAGTGAGTGCTGGCCCGGAACTAGGGCCTGAAATGACCTGTCCTTTCCTTGTGCCCAGCAGGTCCAGTTTGCCTGGGCAAGAAGTACTCATTCCCACCACAGCCCACGTGTCCAGCCATTGCACTGTAGGGCTGACGTCTGTGAGGGCAGTAACCATCCCTCAGCAGGAGTAGGGGTGGCAGTTTGCTTCCTGCTTAACGGTGCCTGGGAGCTACCTGAGGGATAGAAGGAGTTCTGTGAGGTGGGGGGCCAAGAGGGGCCAGGGTGCCCAGTCCAGGTGAACTCGGTGAACTCTCAGGAGTAACCTTCCCTCACTAAGCCCAGCAACATGTGGTTTGGTGAGGCTGAGGAGGGAGTTTTGGGGGAATGGCAGGCAGAACAGCTGGGGGCGGACCGAGCCCCTCTCTGAGCCTGGCCTCCTGTGGGATGATGGTGGAGGGGCGTGGAAGGGCATGGAAGGGGCAGCACACCATGAGGCTGACGCTCTTCGGCCAGAAATTGCTCTGTCACTCCTGGGTGCAGAGAGGCAGCAGGCCAGTTGATGAACAGTTGGGATTTGTGGATATTCTGAGGCTCTGACTTGGGGGCTGCCCCGGCCCACATGTGATGTTTGGACTCACGGTGCAAGGGTCTGGGGAGGGTCTGGGGAAGAGGAGGCCTGGCACGTGCCCCACTTCCCTGCCTGGGTTGAGCAAGCCCCCTGCTTTGCACAGGCCTACCTGGAGTCCTTCTACAAGTTCTGTACCCTGCTGGGCGGGACCACGGCTGATGCCATGTGCCCCATCCTGGAGGTGAGTGCCTCCCTCTCCTCCCCCCAAGCTGCCAGTCCCTGGGAGCCTGGGCTTGGGGGAAGCCCTGCTGGCTGACTGGCAACTGCCTCCCTCCCTCCCTCCCTCCCCTTCCCTCTCGCCTTGCTTGTACACCGGCCCCACAGTTTGAAGCCGACCGACGAGCCTTCATCATCACCATCAACTCGTTCGACACAGAGCTGTCCAAGGAGGACCGTGCCAAGCTCTTTCCGCACTGTGGGAGGCTCTACCCGGAGGGCCTGGCCCAGCTGGCTCGGGCTGATGACTATGAGCAGGTGAAGAGCGTAGCCGACTACTACCCGGTGAGTGCCCTGGCTACAGGGGATGGGCAGGTCTGCATGCCCAACCCATGGCTGACAGCACGCTCCCATTCACGCTGTCCTTCCCTCCCCTGGGCCAGGAGTACAAGCTGCTCTTCGAGGGCGCAGGCAGCAACCCTGGAGACAAGACCCTGGAGGACCGATTCTTCGAGCATGAGGTGAGGGGCTGCTTCCCTGCCCCTCGTAGGGAGAGGTTGGTGGCTTGGGCCTGACGCTGCTGTCACGGCCACCTGTACACCACGCCTGCCTCTGTCTGTAGGTGAAACTGAACAAGCTGGCCTTCCTGAACCAGTTCCACTTTGGTATCTTCTATGCCTTTGTGAAGCTCAAGGAGCAAGAGTGTCGCAACATTGTATGGATCGCCGAGTGCATTGCCCAGCGCCACCGCGCCAAGATCGACAACTATATCCCCATCTTCTAGTGCCCTGGCCCGAGGCTCCCCACAAGTGTGTGTCTGCGTGCACTGGCATAAAGCCCATGGTTCACATGCCTTCCCTTGGGGGTAGCACATTGTCCTAGTGACTTTTGGTTTCCCCAAACCTGAGATGGCTCTTGGGCCTAAGAAGGGGCTGGGCACCTGCTCCCCCTGTCAAGGATGGACACCCCCCCCCCCGGAAGGAGGCCCCCTCAGCCCTCTGTTTACAGCCACTGACATGTCTGAGAAGCATGTGGTCATTCCTGAGAACCCCTGGGGCAGTGGGAGCCTCCTCTTACCCCTGTGGTTGGCCCCAAGGAAGGATAGTTTGTCCTTGAGGCATAACTCTGCAAGCCTGTCCCTCAGCCCTGCCCTCTGAGACAATAAACCGCCCTGAGCCTAGCTGTCTGCTGTTTCCTTCGGGCCCAGTACCTCTCCCAGACCCCAACTTCCCTCAGGTGCCACCTTGTTGAGCCTGCCCCTACCAAAGCTTCCAACCTCCTTTGCTGGCCCTCTCCCTGTGCAGCCAGGTTCTGCAAGGTCGGGGAAGTCACTGGAGGCCCCGATAGGCCTATGCAGTTGGGTCCTGGCCCTGGATGGTCCCAGGCATATTTGCCTTACTGAGCCCCACTATGCCCTAGGCCAGGGGCATGACCACCATTTCACTATGAGGAAGCCCAAATCTGTGGATAAATGATCTTCCCCGAGTCAGTGAAGGGGGAACTCCGTGTGAACCACAGGCCCTGTGCCCAGAGCCTCAGCCCATGCTAACCAGCAGGGGCTGCCCAGGCTGTCCCCCCCCATCTGTCACCAAACCACAACCTGTCATCCAGGTAGTCACCCCATCCCCACACAGCATTTTTCCATTCTAGGAGAAATAAAAATTTGTATTTAAAAGGTGGCAGTCAGGCAAGTGGGGGCAGCAGCCTGCCTGTGGCTGGGGGGATTGGGGTGGGTGGTCAGGGCCCTAATTCTTGAGCCAGTCAAGAACCAGGATTCACCCTTTGAATTGCAGCACTGAGACACTGGTGCCTCGAAAAAATCCTGAGGGGGGTCCCCACCCCACCCAGTCACTCCTTAGTTTGCAGAGACACTGTCTGCGGGATCCTGTCGAAGTCTACAGCTAAGTCTAGCACAGAGCTCCCCATCCAGCTGGGTTCTCCCAGCTCCATGGTGGAACCTTGCGCCCAGGAGGGTCTGTGTGGGCTCATGAAGCAGTAGAGAGGCCTGGAGGCTTATTGGGAAGCCTCAGCTTCACCAGGCCTGGCCTGGGGCACTGATCAAGTGGGTAGGGCTAGGGTCCTTAAGGCCAGGCTCTAGGGCAGGCTTGGGGGTCACAATACCCGGGAAGGGCCAAGGGCTCCTGGGACCTCCTCTGCCGAAGCAGCTAGGCCATCTGTGGGCACTGCTCACTGGGCTGCCTCGGGGGAAGGGCCTGGGTCTGGGTCCGGGCCCCGGTCCTGGGCTGCATCCTGAGCTGGGGTGGAGCCCGGCTGGCCAGGCCGCAGTGCTCTTGGCAGACAGTGATTGATGAAGAAGGTCTGCAGGAAGCGGCGCCGCAGGCCCTCAGGCAGGTAGTAGTGGATGAAGTACATGAGCCCCAGGCCATGGCCCGGGTAGTAGCGGCGGCGCGGCTGAACCGCCAGCAGTGCATCAGTGATGGCATCTACCACCGGGCTGAGGTCTGGCAGCGCCAGGCGCAGTGAGTGCAGGAACTGCCCGTGTAAGTGCTCGATGTAGTCCTCGCCGTAGGCCTGGAGCAACTCTTGGGGCAGGCTGGCCAGTAGCAGCTCCTTGCGCTGCTCCCACTGGCCCACATTGCGCACCGACTCTGCGGGGAGGGAGTGAGCGGCAAGGTCGGGGTGAGGCCAGTTAGGGAAGCCAAAGCCAGACTCAGGTCCATCTACCCCCAAACTGATCCCCGCCTCCAGCCAGAGCCTTGCCCATTCCTCAGCCCTGATCCCACCCCAGATAGGACCACACCCACATGCCCCATCCCAAACCCAACCCCCACCTGTTTTAAAGCAGCCAGGCTGGATGACGCTGACCTTGACCCCCCAGGGCAGAAGTTCACAGCTGAATGTGTCCATGAGCAGCACCACGGCCGCTTTGGAAGCCCCATAGGCCGCCAAGCACGGGTATGGCATGTCTCCTGGAGAGGGATTGGGAGTGAAGCAGCTCAGCCCGGGCCAGAGGCTCCGGCATCCCTCCCCACTCTGCAGCAGTACCTTTTCTACTCTAGTGGGGAAGGGCACTCACCTGCTGGGCTGCCCACAGTCACGATGCGGCCCCTAGAATGGCGCAACAGTGGCAAGAGACCCTTGGTCAGCTCAAGTGCACCGAAGAAATTCACCTCCATGCAGCTGCGGAAAGTGGCCACTGGAGACAGCTCCACATCAGCCACCACATCGTTGTAGCCTGCGTTGTTGACCAGGCCCCACAAGCCTGAGGTCAGAGAAGGGATGAAAGAAGAGCCCAAAGATCCGGGTCAGCGGCAGCAGCAAACCTCCAACTCCTGCCCATTCGCTCCCACCCAAGCTCACCCTCTCCTGGAGGAGCCACAGCCACTGACCTGTGCTGGCAGTGTGGGCCTTTGTGAACTCCAGTGCTCGGCTGATGTCTGCTGGCTTAGTTAGGTCCATCTGCAGCAGCCTTAGGCGAGGGGAACAGCAGGTGCGGAGCTCTAGGGCACCGGGGCTGTCCAAGTCCAACACGGTGGCCAGCACCGTAAAGCCCATGGCGTCTAGCTTCTTGGCCGTCTCCTTGCCAAAACCAGAGTCACAGCCTGGCCAGGACAGAGCAGCCAGTCAACTCCTACTGTGGCCCAGTCCAGCCCAAGACAACTCTAGGATTCACCAGGGTCCAGACAGGATCCAGGCCCCTGGATATCCAGTCTTCAGCAGTCAGCAGCCCTCCCTCCTTCCCAGATTTGCCTCTGCAGGCTTCGCCCCTCTGGCTGAGCACCTAGGCCCCAGCTCTCTCATAGCTGCCAACTCCCTGACTCCCCGTAGCTGCCCCAAACATGGCTTACAAGTCCCACTTTACAGATGAGGACACAAAGACGGAGGAATTCAAAGTTGTTTCCCGAAGTCACTTAGCCAGCAAAGAGGAAGGTCAGGATTCTGGAGGTCAGTGGGAGACCCTATCTCAGCCCCCCTGTCCTGTCTGCTTTGCTTTCAGGCCTCAGCTTGCGTGTACAGTAGCACAGCCTCTCCCTTTCTCGCTGCCCTTGCCTGGGCTTCTTCTTCTTACCTGGCCTAGGAAGCAGCCCCTCTTTGGTCCTGTCCCATCTTGCCCCCTTGAATCCATTCTCTACCTAAGCAGCCAGAGGGATCTTTCCAAAAATGACAGTATCACTCTGCGGCTGAAAACCTTTCCAAGCACCCCCCCCCCCGCCCCCCACCACCCAGCCCTCAGGACTAAGCCCAAGCTCTCCCTGCATGTCATCACAACCTGAGCTCCACCTCCCTTCCCGGCCAACACCCCTACTATTGTTCCAGGCTGCAGGCAAGCGGGAGGCCAATCCCCACCTCACCCCTGACCCCTAGTCTTGGAATTCCAATCAGTGGCAACAGTGGGGCATTCTCTGAGCCTCAGACCACTTGCCCCCAGGACAGGCAAGATGATGGAGAAGAGAACAGACCTGCATTTGAATCCCTTCCCACACCCAACAAGTGTGACCTGAGGTCAGTTACCACTTTAGAGACTTAATTTCCTGTCTTTGGTATGTGGAGAGAGGAACTGCCAGGCAGAGCCAGAGTGAAGGTCTGATAAGCAATGCCCCGTTCCTTGATTGTTCCCATTCTGATCCCGATTCCTGGGCAGCCAGCAAGGAGAGGGAGAGGCTCTTGAGGGTTGAGGCTCTCTGAAGCCTGTCTCCCTGGAGGTCCTGCTGAACAGAAGCTTCACAGGAGCCCTGCTTCCCCAGTTCTGGACAATTCTGGACACTCTGGGATGGGAAGCCCTCTTCACCTCAGCCCCGCCCCCTCTGCTGAGGCAGAGAACAAAGCTGAGCAGGGGGCTGTGAGCTGGGCTTTGCGTGGGTGGCTGGGGGACTGCAGACAGCCCTGGGCTGATGGGTCTTTCCAGGGCCAGTGTGGCTCCAGGAGGCAAGGGAGCACATGTCCACTTGAATAAGCACATGCCCACTCGAATAAGCTCCCTCCCGGAGCAGACAAGCCATTCACAGGGAGAGGGAAGCCTTCCAGAGCCTCAGCTCTGTGGCCCCAACAGTCACCCATGCCTTGCACACCCTCTTGTTCACCTGTACACACACAGACACCTGTACATACCTCCAACCTGCCTGCATATTCACACGGGGGTTCATGCCCAGGAAACCCCCTGCCACCATCGGTACACAGATGTACACACAAGGCACTCAGCCACTCAGCCCAAACTCTGACCCCATGGCTGAGCTCTTGGAGTGGCCTTGGGCAGCGGTTTTCAGGGGAATTCTCAGGCAGCTCTGGCAGGCTCAAGACACTGTTCCTGGCAGGTGAGGCAGGGCCTGGTCACCTCTTTGTCTTGCAGTCAGGTGGTGAGAGAGGAACCTGCAGAGAAGCTGGACTGGGCTGGGCAGCGCTCCCATTCCAGGGCTTTACAGCCAGAGTTGCGGGAGCCCAAGCCTCAGCTGGCATCCCACCTCTCCCCTCACTCTCAGGCTCAAGGCAAGGAGAAGTAACAGCAGCAGCATGAAGGCCTGAGGGGAGATCTCAGGAAAGACTGCCCACTGGGTCACCAGTACCAGCTGATAGCCCGGGTCCTGTTGAGGCAGCTCACATATTAGAAGGCAGAGCTCACAACCTAGTTCCTGCTTCATACCAGGAGGGTCTGTATCTTTCCTTCCCCAATCCCCTGAAATTTCATACTGTACCCTGAACTCAGGTCCCACTCATCCAGCCTGAACCCTGCTTTAATTCCACATTCTTGCTGAAGCCCAAAAGCCCTCATGCCATCCTTACTCCCACCCCGCCTCAGCAATCTGGCTTCTTACCTGGCATTCAGGGCCTCTTCTGAGGAAACAACCTCATATCCCACCACATCCCAGCAGCCGGGCTAGTTATGGACTGTCCCCGATCCAGGCCACGCTCATTCCTGTCTCAAACCTTTTTCCCACATCCACGCTTTGTCTGATCCAAAACACCTTCCATCTATCTTCACTCATCCTCCCAGGCCCAGCACAAGGATGGCCTCTGGGAAGTTCTCCCAGGTCCATCTGATCATGCAAGGGCCGCTACTGGACAGAGCCTCTAAGAAGCTGGTCTAGAGGCAGCCCTCAGAGGCAGGGCCCAATGTAAGGGCAGAGCTCTGAGAACCTGTCCAAAGCCATGGGGGTTGGGGGAGAACTAGGCTGCCCCTCCCCCCATACAACAGAACCAGTGCCCCCTGGCCTTTCTCCCCCTCCCCACTTCCGGCTAAGCCTTAGTCACCCCCCCTGCCTCCCCACTACTGTCCTTCTGGTGACAGATTTATTCCCTGCTCTAGACAAAGGGAACTCTGCCAGGAGGCAAGAGGCACCTGAGTACAGCCCTCCAAGACCTCCTTCCTGGGCACTGGAGGAGGAATTGTGGGGTGGGGTGCTGGTTGCAGACTCTGGATGGCTACCTCAGCAGTTTGGGGATGGGTGGCACGTTCTGAGAGGCAGCTGAATGCCCGGATGCCTCTCATGGTGACCTCAACCTTTTCTGGAGTCTAAGGATCCCAGTCAACTGGGGGGGGGGGGGGTGGCTCAACTCCCCATGTAAGCGCCTTCCTCTGACCCCAGGGAAGAAAAGATAGGGCATCCCATGTGGGGATGTTAGGCAGAGGTCAAGGGGTAACCATCCTCTGAAGTCCTTCGGAGCACGCCCCTGTCCAGAGACTGCTGTCTTGAGGAGGGGCATAGCATAAACCCCAAACTCCAGGAGGTTCCGTCTTTCTCATCCAGCAGTTGTCCCTGCGCACCTGCCCACTCCCGGCCTCATTCTCCCTCCAACGCTCTCCACAGCGGCAGGTAGTTAACCCGGACTTAGGGAGGTGCCTTGCGCTTCCTACTTGGCTCACTCTCGGCACCCAAGGGAAGGCGACACTCCCACTCCTGCGCTAGGGTCCCGCCTTGCCTTGGCGTGCTCAAGGGGAGCCCTCTGGGGGTCTGGTCCCGCCCTCGAGCCTGGAGTCCCCGCGCTTCGCGCACTCACCGGTGATGAGCACCGCGCGAGTGGCCACGGGCAGGCGCGGCGAGCGCGCCAGGCGGGACAACGCGATCCAGCCGGCGGCGGCCAGCACGGCGAGTGCGGCCGGCGGGGGCAGCAGGCGCTGGCACAGCCAGTCGAGCGCAGCCAGCAGCGCCAGCGCCGCCAGCAGCGGGCGGCCCAGACGCAGGTCTGCGCGCAGCAGCTGCAGCAGAGCGCGGGCCGCCACAAGCAGCCAGGCGCCGCCCGACGGCCAAGGCCAGCGCTCCATGGCGGCTGGGCCGGGCTGGGCCGGGGCGGGGAACGGGCTGGGCCGGGGCGGGGGCCGGGCTGGGGAGAAGGGAGAGGGACTTGGGGGCCGGGGCGAGGGGCGCGGGGTGCAGCAGAACACCGGCCAAGGACGGGAGGGACACTCGCTTTCTCTGTTCGCCCTCGGGCCGAGCTTATAAAGAGCCCCGGGGGGGCGGGGGAGAGGGCGGAGCTGAGGCGGGGAAGGGGGCGGGGCTTTCCTCCACTTCTCACCCGCACCCTCCTCGGGGCAGGTGCCCCCCCCCGCCCCGCCCCTGCGGCCAGATCTGCTTTCTAAGAAGCCGGAACAAAGTCCCAAAGTTGCTGCTAGAGGAGGAGCCGCCTAGCCGCGGACCGTGCCGGGAACAGGGCCGGTCGGCGTAGCCCTCGTCCCTTGCATCTACTCACCCCTTCGCCCACAGCCCCCACGCTCCCAAGGCCGCTGACCCGCCGCTCCCAGGTGAGCACACCCACCTCACACTTGCTTGGGACACCTAAGGACACTTAGAACCACCATCAGCTTCCCATACCCACAGCACCTGTGCGGCTTCCTGGCCTGCGGAACAGCTTGGAGAAGCAGCCAGCCCTCGCCCGGCCGGCCGCCGCAGCCGCAGCGGGCACACGCGCCGCACTCCCACGCTATGCACGGCCGCAGGTCCCTCGCGCGCGCGCGCACACACACACACACACACACACACACACACACACACACGCCCCGACGCGCGCTCACACCTAAGCTGCCCGCGGCCACAAAACCGTCTTGTGGCGGGTGCTGGGGGGAGCAAGATGACTGCCCAGGTTCTTGGGAGTCTCTTGTCCCGCCTTCCACCTTCCCTCCAGGGCCCAGTCCTGGGGATGCACTAACCCCACCTCCTTCTGCCAAACAAGTGTACGTGTGTGGGAGTGCGGGTGTGTGTGTGTGGCGGAGGCGGGGGCTCACAGAAAGTGTCTAGGCCTCCCATTACTTCCACCCCACCCTCCAACCCATACTCCAGGCCAATGGGGGCACCTGGAGAGTCAGTGAGGGCAGCCTCTAGGATGAAGTGATCCCTGTCCTACTCCCATGATCCTGCAAGGTATAAAATAAGTGATGTGAGTGTGGGTGCATTTCCCTGCCTGTATGTATGAAGATCTGTGTTTGTGTGTGGCCCAGCGGCCCCCCATCCTGCCCACCCCCGTGTCTGGCACCCTGTATTTGGCATCCATGTTAGGGCTCTGCCAGGCACTAGGAATTGGTGCCAGCATTTGGCTGCCAGGCCTGATTTTGAGGGCAGTAGGTGCACCCCATGGCAGAAGGAGTCCCTGCTTCCTGTGGGCCTCTGGATCTTACCCACTGCCTCATCTATGCCCAAACTAGGTCCTGGGAGGTCATGGACCCCTCCTAGCCCTGTGACCAATCTCTATCTTAGGTGCTCAGGCTCTGTGCCATGGCTTAGAGGCAATGTCTCCTTCAAAGCCTTCTCTGCCACCCAGGCATAGCTCCCTGTTGGGCCAGGGGAGTCTCAGAGAGGGGGCTGGGAGCCATTTAGGAAGGGACCTCTGGGTTGAGGGCCCATCTCCTGTTCAGAGCCACTTCTGTGCCTTTAAGTATTCCTCCTCCTCTCAGCACAGACGGCAGGCTAGCCCTGGCCTGGGAGGAAATGTGTGACTACCTTGAGCACATGACCTTGCGTACCTGTTTGTGCCAGTATTTGCAAACACTTGTGTCCATGTCCTGTGCCATGGCCTGCAAGTGCCTGCGGGTGCACTTGTGTATGTTGTGTGTGCTTCTGTTGACTCTTCCTTTGTCTGGGCCATCCTTTGGAAACTCAGGGAAACATTCCTTTTCTAAAACCTGCTGACTCCTGTTGCTCTGAATCTATGGCCCAAGCTCACAGGTAGACACAGAAGCCTTGGCCTAGCTTCCTGACCTGAGCTGTAGACCCTGGATTTGTGGGAACCCCCACCCCACTTTGTCACCCTATTGAAAGTCTGGCCTTGGCGTATAAAGGGCTTCCTTGGGAGCTGGACAGGCATTTAGAGGAGGAAGTGGGGTGGGGGTCCCAGCAGTTTTCAAGGTCAAGGCCACACAGGTAGTCCTTAGCACTTGCTGAACTAGAACCCAAACTATGGGAAGTGGAAGTGGGACAGCAAAGTGAGAACACAGAATGAGAAGCAGAATCCTACACTGTCCTGAGAAGGAACCATGAAGAATCCTGACTTATTGGGAAGCCTATGGTGGGGAGAAAGACTTGCTGAGAGGGGGTATAGAGAATTGCCTTTGGTTGCAGAGTATAGGATGGCTAGGATGGGGAGGGGGTATTTCCAGCTCATCTTTTGGGATTTTCTGCCACCTTGGACAGAACCATTAGTCTTGTGTGATTTGGGTCTTGTGGGACTGGGTGACCTGCCACATTTTTATATGTGCCTACCCAGCTCACCCAAATTCACCCTACTTCCAAGGCCAAGAGACCAGGCCTCCTTCCTAGGATCTATGCGGCAGTCTTCTGTGGCCTCCTTGGCAGCTGAACCCTTAGCCCTCATCAGGTGGAGAAGTTCTGGAAGTAGAAAGAAGGTGGTTCAGGCAGTCATGGATGGGAGGGGCTGGCCCAACCCTGTCTGAGGCCTGCTGCCAGCTTGTGCCTGCCCAGGGGCAGAGAACCAGCCTCTGCCAGAACCAGGAGTCTGGGCTGGCAGGGGCCTCCAAGGAAGAGAAAGGAAGGGAGGCAGAGGGCAGTAGCCCCAACTGATAAGGCAGGGCCTGACAGGGTCAATGGAATGAAGAGCAACCAGAAGGATCAGAGCCCCCTAGTCACCCCACCCCTAAGCCCTCAGCCCATTGTCTCCCTGAGTCCTCAGTCTGACATCCCCCTCACTGCCCACCACCACCCATGATCTCTCCTCCCCCTTGGTCAGAAACCTGGTGAGGCAAACCCTTAGCTTACCCCAGGCTCTAGAGGGTCACTGGTTGGTGGGGGGCTGGCAGGCTGGCTCCAGTCTGCTCCAGGTGAGTCTCGCAGCTCACTGGCACCATCTGCTGGCCTCGCTGGAAGGGCGCGGCTCTGAGGGGATAGAGTGAAGCTGAAGGCAGGATTTGAGGATGGGGGAACAGAAACACGCGTGGGGTGCCGTCACAGTCTCCAAGAGTTCACCCTCTGTTCCCTGGCCACACTGGGGCTCCTGGAGCCAAGACTCCTTCATCATGTCTTCCTCCCTTGGTGGTGCAGCTCAGGGGCAGCAAAGTCCCAAGGAG
Source organism: Lutra lutra (assembly GCF_902655055.1). NCBI lineage: Eukaryota > Metazoa > Chordata > Mammalia > Carnivora > Mustelidae > Lutra > Lutra lutra. The sequence continues at coordinate 18,289,932 of NC_062294.1, forward strand.
GCCCTGCCTTGCTCTCTGGTCCCTCCCAGCACCCCACCACCCCTCCCTCCAGCACATGGCAGAGCGGCCCATCTTTCTGGCAATGGCCAGTACCCCCACTGAGGTTCCAGACCCCATCGCCCCTATCCTCAGAGATAGCAAACTTTTGTTCAGTTTCTACTGGATGCCACCCCCTGTGGTGGGTGTCCTGGGTTCATAACAAGAACCGGCCTCTTCCACTGGTGGCCGCAACAGAGAAAGTCTTTCACCTCAATCCCATACAACTCCCCTCCAGCACTGTTCTTGCTGCTCCCCTCTCCTCAGCCACATTTCTTTAAATTTACTACTCTCTCCCCACCCCCACTCTAGCTCTGCATGGCTCCCCCTCCTGACCTCATCAAAGGCCACCAGAGGACTACATCCCATTTCCCAAATACCACAGACACATCTCTGCTCAGGTGTACGTGAGCTCTCGCTTCAGTCTCAGGGGTACTTGAGCCCAAAGTCTGGGATCTTGAGAACTGTGTTAATGCGGGACCACGTTTGCCACACGCGGCCTCATAAAATTTCATTCTGTGGGTCAAAGGAGAGCTGGGAATGGTCTTGAGCAAATGAGATACCTGTCCCAATTGCCAGGAAATGGATTTAGGGATGAGGGGAGAGTGGAGGCTGGGAGTCTTGTTGTGGCATCCAGACAAGGGACAGAAGCAGAGGTCTGCTTTGGGCTAAGCGAGTCCAGGATGCTCGTGGATATGCAAGAGCTGAGCCCAGAGGCACCTGGATGCCAGCCGTCTCCGACACATAACACGGCTCCGTGGCACAGGAACCCAGGAGATCACCGACCCACCTTCATGTGCCCTAGGCACGAAGTGAAATCCCTGTTTTCAGAGGTACGCTGTCTAGGCTGTGCATCTGGAAATCCGGCCCTTTGTTTAGTGGGGAAGGGTGAGGCAGGGGAAGCCTGGGATATCACTTGCATTTTCAAACCGTCTTGCACCCTCCTCAGAACTTTTCTTTTGCCTCCAGGATTGAAGGCAGATATTTGGGGATTAGGGCCCTCGAGTTTGGGAAACACTAAGAGAATGTGCTCAGAAGCGTTTTCTAGACCAGCCCTGGGGTGGGGGGAGGCAAGCCCAATTGAGAACACCTGCCAGGAGTGCTTGGCTGACTCCAGGTGAAAGCGGCTATCTCGGATCCCACAGTGCGGTTTTTGAGTCATTTGTAACCCTCTGCCACATTTCCTGTGTGTTTGTCATATACCAGTCCTGTGTGTGGTTTCCTTGTCCCTTATTTTATTTACTATGCTCATATAGTCCCTGTGAAGCAGGTACTATACATGAGAAAACAAACCCAGGGGCACCTGGTGGCTAAGTAGGTTAATCAGCCGACTCCTGGTTTCTGCTGGGGTCATGATCCCAGGGTCCTGGGATCCAGCCCCAGGGTGGGTGTCTCCGAGCAGAGACTACTTGTCCCTCTCCCTCTGCTCCCCCCTCCCATCCTGCTCTCTCTCTCAAATAATAAATAAATAAAACCTTTTAAAAAAAAGAAAGAAAGGAAACCCAGAGAGGTTATGAGGTGCCGTAGGTCACACAGCTATCCAGAGGCTAGGCTCCCAACCATCTGGTCACACTGCCTCCTGGCCTTCAGCCTAGGGGGCTGGCAATACCTGGGTGAAAGACTACCAACCTTTTTTTAAAATTTGCTTCTAGGGGCGCCTGGGTGGTTCAGAGGGTTAAAGCCTCTGCCTTCGGCTCAGGTCATGATCCCAGGGTCCTGGGATCGAGCCCCGCATCGGGCTCTCTCCTTGGTGGGGAGCCTGTTTCCTCCTCTCTCTCTGCCTGCCTCTCTGCCTACTTGTGATCTCTGTCGAATAAATAAATAAAATCTTTAAAAAAATAAAAATAAAAAAAAATAAAATTTGCTTCTAGACTAGAAACATGTCACCCAATGGTAGAATTAAGGCAAGTTGTTAAAACAAATTCCAAGACTTGCTTCTTTATAATTCCATCATGGCTGATTTAGGCCTTTTTTTTTTTTTTTTTTTTGGCAGAACAACTGCAAAAGATACAAAAATTAGTTGCTGTTGGCTAGCTGATTTACTTTATCTGCATATATAAAATTCACCCCACCCTTGGTGGCTAATACCCCCCTGGGGAAGCTGTGGCTGTTTTCTGATTGCTGGTGGGGAGGCCTGTGTGCGTTGTTTTTTTAAATAAACTGAAACCAGATGGAGGGGGGTTTTGTTCACAGCCTTGCCTACAATTTTCTCCAGCAAATTCCTTGAAAAGCCAACCACCTATGAGTGGTGCCTGTTCTCCTAGGAGGTCTCTCACCGCTGGTATGCAAATGGTGAGCAGGATGGGGATTTCTGAAAGTGAAACAAAATCAGGGGCAAAGGAAGCTTCTTGGGTCAGGGGCTTTCTGGAATGCGGGGTCATCTCCTCATGGAGCCCCGATTTTAGGTCTGCACTTAGAGTTTGTGTCCTCATTCCCCCCTTCTCCCTGGAGTTGGGGGTTGGCCTGGGGAGATGGAGTCTTGGGCTGGGCTTGAGTCAGAATCACCTGGACCCATCACCTGGTGAAAATAAGAATTCCAGACTCCCCGTATATATCCCATTTGTACTGCTAACTGCTGGTGTGAGACGCCACCTCTTCAAATGGGTTGATTTTTGAGTTGGTGGGGGGGGGTATATTCCCCAAAAGGGGCCCAAGCCATTCTGGCTTCCATCCTGGGAAGACCACTTGCTCATGGTGGTTATCGAAATATTTTTAATCACCGGCCAGGTCTAGGGCTTTTGTAATGTCCCTCGAGCACCTCGTTAAGTGATTCCTTGCTTGGAGAGATGAAGCAAAGCCTCCCCCTGGTCACAGTGTCAGAGGGTTAGCATTTTTCTTTGGAATGTGAATTGGGTATTGTCGCAGTGAAGTATGACCCAGTCCCCGGGCAGGGGGAGGACACGTCTTTCCCAGCTCCAACCTTCATTCCTAGCTCAGAACACTGTTCTTTTGGATTCCGAGCCTTTTCAGATAATTGTGTCAGGTTACATAAGGTTTCGAGATATGAGCACTCAAAGGAAATTCCGCTGGGAACAGGCCTGAGAGGTTCCGGGCGCATAATTTGCTTTCAAGTATTCCAGGAAAAATTCAGGTGTTTCAGGCCTGCACATTTCTGAAATCAAGTAACCACAGTCAGCAGCTTTGCAAGCATGTACCATGGCCCATAGAAGTGAGCAAGCAAAGAGAGCAATTTCATGCAGGATGAAAATACCCCTCCCTGGGGAGCATGTGCAGGCCCCAGGGAGAGGAGGTCATTTACAAAGAGGACTGCTTTGACCAGGTGGCCATAGATATTTTCACCAGCACAAAACACCCTTTACCACCCCCCACCCTCCCCTGCGTCTTAGGTAACACATGTGGTAGACACAAGCCTTCAGTTTTCCAAGAAACATAAAATAAAAACTGAATCACTGGCAGAGAAGCTTTAAAATCTTTAGTTCCTCGGACTCTGTGGGCACATTTTTCACACATCATGATTTTTATTACATTTGCCTCCAAGGGACTGCCCTGCAAGCAGCTCTGTTGCATAAGGCGCTGATTCCAAACACCTTGTCCCCAACGAGACACACAGAATAAGTTTTATCTAGGTCTGAGAGAGTTCTGGAGGGGTGACATCGTGTTCCAAGCTGCACTGGTTATAGTCAACAGTGGGAAGGCTTCCAGAATCTTCTCACCAAGGAAGCTGAGAGAATATTCTGAATACCTAGCAGTATTTCTTCCTTAAAGCACAAAGTGGTCATAAAAACCATTTAACACGGAAAAACTAATGGGAGGAAAATGTCCTTAATGTAGCAAATTAAAAAAATCTTTACAAGGCATAGAGAAAAAAAATAGATGTACTACATTGAAGGGATAATATAGGAAAGACAATTTTTGCACCAAAAATAATTCAACAAGTATCATTTACTTTATAAAAGGCTTCACAAAAGAACTCCTATAAGAAGAACTATCTTTTCATTTATTCCATCTTCCTGCCCTCCCTTCCTTTCTTCAGCAAACATTTATTGAGCACTTGCTGTGTTCCAAGCTCTGTACTAAGGAGTTAGATAAGCATCATTCCTCCCCTTGGGGTCTCTCTGGCTGTCTGGAGGGACAGCCCCTAATCAGATCAGTACATAATCAGGAGCCACTGAGAATGGAAACCAGAGTCCCATGGTGCTATGGGAGTAACAGTGTCTTCTGAGGGTCAGGGAAAGCTAGCCTAGAGGAAGTGATGCTCCAGGTAGCAAACAGCATCAGTGCAAAAGGTCTCAGTATGACTGCGAGCCTGGTCCTTTGAGGGAAAGGAGGCCCATGAGGCTGTAGGAATTACCCGGAGCCAGGGGGCACCGGAGGTCTTGGAGGCCACTGTGAGGAGAAGGGTTTGATTCTAATTTCATGGTATATTGAACTATTGCTCCCTGGGGAGCAGGGAGGGTCATGATGGTTGTAAGTAGGAAGTAAAATAATCAGTTTGGCTTAAAAAAAAAAACCTTTTTTTGACAGCCACAAGTTGTGAGGAGAATGGACTGAGGGGGATGGGAGCCCACAATGGAAGCACTAAGACCAGTCTGGAGGCTACTGAGCTTGCCCGGGCAAGAAATTCTGGTGGCCATGGGCACAAGCCAAGTGGAGGGGCCGGTTCATCCAGGGTTCATTGGAAAGGGTACTGTGACCCAGACAAAGTGGACCCAGAGAATGAGAGCTATGGCTGGCCACATCCCACCCGGGCTAATTTGACAATTAAAATTTAATTTTACTAGTTGATGAAATGGATAGCATCATCTTCCTGATGGAAAGACAAGCAAGGTCTAGATGATACGTATGGATGTCTACTACCAGCTGAACACTCCATGTGCTTTAGTAGTACAAGCACAATTTCAGTCCTCATCACACTTGTGTTATAGCTAGTTACCTTCGTTTCACCAAAGGAGCAAATTGAGACTCACAGAGGTGAACGAGTTTGCCCAGCTGGCGATGGCAGAGCTGGGATTGAAACTGGTAAACTATGGACCTGCCCTGGGATGAGTGACAGGTCTTGGGGGGGCCCAGGTGCACAATGGCTCTAAGGAAGGATGGGCTGGTTTGGCACAGGGCATGGGGATTTTTTAATCTTCAAGGGTGTGCAAGCCCTTAAAACCACAATTAGGCCTTTTCTCCCTGTAGCCTGGGCTCTTCCACCCTGGGCGGACAGACCTTGTGGGGAAGCCATTGCAGACAGGAACAAGTTCTGCCCCAGGGGCTGACTTCTGTTCCAGAAAAGTGGGCCTCACATTTTCATTGAAATTGGCCAAAGGGGCAGGAGGAGCTAAGACAACACTCCAAGTAAAGGGAACCCTGTGGGGAAAGGCCTGGGGGTGGCAGCAAGTGCTATAGGTTCCAGGAGCTGCGTAATCCTCAGAGAGGACAGGGTTGGGGAGGTGGACAGGAACTTGTTCTTCAAGTCCTTGGTAGCCATGCTGTGGTCTTTTAATTCATCCTAAATGCAAAAGGGACCCCTGGAAGTATCTTACACAGAAGACCTATCAGATGTTATTTTCATATTGAGAAGGTTTCTCTGCTACGGGAGCGGGCAATGTGTTGCTTTCTTTAGTAGGTGATGCCCTGGGTGGTGTCAGGTTCTGGACTGGGGACCTCACTATGTTGACAGACTCTGGAAGAATATGATCAAACTGCCTGTGCTTTTAAAGAGCAAGTTTGACCAAGGGTACATGACTGGTTCAGTTGGTAGACATGGACACTTGATCTTGAGGTCATGAGTTTGAGCCCCATATTGGGTGTAGAGCTTAATAAAATTAAATAAATAAATAAAATGAAAAGCAATTTGGCCAGAGGGAGTCCTTTTCTCAGAGAGACTGGCTTGGAATCACGCAGACAGGCATGGAGGGAATCTGAGCTGCCCCTTGGACTTTTGTTTCAAATGAGACCTGTTTTAATTCATTGTATGTGTATTTAACCCTATTTGAAACCCACTGTATTAATTTCCTATTGCTACAATAAGCTGTTGCCACAACACATATTTAAAACTAATACACATTTTTTACCTTACAGTTCTGGACGTCAGAAGTTTGAAGTGGGTCTTACTGGGCTAAAGTCAAGGTGTCAGCAGGCTTGTTCCTTCTGGAGGCTCTCGGGAACAATCTGTTTCCTTGCCCTTTCCAGCTTCGAGGCCGTCTGCATTCCTCAGGTCCTGGCTTCTTCCTCCACCTTCAAAGCCAGTAGCACAGTGTTGTCATATCTCTTTGACCTTTGCTTTCATTATCACATCACCTTTTCCCATTCTGACCCTTGGGCCTCCCTCTCATAAGGGCCCTATGACCAACAGTGAGCTGACCTGGAAAATCCTGGATAATCTCCTCCATTTCAATCTCCTTAATTTAATCAAAGTCCTTTTTGCCTTGTAAAGTGACATATTCATAGCTTTCAGAGATTAGGATGTGGACATCTTTGGGAGGCCATTATTCAGACTACAACCCACTTTAACAAATAAAGAGAAAGGGGGAACCTGGCTGGCTCAGTCAATAGAGCATGTGACTCTTGATCTTGGGGTTGTAAGTTAGAGCCCCATGTTGGGTGTAGAGATTACTTAAAAATAAATTTTTTTTATAAGATTTTATTTATTTGACAGAGAGAGACAGCGAGAGAGGGAATACAAGCAGGGGAAGTGGGAGAAGGAGAAGCAGGCTTCCTATCAAGCAGGGAGCCTGACGCGGAGCTCCATCCCAGGACCCTTGGATCATTACCTGAGCCAAAGGCAGACGCTTAACAACTGAGCCACCCAGGCACCCCCAAAATAAAATCTTTAAAAAAATATGGAGAGAATGATAAGCCCAGCAGCTGGGAGAAGAATGGTCTGGATGTAGGCAGGGAGTTGTTAGGAAGCTAGGGCAGTAAAATGCTGGTGGTCTGGACTGGAGTGGAGTGGGAGGAATGGACACTGGACATGCTGCCTAGTCTTGGGAACTATCTGGTTTAGATGGGCAAGGACCAGGAGGAGACTGGGTAGTTAGTGGTGCCCTTTGGAGGGCGTGAGCGAAGGAACAACTTTGTGGCAAAGACAGAAAGGGTATATAGGGATATGTTGCATTTAGATGCCCATGGGACATCCAGGAGACATGCCTGGGAGGCAGGTGGACCCAGGGCCTAGATGGCTGTGACTCTCAGATTCCCTCCCTTCTCTGTGGGCATAAATGGGCTCATCCTCTACATTGATTTCTGGGTCACCATCTCTGTTGGACCCTAAAGTCCTTCAATTCCAGGTAAGAGTCATCTTGATTGACATCTTAACAAGAGAAATTATCTTGTATTTCTGAGGCCAGAGTAGCAGTGATATTTATTCCACACCGAGTTTGAGTTTATCAGGCCTGGAAACAAGAATTTATATAGTAGAGAGATTAAATCACTTGCACAATGACTCACAACTGACTTTTGACAAAGCAGGAGTTGTTATGTTGCTTTTACTGTACACATGTGGCTCATACATTTTAGGCATAGGGATGCTTTCTGTCCAACCTGTTATGAGCAGGTAGCCAGCTAGCTGCTCACCATTTTAGGGCCTTGGAGATATGCATAGGACTGCTGGCAGAAGACAAAGTTTCTTCATTGTTTTTTGAGGGGTGGGGGAAAGCCTGAGCTCATGGGAGAGTCCATTTCCAGTGCTCCCTGGCTTTCGGGGAAGTCAGGTCCAGGAAAGAGAGTCTTCAGGCCCTGGGACCCAGGAAGCAGGCACCTGTCCCTGGCAATCTTTTTTTTTTTTTTTTTAAGATTTATTAATTTTTTTTTTTTTTAAGAGAGTGAGAGGAGAGGCGGAGAGAATCTCCAGGAGAATTCCTGCTGAGTGCAGAGCCCAATGTGGGCCTTGATTCTAAGACCCTGAGATCATGACCTGAGCTCAAATCCAGAGACAGAGGCTTACCTGACTGAGCCACTCAGGTGCCCCTGTCAATCTTGGGGCAGCAGGCATGGCCCCTCAGAGCCCGACCCTGGAAGTCCTGTGATTGGGACAATGGCCTCAGCATCAGAGAGAGCTCGTGACTTCTCAGACTGCTGCTGCAGGAGATCCTGAGTCCTTGGAATAACCTGGCTAAGAAGAGCCCAGTGGAGACCAAGACTGCATTTCCTACCAGCCTGGAGGAGGGGGGCTTTCAGTAGGATATATACTTGATTAAAAGAAATACAAAAAGGAGATATTTTGTGCTATATATTTTGCTCTTACACTTCACACTTTATATTATGGGGAAACCTGCATATTGGCTGTACCTGTCTTTCCCTTACCCAATAATCTCCCTGAAGGGCAGGGATCTCATGAGTGTTCCCCATGGAATGTCCAGTGCTCAGCACATGCTCATAAAGTGTGCAGGCTGACTGGGGGGGAGGGGGGAGTTCTCCCTGAGAGTGGTGGTCTAACTGAAGGGTGTCGTTTTGGGGACAAGTTAGGATTTCGAGAAGACATCTGTGGAACGGGGTGGGGTGGGGGCGGGGATGGGTTTTTGAGGAGAAAAGTTGAAAGGGAATGGGGAAAGGGGTCAGCTGGGGTTCTGGGGGTCCCTGATGGGCCCCTCCTCAGGCTCGATGCCCGTGCGAAGCAACGCAGCGCGGTTTGGCCGCTGTGGGGCGCCGTAGCCTGCGCGGTTGCCAGGGGAACGGGCCCAGCGCCTGAAGAGTTCCAGCCCGCCGCGGCCTGGCCCGGCCGCACCACCAGCCCGCTCCTGCAGGATCCCGGGGACTTGCTGGCCCAGGCACCGTTGCGCGGCCCAGGATGGGGCTCTGCTCCGGGCTGCGCCGCCGTCTGGTCCCGGGGATCATATCCGCTGCGAGGGTGTGAAGTGCTGCCGCCCTGGAGGGTGGACGTCCAGGCGCGGGGGCTGAACCACTGGGTGACCTTGGCAGGGCCAATCTGGCTCGGTCTCCGAGACGCGCAGGTGAGGAGCCCCCATCGCCGCCCTCACCTGGAGGTCTGGCCTGAGCCACAGGGTTATGGCTGCCCCCCGCCCCTCCGTGCTCTGCGCTCACCTCGGCCTGGAGCCGGTGGCTTGGACTCCAGGGACCGGGCAGAGCGCGGGGCTTCCTTCCAGCATTCATCAGGTTCACGTAACTGAGTTGAGCGCCTACTGTGTGCCAGACGCCGGGCCACGGAGGACTCCAAGAAACGGCTATCTCCAGAACCCACAGAGTATTTGGGGGGGGGGGGGTGCTGGCGCCAGATAGAAGACAAAAGTGATTTTAGGTCGAGATAAGTGCTCTGGTGATGTAATGGAGGGGGCGGGGGTGGTGGTCAGGCAGGGTCTGCTGTAAAACGTGACTTTGAAGCAAAGACCTGAAGGTTGAAAAGAAACCAGCATTGTAAGTAGGGTAAGGGTGTTTGTGGAAGAGGGAAAAGCAAATGCGAAGGTCCAGGGACAGCAAAGTACCATTAAGGAATAGAAAGGGGGAGGGGAGCATTGCAGGGTGTAATGGGGGTTTCAATTTTATCCCAGCAGCAGGAGGAAACCATTGAAAAGTTTGGAGGAGTCTGAAATTTTGAAAAGCTCACCTTCCTCTGGCTGCTGTAGGCAGCGCCTTATGACCACACACTAAGTCAGTTGAGGGCCATCCTAATTCTGCCAGGCTAGCTGTGTCTCCTAGAAGTTAGTCCCTCTGAGACCCAGTGTCTTCATCTGTGAAAGGGAGATGTTGTTCTGCATGTTGTTTATGAGAGACAAAGTGATGGATCAGCCCATGGAGACCAGTGATGGAGGAGGTCTCTGAGATCTCTGAGTTGTGAGGGTTTACAAGTGAATTCTGTCAAAGCAGTTAAAGCAGTGCCCCCACACTGAAAAAGTACCCTCTAAATGCTAGTATTATCACTGAAACGATAGGGGAGTAATGATGGAGGCTTGGATTAGGTTGATGGCTGCACAGATCGTAAGAAATGCTGTAATTTTTCTTATTGAAGGTGAGTTGGATTTAGAGATAGGTGAAGGGTGGTCTCTGCTTTTGTGGAACTGGTGGTTCGCTGTGGGAGATGGGTTTGTAAACAGATAATCGCATGAGCTGCAGTAAAGGCAACATTGGTGCTTAATTAGCCAGGTTTGTTTGTTTTTTTCCTTCTGTTTTTCTTACTTTGTTTTGACACAACTTTGTTCTTAACGACTGTTTCTTGGTGGGTGTTCCTTAGGGCTTGCTCCTACAATCATGTGAGTTGATTTCCTGGTTAAAATCAACAACCCTTGGCTCCTCAGTGGCCTTGTTTTCACTCCATGTTACTCCACCCTTCTTGTCCCCTTTCCCTGGCTGCACTTGAACCCCAAACAGTTTGCAGTGGTTGCTTCAGGAGGAGAACGGTACAGACAATGTTTTTGGACCATGTCAATTCAGGAGTGATTGAGGTTTCAGGCTTTTCTTGCTCTAGCATCAAACTTCTGCATGTTGTTTCTGTGAGGAGCCCAGCTAGATCTAAGATCAGTGATCGGCGAGGACTATGAGAACAGCTTGAAGTTCCAGTTTATTTTCTGGGCCTTGTTATGATGTGCATCTTTTAGTCAAACTGGTGCCACTTCCCAGAATTTTAAGGCAGGAGACTTATCTGGCACCTGTGAGGAATTTTTGTAAACAAAGTATTTGCCTCAAAACTTCTTTTATAAATGACTTTTCACATCGTAAAACAGTGTGCACCATGCCACATTTTTCTCCAGCTCCTGTTTGGGTTGAAATTGGGCATCTGTTAAATCTTAGTGAAAATTATTTTAAAGGCAGATCCAGGGGGAAAAAAGATGAAAATATGGTAAGAAGTATCCATGGAAAATCATTCCGGTGGCAACCATAAATCCTCTAGCTTTTCTTAGCAAAAAGCAAAGATGGCTGTGAGCAAAACTATCCCGTGGTGTGTACCTTCCCTTTGGGTTCTGGAGTCATGGGAAGCTAAGCTGGCCTTTGGCTGAGGACTGGACCAAGGTCCTGCCCAGCAGCTCCTCTGTTGTGCTGCCTGGTGATCCGGTTCCAGCTTTGACAAGACCCTTCCTCACAGCTTTGCAGATGAACCATTCGGAATTGCTTTGGAGAGTGAGAAAGCATTGAACTAAAACCGGGCACTCTTTTTGCATGGTCGTTAGGTGGGATTTCCTTGCTTGTCAGGCGTGGTACAGGGCTCTGGAGCCCACATTTGGTTCGCATGGCAGCACAATGGGGCCTGGAGGGTAAGAGGTGACACTCTTCAATTATTTGACATAATTTTTTTTTTCAAAAGCATTAAATGCACGTGCTAGAAAAAAATTTCAAATGGTGCACAAAGCCAATCTCTCTCACCCCAGCCACTAACTCTTCTGCCCAGAGGCTGGCTGCCCCTGTGTCTGTCTTCTTGCATTTCTTTCCAGAGAGAATCTGTGCAAGCGGAAACTTAAACATCTCTCTATCCTGTTTTGTTTTTACTCACTTGGTAGCACACTCTACAACTAGCTGTCCCACATCTTGCTTTTCCCCTTCACTGTGTATCGAAGGTCATTTCATTCTTCCCTGTTCTGATGTTGTACAGCATTTCACTGTGTGGATGTCCCACAGTCAGTTTACATTGTTTTTTGTCCTTTATTATTACAAACAAGACTGCAGTGACTCTTTGTGTACTTTGTGACCATATGTATAAGATAAATATCTAGAAATGGAATGACTGGGCCCAAGGGTATGTGTTCTTAAGTTTGGTAGACATTGCCAAATTGCCTTCCAGCTAATTTTTTTTTCTTTGTGAGCCCAACACGGGGCTTGAATTCACAAACCTGAGATCAAGAGTTGCATGCTCTATTGAAGCCAGGTGCCTTCCCTCCAACCCAAGCTAGCTTTTTTTAAAAGCTGAGTAAAGGAGACACCCAAAGAGGTGTGTCTGAAATTTGCCTCCGGGTTGCCCGATCTGAGAGAGGTAGGGCAGGAACCAGAACCTGGCTCTGTCTGCAGGCCTAGTCCTCTTGCCTAGCTCCAACCTGACTTTCTCTGTTGGTGGCTCAGGCTCCCAGGCCCTCAGTACCCCCCAACAGCCCAGTTTCTTCTCCTCTGACCCCATCACTCTACCCTCCCAGTTCAGTGGCCTCCTCCTACAGATCCTCTTTAGTAATTAAGTTGATTCTTTTCTGAAATTCTAAGGCATCTTGCAGGAATGCAGGGTTGCCCACTACCTCTCCAGGGCTGGGACTTTTCACCGCAGTCTGGTTGTTTTGAGGGTGCCATTCATGAATCTCAGAACAGCATTTCCAAAAAAAAAATTTTTTTGGGGGGGGGGGAGGTGAGAGCAGAGGTGGGCAAGAGGGAGGTGGATCAATCACATAACTCTTCTTCAGTTCATAGTGAGGACTTGAAATGTTAAGAGTTCCCTTATTTATTTATTTATTTATTTATTTATTTATTTATTTTTAAGAGTTCCCTCATTTAAATCAGGCATATAAATTAAGGTCACCTAACTTTCTTTTGAAAATGCTATTTTAGGGGCGCCTGGGTGGCTCAGTGGGTTAAGCCGCTGCCTTCGGCTCAGGTCATGATCCCAGGTCCTGGGTTCGAGCCCCGCATCTGGCTTTCTGCTCAGCAGGGAGCCTGCTTCCTCCTCTCTCTCTGCCTGCCTCTCTGCCTACTTGTGATTTCTCTCTGTCAAATAAATAAATAAAATCTTTAAAAAAAAAAAAAAAAAGAAAATGCTATTTTAGGGTTTTAGCAAGTGAGTGTTAACAGGAAGAGACTGTTGTCATCCGGACAATGACCTTCACCTTACTGGGAGAACTGGGAGGGGCCTGTACAGCCCCCTCCAAGTCACCTAAGAAGCCAGGTGGGTTCTTGGCTTATCCAGGTGGTGGGGACTTTTGCCCATAACACTCCATGGGGCCTCTTCGCTCTTGTCGTTCCTCCATCTCCACCAGTTTAACTTCTGTGACTGCAGAAGGTACATGAAAAATCTTTTACTAAGGCCCATATATACCTCTCAGCCCACCAGAGATGCAGCTGGGGGCATTGGGTAGTCGAAGGGACCTTGTGGCTTGACTTCCATCTCCTGACCAATTCCTCCCAAAGCATAAGCCTGCTGCCTTCCCTGGCCCACCCTATTGTGGTGTCACCTTTCCCCTCTTGCTCATGCCCTCTTCCCCACTAGGACTAGACATTTTGTAAAACACCCACCACCTTTATGTGATTCCCCTGCTTTAAAGTTCCTTTGACTCCTGGTGGCTCTTTAGTAGTACCCAAGCTTCCTTGCCTGGCCTCCTAGGCCCCATGGAATCTGACCCTGCAGCTTCTCAGGACTCAACTCTCTCTCTGGCTCCATCCCCTGCACACCCCCCGCCCTTCCCCCATCCACCCTGTATTCTGTTACACTGAATGGCTGGCCCTTGCAGGACCCGTTCACCCACTGCCCTGTCTGGGCCCCCAGAAAGCAGGAGCCTGGTCTCATCTGTGTTTACATCTTTAGCGCACTCAGGGGGCTGGGCCCCCAAAGTGCTGACTGGGCCAGTGTGTGAGTGCAGAGGCTGGCCAAGTTGTCCGGGAGCAGAGCCATGCATCGTCAGTCTGGTCTCCTAGAGAAGTGCCGAGAGGGAAGGGACAGAGAAGTTCCTGGGTCTGGTGACAGTACTCGGTTCCATCCCTGCTTGAGGCCCCATCTTGGATTCTCTCCTGCCTCTCAGCCCTTTTAACCAAAGTCCTTCGGGCCCAAAGAATTTCCCCACAAGGTACCAGGTTTTTGGGGCAGGTGGTGTGCCAGCTTGGGTGTCTGCTCTGGAGTGCTGCCACTAGAGCAAGGGCTTTAGGCCCAGTAGCAGCATCCCCGTGCCCACAGTCTCATATGAGCAGCACCCTCCCTGGGCCAAGGGTCCCTTGGTTTGGAGTCAGAGCCACCCTCAAGGCCTCAGATGGTGACTCCTCCCACTTCAGGTAATCAGGGAGGCAGCAGCACTGGGGGATGCCTATGGCCACTGCCTGCCCACTCTGGGCAGTGGGGACATGTCAGCCATGTGTCTCTGCTTTTTTCTTTAGAAACTTCCTTAAGGAGTAGGGCTGCAGAGATTTGAAGTAGTTCTCTTTGTAGTAGTTACCCTGGTGATGATGTCACTGGAGAACTGAGGTGCAAGCCCTTTGAGGACATCGAAAATGAAGTGGTGCCAGTTTTTTTTTTTTTTTTAATTATCTTTGTCCCTTTGATCAAAGGTGAGATAGTTAGAATGACCATGCAGGGGCCTAGAACTCATGGTAACATGTTCCTTAGGACCACTGGTTTAAGAAAGCAGCTTCAACCAACACCATCACTTTGAAAATTAACCTCACAGAGTATCAGATGCAGCTGCTTCCCTTTGGAGAAATGGGGACAAGCCAGAGGGCTATTTTAAGGGTAATTACAATATCTGTCATTTAGGGAGCATTTATGTGTTAGGGCTTTTCTTACAGGGTCACTGATCTACACACAGTCCTGGGTAGCCATCCCTACCCTCCCCCCGTTTTCCAGATGAAGAAACTCAAGCCACTCAGCCAGGACTTGAACCTAAATCTGTTTCCTCCAAAGCTGGGGCTCTTTATTCACCATTTTTTTCACTGTTTCTTATTGAAGACAAAGCAGATGACCCAGGGATTCCACTTGAGTCCCTGAGAGAAAACTAAGGCCACTCCATTTAGCTCAGAGATGAACAGGCCAGACTTGACTTGCAGGAGGCTCTAAGCCTCAGGCGCGATGAAGGGCAGTGGCTAAGTGCGAATGTCCACCATTCAGGGTAAGAGCCAGTGGTGGGGGCGCTGGGGCAGGAGGGGTGTCTGTATGGTGGCTGTGCAGACTGAGGGCAGAGTGAGCCGTGGTCTCGTGTGGGCTAGGATTCCACATCATTTTCTGCACCCACATCTCCCTTTATTTCAGATGTTTTCAAGTCAGCAAACATTTACTGAGCACCTACTATGTACAAGGTATGTTGTAGATGCTTGCGGGAAGGCGTGTGGGGAATAGGGGTGAATGAATCACAGTATTGTTGCTACCCTTAGGAGAAACTGGCAGAACAGGGGGATGACTCAGTGTTCCGAGTGGCGGAGTGACTTGCCCAATAAAGACTAAGCATGAGAGCCCCATGACTCTGCTTGGAGCATCAGGTAAAGCTTCCTGGATGCTTAGGCTGGGCTCTGAGGGTCAAGTCACATTTTGTTGGGCTGAGAAATGAGGAAGATGTTCTTGGCAGATGTGCTGAGGGGTTTGCTGTACTTTCTGCATAGTCAGACTTCCTGACCCACGGGCATGGCCTTCTAAAAGTAGAGTCCAGCCACCTGGGTTTTGTCCCCTGCTCCTGGCCTTCCCACCACGAGTTCTCCCAGTTGTGGCACTGCTTGCCCAGGCTCAGTCCCGCTTCAGTCCCAGAAGATAGTGGGGGTGGGACTCTTCCTTTTGGAATGACTGCACACCCTGCCTGCCTTGCTTGTAATTTTGGCCACGAGGCCACCTCTTAGATGGAAGGATGGTGACTTGGAGGCTGGGGGAGTGCTGCCACCTGGTGGTCGGCCTCTGAAGGAGGCTCTGCCTTCCGTGAGATCTCAAGTGAGTCAAAGAGCGTTAGCTCACCTTCCTTTTCCCAGTGCACCAGGCCCCAATTTACCTGGAGAAACATGGTCATCTGCTGGGAGTGAAGCAAGGAGGGATCCTCCCTTCTCGGTTGCATGCTGGCTCCTCTCCAGCTAAGAAGTCTCAGGCAGCCCTTCTGAGGCATAGGAGAGATCGTTTAGGGTCTCCCACTGGCCCCTAAAGGGAGTATGTCCTGGCCCCGGGACAGAGGCCAGACCCCCTTCTGAGCAACCCTACTCCCTGTTTGCCCTTGCAAAGAGTAAGGGGGCCCTCTCTGACACTTGCATTTGGGCCTCAGGACGGAGATGACTAACAGAATCAGCATGTGTTCTCACAGCTCTGGCCTCAGCCTGATACTGTTAACAGATGACAACATGTCTTACTGGGTTTAACTTTGATGACTGTGGAGACGGAGCGCTTCGAGTAATAGGCGGCCCACTGTGTCCTGAATAAACCCTGGACCCTCCTACCTTGTCTTGTTGGGGGCCAGGGCCAGAGCTTGCTCTGGGGCTTTGAGAAGAGTGCTACACTACCACCCTCCCCCACCAACTGTTGTCCTCATCCTAGGGCGCTAGTTCCCCCCCGGCTGGGAGATGGCTTCACGTCCCAGCCTGCTCTCCCCTGCTGAAACCTGGCTGTAGGCATGGGGTTCTGGGCTCCATCCCGGGCCTCAGGTTAATGCTCTCTCTACTTTTTTTTCCTCTGGAGATGAACATCTGCAACAAGCCCTCCAACAAGACAGCTCCTGAGAAGAGTGTGTGGACGGCGCCCGCACAGGCCAGCAGACCCTCGCCGGAGCTGCAGGGCCAGCGGTCCCGTCGGAATGGGTGGAGCTGGCCCCCTCACCCGCTCCAGATTGTGGCTTGGCTGCTCTACCTCTTCTTCGCTGTCATTGGCTTTGGGGTCCTTGTTCCCCTCTTGCCTCACCACTGGGTGCCCGCTGGCTATGCTGTATCCTTGGGAAAATGTAGTATCTGGAAGTACTGGGGCAGCGGACAGGGCATGGCAGGGGCCAGAGGCTGTGCTCTGGAGCCTCCGAGAGTGTAGGCAGGCCCCTTCACTGCCCGGGAGGACCAGCTGCCTGCCAGCCTGGCTTCCAACCCCTATTTGACCTCTCGGCCTGATGGGGTGAGCACATGGACCTAATGTGCCTTGGAGCATTTAAAGCCCACACAGCTGGGAACCTCATCAACTGAGGTACCACAAGAGTGATCACAGAAGAAAGCCTTAAAGCTAATTATATCCAGAGCTTGACAGAGGATAAATTAGGGAGTAATTATTACATTTACAAAAGACTTTTTGACTTTTCAAAAAGAGTCATGGTAGAATTCTTTTACATACTAAGTTTCCTGGTATATTTAAAATGTGGTTTTATATAGGGTCAAATAATTTTGCTGTACCCGGGGGGCTGTTTAGGAGCTCCTTGGTTCTGTAAATCGTACTCTTAGGGTGAGGTTGAATTGACAAGAGGAGGGATAAAGATGCCCTGGAGGCTCCTGGGAACAGTAACAAACACAAACTTGCCTGAGCCTGCTGGTATGACAGCCCCAGTTGTGGCCACAACTCACAACTGGGAGCAGGGGACATGGCTACAAGGCTGGGAGATCGGGGTGGCCATGTGCCCCTCATCGTCCTCATCCTAGGGTGCTAGTTCCCCCCAGCTGGGAGATGGCCCCTGAAGGCCCCAGAAGGCCCTTTTCAAGTTCATCCCTGTGAACCTCAAAACTTCGAGCATAGAGTCAGCAGCTCCTTTCTCGGCTGTACCAGGCTGAGCAGCTTCTGCCAGCTCACCGGTTCTCGGCCTCGTCCTCTGTCTGACAGGAAGAGTCCTGCCAGCGTCCCAGAGGACAAGGAACGTGCAGGAGTGTGCGTGTGAGCACTGGAATGTGTGAGCTAGAAGTGTAAGTGTGCTTTGTTAGGAAACTGCAGAGCCGTCGGCTGATGAGTGACAAGGACAGGTGTATGGAGAAGGACTCTAGAGAAGGTTGTCCTCAGACACCAGCAATGTCACCGGGGGGCTTCCTGGTTCACTAGGGCCCAGGGCCATCAGCTCTGTGAAAACTGGCCTTTCCCTGAGGTGACTAATAGGCTTTAGTCAGTGCTCTTAAGTAGAATGCTTCATGAAACATTCCTCCCATGATCTGCAATGGGCACACCCAGCACCCAGGATTACCTGGGTTTTGGCCACCAGGGTACCTGGGAAGCCAGGATAATAACCACATGGTGGGAGTAAGTACAGTTGCTCCCAGTACCCAGCCAAGCCCCGCCTTTCCTTTCGTTACCTACCAGGTGCCTGCCTCTTGTCTGTTCCTCTCGAGGTCTCAGCTGAGGTGATATGTCCTCAGGGCAGCCTTCTGGATCCCACCAGACTAAATGAGGCCACAGTTACTTATTCCTATGAACTTCCTTTGTTGTAATCAACCTATTATGTGATTAACATATTATGTCCCACCTGACTTTAGGCTCCTTTGGGTGAGGGACTAAGTCTGTCTTGCTCTTCCTATTGCCCTTAGGGCTGGGTGTAGAGAAAGACCTCAGTGAAGAGTTGAATGAATGAACCAAGGGGTGGGGAGGGGAAAGAGTGTTGGAGCAGGCAGGAAGCTAAATGTTTGCTAAATATTCCGTGTGTGTGAAGAGAGGCTGGAATGGTGAGGAGTAGAGGTTGGTGATATGAATAGTAAACTTTAGCTTGAGAGCCATTGAGAGCCACTGTAGAAATTGAAGCAGGCAAGGTTTTAGGTTTAAGCTATTCAAAGCTCACTTCTGGACCAAGTGAAGGGCCGGCTCAAGGGCACACAGACAGGAGGAACAGTCAAGAAACTATGGAATAACCCAGGGAAGGGGTGAAGGCCTGACCTACAGCAAGGGCCATAGGGACAGAGAGGTTGTGATAGTCTGTGGGACTCGAATTCAGTTGTGGTACAGCACCTTAGGGCAGAGCCTTGCTCATGCAGACATGTAGGGAAGTTTAGCCACTGGGAGGAGGAGGAAGAAAGAAAAAGGAGGTTGGGCTGCGGATGGATGGAGGATAAATGGTGGAAGGAAGGTGTCTGCCTGGTTAGCAAGAGAATGGATGGATGGATGGATAGATGGATGGATAACTGGATGTATGATAGATGGTGAATGGGTGCCTGGGTAAAGTCTCTTGGCGAATTTTTACTAATTTAGACTTTGAAGCAAGTTGTCAGCATACTTGTCCCCAGAATTTGGTCTAGTCATTGAGCAGATAGGTCCTAGAAGATCTGTGTTTTAGCTCCAGAATTAGCCATGCTGCCCCTGGTCAGGCCCTGAATATGTCAGGTCACCTTAGCACCCTCAGCCCTAGTCTCCAAGTAGCTGGTCTCCAGTAGGGGAGGTGCTGGGTATATGGGACACTGTTTACAAGTGATTCTCCATCTGGCCCAGTTGCTGAGAAAGGATGGCTGCTTCCCTCTCAGAGTTGACTTCCTATGAAAGCAAGAGCAACAAAATTAGAATTTATATTTTGGGTCCCTCGGCCTTAGAGGATAATTTCCTTCAGTCTCACTTCATCATTTAGAATCTGAAACTAGATCATTTGGATTTTGAGATCAGATCAGCCAGCCCCTGTGCCTGTCCTGGAGGAGTGAGGCCAGAGCCCTGTGGTTGGGCCCCTCAGCAGCAGTAGGCAGTGGCTTGTGAGCTTTGATACCAGATGGCTCCTCTCTTCCATCTAGGGCATGGGTATGCTGAAGAGGTCTGACAAGAAAGCTCTTGTGGGGCTGGAGGTAGGAGGTGGCACAGGCAGAGAGAGTCACATGAGCCAGCTGTTGTCTAGCTCCAGAAAGTTGGGGAGGGGCCTTCCAGCCAGCAGAGTGCGGAGTTGAGTCTTTAACCTGCTGGGCCAGTGCATGGGCGCCATCTTTGCCGGCCACCTCGTGGTTCACCTGACTGCTGTCTCCATCGATCCAGCAGATGCCAATGTGCGGGACAAGAGCTATGCAGGGCCACTGCCCGTCTTCAACCGCAGCCAACACGCACATGTCATTGAAGATCTGCACTGCAACTTGTGCGACGTAGATGTGTGAGTGAGTGTGGGCTGAGGGTGTGTGGGTGGTGAGTGTGCCCCGGGAAACTGCCAGTGGGCACTCAATGCAGAGAGGGGCAGGCCCAAGGCTTTAGAGTTATCCTGATGCCTCAGAACCCTTGTGTTTTACCTAGTCAAGAATCTTGATAAAGTGACAGAGAACTGGGTGGAGAAAGAGATTGGAAACAGAAGATGAGGAATGGCATTTCCAACAGTTAAAACAGGAAACATTTGGCACTGCCACAGACTTTCCTAATGACTAACTCTGCCAGCAACCCCAAACCTCACCCCCCAATTCTCACAAGCATTTTCAGAGAGGGGCAGGAGGGGAATTAATGCTTGAGTACTTACCATGTGCTAAGTGCTTCTGAACAACCCTGCAGGGTGGGCAGCGTCTTCATCAGCTCACAGAAGAGGAAGAGCCCAATGCTGCAAAAGGCTGAGAGGCCTGCCTGAGGTCATATTGCTGTTGGATAGCAGAATCAGATTCACAACCCAGCCTGCTTGGCCCCCAAGCCTGTACTGTTATCCTCAGTTACGCATGAGGAATCTGAGACCCAGAGATGCCAAGTAACTTCTTCCAGATCACACTGCTAGTGGGAAGGGCAGTCAGAACGTGCAGAGCCCATACCCCCTTGGCTGTCCTGGACTGCCTCCCCAGGCCCCTCCCTAGCTGGAAGCTGGAGCTTCCAGCCTCAGGCAGGGGTTTGGGGATGGGGGTATGGTCCAAGGCTAGCTCCACAGTTCTAATCTTGAGATCTAGCAGCCTGTTGAAGGGGGTGTGTCCACAGGACAGAGTAAGAGCTGATGGCATTAAGACACCGGAGAGTTTGGTGTTCAATCGTCCTTTCCTTCACTAGGCACCAGTCAGTGCATTGTTCTTTAGTGGATGCTATGGCAGTGGCCACCCACTCCATTTTGTTCTGAGGGAAAGGGTTGCAGCTCACTCCTTCACACCCCTTTGGGCTTGCATCCCCTGCGGTGAAATGCTCACCTAGATGTCAGCTTGCTCCTCTTCTTTTGGCTCTCTTTGGGTAGCCCAGACAGACTGAGGTTTTCTGGAAGAATGCCAGTAAAATTCCTATAGACTGGCAGGGAAACAGGGACTCAAAAAATGGAGAATTCAGAAAAACCAGTGCACGCCCTGGACCTAGCAGCGTTGCCTGGTCCCAGACCTGCACCGTCTCCTGGCAGGGCTCATGGGTCCTTGCTTGGAAAGGAACCCCCATTTCCATTTCATACCACCGTCATGCGGGTATGCAGTCCCAGAGTGGGAAAGTGTAGCCTCTCAACCACTCCTTCCTGCCTTGGAGTCCCCAGGCCTTTCAGAAGCGAGGCTTCCTGTGGGTGCTCTGCTTCGCAGTGCCGCCAGAGGGCGTGCACGCTACCTGTCGCCACGCTCCGTGGTGGAGCGGAGGGCCGGGTGGATAACCTGCTCCAGATCTGGTGTCTGGGTCCCTGGTCCCTCTGCCGCCCGCTCCGCTGCCCAGCGGTCTGCGGGAAAGTGCGGAAAAAGCTAGCCAACTGCGTTGTGCCCCTTCCACCCCTTCCCGCAGGAGCGCTCGCTCCAAGCACTGCAGCGCCTGCAACAAGTGTGTATGCGGTTTTGACCACCACTGCAAGTGGCTCAACAACTGCGTGGGTGAGAGGAACTACCGGTGAGAGCGAGACGCAGGCCGCACCTTTGCCTGGGGATGCATGGGTCTGAGTGTGAGCCAGGGACCCTGAGTCTGCATATGCAGCGGGGCAGGGGTGGTGTGCATTAGCGTGGGCTGGTCTGAGGGTGATGCTCCTGATGGTTGCCTCCTGGGACTGCTGAGGGTGGGTTTGGGGTCTTCTTCCTGCTGGGGCAGCCGCCCAAATTAATCTTTGCCCTAAGCCTTTGACTGCATGAGGAGTTGGGGCTGTGGGGTTATAGGCCTGGGTCCCCCTCCCATCCATGGGCCCTTCTGAGTTCTGGGCCCTTACCCAGCTGGAGCACCTGGGTGCTGACAGCTGCCCACGGCTGGGCCCAGGCTCTTTCTACACAGTGTGGCATCTGCCTTACTGGGTGTCCTGCTCCTCGTGCTGGTGGCCACTTACGTCTTTGTGGAGTTCTTTGTCAACCCCATGCAGCTGCGCACCAATCACCACTTTGAAGGTCAGTTCCAGCTCCTGGCCCACTCTCACCCTCCAACCCTGGGTCTGTTCCGGTCACTGGTCATAGCCCCAGATGAGCAGTCTGCCTGTGCCTTGCAGTCCTGAAGAATCACACAGATGTATGGTTTGTGTTCCTGCCCGCTGCCCCTGTGGAGACGCAGGCTCCTGCCATCCTGGCCCTGGCGGCCCTACTCATCCTTCTGGGCCTGCTTTCCACAGCCCTGCTGGGCCACCTGTTCTGCTTCCACATTTATCTCAGTAAGTTACCCCCTCCCCTGCCCTCACACACACACACACACACACACCCCTAAACCTACACCTGCCTTACAGGGGATAGGGGTCCCTAGGCCACAAGGAGGTACCAGCTGTGCTGTAGAACCCTGAAGCCTTCTCAGTACTGCCTTTCTGTGGTGCCTTGGTCTCACTTCATGGGTTAGTGTATTTGGGGACAGTGGTTTTAGGCTGGGGCTGGGTACCCTCCCTTACCTTCTGAACTCTAGGATCCCCTTTCCACTGCATTGAGCCCTCTCCTCACCCCCTCAGTGTGGCACAAGCTCACCACCTATGAGTACATCGTGCAGCATCGCCTGCCACAGGAGGCAAAGGGGGCCCACAGGGAGCTCGAGTCATGTCCCCCCAAGATGCGGCCCATTCAGGTATAGAAGTGGCTCAGAGGGCTAAGGGGGTGGGTGTTGGGGCCTGGGTGTGGGAGGGGTTGTGGGCTGTGTAGCAAGCAGCAGGGATGAGACAGGGCAAAGGGAAGTAGCTGGAACCGCAGCTGGATTAGGGGATGCTGGAGGCAATAGGAGCGAGGCCAAGCCTATACTAAGCATGTGTCTGCTTGCTCAAGAGTGGACACAGCCAGAGGGAGCTCTGTGTTTCCCTGACCCCATGTACACTCCTGCGCAGGCTCCAAGCATGTATTGGAGGTAATGGAATGTGGGAGCCTGAAAGTGAGCATCTTGGGGTTGAGGAAAGGAGAGGGATGGACTAGCAAATAGGTAACTAGGATGGAGCCATCAGTTCTCTATACCCTCCCACCCCCATGCC
Organism: Lutra lutra; assembly: GCF_902655055.1. NCBI lineage: Eukaryota > Metazoa > Chordata > Mammalia > Carnivora > Mustelidae > Lutra > Lutra lutra. Next base: position 18,312,719 of record NC_062294.1, read on the forward strand.
CCTGAGCCCTTGTACCCACTACCCTATTTAATATTTAAAAGAGCCCATGAGGCAGGTAATGTAACTGTACCCATGTTGCAGATGAATCTGTTGAGGCCAAGAAGGGTTAAACAAGATGGGTTTGGGCAGAGTTAAGGTCTTTGCACTCTGAAGCAGGAACCCTCCAGCCTAGCTCCTGACCAGTCTATCCCCATTCCCACGCCCCATGGCTTCCTGAGGTTAGTAGCTGGGGGAGAGGGTGGTCCAGTTCTTGGAGCCCCCAGGGACTGGGAAGGCAGGGGGCCCAGGCAGGCCTTGCTGGGAAGGCTGAACTCTGGATCCCAAGTCCTCATGGCAACTAGACACAAACACAGGCTGGTGGGCGGGTTGGGAGAAGGCTTGGGACCCCGCCTCTCCTGTTGTCATTGCCAACAGGGGTGGGCCAGGCTCCCAGGCGTAGGAGGCCTGGGGGAGTGCTGACTTTTGGTGGCAGCCCCCCTGCCACACCACCGTGTACATAAATTGGTGCCTGGCACTGAACCCATCTAAGTGCAGTGGCAGCCATCCTGGGAGTGGGCATCTTCTCCATACCCACTTCACAGAGGAGACAGGCTCAGAAACATAGGCCAGGGACTTTCTCAAGCTTCATAATCAGTACCCTTGAGGCAGGACTTGCCCTAGGATGCTTAGACTGGAGGGCTCTAGACCCCTGCCCTGTAGTCACTGCCTGCCTAGGCTTGGAGTCAGGTGTGGCAGCAAAAGCAACAAGGGCGTTTAATATCCTCTGCACGTGACCTGAGAGAGGCCTCCCCAGGGGGAGGAGGGATATGCTTGTCCCATTGCAGAGAGGACAGTGCCGAGGTAAGAGGTACCATTCTGAATGCGCACATTTTGAAGGGCTCTGTGAGAGGATCCTAGGAACAGCTGTGATGAGGGGAAGGGGGTTTGAGTGGGCACACCCTGGTATACCCTCAAACTTCCCCAGCTGGCTAGGGCCTGCCTCTTGTCTCATCCTGGCCCCTCAGGTTTCTGGGACCATCCAGAAACTGCTTCTCCCACCCTTCCTGCCCCACCCACTTCTGGAGCCCAGGGGCACTAGGGTAGGCTTTACCCCTTTCTGCCGGGCCCTGGAGGGGTGCTGAGTCCACACTGGGGAAGAGGAAAGATGTGACTTGAGTATTACCTGAAGGTCCTAGTCATTGCCTTGAGGCCCCAGTCTCACAGCTGGCCTCTGACCCCTTTTCTAGTGTCCTCTGATGAGGCTGTCACCCCCCTACCCCCCGCCCACACACACACTACTTTTCAAAGGGCTAGCCTGGACATTGATTGGGGATGAGGCTTACCCTGGGCCTCAATCTCTGTATCTGTGCAGCCGGCATGGGACCAGCTGGGCTCTGTCCCCCAGATCTGCCAGGGCCCTGAAGGCAGCCTCCCCACCCCCACCCTGAGCAGGAATGAGGGAGGGGCCCTACTCTGGAGCCGTTGCCCCCAAACATAGGCTTGTTTTAGAGACAGTGTTGCTGTTACAGTGTCATCTCTGCATTAGTCAGGACGCCTGGGTCTCCATGGAAACGACTTCAGAGCAGGCGACAGCTGTCCCGTTGCCCTCCCCCACCCGGTGGGGGTGGGGCATCATTGTCCTGGCTCTGCCCTACACCCTCCATACCCAGGTTGGCTTTTTCCTAGCTTTCAGTCTCCTCATCTGCATCCTCGTGGGCGTCCTGTGTGCTGGATGGTAGCCCAGCCCATTTCTGTAACCTCCTGGCCCCAGGTCCCTGTACTTTCAGGGGTTGGGTCTGCCACTCCCAGTGTGGCTGTGAGGATCAGTGATTAAAGTAGACACAGAACTTGCCTATAAGCCTGATCCCAGATGGGGCTGTGGTGCTGTTTTTTCTCCACATCTTAATGCCTCCTCTTTTGAGGTGGGGGAGACCTCCCATTGTCCCACCAGTCCCATCACTGCCCCCCTTGCACCCCCTCCCACCCTCCCAGGTAGCCAGGATTGTGGCTGGTACCTTGAGGACTTAGCTCCAGTCCACCATGCACACAGCCTTGGGTCCACACTCTGGCATATGAACGGCTAGCCAGTCTCCCAGCCAGGGAAAAAATCAGTTCAGAGACTGGAGCCCTGGGAGGAGAGAGGAACAGGAGAGGGTTACTCTGAGAGCCTCTTCCCCACCACCCACTTTGGCCAGAGCAGACTGGGTGCATTGAACCTATGAGGCTGGGGGCTTCCTGGAGGAGGAGTTTGACTAGATGAAGTAAAGAAGATGGTAGGGAGGGGTAAGGTCCAGAAATGGGTGTTTTAAGCCTTGGCCTACAAGAGGGATTTGCCCAGTATAGCTGGAAAGCTTGGAGGATTGTCATAGATCTCTGCATGCAGATTTGCCAGAGAGACCAGTGAGAAGGGGGTGTTCTGTATAGGATGGGGTATTGTATACAGGATGGGATGGGCTCAGGACCCAGAAGGCCTTGGATCCACACCTGGCCCCCCAGCCTCCCTGACCCACACCTTCCCCAGGAGATGGAGTTCTACATGAGGACCTTCAGCCATGTGCGCCCAGAACCCCCTGGCCAGGCCAGGCCTGCCACAGTGAATGCCAAGTGAGTGCGACCTGGGCATGTGCCACCTGGACATCTCTCATTGGCATGGCAGGGACATCTGAGGTGGGGGAAAGGGGATAGACCAAGGCCAAAGTATAGGTCTGGGTCCAGACTGGCATGCCCTTAGACAAATCAGTGCCCCTGTGTGCTAGGAAGAGCAGCTTATTTGAGGACCTCCTGTGGGGCGGGATTTGAGGGAACAGTGGCCATCCAGCGATCATCCTTCCTCTTCCCCCTCAGTCTTTCCCAGTTCTTTGCCACCCAAGGCCAAGTGGAAGCCCTGCCACCCTCTTCCCCAGAGACTCGGGCTCTGTCCCCCCGGATCCGACCCCAGGTAAGGGGGACTGTGCTGGCCTCCTTACCCAGGAGGAAGGGGATGGAAAAGAACCCTCTAATTTGCCCCACTCCTCTGCTTCTTTGGGGGATGTGCAAGTCTAGGGAAGGGGGACTCAAGTTCTCCCCTCTCTCTGCAGAAAAAGAGGAAGCGGCGAGTGTATAAGGTGCCAACCTCTGGGACCTTGGACCCTGAATCGCAGCTGCCTAGGCTGCCAGGTGAGTGTCTCTTCCTGAGCTCTGAGGGAAGGAAAGGTAGGGTCCCGAGAGTGTCACAGTCCCCAGTTTCACATTTTCCTCCATCCCTGCAGGGCCCCGGGCCCCAGGCCACAGCTCCAGCTCCTTGTCGGATTCCGCCGGCGCCAGCCCAGTGCACGCTGCTGGGTCTGCAGGCGTCTACCACTCGGCATCAGCCGAGTCCATGGACGAGATTCCAGTGGCACAGACCCGCCTGGGCAGCGCCGCTCTGGCCGCCCCAGGGGGCAGGGACCGAGAGCCTGGGCTGGCGCTGCAGGTGCGTGCGCCCGCGGTTTTCGTGAGCCCGAGCAGCGGCAAGCCCGGGGCTCGGGGCAGCCCGGAGGCCGGCCTGGATTAGTCGGAGGAGAGGCAGGAGGGCCGAGAGAATCCCGGCTGGCCGCTACTCTATGCAAACACCCCCACCCTCGCCGCACCGAGTGCACTTTAGGAGCCCCTGCTGTCGGCCGGATGGGACCCCTTCCCCCACGACTCAGCAATACCCGCCCCACCGGCCATCATGCTCCAATAAAATTTTTTTTTTAATGCTTTTGTGGACTTACTGCATACTTTCTTAATGGCAAGGTCCACAGGCCATCCTGGAGCTGGACCATTGTCAGTAGGCCTAGGGGTGGGGTGGCAGGGGCTCGTACATTGACTCAGCACCCAGATTGTCATGTAGAAAGGTACACGTGGACTGAAGGCGCTCTACTACAAGGCTCCTGGTTGTGGAAAGTACTCGGAAGGCTGCTTGGAGGTTATTTTTCTTGAAGATTAGGGTTTATACTTGAAGAGGGAAAGCAGGCTTTTGGATCCGGAGGCAGGAGCAGAGACTGCGAGGTTGATACCGGGGTAGGATGGGAATAAAGGAGTACGCAGACGCCAGAGGTCCAGGAGCTTTTTCCTGCATTTGGGATGGCAGTCGGTGTACTAGGATTCTGGGGCTGGCCACTTGATTCGCTTATTGTTCCCTCTTGCTCTCAATGCTCCCGAGTTGTGGCCTGGGGATGCTGCACGTTAATTGGAAAGCTGTGGTCTTGAACCAGCTCTAGACCCCCCTGCCATTGAGGGAGGGGCCTTCTCGCTCCTCTCCCCAACCTAACTCTCCCTGCCCCGACCTTCTGTACCCTTCCACCAACCCCCGCCCACTCCAGCTCCCAAATGGCCTTGGGTTGTGGCTCTGAGAAGCTTCATCTCCCCCGTGGAGGTGGGGACCTGCTTTGAACTTTGGGAGAAGCTCCGGATGAGGCTGTTTTCACATTAGGGGGTCATCCGAGGTTGTCCAGAGCTGCAGGGAGCGGGTCTCTCCCAGCGTGAAAGCCCTGGAGCTGCCCTGGAGCTACTGGATGAGGCTTAAGCAGTAGCTCCGCCCCCCACCCCGCCCCGCCCCGTGGAGCACGGAGGGGGCGGGGTCTGGTGGGTGGGGCCAGCGTGACCTTGGTCATTCTCCCGCCGAGACAGCCCTCGGGGTGGGACTCGCTGTCTCTATGGAGACCGAGAAACAGGGGATAATACGGCGGAACCGCCCGGGCTGCAGTCCCGCCCTGGAGCCGGCAGGGAGCAGAGCTTTGGAGCCGCCTGGTCTCGCGTCCGTCGGTCCGTTCTTGCGTCTTTCTGTCACTGAACACGCACTGCAGGAACAGCCACCAGGTGGAAGCAGGTAAGAGACCCGAGCGCCGACCACCCTAATCCGTATCCTGCATGATAAGGAAGGAGGTGGGGTGGGAGCGCTCTGGAAGGGGTTCCAATCCAGAGGGTACCGAGCCAGTTGAGCGGCCCAGCCCTGGGCCCCAGGCGTTCCTCCCCCACCTCCTCGCCTGGCTGATTGATGACTCCAGCTGTCCCAGTGGGGGCCAGCGGGTGGCCTCCGTTCTTGGGCGTGGCTGCTGCATCCTTGGCCTACTAGACTCCTGGGACTACGGCCTGCGACCGGACTCCACCTGATTAGTACCAAGAATCCTTCCCACAGACAAGAGTGAGCACTGGATGCAGAATCCTGCCAGTCACCTGGGACAAGCATCTGTGGCCCGCAAGCTCCCCCAGACTTTACCCTTGGTCTGGGTCTCTGGATCCCTGGTGGGAGGCTGCAGTGTAGAAGGAGGGAAGGGGAGTGCTGTATGTCCTGGGATTGTGGGCCCACAGAGTCATTACAATGTAGGGGCTGTGGGACCAGTCCCAGAAATTGCAGCTTAGGGACGGGTGAGGGTGGTTACTGGGAGAGGGTTTTCAGTGTTAAGGCCAGTGGTAAATATAAAGGGGGTGTAGTTCCTTAGGGGCCCAGGCTGTGGTCACTGGAGGCCTTAGGATAAAAGGCAGAAGTAGATGTTTGCTGAGGACATGACAGGGTGTGGTCAGGCGCCTGCAGTGGAGATAGGGGAGTCGACATGGGGGCTCTCAGTGCAGTACCTAGGAGTCTGGAAATGCAAGTCTGTGGGTATGGACACTTGGGAAGCTTCAGGGCGGGGTTGAGCATGAGGCCAGAAAACTGTGGGTTGCAGACAATGGTGGGTGTGAGGATGAGGTCAAAGGCTACAGGTTTATGGAGAGGGGGTGAGTTGTGAAGCTCTGGTTAGGGGGCTCAGTAAGAGCTGTGGGTATGTTGGGGGGGGGGTCCTAATCCCAAGACTGGGGCGTGTGTGGATGGAGGCAGCTGTAGTGGAGGGCTGAAGGTATGATCAAGGAGGCCTCAGTACTGGGTTGTGATACATGAAGGGAGTTTCAGTGCAGGGCTGTAGCTATGTTCAGGGGACTGCAGGGGGACTGTGAAGGTATAGTAGGGACACTTTAGTGCAGGGCTGAGGGTATTATTGGTGGGTTTCTGTACTGAGCTGTTAGTGGATGTGTGGGGGTGGGTGCTTCGGTAAAGGTCTAGGCCCTCAGTCCCAGGGCTGGTTAAGGGTGCGGTCAGGGGAATAAGGCTGAGAATGTTGAGTGCCAGGGTTGAGTGCATTCAGCTATGGCAGTGTGGACTGGTGTGACAGTGCTCAGGGTGTGGCCAGGGGCTTCCATGGAAGATTGAAGGTGTAGACACTGGGGAAGTATGCTTCAGCATAGGGTATAGGTGTGAGGATTATAGGACCAAGGCCATAGTTCCAGTCACCAACATGCCTCTGGGGGCTCATAACTCTACAACTTGTACCCATGCTAGTCCCCAAATCACCTGCTCCTCCTAAGCTCTACACACTGGGAGGTTACAGCACCAGTGGATGGCAAGGGGCCAGGCGGCCATGGTTGTGCTCCAGGCGCTGGGAGTGCTGGTGTGCCGCACCCGTGGGCCCCAGTTCCCTAGCCCAGCCCAGCCCAGCAGCACTGGGAGCTTCTCTCTGAACCACTCTGACACCATCCTGCCCTTAGCAACATTCTCCCAGTAGCACTACCCTCCCTTAGCAACTGTCTCCAGGCTTCACAAACTGTGGCCAGGCCAGCCCCAAACTCCTGCTCCCCTCATGTTTTTGTTTAACAGCAAATAGTAACAAGGTCCTGGCTGGGCCAGCTGCACCCCTGCCTAAGGCACATAACCCCTGCTTATGCTTTGGCTCCCTTCTCAGCTTGGGCTGTGTCTTGCTGGGTCCTGATGACCCTGACAGAGACCCTGTCCTAAATACCTGCCCAACTAGCAGCCAGGCACGGAACTCCCAGGGAGGGAGGCGAGCCCTGCCAGCCTCACTTCCACCCGAGCAGGCCTCGTGCCAGAGCCAGACAAAGCCATGGCCCCAGCTGCTGCCCTCACAGTCTTTCTGGACAGTGCCACTCTGTTCCCAGCCTAGTGTGGGCATCATGATCATGATTTCATCTTTTGAACTCTACTCTAAGCCAGGGCTGGCATTAAGTGACAGTACCTTTCCTTTTGGGGCTCTGAGGCCCAGGGACATACTGAATGCTAGCCCCTTTCCCCAGGCAGCTCCATCTATGATTCTGAGGGTTTATGGCATAAGTGCCCATAACTCAGACCTTGGTAGATTTTGAGGTAGAGGCAGTGATGTTCTGTGCCCTGGGGAGAGGAGGGGTAGCTTGGCTGAGAGGTGACTGAGGTGGGTCATGTCTCCCCCCACCACCACAGGGTGGCATGGCAACGAGCACCGATGTGGCTGGGTTGGAGGAAAGCTTCCGCAAATTTGCCATCCATGGTGACCCCAAGGCCAGTGGGCAAGAGATGAATGGCAAGAACTGGGCCAAGCTGTGTAAGGACTGCAAGGTGGCTGACGGAAAGGCGGTGACAGGGACGGATGTCGACATCGTCTTCTCCAAAGTCAAGTGAGCCTCAGGCAGTCCTTGCTTCTGATGTTCCCAGAAGGTGGGGAACTGGGGGGCTGGAACCAGGGAAGACATGGAGAAGGGGGGAAACTAATGGTGCTTACATACCTGGCAGGGGAAAGTCTGCTCGGGTTATCAACTATGAGGAGTTCAAGAAGGCCCTAGAAGAGCTGGCAATGAAGCGATTCAAAGGGAAGAGTAAGGAGGAAGCCTTTGATGCTATCTGCCAGCTGGTGGCAGGCAAGGAGCCAGCCAATGTGGGAGTCACCGTAAGTACCTTGGCTGACGGGGAAATGGGGAATCATGGCTGGGTGTGGAGGGCTGGGCTCCCTAACCAGGCATCCCTGGGGGAACTACTCTATCCAAACAGAAAGCAAAGACAGGAGGTGCTGTGGAACGGCTGACCGACACCAGCAAGTACACAGGCTCCCATAAGGAGCGCTTCGATGAGAGCGGCAAGGGCAAGGGCATTGCTGGGCGTCAGGACATCCTGGATGACAGCGGCTATGTGAGTGCCTACAAGAATGCGGGCACCTATGATGCCAAGGTCAAGAAGTGATGCCTGGGAAGACCCCCAGTGCGGCTGCCCCCAACAGATGCTCAGGCCTGGGCCTAAAGGGCATGTGGAGCAAGAGAGCCCTGTCCCCTCCCTGCTGGACCTACCACCCAGCGCTTTCTGCCCAGCCCCACCAGGACTCTGACCCAGACTGCTCTGCATCCCCTTCCCCCTTCCTCTTTCCTCCCTGACTTCAGCTATCTGGGGAGAGTCTGTGCCTATTGCCTCACTGCCCCAACCTAGCCCCAGGCATGGCTAACCCCTGCGTGCTTGCCTCATATTTAAGCTGCTGCTCTGGCCAAGTGCCTAATTTTTACCCAGACCTCAATAAAGTCACCTTTTGTACCAATATGGCCTGGTCAAGTTTATAATAATAGGGTTATTGACATTCACACCTTGATGACCTCTGTTGCCACTCACTTGCATGTCACACTCTGCCCAGAAAAAGACATACATCAGGCCCCTTCCATTAGCACAGAGCCAGACTGCCTGAGGATGCTCCTTAGGAAATTCTATGGCCTCTCACCTCAGTCTTTACCCATAATCTTAAGATCACAGCTTGCTGTCCTATTAGGGTTCAGTCTTGAACCTCTCCAGGAAAGAGGAATGAGATAGCAGACTAGGCCTGGGCCAGGTGTTGGGGAGGGCCCAGTGCCAGGCCTCAGGTTTATGTCTGCTGACAGGTCCCTACCTCAATGGGGCCACCAAGGTTAGTCATTTTGGGGTCTAACTCAGAAGGTCAGAGAATGCAAGACCAGTAGGAATGTTAGAGAGTAGATAGTCCAACTCCCTAATTTTAGAGCTGAGGCCCAGAGAGTGAGGGGACTTCTGCAGAACAGAGCCCAGAACCATGTTTCTTGCCCCAGGCCAGGCTTTTTCTAACAGCAAGCCCTAACACTGATTTCCAAAAATGGTGCTGGATGGCCAGTGATAGAGCCTGGCACCCAACACCAGCCTTTGGCAGGTGAGCAGGATGTCCAACAGTGAAGGGGCTGCTTACTGATTCCCTCGCATTTGTTCAACATCCCAGGTTGGGAGAGGAGAGGGGAAATCTCTGGTGCCTGAGATCAACCTTTTTTCTTCTCTGAGGCTCTGGGTATTAGGCCATAGCTATTTCCAAGCCCAGGGTTTTGGGGCCAACTCTCCTTCCTTCCCGCTGAGAAGCAGACTAGATGGAACTTAGGGCCTGCCCAGGAGAGGGCAACTCCCAAGGATGCTAGAAAAGGCTTAACAGATACACACCCACAAATGCCTTTTTTTTTTTTTTTTCTTCTGATGTGGATAAGGCAGCAAAGCTTATAGCTCTTTATTCCCTCATCCCATAGACTGTTCTGGGATGTTCCTTCCCCAGGTAAGCCTAGAGTCCCTGAGTCCAACTCTATTTGGAGTGGGGTTGGAGAAGAATAGTATGGGCAGGGACACTAGGGAGATGAGATGGGAATTACAGTGGGGAGGTCAGCACCTGGCCACAGCAGAGCCTTGCCTAACAGTTGGCAGCTATGGGCTCCTCCTGACTCAGCTGACCACATCACCGCCCAGGGAGGAGTTTCAGAGAGCTTTATCTCTCCCATCATCAGACAGTAAAAGGAATGATTTCTTCAGTCTTATGGAATTTGTTGAATTGCAAACTTAAGTGAGCAAAATAAGACTGAAACCCAAATCCTTCTGGCTTGCATTTACTAAAATAATTCCCATGGTGAAAAGAATTTAACTGTATTGCAAATTGGTCCAGGCTATTAAGCAGGTGAGTACCATCCAATGTATAGGGGAGCAGCAGCTCAGCTCCTCCTATGACTAGCAACATGGCTTAGAGGAGTCCAGAGAGAGAAAAGGCTGAGCCACAAAACTCTACTTTATAGGAGTAAAGCACCTCTTCTTGAAAAGTAGTTACAGAACCTGAGAGAAATAAAGGCCCTCCTGGAGCCAGTAAACTCCTTAAGGACTGATGGATCTAGCAGAATCTGGTATGTGGCATCGACCACCCAAATAATGCCACTTCAGCCCTTCAGTTATCACTGTTCCATCCTCCACAGTCTCCTCATGGTGGAAAGCTTTGGGTACCCTGGCTAGCAAACCAGATAGGCAAGGAAGAGAGGTTAGGTTCTGTGAGACAGAGCCATTAAAACTCTATGTATGGCTGGCAAGAAGGCTACACTTGTCAGATTGGCCCTGCTCCTCCTTTTGGACGTAGAACTTCCCTGAGAATCCAGTTTCCATCCCAGCCCTGTTTCCTTTTTCCACCCAACAGTGCCAGGCCTATGGTGAGAAATCCCTCTCCACTGACTTTCTACTTGCTTCACGAACCTTCCCACTCCATGTTGAGCCCACTTAGCCCCACAGGGCAACAACTCTTTGGCCCTCTCTTTGACACCCCCATCCCTGTCCCTGCCCTCTGGACCAAGGGAAATTAGGAAACACAGTTGACTCTCCCAGACATGGCCAGCAACCCTAGAGAGGTGCCTGGCCTGGGGCAGGACCAGTCACTTTCAGTGCCAATAGAAAATAGGGTGAAAGGTGATTGACTCAGTCTGCTCCTCCTTAGAGGTACCCTAAATGTGTTTTGGGTCTAGCATTATTAGATGTCCATAGGGCAAGGAAGGGAGAGCTGGGGTTGAGAAGTTCATTATTTTTCCCTCAATGGTCTACCCAGTAAGTTGGCCTGTGTACTGATCCAGGACACTGAAATACGACTACTCAGGGCTATAAGGCTATTGGCTGAGGCTACCCTACCTGGGCAAGGTTTATGCTCTTTGGGGTCCTCTTAATGGGGCCAAGGCAGGCCTAGGAAAGTCAGGAGGGGAGCTGTTCTCACTACTTCCACAGAGTACAAGCTCACTTGAGTTCCTGCAGGGCCATGCTCCTCAAAGAAACTTATGGCTCCTTTGTACATGCTCCTTTTGAGAACCCACATAAAATTCAGAGATCTGTGGATTTTATTTATAACTTAGAGGTGTGCGATCTTGGTTGTGATCTTCATGTCTCATTATTTTGGCTATAGCTCTCCTTCCCTGCAGAGTACCTGGGTCAGGGGAGCAAATAAGTGTATAATCTTTCCACCTGTCTCTCTCTCTCTCTCTGACATGACCCTGGAGATGGAGAGAAGCACAACACGGAGTTAGGTTGACAGTCCTTTGCCTTCTACATGCTCTCTGGCAACATTAGCTGCCTGCACTACCGTGAAGCAGAAACACACTTAAAGCCATTTTCATTATCTTTCCCATCGATTTTTAAATGTCCAACCAATCGGGATTTGGAAAAATAATGCCTCGGGGCTAAAATACAGGGTACTTGTGTAAAGTGAGCCCAAAGCTAACATTTGGAAGCTTCATCTCTGGTCTGCACCACACCAGTCTTTGCTCACATCTCTGCCTCCTCTTTGGTTTCCCCTACTCCACATGGCCCTCAACACATTCCTTTTACATAGAAAGCTTCTCAAACACAAATGTCACTCCTTTGTCTTCCCATCTAAAATCTTCAAGGACCAGTGCGACCTAGTTCCTACTCATCTCTTCTCAGCACCTCAGTTCCCTGAATGGACCATGTTCCTTCCCATTGCCTCTGTCCTTGGCCCTATGCTTTAGCTTGAAGACTTCTTATTCATTCTTCAGGTCTCAGTTAAAAGATCCTTTCTTGGGGCGCCTGGGTGGCTCAGTGGGTTAAAGCCTCTGCCTTTGGCTCAGGACATGACCCCAGGGTCCTGGGATTGAGCTCCCATTAGGCTTTCCACCCGGCAGAGAGCCTGCTTCCTCCTCTCTCTCTGCCTGCCTCTCTGCCTACTTGTGATCTTTCTCTGCCAAATAAATAAATAAAATCTTAAAAAAAAAGATCCTTTCTTTAAGGGCACCTGGCTGGCTCAGTGGGAGGAGCATGTGACTATTGATCTTGGGGTCAAAAGTTTGAGCCCCACATTGGGCACAGAGATTCCTTAACATAACTACAATAAAATTAAAAAAAAAAAAAAAAAGGAAAAGAAAGATCATTTCTTTAGCAGACATTTCCTGACACCATATCTCCCAGGCTAGGACAGGTCCTATATATATATACATATATATGTATATATGTATGTACATGTATATTTATGTATACATGTATACATATATACATATATACATACATACATATATATACTTTTTCTCCCAGGAGAATATATATATTCTCCCAGGATCATGACCCACATCTTTCCTGCCCTGCAATCCCTCTAGGGGCTTCAGACTCTTCTTGCATTCTTGGCCTGGGAGACTCCGCATGCCCCCTCTATCTGTTACCACTATAATTCTGCAAACTTCCACTCATATGACAGGTCCTCAGTGATGCCTTCTCCAACTCCCCAGAGTGGGAATTCCTTCCTCTGCCTCTCTCTCTCCCTCTCTGTTTCTCTCTCCAGGGCATCTTTGGGCTTGTATTTAGACCTGTTTGATACCAATACCAAATACCATCACATGAGTTTTGCTTTTCTCAACTAAACTGTTGGTTTCTCCTGAGCTGACCCCAGACAGTGTCACCTTTTTACTATCATAGGAGGAAACTCAAAACATGTTTGATGGACCAATCAATATAGAATCTCTGAAATTTGTTCTAACACAAAACATACCTGGCCGTTGATGTTCTTTTTTAACCTTCGACTACATAGTTTCAAGTGACACTCAAAAAAATGTCTGATGTTTTTTTCCTTTCAACATTTTCAGCCAAATGTTTCTATGTGATATGATGCGTAGGATTAAGTGTCAACTATTTCTGTGGGCAGGGAGAAAGAATGACCCAATGGGAGGAGATTAAAAAAAAAAAAGGAAATAAAAAGGACCAATACAATGTAATCAGAATAAGATTTTTTCTTAATCTTGTGGGTAAATACCACCATACTAGTGGCAATGACACCGAGAGCCCCCCTGGGGCTGAGAGGGAAGCTGCAGAGAAGGTGCTCAGCACTAGCTCCATAAACTAGGCTCTGGAACAGAGTCTGAGACACTCTGTATTAGATACTGACCCGTGTCATGTGCCACTGGTGAGGAGGAAGACAGCGTGCTTTTCCCAAAGGGTGACGATCTCCCCAAATGATGACTCTTCTCAGGAGGCAGGAGTGCTTTCCCAGAATAACCTTTTTGCTCTTTATTCAGCTGCTGCAGCAGATACTCATTAGTTACCACCAGGGATCTGAGGCACAGGCGAAAAAGACAGTCATGAAATCATAAAAGCAAAGCAGATGCTATTCAGACCTGAAATATTTACTAAAGACAAATGTAAAATGAAGTAACATCTTTAAATAGAAAGAAATGACCGATTTATGAGTGGGTTATTTTAAAAGCAGGCTGACAGTTTCTTTCTTCATTACAGTTCTGTTTGATTATGTTCCAGACTGACTGCAGCAATAACATAAGTTCACATTTTATATAGTAATTGTTCTATTCTTTCCAAAGCACTTTCATGATGAGGTAAGTGGAAGTACTGGAAGACTGGCACCTGACCAGGCCTCCAATTTCTACCCCCAAATCTTAACTTCTACTTCATCTAATTGATCCTAATTAACTAATGGTGCTAGTCATGACTGTATTCTTGGACTCTGTATTACCATGTAATACTAAAAGCTATCAGAGGCTAACAAAAAAAAAAAAAAAAAAGCATGCACAATGTTGTTCATTGTAATACTATTTGTAACAGCAAAAATACTTTCCACCTAAATGTCCATCAATAGAAGACTAATCACAGTTGGAGTCCTATGCAGTTATAAAAAGGAAGGAAAATTAACTCTATATACTGCTGTGAAGTGATTTCTAAGAAAAAAACGTTAAAACAACATTATGCTTTTTATATTTGTCTGAATAAGATAACATTTTGTAGATTTGACTTTGAGACCATGTAAATAAATGTTTTACATAATTACAAAAGAAGAGTAAATAAAAACAACTAAATTCCTTATGAATCAAAGGCAAAATGAAACAAGTTGAGGCTGTATATTGAATTGATGGTTTAACAACACACACAAGAATTATTTCAAGTTACTTTAAAATATAGCAATTTGAGGGGCGCCTGGGTGGATCAGTGGGTTAAAGCCTCTGCCTTCCGCTCAGGTCATGATCCCAGGGTCCTGGGATCGAGCTCCAAATCAGGCTCTCTGCTCAGCAAGGAGCCTGCTCCCTCTCTCTCCGCCTGCTTCCTCTCTCTCCGCCTGCCTCTCTGCCTACTTATGATCTCTGTCTGTCAAATAAACAAATAAAATCTTTTAAATATATAGCAATTTGACTATACATCACTTAAAGAGATATACCCTAAAGTTTTCAAAATGCGGTCCCCAAATCAGCAACAGCCATCACCTGGAAACCTATTAGAAATGTAAATTCTCTGTACCCATCAGAACTGCTGAGTCAGAAACTCAGGCTGGGGACCCAGCAATCTACATTTCATTAAGTTTTTCAGGTGATTCTGATACCCTGTTTGAGAAGGATGATTTTATGCTGCTCCCTCTACTTTTGTGTTTGAAATAATTATAATGAATAGTTTAAAAAAAAGCCATCTAGAATGGGTCTGGGTCTAATTCTCTGAATATGAAGCTATCCTAATTCACAAGGTATTCATGAAGTAAAGTGTGAGGATGCAAGTATGGGGATGGGGTTCTTATGTTTAAACTTCAATTAAAGTCATAGCAAAGGTGTTTTGCAAATCAAAATGTCAAGAGCTTCTGTAAATGTACTAATAGTCTTGAAGCTTCTGATTTGTCTGGCTGGCATTCTGAGGGTACCATTTTTTGAAGAGGCGGATACTGTCGAGCTCCTCTGAAGAGAACAAATACATTGGACTTCGTCACTCTCCCTAAGTGCTTGATGTCTCTCCTGAGATCATTAGGAGGCAGGCATTTCCCAGAAGAGCCAGATGGCTGATTTTAGGGGCACGCAGTGACCAAGGAAAGCTAGCTGACTCAAACAAGGATCCTGTTGGATCTAGTGAGAAACTACTTATTTTTAAGGTGTTGCAACCCACCTTAAGCACTCATGTGTCCTGGAACACAGAAGGTTTACACACAGATACACCTACATACATGAGGTTTACACACAGAATGGAGTTATTTTGAAAAGGATATAGACATTATCAAATAAGACAAAGCTGATAAAGGAAAATAAGTATCTGCCTCCAGAAGCTAGCTAGATAGGCCCTCTCCTACCTCTGACTTTCGTGGAGAAGGGCCACTGTCTCCTCCAGCTTTTTCAGCTGGGCAAGCTCCTGGTTCAGGCAAGCCACTTGCATGTTCAGCTGTTGGTTTTTGCGCAGAAGATCATCTACAAAGGGTACAGTAGCCAGGCATGAACAGGATTCCAAGCCACTATCTTTGAGCAGAGCTTAAGTAGTCAGGTAGCCATCTAAAGAATTAAGGGCCCCACTGCCTCCATCTCTGCACTCCATTCACCATTCCCTCAGAGACAGCCGATATGGGGCTTAGGAACAGAGATATCAGAATTAAAATTCAATCATTTAATACTGCACATTAGTTTATTTTTCAGAATTTCACTAAGGTTAATAACCCTGCCCCACCATGGTTATGAGGATTCAATCCTCATTTAGCAGAGTCAACACATTAGGCCTCTCTATATTCTCCATTTTAGTTTGTGAATGTAGGTCCTTCAGTGCTTACGGAATCTGTGAAAACATCTGGAACTGTGTTAGGCACATAGTAATAACTCAATGAGTATGCACAGAAACTGAATTTGTAGTTGAGGCACTCATACCTAGTTCCCCCAAAATGTTACCGTTGCCTGCAATAATGAAGCACGGGAACTCTGGTCCTAAGGAAGTCAGTCTCATAGAACAGTACTTCTTAAACTTTAATACGCTTACAAATCACCTGGGGATTTTGTTAAAAACAGATTCTAATTCAGTAGGTCTGAGGTGAAGCCTCAGTTGATGAAGCTTATTAAATGGGTCATCTATAAACAAACAGTTGTCTTGGGACACACCACATGTTGCTTTCCTGAACTCACCATAAGTGTGTGACTGGTGCCCACTCACAATCAAGGTAGCAGCACCTTCCTCCAACTGCTTGATTTTTTCTGACAAAACGAGGTTTTCTTCTAGCACTCTGACCAGTTTTTGCTTCAAACTTTCCTTTAGATGAGAAAACACAATACAAATACATTAAGAATCTCAAAATCTGTGGAGGGCTTTTAGAAAACTGAAAAACATTTTTCTCTTTTAGTGATAAACTAAATGGAGCTCAGCATCTCTCTGACTTTCTCATTAGAATTTTAATTTTGGTAAAAATAGCTCAAGTGCAGCAAACAAACAGCACAAGAAGATGCAGTCTTTCCTGTGAGTTATTCACTACTCTTGCAGGACAAGTGCTTCTCTGACAGTGGCCAGCAATTCTGAGTCACCTCTCTAAAGTTCTAGAAATGTAAGTTGGTGTGTGAAAATCCTCTTATGCTAAGAAAAGAGGGGAAAAGCCTACAGATATGGGTCCCTTCTTCCTTTCCCAAAGTCAGCAGCCTGATCCTCTAGGAATGGCTCCTGTTTCAGGGCTCTCTGTTCCATCAGAAGGGAGGAAAGACACAATCCCAGACACACTAGCCTTCCCTCATTGGAATTAAACCATAAACTTCCAAAATGCGAACCTAAGTATTTTCATTCTAAAGTCATTTTTTTCTTTCTCCAAGTCTTTAGAATTTTTGGAATAGGGCTAAGATTAGGGAGTCATCCTTGCAGAACCTCCAAGTTGTTCCTGCTGGCAAGTTTTGTGTTCCTGATTTGCCTTGACTGACTTCTCTGGATTTTGGTTCTCCAATACCTAGGTTCATGGTGATGATGATGTTTATGGCACAAAGCTGTTCTAGTTTTGCTGCTCTGTCCTTTTCTGGTAAAGAAAGAGTAGGAAAGGAAGATGAGAGAGACATACCATGTCATTAGGGACCACATGCCCAGCTTCCTTCAGTTCCATCTCTCTCCTGCGGAAGGTTTTTGATGTATCTTCAGGATGTGAGTGACACCACTGCTGGGAAGGAGCAGGGACTACCAAAGTCAGAAGTAAATCTCGGGCAGGACCTGCCAAAAATTCAGGTTGGGCACACGGGCCAATCTTAAAAGCTAAAGCACAGAATTCCTAGTCAACAACTACCAGCTTGGTAGGACAAATATAATCTACTATTTCCTTTTTACAAGAATTTGCTAAGTATAAGAGGTGTTTCATAATGGATAAGAAATTCCATCCCATGCCTTCTATGGAGAAACAACAGTAGACCTTCATGAGTACACCCTCAATAGCCCTGTGCTATTATTCTCTAGTCACTGATGAGTGGCTCCTGAGGATAATTTCCTAAAAAATGAGAGCAAAGAGTCAATGTGGGAAGGAAAGAAACTATACTAAGATTTTTTCTCTTATGTGTCCCTTTAGAAATTAAAAAAAAAATTAAGCCCAAGCAACTTTAAAGTTTCTAGTTCCTAAACGTTTACCACCACCAAAATCTCCTTGAACTCTTTCCATTTAACAACAAATAAACACGTGGCGGCAACATTTGCAGTACTATTTTTCCTCCAACTTCCTAAAAAAGAAGCCCTAAGAAAGTCCAAGTCATTTATTCATTCATGTTTTTCAAATCATAACATTTTAATAGGCATTTTAGAATTCTGATGATCAAGCCCAAATTTTTATTGTATTTATTATTGGCACTGTCCCAAGGATCATAAAATCCTTTCATAATCATTAACACCACAATGCTCTGTTTTACATATGTCATCACTCTACATATTACCCAAAGACTAGCAAAAAAAAGTCATAAAAGGTATAAAACAATTGGTACATGAGGGAAGAATATTGATAAACAGGGAAGACGACTATGAGAAAAATGCAGATTTGTCAACTACTGTGCCACTGACAAATTTTGGTGATCATGCAAACAATTTTTTCCTTGCGAGTTAAGGGGGCTGAGTGGCTTTTATAGGAACACAGAGCAGAAGCAAGGTTCTGACCCTTCTTCAGGAGCTGAGAATGCATTCACTTACTGAGAAACTTCTTGTTAAGAAGAAGAGAGCCAGAGCCATTCCAGTGCTTATCCACAAGCTCCAAGAGCTGTCTGAGGACAGTGGCCACATGGGAGGTTCTGGCAGAGATCGGCGGACTGTGGTTTCCTGGCAAACCATGCAAACTGCCCAGGTCACTGGAGAGAGGCTCAAGAAAGAAAAAAGAAAACACCACCAACCATTTGTCATTCTTATACAATATGGGAAGTAAGATTCTGGACATTTAAAGTGTTAACATTAAAAAAAAAAAAAGGTGGTTTCATCTCTCAGTTTGGATTTGAAAAGAATGTTATTTATGTCCAAGCAAATATAGTAGTATATTCAAGGATAATTTCAGAGATAACAGTATACTCTATCATAATCAGTAGAGATTTTTAGAAGAAAACATTAAGTTTTGACACCTAGAACTATGGCTCAGTATATTAAGTTATGTAGTATAAAAAGATTAAACTTGCAGAACATTTTAAAAACATTTTACAGGGGCGCCTGGGTGGCTCAGTGGGTTGAAGCCTCTGCCTTCGGCTCAGGTCATGATCCCAGGATCCTAGGATCGAGCCCCGCATCGGGCTCTCTGCTTGGCAAGGAGCCTGCTTCCTCCTCTCTCTCTCTCTGCCTGCTTCTTGGCCTACTTGTGATCTCTGTCTGTCAAATAAATAAATAAAATCTTAAAAAAAAAAAAAACAAAACATTTTACAGGGGCGCCTAGGTGGCTCAGTGGGTTAAGCCTCTGCCTTCAGCTCAGGTCATGATCTCGGGGTCCTGGGATCAAGCCCCGCGTGGGGCTTTCTACTCGGCAGGGAGCCTGCTTCCCTCTCTCTACCTGCCTTCTGTTTTGCCTACTTGTGATCTCTCTCTGTCAAATAAATAAAATCTTTAAAAAAACATTTTACGGATCACAAAATGGGGAGCATTTAAAAAAATTTTTAGTTTACTTAAGTAATTTCTATATCCAATATGATGCTCGAACTCATGACCCTGAGATCAGTAGTCACATGCTCTACTGACTGAACCAAAGAGACCTCCCAAAAATGCGGGTTATTGTATTTTAAGACATTTATTTATTTTAGAAAGAGAGAGCATGAGGGGAAGGGCAGAGGGAGAGAGAATCTCAAGCATACTCCATGCTCAGCATGCATCCCGATGTAGGGCTCAATCCCATGACACCGAGATCATGACCTGAGATGAAATAAAGAGTCAGATGCTTAACCAACATTGCCACCTAGGCACCCTGGGGAGTATTTTAAAAATTGTAACTCATAAGTTTATATTTAGTATGTTAACATATAGTAAACATAATGTTCTATAACATTTGAAAGATTTTATTGATTTATTAGAGAGAGAGAGAGAGAGAGAAAGAGAGACAACATGGCCACAGGGGAAAGGAAGAGGAAGAGGAAAAAGCAAGCTCCCCACTGAGTGGGGAGCTAGACACAGGGATTCCAGGACCCTTGGATCACAACCTGAGCCAAAGGCAGATGCTTAACTGAGCCACCCAGATGCCCCTGTAATATATATTTTTTAAAGATTTTATTTATTTATTTGACAGAGATTACAAGTAGGCAGAGAGGCAGGCAGCAGAGGGGGGGCAGAAGCAGGCTTCCTGCTGAGCAGAGAGCCTGATGTGGGACTCGATCCCAGGACCCTGGGATCATGACCTGAGCCGAAGGCAGCGGCTTAACCGACTTAACCTGAGCCACCCAGGTCCCCCGCCCCTGTAATATTTTAAATGTTATATGTTAAATGTTAGTGTTGGACCTACTACTAAAGACACTTTTTATTTAGTAAGAATCTTATATAGAAATATGTACAGGTAGATCTGCCCAGTAAAATTCACAATTATTTTGTATTTATTTAGATATTATATATATATATATATATATATATATATATATACACACACACATATATATATATGTTTATTCATTTATGACTAAATGAATAAAAAGCAACTGTGAATAATTTTAAAATTTAAGATTTCGGCTCAGGTCATGATCTCGGGGTCCTGGAATTGAGCCCCGCATCAGGCTCTCTGCTCTGCAGGGAGCCTGCTTCCTCCTCTTTCTGCCTGCCTTTCTGCCTACTTGTGATCTCTGTCAAATAAATAAATAAAATTTTTTTAAAAAGGTTAAAAAAATTTAAGATTTTAAGATTATAAACATTAGTGCTACAGAGTTCACTCTTCAGCCAACTCAGAGCCTCTGGCAACTTCTGCATTCCCTGCTGTGGTAAACTCTGTCTGCTACTTCTTATTATCAGAGTATGTCCCCACAAAATTTATACTCTGGAAGTAGATTAGGGAATGTTCTCACTGTAACAGAAATGAGAAAATGCAGCAGAAGGGGAATGCCTTTCCTAAGGACAATAGAGCACAGGCTTTGGCCTGGTAGTATTAACCACTGGCCTCTGAAAATCCCTTTGAATTTGTAGTACCCTTGGTCAGAATCACTACCACCCTCAACAGGTCTTGGATGTGATGTGTTTGATGAACAAGCACAAACAAACCAATACTTGCCTCGCTTCCCATAGCATCTCTGAAACCAGTCTTTGGATTCAAGGTGGCAAGGATATTGTCCTTCCGTTTGAATCCTCTCCTCGATGGGCTTAATGACCTCTTGGTCAGATTCTCTCTGTGTTCGGAGGTCCCAGTAGGCAACAGTAGTGTCCGTAGAGAGTCTCCCAGGGCGGAGTTGTTTGGGAAAGAACCATGCGCTGGTGTTATATCACTGAGACTGGTAGATAATTGTTGCTCTACATTAACAAGCAGAGCAGGGTCACTGTTGAAATGTGTTGTGGCATACAGATCTGTGAAGGAAAGAGGCTGGGAGATGACCCTGCCTTTCAGCTCCTTCATGTCTCACTTTCAACCTTACCCCACCAGGAGTCCAATGGTCATAATAACCTCTCCCTACTATACTATACACCTTCAACTCTATGGATCCTCCCCGCCATCTGAAAAAATCCTACTCTGGATAAATCCTACTGTCCACATACTCCAAGCCCACATGAGAGCAGTAAGCAGCGGGTGGAGAATAACATGCATCTCTTCTGTCTTCACTACTATGAAGTAGTATGTGAAGTGTATTGCTCCGACTGGCCAGAGAAGGCTAGACGTTACTAGAAATATGTCCTGGCATGATATTTAGCTATAAGAGTACATAGTTATGAAGCTTACATTTCTGCATATTTTCTTTAATAATATATCTATATGTTAAACTCATATCCTGCAGATTTCTGGAAGTTTCATTGGCTACTGACAATCCAAAAATCAAATTTAAAAAATGCTAATGCAATTTAAGAAATGTTAACTCCAAGATCTTCAGTTATACCTCTATCTCATGACTAGGAAAAAGGCCTATATACTCACAGGAAGCTATTACCTGAACTAAGCTTTAAAAGCCTTCCAGTGCTAGAGTCAGGGTTTGACAGAGAAGTCAGTAAGTCTCCACAGGAATGGGATGTGGTGGCCTTCATGTCATTTGAAGGCTTTATGCTATATTCACGGTAGTTCTTGCTTCTCTGAGGCCTTTTTCCAAGACTTCCATGCAGGGACAGATTGTGAGAATAATGACAATCATAATTTTCTAGACCAGCATCTGAAGGTAACTGATAGGGATGGATCTGGCTAGAATCACCCACATCCAGACGTTTACCCAATGAGACATCATGGGTAAGCTGGTGATTATCAGGTTTTAGTATCAAATCCTTTTCTGGAGAAGAACCTGAAGACTTATTGTCCAAAAAAGATAGTCGGTACCCTTCTCTAGCCATCTTCTCTGGGGATCGGACCGTAGACTGACGAGGAGAGTAGCGTCTAAATTCTAACCACCACCAAGGAGAAAAGAAAAGACAAAATACAATGAGAATTCTTCTTGGCTCAGTTAGGGTACCTCTGTTCACTAGGGTACCTATGTTCACTAGACATACCTCGGTGTACCAGAAAAAGTTCTTAGGAAGCGATGGTTTATAATTTTGATAAATAGTAGCATAAAATGATAAAAGATTTTTACATGGAACAACAACAAAATGTGTTGGATGCTGTGTGAACAGTAAAGAATCTTTAGCATTCTGGAGATAAACTTCATGTCAACCTAATCCCCTAGGAATTTCCTCCTAAAACTATAGTATCAGAGTTTTCTAGATGCTGTTTTCATGCAAAAATTTTGGTGTACCCCATATGACAATAGTTGTGATCTTATGTCTTCACTCTATACACAATAATTGGTAGGTCTATGATTTCACAGACTCCTCACAATAAAGCTAAGCCCAACCCCACCCTGAAACTCCAGCCAGAGGTCCTATATTCATACACTGGGAACCAGCATCCTAAGCCAATCAAAAGGCAGGGAATCAAAAACCTATGAAAATCCCTAACCAGCTATAAAGCATTTCTTTCAGACAGCTGTATGTCATTGTTAAAGAGTGTCAGAGTGCGGCAAGTAGAAGTCTTTGTGCTCTTTGGAGTTTTCAGAGTTTCATGTGCTTAAAGGGCTTCCTTAGGAAGCATACCTGAATTAGTCACATTAACTTAAAAAAAGTAGAACCAAGCATTTTTTATCTTTATAGCACCTATAGAATATCAATGTTTTACCCAGGGCCAGCCTACACAGTGAGGGAAAGGAACAGTATTTTTATGCAACAAGAAGAATCTAACAACAAGTGATATGATTAGATAATTCAGACTGTGCCTCTTATTGAAGACATTAAAAAAGTGGGATGATACATGTTCTTTAAAGCATCAAAGAGCTTGTTAGCTGGTAAGGATTTTCTGGATGAAAATCTAGGAAACAGCAAGAACACACATAGGTAAGTCTAGCACTGAAAGTCACATTTACCCTCAGAAGTTTTAGGATAACAGGGACAGAAGTTCAACATCTATCCAAAGTGAGAAGTATGACAAACCATCCTTACCTCCCATCCCACCCCCACCTACACATTAAGATGGAACCCCAAGCAGAATGCAACCTTCAGAGTAAAAGTAAACTGGAAATAAGCCAGCCCTTGTACTGACTAATTCAGGTTTGTATCATCTGAGTGGGTCTAGGGAACCTTGAGCTTTGAGCCTGGATTTAAGTGATCCCAGAATGATAGTGCTGGTAGAAGCAAATGAAAATCTGATCTGGAAAAGATACCTTTATGTAAGACTTTAAATAATTCCTTTAAATAGTTTTTCAAATACATAGCAAATAACCAAAGCAAAGAAACAAAAAGGGAAACAAGACAACATAAGTATGAATAGAAAAAAAGAAGACAATAAACTTCAGGTATCGGAATTTACAGATATAGCCTATGCAACAGCTATGTTTACTATGCATCAGGAAATATAAAACAGGGGCACCTGGGTGGCTCAGTCGTTAGGTGTCTGCCTTCAGCTCAGGTCATGATCCCCAGGATTCTGGGATCGAGCCCCACATCAGGTTCCCTGCTCTGCAGGGGAGCCTGCTTCTCTCTCTCCCACTCCCCTAGCTTGTGTTCCTGCTCTTATTGTCTTTCTCTCTCTCTGTCAAATAAATAAATAAAATCTTAAGAAAAAAAATAAAAAACAAGCAGGAAATTTTCTGTTTATAAAAACTGAGCCAGCAGACTTGAAAAAGAACAAAATAAAACTTAGAGACCTGTAGGGCACCTGGGTGGCTCAGTTGGTTAAACATCTGCCTTCAGCTCAGGTCATGATTCTGGGGTCCTGGATCAAGTCCTGCATTGGGCTCTCTGCTCAGCAGGGAGCCTGCTTCTCCCCACCCCCCTGCTCATGCTCTCTCTCTCTGTCTCGTTATTTCTCTCTCTCCTTCAAAAAAATAAATAAAATCTTTAAAAAAAATTTAGAGAACTGAGAAATAAAAGTTATGAAATTAAGAACTTAGCAGACAAGATTAACAGCAGATTGGGTGCCTGGGTGGCTCAGTGGGTTAAGCCTCTGCCTTCGGCCCAGGTCATGATATCAGGGTCCTGGGATTGAGTCCTACATTGGGCTCTCTTCTGGACAGGGAACCCTCTTCCTCCTCTCTCTCTCTCTGCCTGCCTCTCTACTTGTGATCTCTCTCTGTCAAATAAATAAAAAAAATTTTTTAAAGAAAAAGATTAATAACAGATTAGACACAGCTGAAGAAAATGTTAGTGAGGGGCACCTGGGTGGCTCAGTGGGTTAAAGCCTCTGCCTTTGGCTCAGGTCATGATCCCAGGGTTCTGGGATCGAGCCCGCATCAGGCTCTCTGCTCAGCAGGGAGCCTGCTTCCTCCTCTCTCTCTGCCTACTTGTGATCTCTGTCTGTCAAATAAATAAATAAAATCTTAAAAAAAAAAAAAGAAAAAGAAAATGTTAGTGAGCTGAAAGATGGGTCAGAAGGAATTATCCAGGATGCAGATCAGAAACCCCCCCAAAATGAAAAATATAAAAGAATAAAAGAAAAAGAGGACAAAATAAAAATCTCTACTATATATTTATTTAATCAAGAGTCCCAGAAGGACAGAGAGAAAGAATGAGACACAAACAATATTTGAAGCACTTTCCAGAATTAATAAGACACAATTCACAGATTCAAGTGTAATAAATACTGAACAAGATAAATAAAAAGAAAACCACATGTCATACCAAAATTGAAGAAAATCAAAGACAATTGGAAAATCTTAAATGGAGCCAGAGAAAAAAAGACAAATTATCCCTGCAGGACTGAAAGACCTCCAGCTGATTTTTCAAAAGCAAAAACCAAAACAATACAGTGGAATACCTTCAATATTCTGGAAGAAATAACTACCAATCTAGAAATTTATACCTGGCCAAAATACTCCTTAAGAGTGATGGTGGATGGGGCGCCTGGGTGGCTCAGTCATTAAGCACCTGCCTTTGGCTCAAGTCATGATCGCAGAGTCCTGGGATTGAGCCCCGCATCGGGCTTCCTGCTCAGCAGGGATCCTGCTTCTCCCTCTCCCACTCCCCCTGCTTATGATCTCTCTCACTGTCTCTCTATCAAATAAATGAGTAAAATCTTTAAAAAAATGGTGGAATATAGGCATTTTCACACAAACAAAAACTGAAAGTGTTCAACAGAATAAACCCACACTAAAGGAAATTCTAAAAGACATACTATAAGTTGGAGAAAATTGATCTCAGAAGGGAAATCTAGAATGAAAAAAAGAAATGAAGAGCAAAGTGGTAAATACAAAGATAAATTTAGTATTATTATTATTATTTTTTAAAGATTTTATTTATTTATTTGAGAGAGAGACAGTGAGAGAGAGCATGAGCGAGGAGAAGGTCAGAGAGAGAAGCGGACTCCCCGCGGAGCCGGGAGCCCGATGCGGGACTCGATTCCGGGACTCCAGGATCATGACCTGAGCCGAAGGCAGTCGTCCAACCAACTGAGCCACCCAGGCATCCCCAAAGATAAATTTAGATGAACATTGACTGTATAACAATTTATGTGACTTTAAAAATATAGTGAGGATAGGGCGCCTGGGTGGCTCAGTGGGTTAAAGCTTCTGCCTTTGGCTCAGGTCATGATCCCAGGGTCCTGGGATTGAGCCCCACATAGGGCTCTCTGCTCATCAGGGAGCCTTCTTCCCCCCCGCTTCTCTGCCTGCCTCTCTGCCTCCTTGTGATCTCTGTCTGTCAAATAAATAAATAAATAAAATCTTTAAAAAAAAATATATAGTGAGGATTAAAATCTGTAATAATAATATTTAAATCAGGAAAGACTAAAAGGAGTAAAGTATTTTAAGGTCTTTAAATTATCCAAGAGAAGAGTTAAGGTATTGATTAAATTTTTTTTTAATTATATAAGTTAAGGGCATATATTGTAGTTTGGGGAATAATAATAAAGGTATTGAAACAGTATATAACTTATAAATAAACCAATAGAGAGAACAAATGGATGAATAAAGACATAGTAAATCCAAAAGAGGGCAAGAAAGGTAAGAAAAAAGAAACAAGGAACAGCCAGCCAGCGCAAAAGTCAAAAAGGAAGTCAGAATATCCATTCTTCAACCAGAAAGGCCTCACAGGTCACTAAGCATCCAGGGGAGCCCCAACAAAAGCAGAAAGAGTTAGTTGACCATATAGGGCCCCAGGGCTGAGATATCTCCATCTTCTCATCTAGATTTCTCTGATTAGTTGGACAAAAATACTTCCTGAACAAAATATTTACCATCTTCCTGGTGATTGTCACTTGGGATCTCCCTTCTTGCCACTTCCTACAACAAAAAAAAGTTTGAATGTTTAGGAAAACAGAGTTGATGGGCATCGAGACATGAGCTTACAAGACATTTCCTTTAAAACAAATACTAAGGGGCGCCTGGGTGGCTCAGTTGTTAAACGTCTGACTTCGGCTTAGGTCATGATCCCAGGGTCCTGGGATCTAGCCCTGCTTTGGGCTTCTTATTCAATGGGGTGCCTGTTTCTCCCTCCCCCACTCCCCATGCTAGTGTTCCCTCTCTTGCTGTGTCTGTCAAACAAATAAATAAAATCTTTAAGAAAAAATAAATACTAAGATATTTTAAAATAGTAATTGAGATAGTTTCTAAGTTACCTAAAGAGAATCTCCAAAAACAAAGGAATCAACTAAATACAAATCTGTCTTTTTTTTTTAAATATGTCTTTTTATAAGATGAAAGTATGGTAAACTCAAACTGAAAAAAAAAAATCTTACTAACATTTTACTAGTACAGTGTTGACTATCCAAATGTGGATTAATCAGAGCCCTTGCTTCTTTTCTTTCTCCTTCTGGCTATTTTCAGCAATTTCATTGCTTATAATTTATCACAGAAAATGCAGACAAAAGGAGAAGTAGAATATAAAGTAGTTAATTCTGCTTCCTGCATAATACTTATACACATGAGTCTTTTTTTTTTTTTTTAATGGAATGCTTCACAAATTTGCGTGTCATCCTTGTGCAGGGACCATGCTAATCTTTTCTGTATCATTCCAATTTTAGTATATGTGCTGCCAAAGTGAGCACACACGAGTCTTATATAATGGTTGTATAACCCTCCCAACAATTATTTTCACTAAAAACTCATACTTTTTTGTTGTTTTTGTTTAGATTTTTATTTATTTATTTGTCAGACATAGAGAAAGAGAGAGTACCATCAGGGGGAGCAGCCGGCAGAGGGAGCAGTAGGCTCCCTGCTAAGCAAGGAGCCTGATGAATGACTTGATCCCAGGGCCCTGGGATCATGACATGAACCAAAGGCAGATGCTTAACTGACTGAGCCATCCAGGTGTCCCTAAAAATGTATTCTTTTTTTTTTTTAAAGATTTTATTTATTTATTTGACAGAGATCACAAGCAGGCAGAAAGGCGGGCAGAGGGAGAGAGAGAGAGAGAAAGAAGGAAGCAGGCTCCCCACTGAGCAGAGCCCAATATGGGGCCTGATCCCAGGACCTCAGCTGAGCTCATGACCTGAGCCGAAGGCAGAGGCTTAACCCACTGAGCCACCCAGGTGCCCCTAAAAATTTATTCTTAATTCTTGCCTCATCTTGCACAATCTCTACCTCCCCACTGCCCACAACTTCTATGCCATCTTTACCCCTTAACTTTTCTTCTTTTATGTTCCAATGAAGAGGCAGCTTTGGGAAAGCCACGCTTGAGATGCTGAGATTGAGTAATTAAAAAATCAGAGGTAAGGGCGCCTGGGTGGCTCAGTAAGCTGAGCCTCTGGCTCTTGGCTTCAGCTTAGGTCATGAACTCAGGGTCCTGTGTGGGCCTCCGAGCTTAGTGGGGAGTCTGCTTCTTCTCTCTCTCCCCCCCAGCTCATGCTCTCTTTCTCTCTCTCTCAAATAAATAAATAAATCATAAAAAAAAAAGTCAGAGGTGGAAAATATAAGGAATGAGGTAACAGGAGATGGAGACATTGGGTAGAGAGGAGAAACTTAAAAACCAGCCAAAACCTCTAATTGTTGTATTCCTGTTTGAGAGCCAAAATACCTGGCATAAAAAGTACTAAAACTTGTATGTATAAATATACCACTTTCGATAATGGGATAGTAGGGGAGAGGGAAAAGGCAGGTTGAAATTAATGGAGAAGGTCCTCTGCATCCTGTTTGCCCTTCTTTCTTTGATAAATCAAACAAGTCCACCTAGACCTTCATAAATAATTGAAAGTCCAATGAACTGTTAGTATTAATCATTGACTAGTCAACAGATCAACAGGAAAATGAATACATTACCTGTGTTCCCAGCAGGAAAGTGTCTAATTTCTGATCTGGTATACCACTGCCCGGGGTTGCAGAAGTACTCATTAGGGAATCCTTTATTTCCCGATTGGGGAAGGGAATAAAAAGTCCTTTGTTTGAGTCTGTGTTAAAAGAAAAGGAATACAATGAAGCACTGACCAGACTTCAAAGACAATATGTCTTATGGAAAGATACTAGAAAGGAAGTCACAAGATTGAGAGCTAATTCTGGTGCCACCAGTTAGAAACCATGTGAATTTGGGTGAACAGCTTAACCTCTCTAATTTTCTCCATTGTAAAATAGTGATGATCAAATCTAAACTACCTATCTCTTAGAGTTGAGGTAAGGTTGAAACAAGGTAATCGGGGGTTCCTGGCTGGCTCAGTCAGTGGAGCATGCAACTCTTGATCTCCTGATTGTGAGTTCAAGCCCCACACTGGGTACAGAGATTATTTAAAAATAAAATCTTAAAAACAAACAGAACTATCTCCTAGTCCTGGTCACCCTAGAAACTGTTATCAAAAAGAGCCAGTTAAGATTTTTATTAGATTGGAACGCTTGTAGAGAAGTTTTTGCACATTCTTTTTTTTTTTTTTTTTTAAGATTTATTTATTTGAGAAAGAAAGTGTGTGCACATGAGAGCAGGGGGAGGGACAGAAGGAGAGGGAGAGAGAATCTCAAGCCGACTCTGTGCTGAGCATGAAGCCCAACATGGGGCTCCACCCCCATGTTCTGAGCCAAATCCAAGAGTCAGTCTCTAAGCTGAGTCACCCAGGCGCCCCTGCACATCCTTGATCAGTACTTATTAATTGTACAATTCTGGGATCTGGAATCTTCTGGGGGAATTTGGATGAAAATAAGTTTCTTGTTTAGGGAGGTTTGTTTCCCTAGCAGGATTGTGTAAGAATTAAGATAGTTTTAAAAACTTGGGCCTTAGTCAAACAATGTGCTCTTCTGCTAGTTCTCATCTGTAGGCTCTGGCAACAGAAAGCTGTTGTAAGCCAGGGCAACTGAGAATACACAGTGAATAAAGCCAGCTTTTGAAAATCCAGCCCTTCAGTCCAATTGGGGCTCTAAAATGCTTCCTACTTGTGAGTTGCCTCCTGGGACTGAAATTTCCTATTACTCCAATATAAAAATTCTCTTAGATGATTCTATTTGACAGAACTACTTTCAAGCTCTCATAGTTTATATTCTCTGGCTCCTATTGCACTAGTAACATAGAAAAAACAAAGCAAACAAAGTAAAGCAGAAATTACTGGTCTTAACCTGATTCTTTGTTAAAAAAAAAAAATGAGGATGGTAGAACACTGCAATTTTGGGTTCAGGCCTCCTTTTGCCTTCATCCTACAGAACAAACTTATACTTCCCAGGTGTCCAAGACCCTGCTCCATCCTGGTTTTTTTCTACTGTGTTTATATTCTTCTCCAGATTCACCGGTTCTTTTTCTTTCAAATTCCCCAATATCCAAATTTTTTGCTAAATGCTCCCATATCTTCTCTTTATCACCTAAATTTGGATGACCCAAAATCTTTTTTTTCTTTAAAGATTTTATTTATTTATTTGAGAGAAAGAGTGACAGAGATAGCAACAGAGAGCAAAAGCCAGGAGGAGAGGGAGAAGAAGGCTTCCTGCTGAACAGGGATCCCAATGCAGGGCTTGATTCCAGGACCTGAGATCAGGACTTGATCTGAAGGCAGACTCTTAACTGACTGAGCCACCCAGGCACCCTGAATGACCCAAAATCTCCATCTCAACTCTCCTCTCTTTTCATCTCCAAACCTAAGTTTTTTTTAACTGCCTCTAGGGAGTGCCCCTGTCCTAGATAAATAAAAAGTATTTTCTAAACCAAACTCATTATCTTCATTTCCAGGCCTGCTGCTACTGATGTCCCCCACCCATTTCAAAACCACATCTCAGGGGGCACCTGGGTGGCTCAGTGGGTTAAGCCTCTGCCTTCAGCTGTCATAATCTCAGGGTCCTGGAATTGAGCCCCGCAACAGGCTTTCTGTTCAGCAAGAAGCCTGCTTCTCCCCTTCTCTGCCTGCCTCTCTGCCTACTTGTGATCTCTCTCTATGTAAAATAAATAAATAAAGTCTTTAAAAAAAAACACACATCTCAGTCCTGGCATTATTACTACTCAATCAATCCCTCAAGATAGAAATTAATTCTTTGATTCTCATTCACCTCAAATTTCAATCAGTTACCAATGATTATAGAATCACTTTTGAGGGGGAATAAGGAATCTTTAACTTACCTTATAATTATAATTATAATAAGTATATAATATTTAATTATAATTATATAATAATTATAATAATTACCTTACCTTATAATTAACCTTTCACAGTGTACAACTTAGTCCATTTTCAGTATATTCACCAAATTATCGACCATCACTATGATCTAATTTCATTATCCAAAAGAAACTCAATTTGCTGTCATTTTCAATTCTCTTTCCTGCCAGCACCTGACAACCATCAGTATACTTTCTGTCTCTATGGAATTTCCTATTCTGGACATGGCATATAAATGGAATAATATGATATTTGACTTTTTGTGTCTGGCTCCCATCACTAAGCATGATGTTTTCAAGATATACATTATAGAGGTATTCTTTTTTATTTATTTATTATTATTTATTTATTTTATTTATTTATTATTTTATTTATGTATTCTATTTAAATAAAATAGATATTTTCTTTATCTATTCATCAGCTGATAGACTTTTGGGCTATTATAGATAATGCTGCTTTCATTCCTGTACAAGGGTGACTGTGATGAATTTTTCTTTGCTATTTTATTTATTTATTTATTTTTTGTCAGAGAGAGAGCACACAGGCAGGCAGAGTAGCAGGCGAAGGCAGAGGGAGAAGCAGGCTTCCCGCCGAGCAGGGAGCCCGACGTGGGACTCCATTCCAGGACACCAGGATCACGACCCGAGCCGAAGGCAGCCGCCCAACCGACTGAGCCACTCAGGCATCCCACTATTTTATTTTTTTAAAGATTTTAGTTTAAGTAATCTCTACACCCAACATGGGGCTTGAACTCACAACCCTGAGACAAAGAGTCACATGTTCTACCAACTGAGCCAGCCAGGTGCCTACCTCTCTTTGCTGTTTTAAAATAAGATACCTAGGGGCGCCTGGGTGGCTCAGTGGGTTAAAGCCTCTGCCTTCGGCTCAGGTCATGATCCCAGGGTCCTGGGATCGAGCCCCGCATCGAGCCCCGCATCGAGCCCCGCATCGAGCCCCGCATCGAGCCCCGCATCGGGCTCTCTGCTCGGCGGGGAGCCTGCTTCCCTTCCTCTCTCTCTCTGCCTGCCTCTCTGCCTACTTGTGATCTCTGTCTGCCAAATAAATAAATAAAATCTTTAAAAAAAATAAAATAAAATAAGATACCTATTAGACAAATATATTTTAGGTGCAATTCTGCCAAAAGGTAAAAGGAATTGGCTAAAAGAGTGAATAGGACCCCTTTCAACTCACAGAGTATATATGTGTTATTTTCATGTAAATTATCTTTAGTAAGGCATTCATTGTTCTCCAATAATCTGACCTTCTATCCAAGTCACATGGTCACTCAACAGTCTATGACCTGCTATACTCATTACCACTTTCACATAGCTATTCACACCAATCTCACCAAGCTCTCAGGCTATCCCAGGGCTCCACAGCCTTTAATGACTAAGGACTTTTTTTCCACACTGGCCACAAAACCTTTTCACGCATGCTCTTAGCACAGTCTGAGTTTCTATAGCATATGCCCATCTTTATCAGTGTTTCTCAAACTCAATATTCTCACAAACTCTGAGAATATGAATCCAGTTCGAAAAACTTCAATTTAAGAAGCTCAGTATATAAAAAAATATTTTTAAAAAGCAGATTGTATTGGGTGACAGTTTGGCAGTTTCTTACAAAATCAAACACTTGGTATTTGCCCAAAGGAGTTGAAACCTTATGTCCACACAAACACTGCACATGGATGTTTATAGCAGCTTTTTTCAAAATTGCCAAAACTTAGAAGCAACCAAGATGTCTTCAGTAGGTGAACAGATAAAAGAAAGTTTGGTACACCCAGACAACAGAATATTATTCCGTACTAGAAAGAAAGGAGCTATCAAACCATGAAACGACATAAAGGAACCTTAAATGGATATTACTAAGTAAAGAAGCCAGTCTAAAAAGGCTACATACTTAATGATTCCAACTATATACTATTCTGGAAAAGACAAAACCATGGAGATGGGAAGAGAGCAGAGGAAGCAGCACGCTGCACCTGTCCTCCACCTAGGCAATAATTACACTGGCAGAATCTGTCTGATATAACTGTTTTGGGATTCTGGAGTCTGTTGAAGGCCTGCAAGTCCAGGGGAAGACCTGGAAGTTAATTGAAATTAACTTCAGTCAATTTCATCTCTTGGCAATATCAGTAACAGCTACCCATGTCCCACCCTTCATGCAAAAGAATGAAGGTACAGTACACCTTACCTGGTCATCCCTTCCTCCCCTCTAGCTCAGCAACCACTGATCTTTTTACTGTCTCCATAGTTTTGGGTTCCCCCCCTCAATTACTTTTATTGTAGCTAAATATACATAACACAAAATTTGCCATCTTAAATTTTTAAGTATACCATCTATCATTTTAAGTGTACAATTCAGTGGTATTAAATGCATTCATAAGGCGCCTGGGTAGCTCAGTTGGTTAAGTGTCTGTCTTCGGCTCAGGTCATGATCCCAGGGTCCTGGAGTGGAGCCCTACATCAGACTCCTGCTCAGGGAGAAGCCTGCTTCTCCCTCTCCCTCTGCCTGCTGCTCTGCCTGCTTGTGCTCACTCTCTCTCTGTCAACTAAATAAAACTTTTTAAAAAATGCATTCATAATGTTGTGCAACTATCACCATCATCTCCAGAACTCTTCATCTTATAAAACTGAAACTATATCCATTAAATTATAATTCTCTACATCCCCCTCCCTGTAGCCTCTGGCAAACACCATTCTCTTTCCTGCCTCTGTGATTTTGACTGCTTTAAGTACCTCAAATAAGTGGGATCATATAGTGTCTGTCTATTTGAGACTGGCTAATTTTGCTTAGCAAATGCCCTTAAGTTCATCCATGTTGTAGCACATGTCAGAATTTCCTTTTGTTTTAAGGGTTAATAATATTTCACTGTTTGTGTATACCACATTTTGCTTATTCATTCATCTGTTGGTGGACACTTGGATTGCTTCCATGTTTTAGCCCTTGTGAATAATGCTGCTATGAACATGCATAAACACCTCTTCAAGACCCTGTTTTCTCTTCTTTGGCAATATGCCCCAAAGTGGAATCACTGCATCATATGGTAATTTTATTTTTATTTTTTCAGGAACAGCTATACTGTTGTCCATAGCATCTGTACCATTTTATATTCCCACCAGACAGTTGGACCAGCAGTTCCAAATTCGCCACATCCTTGCCAACATGTGTTATTTTCCAGTTTTTTGATAGTAGCCATGCCAATGAGTATCATTCTAAATGATTGGTGGGAAAGCACTGTTTGGAACAACTGAGCCAGTGGGAACTATTCTCCAGAAAGCTTTCTTCTAGCCTGTGGCATAACCATTAACATGGCATAACCACTTTAGTCATATTGGATTACCAACAGTGCTTACAAGCAACACTCCCAGGGGTCTAGCACAAATACAATTTTCAGTGGAAAGCAAAGCTCTTTCACGTTTCAAAGTAGCAACATAAATTTTATATTAAAAAAAATCCAGGCAACAGCTGGAGCTTCCAAGAACATTTAGAAATGGGTCCTGTATCTGGTAGTTTGTTTTCAGTAGAGACTATGCACCTTTTCTTTTTTTAAAAGATCTTATTTATTTATTTGTCAAAGAGAGAGAGAGATAGACAGACAGAGAGTACAAGCAGGCAGAGTGGCAGGCAGAGACAGAGAGAGAAGCAGGCTCCCCGCTGAGCAAGGAGCCCGAAGAGGGACTCAATCCCAGGACCCTGGGATAAGACCTGAGCCGAAGGCAATGGCTTAACCAACTGAGCCACCCAGGCATCCTGAGACTATGCACCTTTTAATTTAATTTAATTTTTTAAGATTTTATTTACTAATTTGAGAGAAAGAGAGATCACAAGTAGGCAGAGAGGTGGGCAGAGAGAGAGGGGGTTGTGGGCTCCCCGCTGAGCAGAGAGCCGGATGTGGGGCTCAATTCCAGGACCCTGAGACCATGACCTGAGCCGAAGGCAGAGGCTTAACCCACTGAGCCACCCAGGTGCCCCGACACTATGCACCTTTAAAAAAAAAAAGATTTTTATTTATTTGAGAGTCAGAGTGGAGGGGGCGGGAGAGGGGGCGGGCAGGGCCAGAGGGAGAG
Organism: Lutra lutra; assembly: GCF_902655055.1. Classification (NCBI taxonomy): domain Eukaryota; kingdom Metazoa; phylum Chordata; class Mammalia; order Carnivora; family Mustelidae; genus Lutra; species Lutra lutra. The sequence continues at coordinate 18,347,208 of NC_062294.1, forward strand.
AATCTTAACCGAGCCAGACACCCCCGGAGATCATGATCTGAGCCAAAACCAAGAGTCCCATACACTTAACCGACTGAACCACTCCGATGCCCTGAGACTATGCACTTTAAAACATTTTAGCTCGTGGGGTGAACGTTTATGTGTACTAATGATGTAATATGACATAAATGAAGTTCACACACAAAAAAAGCAGTCAAGTTATAGTTCAATGTAACTTCATCATTCTGGAAATGGATATATAAATGTTTTTACCTAGAAAAAATACAAGAAGGCTGTATATAAAATTATTAATTGGGATTCTCTCTAGGGGACAGGCTTATGAGTGATTAAAATGCTATTCTTCATGCTTTTTAGTATTTTCCAAAATTGTTATAATAGGATTTCATCAGGGATGTCTTGGTGGCTCAGTAGATTAAGCATCAACTCATGGTTTCTGCTCAGGTCATGATCTCAGGGTCATGAGATCAAGTCCTGTGACACGCTCCATGCTCAGCAAGGAGTCCCCTTGAGATTCTCTTTCCTTCTCCGTCCCCATCTGTCCTGCCCCTGACATGCACATGAACTCTCTCTCCAAAATAGATTCATAAATAAAATCTTAAAAAAATAGAATTTCATCAAATTTTATTTAATTTTTAAAAAGATTTATTTATTTATTTTAGAGAAAAAGCACTTAAGCAGGGAGGGGAGGGGCAGTGGGAGATTGAAAGAATCCTAAGCAGACTTCCCACCATGTTTTTATTTATTTTTAATTAATTAAAATCAACCACTTCACAGAGTGCTTGATTGGGGGAGGGACAGCAGGGGAGAGAGAATCTTCTATTTTTTTTTAAGATTTTACTTATTTGAGAGTGAGAGAGTTAGAGCGCACAAGCAGGGGGAGTGGCAGGTAGAGGGAGAGGGAGAAGTAGACTCCCTCCGGAGCAGGGAGCCCAATGCAGGACTCAATCCCAGGACCCTGGGATCATGACCTGAGCTGAAGGCAGACATTCAACCGACTGAGTCCCCCAGGCGCTCAGGGAGAGAATCTTAAGCAGACTCCCTACTGAGTACGGAGCCTGACAGAGGGGTCCAATCCTATAATCCCGAGACTACACCCCAAGCTGAAATTAAGAGTCAGACACTTAACTGATTGAGCCACTCAGGTACCCCAAAATGTCATCAAATTTTAAATATAAAAAACGTTATTTAAAATTAAATAAGGCAATTCATGCTCCATGACATATGTGCACTGAGATTTCCAAGAAAGAAAAATAAAAATCATACTTCACTATGGCTTATGTTACCATAAAAATCACATGAAAATGACTTGCAGTATGTGTCCACACAGATAGATAAGTAGTAAGGAAAACAAAATACTTTATGTTATAAATGGGAAATTCTTAACGTCTGAACTACATAGTCCATCTATTAAAGTTATTCCTGGGATTTTAGGGATTAATTTTTAGAGATTGTAAATAATTTGGTGTATCCTTCAAAGGGACAGAGGGCTCTGAAGAATAAAGTTTCCTCAAGTAAAAAGTCATCTGATGAGGGCCAGATTAATCCATAAGGGTCCACTGTATGCTATTCCTCCAAGGAAAGCTTTCTCCTTGCCTGTGCCACAATCATTAAATGTGGCATAACTATTTTAATCCTATTAGGTTACCAACAGTACTTACAGGCAACACTCACCAGGAATATAGCACAAACACAAGAGATTCTTCAGCTGCAAAAGTTCAAGGTAGAGAAACCCAGAAGGGCCAGGGTCTGAGCTGCATTGATACAGATGAGTCATGAATCTCTGGCTAATGGATCAATCACCTTAGCAATGCTCAGGGACCATGGGGACTGGTAGTGCAATTTTCAGAATGTACTAATGATGTAAATTGATGTAAATGAAATTGAATTCTGAGTACAGATTGTACTTGATGGGTTCTGGTTTAGGCCTGTTCAATAAATAGGGCCTTTTCTGGCATTGAGAGAAAGGAGGAAAAACACAGTAAATCTAGTGCTTACTTCAGATCTGTTATTTCTCAACTATTTTGTCTTCATCCTACTCAAGATGAGCCACAAAAGCTGAAATAACTAATGTTCTAAGCATTTTGTGATCAAAGAAAGGAAACTTACCAGTTTCAATTCTGTTATCAACATTGGCATTGACTTTTGATGCAGAGCTCTCATCGGTCACACAGTTTTTCATTGTCTTCTCCCTAGAGCTGCCACACAGAATAATTTATTTAAAATTAAAAATATTTTAAAAAGCTCAAAAGGAGCTTTCTGAGATCACCAGTAAATGCTATTTAGAAAACATTAATTCATGGTAATAAGATTTTTAAAATGTTCTAGAAAATATTATTTTCACAAATATTTCAGTTAAACCCATTTTTTAAAGCCATAATATTGTTACTGGGAATAGTGAGAGAGAAGGCACTATATAGTTCAGCCTCTAAAGTATGAAAATCAGGCTCAATAGGTTGAGCATCTGACTCTTGATTTCAGCTCAGGTCGTGATTTCAGGGTGGTGGTACTGAGCCCTGTGTAAGGCTCTGGGCTTAACAGGAAGTCGGCTTGAGATTCTCTCTCTCCCTCTGCCCCTCCCCCTGCTCACGCAGGTATGTGTGCTCTCTCTCACTCTCTAAATAAAACCTTTAAAAAAAAATAATAAAGTATGAAAGCCAGAAAATTCAGGACTTAGACACTCTGTTTTCTTGATACAAACTTAGGTATAAGTGTTTAAGGGAATAAGATATTTTCTTTTGAATTAAAAAATTCATAGGACACAGAAAGGAAAGTTCTGCTGCCAAGAACTGTACTGGGAGCAACTACAGCCATTAGTTAAAAGAAAAAAAAAGACAAGAGAGGCAAACGTTTGCTCTTGATTGATATAGTATAGTAAGACACAACTACAGACTGGAAGTACAGACAGCCTAGACTATGAGCCAGGCACTTTACACCCACCATTTCATTTAATCGTAAAAGCTCCCCTATTATTCACTATTACCACTGTATAGGTTGGGGGAACTGGGATTCAGAAAGACTTAAAAAAGTCTTTACCCAGGGTTAGAGATCTTAAAAGATATTAATGCTAGGACTGGGCACTTGAGTAACATTTTACCTCTGCTTTTGCAATCATCACATCATACGGTAACTATGATAAACAGAAATATGATAGTGCTAATTATCTGCCTTATTAGGAAGTGTATTCAGTTACAATTAATTCATCTCTGTATTTCTGTAATAAACAAGGTACCCCGAATGAATTAAAATAAGCATTACTTGAAAAAATACATATACAAATAATTTTGAAGGAACATTCCATTTCTTTTTATAGCAGGGTGAATTTTACTCTATGTAAAAACCTCAATAAACTTGGGTTAAAAAAATAGATAAATAAAAATATACATATAGGGAATTAAAAATGCTCTCTGAGTGTTACATTATAAGACATCTAAAGGATCAGGGCAGAGATAGACAAAGAGAAAGATCCCAGGCCAAAAGAACAGTTATTGACTTCATTCATTCATCATTCAACAAATTATTTTTTTGGTACCTTATATGTGTCAGGCAGTGTTCTAGACACTAGGGATACTGCAACAAATAAGACCAGCAAGGTCCTAATTCTCATGGCAATAAGAATGGCAATAAACAAAGAAAAAACTCATTCTGGAGAGGAATATTTAATGTTGTGGAGATATGTTCATATCTTAACAAGCTACAAATGTTACGTATAGGAAGCAAATTACTATAAAATAAATATATATGTATTATTTTATTATTAATGTATATTTAGAGATCAATTATATAACATAGAATATTGTATATAAACACACACACACACATATACCTAAGACAAAGAGGATGTTTACTATAATATAATTAATGTTTACTTCTGGTTGGTGAAAATATGAATTGCTTATTTATTTCTTGTGGTTTTTCTGTACTTTCCAAATTCTCAATAATAAGTAATGCTTTACTTATACCACCAGAAAGCAATACTAACAGACACATGTACATTTGTCTTTTGGTAGGTACACAGATGTCTAGAAGGATGTCTACTGAACGTTACTAGTAGTTAACTCTTGGTAACAGAGTATGGGGTGATTTTCACTTTTTTCACTGCATTTTTCTGTTATGTAAAATTTAATGGAGTTGTTTTTAAAAAATAATAAAGCTACTTTTTAAAAATAAAGAGCATGAGTTTTGGAGTAGAATACATGGTATCTTATTTTGATCAGATTTTAGTAACAAGAAGTATAAAAATCTACCATTCAGATACTTTAGATCTTCAAGGTCTGTTTACTTTTGATTTGGTAGAAAAATGTTTCCCTTATCTTTTAAGAAATTAATCTCCCTGGTAATGTAAACTTTCTAATTCAATAGGAAAAGACTGTGTACTGATTTATAACTTCAGGAAAGAGTTGGTAAGCATTTATGGGGAGGATATCTCACGGTATCCCTACCTGTAAGCTTTGAACAGCAGCTTTAGAGAATTATCAATAATTATATCCAGGGACACCTGGGTGGCTCAGTTGGTTATGCATCTGCCTTTGGCTCACGTCGTGATCTGAGCCCCACATCTCATCGGGCTCCCTGCTCAGCAGGGAATATGCTTCTCCTTCTTCCTCTGCTCCTACCCCCAGCTTATTCCCTCTCTCTCTCAACTAAATAATATCTTAAAAAATAATAATTATACCCAAAGCAGACCCAATAGTTCAAGAAAGCAGAAATGTTCCCTCTGAGGGCCAGATTCTCATCCCGGATAAATTTCAATATGTTGAATAGATACGTTTTTTCCTGATCTGAGGATTCTTACAACTTGTGGAGATTTCTGCTGAAAATGAAGACATTAAGTAGGAATTCACTGCTATCTATGTCTGAACCAAACTAAAACATTTTTTTTAAAGTAATTGTCTTACCTTTTTTCCACCTCTAAAAGAAAATTTTCACTGTTGCCCAATTGACTAAAATGCAGCTTGGCAGCTTTTCTCTCACTTTCCCGCACAGCTCGGTCATCTGGAGGCAAAAACCGTGGTCTGAGCATGTCTCTTTTTTGGAGTAAACAGTAGTGGGTCAGAAAACCATATTCACAGAGTAAAAACTAAAGATCAGTCTCATATTCTTTTGTTAGAGACAGGTCACAAAATAATGCTATTATGTTGTCACTGGAGCAAGTAGTAACTCAGGGAGACTACAGGGATACCATAGCAACAACTGCCACATAGGTATGGCTACCACTGCAGGAAAGTAGAGTTTAGGCAGCAAACAATCCAAATGGCCTAGTAGTCTGCTGAAGTTACACTGTTTCTGATGGGGCGCCTGGGTGGCTCAGTGGGTTAGGCTTCTGCTTTCAGCTTGATTCATGATCTCGGGGTACTGGGATAGAGCCCTGTATCAGGCTCTCTGCTCAGTGGGGAGCCTGCTTCCCACCCCCGCTCTGCCTGCCTCTCTGCCTACTTGTGATCTCTGTCAAATAAATAAATAAAATCTTAAAAAAAAAAGAAAAAAAAAGTTACACTGTTTCTGAAAGAAATTAGTTTCCCCACTAAGCAAGAGAAATCTTTCTCCAAGAATAAATTCAAGTTTATATCAATAAGAAATGTATACTCAACAATAAAATTATAAAGAAATACAGACTAGCTCATTTGAAGGGATATTTATTGTTCCTTGTCAACGAAGCCCCAAAGAGTTGTTGTATTCATTTTCTATTGCTAATATAGTTGCAAATTTGGGGCACCTGGAAAAATAAATCTCAACCTGGAAACTCTTTGTTGGGGAGGAAGTGGTGGTGAAACCATCAACTGAAGAAAACTAAAGCTGGAAGTAACTGATAAAATCATAGATTGTCATTCAATAAAAAAAAGGACTCGTCATACATCCTGCCAACACAAAAGAATTACATAAATATTGACTAATAGACAAATATATCCTGCCAGTGCACACTGTGGGCCAACACCCAAAAGGATAGGAGGCAGCTGGTTTAATGTAAATTCTGGGGCAAGGAACAGGGGAGGAGGGTCTCACCCAGTTTCTCCAGAGTTTGTAGCGTGTACACAGCAAAGAGCCTATAATCTGTATCTTTCCTGACAACAGGATTGAGTCTCAAATCTAGTTCTCTGAGGAAGGGTAAAGGCTGTAGGCGGGACACCTCCACTAATGAAGGAATGTTGTTATAATATAAATTCAGGTCTTGGAGTGAACATAAATACTGGATGCCCTGCAAGGAAAAGACCACATTATGAAACTGCACATAGGTAAGGACTAGGAATCTCACAGATAAAGGTGGAAATATAACTATTACTTCCATCCTTAAACATGTTACCTGAATCATCCATGAGAAAGGCAGGTTGAAACTCTTATTTAGATGACTAAGAATAAGAACAATCGGCCCACAGGCACTAGATGTATTGTATATTTAAAAACCTGACATGGAAATATCTGCAGTCAGGTATTTGCAGTCAGATATCTACTTCTGTTGCTCCCCGATCACTCTCCCTTCCAGTGGCTAAGCTAAGTCACTTTTGCCCTTCTCTCACCCTTGCCACATCCACTCTCCTGACCCCAGAAACACATCAATTTTCAAGAGGAAAGGAGATAGGCAAAAAAGCTAGTCCTGAGGAAGAAGATGATTTAAAAAAAAATTAAGTGTGTGTATGTTGTGTGTTCTTGTATCTCAATGCCTCATGTTTAGGGTCAATGAAGTATGTGGGAAAACAAAAAAACACTATATCTAAGTCTTCCTTGTTGGAACAGTCTAGAACCCTTCTTGTCCTTGTTTCCCCTTCCAGAATTACCCCACTCCTCCATTTCTCTGGGATACTGGAGAGGAAAAGCCACAATACACCTTCTTTGCTGAAATCTACTATTGAAAATAATTGCTTAATTTTCATGCATTTGGTTAGTTCTGCTTTTGCCCAACATTAAATTTCAGGACAGTAACTTAGAACATGTACATATATGTACAATCACATCATTTTATAGTAAAACTGCATACCATAGAAGGAACTCTGTCATTGAGAATAATTTCAGTAAAATTATTTTCCATCATGAATTTATAAAATAATGTTTTTTATTCTTCTGTTATTCAAAACCACTATTCTCTTGTTACAGAAAATTTAAAAAACTCAAAGATATACACAAAGCATTTCTGAATAAAGAACCCAGTTTACACATTGATTCATTTCTTTCTGGCTTTTTTGGATTCCATTAACTTCTGCATTGTGAAATGGTCAGTAGTTAGGAATAGTTGTCAGTGACTTTGGCCCCACTCTCAGCGCAGCACACCATTAGAACTCTCTTTAAATGTGTCTAATGGCCCAGATCAGGTAATCTTTTAATGTCTCTCAGTGTAAAAGTCAAGAAAATGACTTCTATCTTCCTCTCACTTTTCCCACTTGGCATGAATTCACATTTTCCCCAAAATTATACTAGAAATAATCACAAAACCTTTATCCCCTGAGAAAATTAAGTAAAATGATTCAGAACTGCTAGAGATGAACATATGTAGATAAATCATAGATGCAAAAAAATGGAGAAAACATTTACTAAGTGCTTCTTATATGCCAAACAGTGTACACATGTTAATCTTCACAATAGTTTTTTGCCCAATTTATAGAAGTAGAAAGAATGCAAGTATAAAAACAAATTATGGCAACGTCCACTCAATTTTTTAGCATGAAAATTAACAAGCAAACATGCATACATACAGGTGAAAAGAGGAGACCTGAGCAAACCTGAACTAATGCTTTCGGAAACTATGGGCCGACTACAAATGGCTGCTACCAAAGAGTCTAACGACCTAGTTTAACTTGCAGCTTCTGCTTTTCCAGTCCCAGCTGGAAATCTTGCTTGAACTTCTCTTTTAGGGTCCTTTGTGTTAGATTTGGGTCTGGCCTGTCTTGCTGAATAAGTATCCCCTTAAAAGCACAGAACTGGCAGGATAATCCAGGAGATCATTAACTAATCCTGAATAGCATTTGTGAGTCTTTCACCTTGAGTCTCGCAAAGAAGGGCTTAATCAAGACAGGCATATAAGTGGGTAAAACGGGAACACGTAGGAGAAATACCATTTGGGGGTCCACCACAAAGAAGACAGAACTTCCACCTCCGTGTGTGCACACTTATGTTTGTAGAGCTCTTTGTGTATTTGCTAATCCTCACACTGCTCAAACCTGCTCCTGTCCACTTTCTTATCTTGCCCTCTGCTCTTCCATCCCCTGATCTAGAGATTTTTCTTTGTTTCCAAGACCACCATTTCCTCCTTCTTGAAAAAACCCACAGTAATAATCTAGGTCAATGTTTCCGTGCCATGTACCAACACCATCAGAATCCTCCAGGTATACCATGAGCCCACCCCAGACCTACAAACTGAGAATCTCTCTCAGAGTAGCAACTAAGAATCTGTACTTTCACAAGTGCTCCTTATAATTTTTTACACACATTAAAAAATATATCCTATTGCCTTAGCCTGTTATCATTTAATATAATTTTCCCCGAGTACAAAAGAAAATTTCCCCAATATTTTATACCAGAAAATTTCAAACATAGAATAAAGCTGAGTGAGTTTTCAGCAAATAATAAAATTTCGTTTGGAAACACTTAAAAGGAAGATCCTATATTCCCCCAGGCTGACATTATCTCTTATTTCTTCCCACCAAAACTACTACGACTACTACTTCTAGTAGTACTGCTAAAATAAATTGGGTTGAACTGACTAGTCATAGAATATAGAACTTACCTTCAGGCTTGTGATCAAGTTTCTTGATAAATCTAAGGATCGAAGGTTTTTAAAATTTCTGAAGGCATCACCAATGGAATGAATTTTTCCAGCATAAGATCCCTGCAATGAAAGAGACTCCACCAATTCTGAAAAGAGATCACCAGTAGATATATTATGAACTCTGCTTAAACAACAGAGTCAGAGAACATAGCTCTTCCTTCTTCCCATACCCCATTTGTGAAAGGACCTACATCCAAGATTCATAAGATCAGATTTTCCCTTTAAAAGCAGTGATATTGGGGCACCTGGGTGGCTCAGTAGGTTAAAGCCTCTGCCTTCAGCTCAGGTCATGATCTCAGGGTCCTGGGATCGAGCCCCGCATCGCATCGGGCTCTCTCCTCAGCAGAGGGCCTGCTTCCCTTCCCCTCTCTCTGCCTGCCTCTCTGCCTACTTGTGATCTCTGTCTGTCAAATAAATAAATACAATCTTAAAAAAATAAAAGCAGTGATATCACCTAATACAATGAAACCAAACCTTGATTTTATAGCACCCTTGTGTTTCTCTATTCATCCTGCACAATGTAATATGTCTTCAAAAGTTCTCAAAACAAATTTAAGAAGAAATGTAGCAATCCCACGGCTGGGATTTAGCCCTATAAATCACACTCAAAAAAACTTTGCCAGGATATATAATATATACATGTGGGTATCAATTGCAGAAAGGTTTGAGGATCATTTTAAAAAAGAGAACAAAAAAAAAAAAAAAAAAAGGAAAAGAAAACGATCACAGGGTCTACCCACAGAAGCGTAGAACCCAGTGTCCTAGATAACGGTAGATGGATACAATGAACAAAGTACTAGATCTGTGGTTTTCTGTAAGTAATTTACTCTCTCTGTACTTCAGATTCCTTATCTGTAAAATAGGGATAACAATAGTATTTAACTCATAAGATGCTGTAATGATTAAATTAACATATATACAAAACTTAGAACAGTTCCTGATACATATTGCTATGTAAGTGTTAATTATTGTTATAAAGTTATTAAAAACAATGAGGTAGATTTGTAGGTGATCATATGGAAAGATCTCTAAGACAGTGAGGGAAAAGGTATGTGTGGAAAGGTAGTTGTGGTATGTGTGGAAAAGGAAAAACGTATGTGTGTAACCGTTTTAAAGAATATAATATATATTTACATAATATATCCTATATATGGAAGAAAGTCAACTAGACTTCTAACACTAAAAAGAGGAGAATCTCAAAATTGTCAATAGAAACTCACTGGCAAGTGTGGTGGGCTAAATACAATAGCAATCAAAACTGGAAGGAGGTTCTGCAGATCCAATTTGTAGGCGAGTGCCAGGAGACTGCAATGAAATGAGGTTTAAGGTGCTAGAGCAGTCTGGACCCTAAAACTCTGAAAAGTAATAAACTGAAGATCGCTTTCAAGACAAGACCCACATCAGGGAGAAATTAGTGGGAATAGAATCCACATTGAATGGGATAGAAACAACAGGTTCAAAGGAAAGAGAAGGTACAGGTACAAGTGGGGAGAAAAGCAAAGATGGCAGATATCAGGACACATAAAGCTCCATTTTTTAGCACTTTGTGAACATAACAGAAGAGGGAGCTCTAAAACCCTGAAACTAGAAAAGCTATTCAGGCCTACCCTTATCATGTAAAAATATAGGAAAACTTAACCGCACTTAAAGAGCCACAGGAAAGGATTACAGTCACTTTACTATGAGTTAATAAAAGAAAAAAGAGGGGCGCCTGGGTGGCTCAGTAGGTTAAAGCCTCTGCCTTCCACTCAGGTCGTGATCTCAGGGTCCTGGGATTGAGCCCCACGTCGGGCTCTCTGCTTGGCGGGGAGCCTGCTTCCCCCTCTCTCTCTCTGCCTGCCTCTCTGACTGCTGGTGATCTCTGTTAAATAAATAAATAAAATCTTTAAAAAAAAAGAGAGAGCAGGGGCACCTGGGTGGCTCAGTGGGTTAAAGCCTCTGCCTTCAGCTCAGGTTATGATCTCAGGGTCCTGGGATCGAGCCCCGCATTGGGCTCTCTGCTCAGTGGAGAGCCTGCTTCCTCCTCTCTCTCTCTCTTTCTCTCTCTGCCTGCCTCTCTGCCTACATGTGATCTCTGTCTGTCAAATAAATAAGTAAAATCTTAAAAAAAAAAAGAGAGAGAGAGCAACATCCCTAAAGAATGAAAGCACTCTAGAAAGATACATTACAAATGAAAACTGTAACTTAATATTTTGAAACAAGCTAAAAGATATAAAAACAAAATGTAGCAGTTATCAAAGTGTGGTCCCCAGATTGCTGAAGGTCCCTGAGACATGCACAGGGGTCCACAAAATCAAAACTATTTAAAAAAAAAAAAACTTTCATAGTAATATTAAAATATTAATTAGCTTTTCCAGTGTTGCACCTATGGTGTAAAAGCAAAACTACTAGGCCTTAGGATGACCAAGGAACACTCATAGTCATAGTGTTCTTTACCATCACATACTTGCAATTTTAAAAAAATAGCCAGTTTCACTTAAAAATGTCCTTTAAAAAAAAAAAAAGAGCGGGGGGAAGCAGGCTCCCAGTTAAGCAGACAGCTCAATGTGGGGCTTGATCCCAGGACCCTGAGATCATGCCCTGAGCCGACGGCAGAGGCTTAACCAATGAGCCACCCAGGTGCCCCAAGAATGCCCTTTAAAAAGCAGTAAAAATGGTTAATTTTATTGATTTTGAAACTTGAGCACATGTTCTTTTTATTTGTGTGACTAAATGAGAAATATGCACAAAGTACTTCTGCTGCATACTGAAGTACGGTGGATGCTCTGAGGGAAAACATTTGTGTGAATTTTTTAGAAGATTTATTTATTTATTTGAGAGAGAGAGAGAGTAAATGCAGAGGGAGGGGCAGAGAGAGAGAGAGAGAGAAGAAGAAGCTCAAGAGATTGAGCATGGAGCTGAGCACAGAGCCAACAGGGTTCAATCTCACCACCCTGAGATCATGACCTGAGCTGAAATCAAGAGACGGATGCTTAACTGACTGACCCACCCAGGAGCCCCACTGTGATTTTGAGATGCCAGCTTAACTAGCTACTTTTTATCTGGAATACCATTTTTACTTGAAAAACCCTGATACATGATGGTTTGTCAGACTTGAATATTTGGAGACATTTTCTTGAAAACAAAGTGAGATTGTTATTTCAGGAAAACAAGTGATAGACCTTTAAAGATCTTTTTAATGAGATTGATACTTTTTTTTTTTTTTTTAAAGATTTTATTTATTTATTTGACAGAGAGAGATCACAAGTAGACGGAGAGGCAGGCAGAGAGAGAGAGAGAGAGAGAGAGAGAGAGAGAGAGAGAAGCAGGCTCCCTGCTGAGCAGAGAGCCCGATGTGGGACTCGATCCCAGGACCCCGAGATCATGACCTGAGCCGAAGGCAGCAGCTTAACCCACTGAGCCACCCAGGCGCCCCAGATTGATACTTTTTAAAAAGGTTTTATTTATTTATTTGAGAAAGAGAGACAGAGAGAGTGAGAGCGAGCACAAGGGGAGAGGAGAGGGAGAAGCAGTTCCCTGTGTCAGCAGGGATCCCAACGTAGAGCTCAATCCCAGGACCCTGGGATCATGACCTGAGCCAAAGGCAGGTGTTTAAGACACTGAGCCACCCAGGTGCCCCAAGATTGAGGACATTAACAAATGAAATTTTTATTTATCTAGAATTTTTATTTATCCAGAATGAAATTTATCAGCATTTGAAAGACCTACATAACTCAGTAAGTTAATATTTTTCAAATGACCAGTGCATGACGTCACAAAATCATGCATGGGTAAAAGATCCATTTAAATGCAAGATGTGGGACGCTGGGTGGCTCAGTTGTTAAGTGTCTGCCTTCGGCTCGGGTCATGATCTCAGGGTCCTGGGATGGAGTCCCATGTCAGGCTCCTGATCAGTGGGGAGCCTGCCTCTCCCTCTGCCCTCCCCCCTGCTTGTGCGCATTCTCTCTCTCTCTAATAAATAAATAAAATCTAATAAAATAAATACAATTAAAAAAAATAAATGCAAGATGTGCCAAAATGGATTTAATGCAACAAAGTACAAAAAGTATGCTGGTATGGTTTCAGATTCCACATACAACTAAACTTTAAGAAACTACCAATTGCCCAGTTTTCATGTCATATCAAAAAAGAATATCCACAATTCATTGAAAATGCTATTAAAGCACTCCTCCCTTTTTGAATCTCTTATTGGTGTGAGGCATCATTTTTAAAAAATATATTTTAACCGGGGGTGCCTGGGTGGCTCAGTCAGTTAAGCATATCCCTTTGGTTCTGATCATGATCCCAGGGTCCTGGGATCGAGCCCTCCATTGAGCACCCTGCTCAGCAGAGAGCTTGCTTTCTTCCTCTCCCAATGATGCTCCCCAGTGCTCGGGTTCTCTCTCTTTCTGACAAATAAATAAATAAAATCTTTAATATATACATATATTTTTTTCAACCAATACAACATATCCTAAGAAATTTAATACAGAAGCAGATATGAGACTCTAGAGGTCTCCAATTAAGATATTAAAGATATTTATAAGAATATAAAACAATGTCACTCTATTTTTTTTAATATTCTGAAACCAAAGGGTTTGAAAATTGCTGAAAAAATGTAAATTAGACAAAATCAGAAAAATTATCAGAAAGAAAAGGAAGATTTGAAAATAAAGATAGAACTCATATTAAAAAAAAAATTAAAGGTCATTTCAGTGGCACCTGGGTTGTTCAGTGGGTTAAGCCTCTGCCTTTGGCTCAGATCATGATTTCAGGGTCCTAGGATTGAGCCCTGCATTGGGCTTTCTACTCAGTGGGGAGCCTGCTTCCCCCTCTCTCCCTGCCTACTTGTGATCTCTGTCAAATAAATAAATCTTTAAAAAAATTTTTTTTAAAAAGGTTAATGGTTGGGGGTGCTTGGGTGGCTCAGTTGGTTAAGCATCCATCTCTTGATTTCGGCTCAGGTTGAGATCTCAGGGTCCTGTGATACAGCCTTGAAGCCCTGTGCTGGACTCTGTGCTCAGTGGGGAGACTGCTGGTGGGGGGGGGGGGGGGGATTCTCTCTTTTCCTCTCCCTCGGCCCTACCCCTGCATGCATCCACACTCCCTTTCTCAAATAAATAAATAAATCTTAAAAAAAAAGTTAGTGGTTGCATACTAAATGATTGCAACTATATGACATTCTGTAGAGAGTAGCAGTAAAAAGATGAGTAGTTGCTAGAGGTGAAGTGGAAAGGGAAAGATGAACAGATGGAGCACAGGGGATATTTAGGGCAGTGAAACTATTCGATTCGATACTAACTGATAATATCACAAAAAGACGACCAGATAATTATATACTTCATGATAGAATATATACCCTCACCTATGAACTAATGGTATACTCGACGTCACTATATACTTGTCAAAATCAACAGCATTGAACAACACAAGGAGTGAATCTTAATGTAAACAACAGGCTTCAGTTCATAATAATATATTGGGGGGGGGGCGCCTGGATGGCTCAGTGGGTTAAAGCCTCTGCCTTCGGCTTGGGTCATGATCTCAGGATCCTGGGATCGAGCCCCGCATCGGGCTCTCTGCTGGGCGGGGAACCTGCTTCCTCCTCTCTCTCTGCCTGCCTCTCTGCCTGCTTGTGATCTCTGTCTGTCAAATAAATAAAAATAAAACTTAAAAAAAATATATTGGTATTGGTTCATCAATCATAACAAATGTACCATACAAATGCAAGGTACTTATAATAGGGGAAACTGGGGTGATGTAGGAGAAGTATGAGGGGTGAAGAGGGAACTTTTACAGAACTCTCTATACTCTGCTCAGCTTTTCTCTAAACCTAAAAACACTTTAAAAATAAAATCTATTAATAAAAAAAAAGAAATGAAGTACACATACGTGTCAAAATATGGATGAACCTTAAAAATATCATGCTAAGGGACGCCTGGGTGGCTCAGTTGGTTAAGCAGCTGCCTTCGGCTCAGGTCATGATCCCAGCGTCCTGGGATCGAGTCCCACATCGGGCTCCTTGCTCATCAGGGAGCCTGCTTCTCCCTCTGCCTCTGCCTGCCATTCTGTCTGCCTGTGCTTGCTCTCTCTCCCTCTCTCTCTGACAAATAAATAAAATCTTTAAAAAAATATATCATGCTAAGTGAAAGGAGCCAGATATAAAAGGCTATATATTGTATGATTATATTTATATGGAATATTCAGAACAGGCAAATCCAGAGAGACACAAAGCAGATTAGTGGTTGCCAGGGAGGGGCTCAGGGGGAAGCTGGAAATGAGAAGTGCCTGCCTAATGGGTATAAGGTTTCATTTGTGGCTGATAAAAATGTTCTGGAACTAGACAATGGTAATGGTTAAGCAATGAACTAAGTGACATTAGATTATATACAATAAATTTTGTAGTATGTGAATTGTATCTCAAAAAATTTTTTTCCTGACTTTGAGTGCAGCATATTGGTAGTCCTGTAGTATGCAATGATCTGGTACCCTAAGAATGTGTTATTATGGGACAAAAGCTAAGGTCAATTATAATTTCTATCAGTGCCCTGCAGCATTTCTCATGCCTTTCACTGTAGTCTGTGTAGAAGAGCAGACATTTTAATATTTTTTTTAAAGGAACCAGAATTATCATTCAAATGTTAAACTGCCACAGTGATATTCTTTTATGATTCATACGAAGTGCAAGTTCTTAAGAGATTATGCATTCATAATCTCTTAAGAGATTATAAAAGAGAGGGAAAGACAAATAGATCAGAGATAGAATCAAACACTGCCTGTCATAGATGTCAAGAACAACAGAATAACCCTCCAGTTTTAATATATGAGCTACAGAATCCCAATGGCTCAAAACATATTTTACTCGTGAAAAAGCTTGTTTATAAAAAATAAATAAATAAAACTTGTTTATAATGATGAAAGAGTTTCAAATAAATAAAATCAAAAAAGCTCTCAAGAGGGGCGCCTGGGTAGCTCAGTGGGTTGAAGCCTCTGCCTTGGGCTCAGGTCATGATCCCAGGGTCCTGAGATTGAGCCCCACAGTGGGCTCTCTGCTTCCTGGGGAGCCTGCTTCCTCCTCTCTCTATCTCTCTGCCTGCCACTCTGCCTACTTGTGATCTTTGTCTGTCAAATAAATAAAAATAAAATCTTTAAAAAATAAAAAAGCTCTCAAGAGTCAACCTGAAAGATTTCCCACTAGCTAAAGTTGGGACAATTCAGCAGCAATTATGGTAATAATTGCAATAGATTAGAACACACCAAAAACACTTAAATCCATGAATTTATAATGACACTAACAAAACAAAATAGCTTATTGGTCACCTTTAGAGGATATTAAGAAAAAAACTAATTTTTCAAAAAATTCAAAATAAGCTGAAAAAAAGATCAAAGTATTTATCCTGTCTTTCCGTACAAACTGTGCCTCAAGATAACCAAATAGTTAACAGGAAATGTCTTTTTATACGTCTTACAACTAATAAAAATGGAAGATAGAAAATTATCATTTTGCAATCCCTAATTAGTGAACTTTACATAGTCATGTTTAATAGCTGATATCACAAAAAGATCACCAGATAATTATATACTTCATGACAGAACATATACCCTCACCTATGAAGTAGTCTTGTAAAAAACAAACAAACTTGAATCAAATCAAGCTTCACTTAACTAGCAAATCATAGGAACAAGAACAGGGGAAAATGTTAAACATCTTAGGAATGTAATGAGCAAAATCCAGACTGTAAGAAACTATTCAAGGCAAATGGCATAGTTTCTTTGAGGATAATAGAAAATGCAAGGAAAAAAAGAATGGGGGACCTATGGATCAAATAGTATTTAAGACAAATTTCAACTGTATAATGCTAAGTGAAATAAGTCAAAGACAGACAAATACCTTATGATTTCACTTAAATGTGGACTTAAAAAATAAAACAAATGAGCAGAGGGAAAAAAAACCAAAACAAAACAGAGACAATCCAAGAAATAAATTCTTCCAACTATTGAAAACAAGCTGATGATTACCAGAAGGGTGAAACAGGTGATGGGAATTAAGGAGTGCAACTGTCATGGTGAGCACTGGGTGAGGCATGAAACTGTTGAATCATTATATTGTATACCTGAAATGAATATAACACTGTATATTAACTATACTGGAATTAAAAAAAATTTTTTTAAAGATTTTATTTATTTATTTGAGAGAGAGACAGTTCGAGAGAGCATGAGCAAGGAGAAGGTCAGAGGGAGAAGCAGACTCCCCATGGAGCTGGGAGCCCGATGCAGGACTCGATCCCAGGACTCTGGGATCATGACCTGAGCCGAAGGCAGTCGTCTAACCAACTGAGCCACCCAGGCGTCCCTGGAATTAAAAATTTTTTAAAAAGACAAATATCAACCGATTACAGTAGACGGCACATAGATCCTGATTCAGAAAAGTTTTATAGGACAGTTGGTGAATATCAAGTTACACTTGATGATATCAAGAAATTACTATTAAGTATTTTTAGGTTTATAAGTGATTATTTTTATTTTTAAAAAGATTTTATTTATTTGAGAGAGAGAGTGAGAGAGAGAAGATGAGAGGGGAGAAGGTCAGAGGGAGAAACAGACTCCCTGTGGAGCTGGGAGCCGGATGCGGCACTCAATCCCTGGACTCCAAAATCATGACCTGAGATGAAGGCAGTTGCTTAACCAATTGAGCTACGCAGGTGTCCATAAGTGATTATTTTTAAAAGAGTTCTCTTTTTTTGAAGATATATACGTAAAATATATATGGGTTAAATCATGACAGTGATTTGCTTCGAAATAAATAGTGCAGGGGTTTAGAGGTGGGTAGAAGTTAGGTGAGGTACAGATGAAAGAAGATTGGCCATGAATTGACAATACCAGCAGAGGTAGGGTGATGGGAGTTCATTATTCTGTTGTCTCTACTCTTATATATATTTATATACTGCCATTAATTTAAAAAATTGGAAAATAAGTGATATATGCTTGTATATGTAGAGAATATTTCTGGAAAACTATCTAAGATATTGCTAAGAGTGATTGTCTTTAGGAGAATTGGCCAGGTCAGGGAAGGGGGGGTGGTCAAGACTTACTTTTCACTGTTTATATTACCCATATAATAAATTAAGTGAATTATTTTTAAAAGCCAAAGCAGTGGGGCACCTGGGTGGCTCAGTGGGTGAAACCCTCTGCCTTCGGCTCAGGTCGTGATCCTAGGGTCCTGGGACTGAGCCCCGCTTCAGGCTCTCTGCTCAGCGGGAAGCCTGCTTCTTGTCTCTCTGTCGGCCTCTCTGCCTGCTTGTGATCTTTGTCGAATGAGTAAATAAAATCTTTAAAAAAAATAAAAGCCAAAGAAATATATAGTTATATATTTCCTCTCTCTACCAAGTAATTATCATCGGCATACAAATATGTTCTAGTATATTGTGTCTTTAAAAAAACTTGTTCTTGGGATGCCTGGGTGGCTCAGTTGATTAAATGATTGTGTTCAGCTCAGGTTATGATCCTAGGGTCCCAGGATAGAGTCCCACATCAGGCTTCCTGCTCTGCAGGGAGTCTGCTTCTCCCTCTGACCCTCCCCCCTCTCATGTTTTCTCTCTCTCTCATTCTCTCTCTCTCAAAAAATAGATAAATAAAATCTTTAAAAAAAAATAAAACTTGTTCTTGGGGCACCTGGGTGGCTCAGTCAGTTAAGCATCTGCCTTTGGCTCAGGTCATGCTCAGTGGGGAGGGGCTTCTACCTCTCCCTCTACTCCTCCCCCTGCTTGTTCTCTCTCTCTGTCTGTGTATGTCCCCTTGCTTGTTCTCTCTCCCTGTGTGTGTATGTGCATCAAATAAATAAATAAAATCTTAAAAAAAAAAGAAACCCACTAAAAAACTTGTTCTTGATCCCACATCTAATTCTATCCTATTTAATTTGCTATGCCCCAGCTAATATTCCACTTCTGTGTTCTCTTTTACAGCCACATTTCTCAGGAAAGGTCTTACCTTCACTATCTCTTCTCCCTCATATATCATTCCCTTTTCATACCAGCCCAGTCTGGCTTCCTCCTTCCCATTCTCTCAAAACTCCCCTAAACAGGGGTGCCTGGGTGGCTCAGTGGGTTAAGCCTCTGCCTTCTGCTCAGGTCATGATCTCAGGGTCATGGGATCTAGCTCTGTATCCGGCTCTCTGCTCAGTGGGGCCTGCTCCCCCTGCTCTCTCGCCTGCCTCTCTGCCTATTTGTGTTCTCTCTTTCTCTCTCTGTCAAATAAATAAATAAATAAAATCTTTTAAAAAAAGAAAGAAACTTCCCTAAACTAGTTAAAGTGATCAATGAGTTCCATGTTGCCAAATCTAACAGACATTTTTCTGCTTGCTTAGCTATCAACAGCATTTGCCACAGTTCACCATTACTTCCTTGATATACTTCCCTTTCTTAAATTCCAAGACACCATGTCTTTCCTTCTCTATTCAAAGTCTAAACATTGAAATACCCCAAGATTAGTCTTAAACCTTCTTCTAGGGCACCTGGGGGGCTCAGTTGGTTAAGCAACTGCCTTCAGCTCAGGTCATGAGCCTGCATGGGGCTCCCATCTCCATGGGGAGTCTGCTTCTCCCTCTGACCTTCTTGCCTCTCATGCTCCCTCTCACTGTCTCCCTCTAAAATAAATAAATAAAATCTTAAAAAAAAACCCAAAAACCTATTCTCCATTCACATTCTCTAGTTAGGTGAGTTTACCCATTTCCATCGCTTTAAATATTACTTATTTGTCAATGTCTCCCCAAATTTACAACTCTAATGCTGACCTCTCTCCTCTGAGATCTGGACTTGTATATCCAGTTGCCTACTAAAAATCTTACATTTGAATGTCTAGCAGGTATTTTAAACTTAACATGTTCAAAACAGCACTCTTGATTCCCCTCCCCCAAGCCAATATTTCCCTTAGTCTTTGTGCTCTCTCTAAATAAACAGCACCATTGTCCCCCCAGTAATAACTGAAACCAAATCTAAGTGTTATCTTTGAAGCCTCCTTTTCCTCACCTCCCATATTCATCTCCCATTTTTTTTTAAGATTTTATTTATTTATTTGAGAGAGAGAGACAGTGAGAGAGAGCATGAGCGAGGAGAAGGTCAGAGAGAGAAGCAGACTCCCCATGGAGCCGGGAATCCGATGCGGGACTCGATCCCGGGACTCCAGGATCATGACCTGAGCCGAAGGCAGTTGTCCAACCAACTGAGCCACCCAGGCGTCCCATCATCTCCCATTTTTTTTTTGTAAGTCTTCACTTATCTACCCACAAAATACACTTTGACTCTGTCCACTTCTTTTTATCTCCACTGTCATCTCCTAGTCTAAGCCATTCATTATCTCTTATCTGGACTACTATAACAGGCTTCTAATGGGTGAGAGTCATATTTTAAAAATAAGTATTAGATCAGGACACATCCCTGCTTAAAATGCTTTCATGAAAACTGACAAGCTGATTCTAAAATTTTAAAAGAGAATAAAGGGCTAAGAATAGCCCAGACAACTTTAAAGGAGAAAGAGGAAAGTGAAGGAGGGCACTGACTTTACCAGTTATCGAAACCTACTGTTAACCCATAGTAGTTAAAAAAGCGTGATACTGGTGTAGGAATAGACAAACAGAACAGTGGAACAGAACAGAGGGCATACAAACAGATTTACAAAGGAACTTGGAATATAGCAGAGATACTATAAATAGGTTCTAAGGAAACTGGCTACCAGTATAAAAAATACAATTATATCAAATCACACATTGTATATAAAAATAAATTCCAGGTTGATTAGACTTAAGGAAGAGCAAAGCAGCAGAAATTTTAGGGGGAAAAATTCATTAGTATAGGGAAAAACTTCAAAATTAAGACCAAAAAATCACAAATGATAAGGAAAAATAAACTTGACTACCTTAAGATGAAAATTTTCTGCATGACAAAGGATAATTTAAACATGGGGAAGGGTGCCTGGGTGACTCAGATGGTTAAGCGTCTGCCTTCAGCTCAGGTCATGATCCCAGGGTCCTGGGATAGAGTCCCACATTGGGTTCCCTGCTCTGTGGGGAGCCTGCTTCTCCCTCTCCCTCTACTGCTCCCTCTGCTTGTGCTCTTTCACTCTCTCTCTGTCAAATAAATAAATAAAATGTTTAACAACAACAACAACAAAAAAAAACATGTATGGGAATTGTTTAGTACAGGGAAGTATGACAACCAACAAATATATAAAACAGTCTATAGGGCTCCAGGGTGGCTCAGTTGGTTAAGTGACTGCCTTCAGCTCAGGTCATGATCCTGGAGTCCCGGAATCGAGTCCTGCATCAGGCTCCCAGCTCCATGGGGAGTCTGCTTTTCCCTCTGACCTTCTCTTCGCTCTCATGCTCTCTCTCACTGTCTCTCTCTCTCTCTCTCTGTCAAATAAATAAATAAATAAAATATAAAAAAAAAAAAACAGTCTATAACCACACCACAAGCTCACAAGAGTATCCCTTTGGACATTAAAAAGAAAGAAATGCTTTTTACTTAGCCAGAAAATTCCAACAGTAAAGTAGAGAATAAAAGTGAAAGCCTTTCTCCCCAAAGATGACCACTGTGTTTTACTTAATTTTATAATGCATATACCAGCTCATTAATTTAATTGAAAGTACCTGTTTTATTGATTAAAAAAAGCAAATTACCAAATAATAGATATGCTCTTATACCTTAAAAAAAATACCTATGTGTGTATGTTTGTATAAGTAATGGAAAAGGTATGGAAAGAGGGAGAGGGACGAACATATTTTTACTTTAGATAGTTCTGCATTGCTTGAATTGTCAGAATGAGCACAATTAATTTTGTTACTCCGATGACTGTAATAAAGGAAGGAAACAAAAACAACCAAAAAATATCTGCCATGTGCCATTATAGCTGGAGAATGTAAGAAGTACATGCCCCACCCCCAACAGAAAAAAACTGAATCAATATTCTTCTTTCAAAAAGCAAGAAAAGAACAAAAGTGTGTCAAATCAATAAAGCTTTTCTTAGCTAGCTTGTAAAATAAGAGAGCTCAAAGTAGTTTGCAAAAGAAAAAATAAACCTGAAATATCTGCATCAGTCTACTCATATACACACCACACCACTAACTTTGGTTGGGGCGGAAGGATTTCCAGAGGAAGGAAAGATTAATAACCTCTTTGTTCATTTATGTAATGTCTGTTATAGCATGCACTAGTTTTTATAAATTTTAAATAATAATTTTTAAACAAGATAAACCTGAATTATTTCATATTCCACAAATATGGAAGTAAGAAAGACAACTTTTTGTTATGGTTAGAGCGCAGGCTCTGGACTCAAGGGTCCTGGGTTAATAAACCCTGGTCACTTTGGGCAGGAGACTGAAACTAATTTTAACATATCTGTAAAATAGGCACAATAACAACATCTGCTTTACAGGCTTGTTAAGGGGATTAAATATTGCGGGGGAAGGGGGTGGGTGGGAGCATATAACTCAGGGCCTGGCATTAAAGATAGAGTAAATTTTGGGCGCCTGGGTGGCTCAGTGGGTTAAGCCTCTGTCTTCAGCTCAGGTCATGATTTCAGGGTCCTGGGATCTGCTCAGCAGGGAGCCTGCTTCCTCCCTCTCTTTCTCTGACTGCCTCTCTGCCTACTTGTGATCTCTCTCTCTGAAAGAGAGAGGCTTAATCCACTGAGCCACCCAGGCGCCCAAAATAAATACATTCTTAAAAAAAAAAAAAGGATAGAGTAAATTTAATAAGGGTAAAAGCTGAATTAGGAATGCTGATAACTTTCCCAACAGGTCTACTCCTTAGACACTCAGAAAACAAGTTCTGGGGCGCCTGGGGGGCTCAGTGGGTTAAGCCTCTGCCTTCGGCTTAGGTCATGATCTCAGGGTCCTTAGATCGAGTCCCGCATCAGGCTCTCTGCTCAGCAGGGAGCCTGCTTCCCTTCCTCTCTCTCCGCCTGCCTCTCTGCCTACTTGTGATCTCTGTCTGTCAAGTGAGTAAATAACATCTTAAAGAGAAAAAAAGAAAGAAAGAAAACAAGTTCTGCGAATCAGAGCCCAGGTCAAAGGTGGGCTACGCAGTTCCTCAGCCAGTTCTCTCCAGCGCCTTGAGAAGCCAGCCGCTTGCCCTTGCTTTCACAACCGAGGCCCCTTTCGGAGAGTCTCTTAAAATGAGGGCACCATTCCGATGGATCAAAGAAATGGCCAAGTTCTTGAGGCAGAGACTAGACGAAGAGAGGGATTGATACGAGAACATCCTTTCTCATTTTACCCCAAACACCCTTTCTCATTTTACCGCAAAGCCTTCCTGGGTCTGAAATTTTCAAAAAATGCCATACGAACGCCTTTCGTGCCCTCCTCAAGCGCACCGCGACCTCCAAAGCGCTTCTCAGCTTGTCCCTTCTCCCGCCAATGGCCCTCTTGGGGCTCCGTTTCCTTCCATTAGCTCAGACTCTGTCCAGTTCCTGGTTTCCGGCCATAGTGTCCTGTTTGTCTACTTTCTCCTCCACTTCAGACTCCGTTCGTCTCCCTCAATTCCTCGCTCTCCCCCCCACACTCTCAGGTAACTTCACGACTCTTCTGCCTCAATAACCCCTCCTCTGCCTCAGGGACCGCTCCTCTGCCGCCATTCCCCCGAGTCAACCTCAGGTTCCCCCACCTCTACCTCAGTTTTCTCCCCTCAGCCTCAGGCCCCACGCTCCCCGCCCAGGTCCTCCCGTCCTGGCCCTACCGGGCTGCTCCAGACTCAGCGCCCCCAGGCGGCGGATGCCTTCCTCGTCCAGATCCCACTGCTCCGCCATCCCCGCCCGCCCCTCACCTGTCTCGGTCCACGAGACTGACTAGCGCACGCCACGCCCCCCCGCCGCAGGCCCCGCCCCACGCCCCCCGCCCCCCGCGTGCTGCCGACCACCCCCGGCCGTTAGGGCGCTGATCGCGCGCCTGCCCGCCTGCCTCCAGAGTCCCGACTATGGTATGGATCCCGCCCTGGCGGGGGCGCCAAAAACACCAAAGCCGCGAATGGGGAGGCGATGTGGCCAAGGGTTAGGGACCTGGCTCTGGGACACGGGATGGGATAGGGCTCCAGCTTTGAAGGGTTTGGGGTCTGGCTCTGTGGGGTTGGAAGAATGCGCCTGTTTTGAAGGATGATGTGTTCTAGTTTGAGGTTCTGGGGGACTTCAGGTCTGAGAGGTGGAGGGTATGCCTCTTAACGAGGTGAAGTTCTTGATGTCTCAGCGTTTGGAGCTGTTGACTCTGAGACGAGGCGGTGGCCAGCGGCGGAGTGGTGGGGAGGTGTCCAGATCTGAAGGAGTGGGGTAGGAGGTGGGCGGGGGCAGCTCTCTGAGGCATGATAGGGAGGGAGCCCCAGATCGGACCGTTGGTGAACTTGGCTCGGAGGAGTTGAAGTCCTGTCTTTAGATCATGAGGTGGTTCTAGCTCTAGAAATTGATTTGGAAGTGCTCCTTTGGGAGGGAGGAGCAGTGCGGAAAGGAGAAATACTCTTTGGAATGGGCTGGAGATGATTGTGCTAAGGCTACCTACCCCATTTCCTATAGTCAGTTTGGCAAGAAGCCTCTTGTCCTTCTATTGCTACAGGTCCCCAAGCTTGCCTCTGACCGAAGACTCACCCCAGGCTGGGATACTTCTATGCTAGCAAACTCCTGTGCAGTCTTTGGAAAGAAAACTCTAGAAAGAGCAGCCACATTCTTAATCTCTACCCTCACTCCAGCAGGCATCTCTTGAGAACCCACCTGTGGATGGGTCATGTAGGTGTAAGAAGGAGGCAAACTCTTGAGCCAAGACACTCTTGTCAAAGCCTATCCTTAATAAGAAAAGAGGACTGAGAACAGAGCTGTGACTCACCTTCCAGGAGTGGGTTTTCTTTAGCAGCCAAAATCTGCATAGTAGGAGCACTTAACACTGAGCTGTCAACCAGCTAGTCACCTTTAAGAAAAACAGAAAGCAAAATCAAGAGTCCTTGCATATTTATGCTTTCTGGTCTAGGTGGAACTCTTATTTACCATCAGCTTGTCATGCTCAGCTGTAGCCATTTTTAAAGAGGGCCAGGACTCAAAAACCTAGATTAGTTCATTAGATTGGCTTTTCTTCCTGAACTTCCGTGAATCATGACACCATTTAAAAATCTGTAATCTTTCTCATGACCCCTTTAACTCTTTTAGCCTCAAATGTGGCATATATAATTGCCCTTCTTTACATCTGAATATAGACCAGGTTATTTTAAGAGAAAGGAACTCCACCCACTTCTTTGTTGTATGCATTTATTTTCCTTCCTCAGCTGTCAAAATGGAAGATACAGGTTTTGTTGGAGAAGTAGGCCTTTCCTCTCTTTAGCAACCACCTCTTTAACACTCTTCCCCCCCCCCACACCAACATTTTAATGCAAATTTTGAAAGATTCAGAGAGGGTGAAAGAACTATATACCCACTGCCTGCATTCTACAGTGAACATCTTGCTGTATTTATCACATGTCCATCTTTCCATCCCTTTACCAATCCATATTGGTTTGCTGATGCATTTCAAAATGTTATAAACATCAGTACATTGCACCCCAATTGCTTCAGCATGCATAATTTTTACTTAGAATTCAAAATTATTTAATGGTTCTTTTTAAGGTGCAATTTTTATGCTATTTACCACCTTTTAAATTTAAAATTTGTTTACAAGGGTAGTGGTCCTTGAGTGTTTATTTTAAAATCTGATACAGATGGTTTGTATGTTCACATGTTCTACTTTTCTATAGTGTTGATAAGCTAAGTCATCTTTTTTTAAATTCTTTTTTTTTTTTTAATTTTATTTATTTATTTGTCAGAGAGAGAGAGAGAGACCACAAGTAGGCTGAGAGGCAGGCAGAGGCAGAGGGAGAAGCAGGTTCCCTGCCGAGCAAGGAGCCCGATGTGGGACTCGATCCCAGGACGCTGGGATCATGACCCGAGCCGAAGGCAGCTGCCCAACCAACTGAGCCACCCAGGCGTCCCTAAATTCTTTTTTTATTAACATATAATGTATAATTTGTTTCAGGGAAACAGGTCTGTGATTCATCAGTCTTAGACAATTCATAGCCCTCACCATAGCATACACCATCCCCAGTGTCCATCAACCAGCCACCCCATCCCTCCCACCCCCCTCCCCTCCAGCAACCCTCAGTTTGTTTCATGAGATTAAGAGTCTCTTGTGGTTTGTCTACCTCTCTGCTTTCGTCTTGTTTCATTTTTCTCTTCCTTCCCCTATGATCCTGTCTTGTTTCTCAAGTTCCTCATATCAGTGAGATCATGTGATAATTGTCTTTCTCTGATTGACTTATTTCACTTAGCTTAATACCTCTAGTTCCATCCACATCATTGCAAACAGCAAGATTTTATTTTTTAAATATTTTATTTATTTATTTGACAGAGATCACAAGTAGGCAGAGAGGCAGGCAGAGAGAGAGAGAGGGAAGCAGGCTCCCCGCTGAGCAGAGAGCCCGATGCGGGACTCGATCCCAGGACCCTGAGATCACGAGCTGAAAATTTGTTCTCCTTTTTCAAGAGGTTTTTTTTTTTTTTTTTTATTTGGGGTCCCTTTTATTTCCATATGAATTTTAATGTCAGCTTGCCAATTTTTGCACACACACCAAAAAAAGGCAGCTGGAATTTTCATAGGGACTGTGTTCCATCTGTAGATTAATTTGGAGAGTATTCCAATCCTAACAGCATTAAATCTTCTGAGTGGTAAACATGAGATGTTTTTCCATTTACTTAGGTCTTTTAAAATTTATTTCAGCTATATTTTGAACTTTTCAGAGTATAAGTATTACCTTTGTTTTATTAAATTTATTCCTAAATATTTTGTTCTTTTTGATACTGTTGGAATAGAATTGTTTTCTTAGTCTCATTTTTGAATTGTTCATTTGCTAGTGTATTAAAATCCAGATGTAGGCTCTCTGCTCAGCAGGGAGCCTGCTTCCCTCTCTCTCTCTGCCTGCCTCTCCGTCTACTTGTGATCTCTCTCTGTCAAATAAATAAATAAAATCTTAAAAAAAAATAAAATCCAGATGTGGGGCACCTGGGTGGCTCAGTCAGTTAAGCATCCGACTCTTGATTTTAGCTCAGTTCATGCTCAGGATTGTGAGTTCAGGCCCCTCAATAGGCTCATGCTGGATGTGGAGCTTCCTTAAGATCCTCTCTCTCCCTCTGCCTCTGCCCACTCCCCCAACTCTTGCACACACACACACTCTCTCCCTCTCAAATAAATACATAAATAAAATTTAAAAATAAAAATACAATTGATATATATCTTTCACCCTTGTTGAACTCATTTATAATAATTTCCTAGTGAATTCCTTGGGATTTCATCTGCAAATAGTCTTACTTCTTCCTTTCCAATATGGATGCTTTTTATTTCTTTTTCTTGCGTAGCTCTGTTTTCATTCTTCTTTTAGGAGGAACCTGGCATGCCTCATGAATCAGCAGAGGATTTGTTTCATTTCAACGTTGGGGGCTGGCATTTCTCAGTTCCCAGAAGCAAACTCGCTCAGTTTCCAGACTCCCTGCTATGGAAAGAGGCTTCAGCCTTGACCTCTTTGGAAAGCCAGAGGCTATTCATCGACAGAGATGGTTCCACATTTAGGCATGTGCATTATTACCTCTACACTTCCAAACTCTCCTTCTCCAGTTGTGCAGAACTGAACTTACTCTATGAGCAAGCACTGGGTTTGCAGCTGATGCCTTTGTTGCAGGTAAGATACTCTTGTCTTCTAAGAGTGAGCAGAAACATAGGACTTATATCAATCACTAAGTGTTGGGTCCTCTCATGTATTGGTTGCTGAGATGACCCTCTTAATGGGGAAGTATGATGAATGAGTTAAAGTAATAAATAAACTGAATAAATGATTTCATCCTGACTGTGCCTTACCTCTACCAGTAGCCACCACATTTCCAGGATGGAACTTAACCAGCTGCGGAGTTGGTTCCTTGACTCTTGGAAATCGTATTTTAACATTCTTCTTGAATCTTGATTTTTCTCCAGACTACAGAAACCATTTCTTTTTTTTTTTTTAAGATTTTATTTATTTATTTGACAGACAGAGATCACAAGTAGGCAGAGAGGCAGGCAGAGAGAGAGAGGAAGGGAAGCAGACTCCCTGCTGAGCAGAGAGTCCGATGCGGGGCTTGATCCCAGGACCCTGAGACCATGACCTGAGCCAAAGGCAGAGGCTTAACCCACTGAGCCACCCAGGTGCCCCCAGAAACCATTTCTATAGCTTATCTTAAGTAGTTTATTCTTAGTTTTTGGACAATGATTTTCCTTTTAACCTAGAAAAGCTAAATATTATGACTGGAAAGACCATTGGCCATGCTCCATATTAATCCCACTGTCTGGACAAAGTGTTGTTTATGGGATCCATCTCCATAAGCACTGACCCGATAAGTCACAGTTCATCTCAGTGCACTACCAGCTGTGCCTCCCCAACACCTCTTAGAAGAAAATTGAGGTAGATCGTGCATATCTGGGTCATATAGGAATGAGAACATTTCACACTGAGTGTTTTTGTAGGTATTCCTTACTAAATAACTTAATGTTTTTTCTTAAAAGTTATTATATATTTGGAAATCAAAACTCTTACCATATCCCAACACAAGTTGTTGTAGTGGTCTTTTCTTTTTATTTTTTTAAGGCTACCCACCTGAAATAAAATTTTTTTCAACTACCTCTGCAATGGAGTGCTAGAATAATTACAAGTGGCTTCAAAAATACTTACATACCCTGGCATTTCAAGATTGCTGATGACTCTATGCCAAAGCACTGATTCTGTGGGGAAAAGGAAGGAGTCACATGTTCATTACAGAAAATCAAAGAGATCAAGGCAATTTTTTGAAGAACCATTTTAAAGAACACAAGTGCATTATACAAATAGTTTATTAAGCCCTTTAATTCCTTTCCTATCCTCACTTTCCAAACTGAAACAAAATCTATATGGGAAGCAACTTCAGAATAGGAAGTAGCAACTCACAGGCCAATGAGTTGGTCCAATTCCAAAGTTCCAAGTTGTGTGAGCAGTAGAAGTAGTTGAAGAATCATGTGGATCTGCCTCCCTAAAGATACAGTAAAACAAGTGCTTATGTTTTGGAAATAGTGTTTTCAAAGAAATAAACACTTAAGCTGGTCTAATTGAAGTGATGTTCATTCTTTGAAGCAGAGTATAAATACAGGTGGAGAATCAATAGCCATCTCAAGCAAATCAACAGCCTCACACATTTCCATCACTTTCCCCACTGCTAAGTCCTGTCCAAAAATCAGGTTCTTGCATAAAAGTATGAATGCTTTCCTTGGAGAAAACGGGAGTTTTCCAATTATTAGTCTAAAGACTATTTTTAGGCAGTCCAACTTAATGCATTCAGCCAGTACTTATTGAAAACATTTTGGGTAGCAGGCATTATTCCTGTGGGCTTTAAGGAAAACATGGAATGAACCAACAAAAATAAAATGTAAGCCACAAGTAATTTTAAATTTTCTAGTAGCTATATTTTTAAAAAATTAAAAAGTAACATTAATTTTAATAATATTTTCTTTAACTCAACATATTTAAAGTGCTATCTTTACAGCATGTCATCAGTATTTTAAAACTGATATATTTTACATTTTTGTACAAAGTCTTCAAAATCTGAGGTGTGTTTTACACCTATAATACATCTCAGATTCAGAAGATTGCATTTCAATATATACATACAGCTTCTCTGGAAAACAGTCTGGCAGTTCCTCAAAAAAATTAGAGTTATCATGCGACCCAATTAATTCCACTTCTAAGTCTATACCCAAGAAAAGTTAAAACTTATGTCCACACAAAAACTTGTAAACAAATGTTCAAAGCAGCATTATTCATAGTAGCCAAGAAGTAGAAACAATCCTTATGTTTTATCAGCTGATAAATAACAAACAAATGTATATCCATACAATGGAATATTTTTTGTCAGTAAAAAGGAATGCAGTACTGATAAATGTAACAACAAGGATGAGCTTTAAACATTATGCTAAGAGAAAGAAGTCAGACACAGAGGACCATATTGTGCATGATTTAATTTATATAAAATGTGCATAATAGGCAAAGTTATAGAGACAGAAAGATTAGTTGTTGCCTAGAGCTGAGGTACAGTGGGGGAAGGATAAGGTGAGGAGGATTGGCAATGACTGTAAATGGGTACAAAGTTACTTTTTAGGATGTTTAAACAGATTGTGATGATGGCTACACAGCTCTGTGAACATACTAAAAATCAGTGAACTGTACAATTTAAATTAGAGATTTTATCATTCATATTATATATAATAATGCATTTCACATTAAATATATTTTAATAAAACTATAAAAAATCATTGACTTCTACCTTAATATTAGACCAGGAGTCATCAAACTATACCCTTTGGATAAAATCCAGCTCACTACCTTTTTTTGTACAGCATGTTAGCTAAGAATGGTTTTTACGTTTTTATATGGTCAAACAAAAACCAAAAGAAAAATATTTTATGTTGCATGAATATTATATGAAGTTCAAATTTCAGTGCCCGTTAAGTTTTATTTTAACACAGTCATGCTCACTTGTTTATATATTGTGGATAGCTGCTCTTTAGCTTTACTAGAGTTGAATAGTTGCAACAGGGACCAAATTCTCAAAGCCTAAAATATTTGCTATCTGCACTTTTACAGAAAAAGTTTTCCAGGGCACCTGGGTGGCTCAATGTGTGAGGCACCCAACTCTTGATTTCAGCTCATATTTTGATCTCAGGGTCATGAGTTCAAGCCCCACAATGTGTCAACCCCTGGCCTACACTCTAATGGGTCACAAGAAAAGCAAGAAGACCAGTTAGGAGGCTCCTGTAGCATCCAGATAAAATATAGTGGTAGTTTGGCCTAAGGTGGTAATAGTAGAGTTAGAAGTGTCCAAATTCTGGATGTGTCTCTGTAAGAGAACTGACAGAGTTTGCTAATGAATTCTTGGTATGAATTGTTGGTAGGGTAAGAGAGAATGGATTAACTCCTTTGTATCCTGAGCAGTAAGCGAATGGTGGATTCCAAGGGATGAGCAGGTCTAGGGGGAAAAATCAGGGGTTTGGATTTGAATGTGTTAAATTTGAGAGGCA
This sequence comes from Lutra lutra, assembly GCF_902655055.1. Taxonomy (NCBI): domain Eukaryota; kingdom Metazoa; phylum Chordata; class Mammalia; order Carnivora; family Mustelidae; genus Lutra; species Lutra lutra. Next base: position 18,378,071 of record NC_062294.1, read on the forward strand.
AGAAAAGGGTATTAAATATCCAAGTGGCAATGGTGAAAAGGTGGCAGGATGTATAAGGTCTGGAATTCATGGGAGCAATCTGATCTGGAGGTATAAATTTGGGAGTCATCAAAGCTGCTACGTAAATCCATGAGCCTGGATGTTCACAGAGAAAATACAGAGTAGTCATTCCAGGCCTGTACATTAACGTTACAGTGTATCCTGGAGCTTTCTATGTGATTTGGGAAGTCCCCTTTGCCTAAATAAATGTAAGCTGCTTCCAGCCTCTCACAAGCCATCAGCCTGGTTGAGAGTCAGCTGCTACTGCAGTGTGAAATTTCTCTTCAGGGTCCCCCACAAGGGTTCAAGGTTTTTGGCAGACTATGGATTCCCTTTTACTTGTCCCCTTGAAGCCCACTGAGGACTTAGTATGACAGTGCATGCTACTTGTGTTTCCTTTTCCATTGCCTTCTGGGAACTTCTAAATTTAGAAACTTAAAATTATTCTGCCTATGAGCATTCTGCTACCAGCAAGCAACCCAAATATACCTGCATTCCTTGTGCTCGAGGGAGCCAGGGAGTTTTTATGTTGATCACACAAATGATGCTTTTATGAAAACAGACAAGTAATAGGTCTCACATTTCCTATTACTCATGATGTGAAGACAGATTACCACTGTAATCCTGGAAAGCAAGATTACATCAACAGTAGATACTCGGGGCGCCTGGGTGGCTCAGAGGGTTCAAGCCTCTGCCTTTGGCTCAAGTCATGGTCCCAGGGTCCTGGGATCGAGCCCCGCATTGGGCTCTCTCCTTGGTGGGGAGCCTGCTTCCTCCTCTCTCTCTCTGCCTGCCTCTTTGCCTACTTGTGATCTCTGTCTGTCAAATAAATAAATAAAATCTAACAACAACAACAACAAAAACCAGTAGATACTCATCCCAACAGCATTGCTTGACTGTGGATGTATGGGTAAGTGGACAACCCTTGACGTGTCGTCTGCATGCCCTGTCCTGTCCCACCCAGCACATACACAGCCATGTGCATGCATGGGTACTCACACACACACACTCACACACACTTTGAAGTTCAACCATGTCCCTAAGCACCCAAAATGACTTCTCCTCACACCTTTTAACTTGCAATTTCTTCTTCCTGGAATGATCCCCTACATGTGCTCCTAGGGAAGCCTTACCTGACGTTTCCAGGTGGCATTTTGTTTCTCTGCTCTCAGGGTTCATTCCCGTCACCGATCAGTGCTATTCTGTTTGGCTCAGGTATTCGTGTATCTTCCTCCTTCACTAGCCTGTGTTCTTTTCATATTTGCATTCCCAGCCTCTCACAGCATCCAGCCTGTAACAGGTGTTTAGCATCCACTGAGAGAACACTGAATGATGTACCCAAGATGACCTATGAAGGCTGAATCTACTTCTGCGGGGTCAGGGAACGGGAGGTAGTCGTGGGAGAGGCGGGTTAGAGATATTGATAGTTGTCTCTTATTTGGCTCCTTTGGCTGATAGCAGCTCTTCTGCATCCTCTTGTTCTACTAGCCTTGCTTCCTTTGAGTTTCACATTGATGCTGGCCTTCCTTGTTTTTATAAGGCAGTTGGAGATTTGTGGGCTCCTCCAAGCTCCTTCCAGCAGCCCACATCAGAGCATTAGGCATCTCTGAGCACTGATTCTGCTTTGTAAAACCTCCATTAAGTCCCTGAGCTCTGCCAGTAGTACATTCGTGAGCCATCATGTGGTGGTCATACCTACACACATACACAACTGCCCCCACGCTATTAGTCTTAAACTGCTTCTGACTGCTTCTGACTGACGTGTTTCTTCACTACTGGCTAGGCCAAAAGTAACATTAATTATCCTTGTGCTAGTAACTAGCCATCTAAATGCGGGTCTATATTTCCCTAAAGAAATTCTCCCTCGGGGCAGTGGGTTAAGCCTCTGCCTTCGGCTCAGGTCATCATCTCGGGGTCCTAGGATCAAGCCCCACTTCGGGCTCTCTGCTCAGCAGGGAGCCTGCTTCCCTCTCTCTCTCTCTGCCTGCTTCTCTGCCTACTTGTGATCTCTGTCAAGTAAATAAATAAAATCTTAAAAAAAAAGAAATTCTCCCTTTAATAACTTTATGGGTCATAGCATGTGAATAGTAAAATTCATAGAAGTAGTATTCAGGCAGATAGAAGTGGAATTGAACTTCATAGAGAGCAGCCATATACTCTGTGGCAACTTTAGTCAATGAAGCCAAAGGACAGCTGGAAGCTAGGCTCTCTGAAATTCCCTTCACTAATTCATTACCTCTTTCATTCTATGAAAATGTATTGAGGCGTGCCTGGGTGGTTCAGTCGGTTGAGCATCTGTCTACAGCTCAGGTCATGATCTCAGAGTCCTGGGATCAAGTCCCACATTGGGCTCCCAGCTCAGCAGGGAGCCTGCATCTGCCCCTCCCCCGACTCGTGCTTGCTCCCTCGCTCTCTCTATTAAATAATAAAATCATTTGAAAAAATGAATTGAGGGGTGCCTGGGAGGCTCAGTGGGTTAAGCCTCTGCCTTCAGCTCAGGGCATGATCCCAGGGTCCTGGGATCGAGCCCCACATCAGGCTCTCTGCTCCGAGGGGAGCCTGCTTCCTCCTCTCTCTCTGCCTGCCTCTCTGCCTACTTGTGATCTCTGTCAAATAAATAAATAAAATCTTTAAAACAACAATGACTTGAGATCCCACAAACTATTGCGGCTGCTGCAAATACAGCAGAAAACAGAACAGGCAAGGAGATCCTCATGGTTTGGGAGGTTTTATCTACTAGGGGAGACTAACAGATGGTAAATAAATAAGTAGGTGTTATTGAGAACAATAAAGCAAAGTGAGGGAATTAGGGAATGTGTTCTTTTGATTCATATAGCCCCTAAATGGCTTCCCATGAGTAGAAGGCTTTGTGTTTCTAGAAGTCAGAGCAGAGTTTTAGAAAACAACGTAATTAAGGTTTCTGGGCCCAGTGCATGCAGCATGACTTGACTGGCAGGAATTGTGATCTTTTGGGATTTATATGTTTTTTGTTTTTAAGATTTGTCAAACATACCTTCTTTCTTGGGGACGCCTGGGTGGCTCATTCAGTTAAGCATCTGCCTTCAGCTCGGGTTGTGATCCCAGTGTCCTGGTATTGAGTCCCAGTCGGGCTCCTTGCTCAGCGGGAGCCTGCTTCTCCCTCTGCCTGCTGCTCCCCCTGCTTGTGCTCTCTCTCTCTCTCTTTCTCACAATTAAATAGATAAAATCTTAAAACAAAGCAAAACAAAACATACCTTTCTTAGAGAGAATGGTACAGCTCACACTTTACATTTGTAGAAGTAGCAAGAAATGGAGATTTCATTTCTTCAAAATAGATTATTCTCCTCTCAGCTAGTATATCTCTCAAGCTGGTCGGACTGTCCTACCCACCTACCCCACAGGGTATACTTGGATATCAAACAGCACCTCCAAAAAGGGAGTCCAGGCCCATCCTCCGGGCTGTTTTCCCAGGCAGGGATTTCCCTCCTGCAACACATCCTTTCCACAGTGGCCAATTTAGAGTTGTTCAAGGGCACTGTTGTTTCCTCCACTGGGACAGAATTTCAGGATTTGAATCTGCAAGTGAAATAAATGACAGGTTCAAGTTCTTCTGATGCAGTCAGCTTAGCATGGGTTTCAGATGGTCTGCTGTCTCTTGCAGGCTCTCCCTAGTTTTACTCTCTTTTCTTTCTACTTCACCAGACATCTTTTTTTTTTTAAGATTTTTATTTATTTATATGACAGACAGAGATCACAAGTAGGCAGAAAGCAGGCAAAGAGAGAGAGAGAGGGAACCAGGCTCCCTGCTGAGCAGAGAGCCCAATGCAAGGCTCGATCCCAGGACCCTGAGATCATGACCTGAACCGAAGGCAGAGGCTTAACCCACTGAGCCACCCAGGCGCCCTCACCCGACATCTTCTGATCCATCACCAATCAGACCCAAGTTGAGATCATGTGTCTTGTCATCCTGTCTCCCTCTCCTTCTTCATATCCTTGTCCCTCTCCCCGCTAGATCTTCCCTCTGGACTCTAAGTCCCAAGTTGGAATCACTGCATTCCCTACCCTCTGAACTCTCTGGGCTCTGCCCACTGTAATCCTGTGTTGGCTTTTCCTCGGCATCTTTCTCAGTTTTTTTTGTGAATGCAGTCCCCTAGGCCAGCTCATTTTGAGCTCCCTCGTGTTTCATTTTGCTCTTCTTTCCAGAGGACTCAGTTTTCTCTCTCTCCATTTACATGTATTCTTTCTTTCTTTTTTTTTTTTTTAAAGATTTTTTATTTTATTATTTATTTGACAGAGAGAGATCACAAGTAGATGGAGAGGCAGGCAGAGAGAGAGGGAAGCAGGCTCCCCGCTGAGCAGAGAGCCCGATGCGGGACTCGATCCCAGGACCCTGAGATCATGACCTGAGCCGAAGGCAGCGGCTTAACCCACTGAGCCACCCAGGCGCCCTACATGTATTCTTTCATTGAACACATCAATTCTGAGCATTTCCTACATATTAGGTTCTAGACTAGAAGCCGGGGATCCATCAAGCTGGCTGTCTCCCCGCCCCCCAAAGCCTGAAAAGACAGGCCTGAAACCAAGCTAGGGACCCAGAAAGAGAAGTTTGGAGGGGTCTGTGGGAACAAAAGAGAATGACCAGTTCTAGCTAGGGGAGGCTCCAGGCTTTTCGGACAGAGAAGGGAGGAGAGAAGTGTTCTGGGAAGAGGAAATTGCATATATGAAGTTGAGGAGGCATTACAGTGTCTTTGGAGTTTTACAGAGTTTAGAGTCACTGATGATGGGAGGCAGACAAAGAATGGTAGGAGATGAAGCTGGAAAGGTAGTTTGGGATCTGACCCCTAAGAGGAAGGAAATTAACATTTATATTACTTCCTTTAATCCTTAAACAATACCTTCCAGATTTTCCTATCTCCAGTTTGCCTGTGAGGAGTCTGAGGCTTCTAGAGGTTAAGTAACAGATGGGAGGCAACTTGTTAAGAGCAATGGTGAAGAGCATGGATCTGGAATTCTGGGTTCCATTCCTAGCATCTCCACTTATTTGGGGCACTGAGTACTTTTTCCCTTCTTGGGCCTTGTTTCCCATTGCTAAAAGGGAGTGATAATAGCAAAGCCTACTTGGTATGTGGGGGAGGTGGGACATTAGGAGGATTCAGTTTAAAAATGCCTGGATGCAGTGTCTGGATGGCTCAGTCAGTAGAATGTGCAACTTTTGTTCCTGAGGTTGTGAGTTCGAACCCCATATTGGGTGTAGAGATTACTTAAAAATAAAATCTTAAAAAAAAAAAAAAAAGTGCCTGGGCAATAAATGTCAGCTCTCAAGTGACCAAGATTCAAAGCCCAGTCTGTCTGAGGCCCTTGTGCTTTTTGTATATATCCTGCTGCCTCTATTGATTGTGAAGGACCTTGCATTCAATGCCAAGGAGAATTTGGATGTCCCATAAGTAGTGGGGAGCACTTAAGTTTTTTAAGATGGAGAGTGGATTGGACTCATTTGCATGCTTGAAAGATCAAGGAGAGGGCCTGGGGATGAGAGGACCAGGACTAGGGGAGGGGATAGAAAGAAGAAGGTGGAACAGAGAGCAGGGCATGGAGTCTTAGGGCTTGCTGGCTGACTGGTGTGACTATCGGTCAAGTCATAGTCCCTGCTTGAAATCCTTCAATGTCTTCTCTTAACCAAGGGAGATATCAAACTCCTCAGGCCAGCTTACTAATAACTTTATGGGTCATAGCATGTGAATAGAGCTCTTACAGAGCTCTTCACTCTCTGGCTCTTGTTTACTGCTCTAGATTCATCTCCCTCACTCCCTCAACCTCCAAAACTTTTTTCTTGAGATTTTATTTATTTATTTGAGAGAGAGAGGGAGATTGGGAGAGGTCAGAGGGAGAGTCAAGAAGCCGACTCCCTGCTGAGCAGAGAGTCCAACATCCCAAGATTATGATCCAAGCTGAAGGCAGACACTTAACTGACTGAGCCACCCAGGCGCCCCAACCTTCATACACCTTAAGGCTACAATCAAGGCACAGGGGCAGGTGGCCTCAGTATATATCTCTACCTATCATCCTCTCACCTGTCCTATCCTTCCTGTGCAGTCACTCTTTTCTTTATTCCACTTATAAATACTGCCACATTATAATAATTTATTATTATTATTACCATCATCCTCATTATCATCTCATTTTAATTCAGTAATCCTGCTCACCCACTGATGCAGAAACTGTTCCAGTTTCTCTGTTACCTTCCTACACCTCGTTTTTATTTCTCTTTGCCCGAGGCTAACTAACTCCCTTATACAGAAACCCATCTTTCACCAATTTCCCTCCTCAGGGTGGCTGAGAGCTTGACATAGAAGCTAAAGTCGTGTGCAATGCTGAGCAAAGGGGGAGAAAAAGCTTACATTTCCTTCCAACGCTGTGCAAAGAAATTCTGGGGTTCCTGGAGCTCCTGAAACTTCAAAAATGATGCTGGCTTTTAATCTCAGTATATTTAAATTGTTGGTTTTCTCATCTTTTCTCAGCTTTTCTCCAAGCTGAGAGTTCCTTGAGTCTAGACACGGTATCTGTGGTCCTAGTAATACACAAGCATTTCTCAAATAAATGAATGACAGACTCTCTTCTGATGTTTCACACACACCTGTTCCTCCCTCCCGTTACTCAGTGCTCCCAGAACGCACTCCCCATGACCCTGATCTTTCCCAGTCCTTCACAAATCCACCAGTCACCCAAAGTGAGGAAGATTCTCCCATTTCTAGTCCCCTCCTTTTACAGACGCTAAGCTATTATGTGGGTGCAGTGTAGAGCCATGGCCACCAGAGGGCACTTTCAAAGCTTGGGCTTCTATGAGCGGCTTCACAAGAGCCTCACCTGTGTAGTTCAGCTTAGAAGCAGGTTCTCATACTGAGTCTAAGGTGTTTTGTTGATTTTGAGGCTCTTAGAGGAAAGAAAAAGATGTCATGTGATGCCTTTCAAAAACTACTTTTCTAACTATCTCCAGAAATTTCTTGGGAAAATACTTTTTTCTTCTAGAGTAGGGACAGGAAAAATGGGATTGCTGTTATGATAATCTGCCCCTTATACAGAACTTTCAAGGGAGAATGGGTCCTTGAGTGATGGGTAGCACCAACCCACCTTCTGCTTTGAGCTTCAGCCCTGCTTACCTAGTGTGCTCGAGATTATGTACCCGACCCTGGTCACCTGCTCCTTCAAGTGGAGAAGCTCTGGACGTGGAAGACTGCTTGAGCAAGTCACACATCCTTTACCCTCAATTGCTTCATCAGTAAAATGGGAATGCAGACATTTACCACATCTGTCTCACAGAGTTGTGTCAGGGTAAATGAGCAAATGTATATGAAAGTGCTCTGAAAACTGTGGTACCCATTGCCATGTTCAATTCCCTGCTAAGCTCACGTTCCAGGATTAGGATGAACACAAACGATAAGCAGATCACAGCAATTATACAAATTGTTGAGTGGAAATGGTAGAAAATCTCCAGTTTTTAATGATTAAATATAAATTACTCTTTAGCTTTATGTAAGATAAATTTCTATTAATCAACATAAAATTATAACCCAAAAGGATTGTTTCAAAAATCAGAAGATGGTCATTGAAATTTTGAATATCATCATATCATCTTGTAGACTAAATTTTTATATTTTTGTGTGATTGTCTAAATTTATTTCAAAACACTTTACCAAAGTGAGTCACATGCTATTTTTCCTGGTATTTGCCCTAGAACTGATAATTATGCAATTTAGAATTTTCAAGGCAGTAATTTTCTGTATCTCACAGACTCTAGATAATCTGAAGGAAGGGAAACACCACCTGCGTGTACGGCCTGCGGACATACCTGTTGCCGAGAGAGCATCTTTGAACTACTGGCGAACATGGAAGTGTATCAGCAAACCCTCAGAATTTCCTATAAAAAGCCCCGCCTTCACAGGTATACCCACTGGCTGATTGTTACTATCGCCCACACCAGCTTCCCTTCTCCTCACCCTAACAGAGTAGCTTCCTCTGGAGAGCAGTCTGATTGCTGAAGTAGTTCTGGATGATCTCTCTACCTCTCCATCATCTTCTTTGATCTTGTACCCTGCACATGTCCTCTCCAAGGGTGCTTACCCACTGGAACTAAACATCCTTTTCCACGTTCATTCCTCTGCATACTGGCTTCATTTGGGCAAGGCTGTAGTGTATTCTGCCCCTCCTAGTAGTCCGAGAACTCCACCAATCATTCAAGGCACCTCTAACTACCACACGAGAAGAGTCCCCAAATGATCACTGTCTGATGGGTGACTTGAGGTATAGATTGGCCCGAGACACCAATGCAGCCATTCATGATTATTGATGGGTTTTGAGCTTCCAAGTGAGTCAAAAGCATCTGTTTTGTGTCTGTGGCTAACAATGGTTGGTTTGATCAATTAGAAAAAAACCAGATGGGGGGTGCCTGGATGGCTCAGTCGTTTAAGCGTCTGCCTTCAGCTCAGGTCATGATCCCAAGGTCCTGGGCTCAAGCCCCACATCAGGCTCCCTGCTCAGCAGAGAGCCTGCTTCTCCTCCCGCCCCCCATTCCTGCTGCTCTGCCTCCTTGTGCACTCTCTATCTCTCTGTCAAATAAATAAATATAACCTTTAAAATAAAAAAGAAAAAACCAGGTAGGTACAAGTATGAATTTAATGACTTTGAGTCTATAAGCCAAACTGCTACAACATGTCCTACTGCCTTTCATTGTAGATAAACTAGATTTCTGTGTCCTTCTTCCCACCGTACTTCTGCGTTTGGTGTTAAGGTTACATCTGGAGAGAGGGAGATGGGGAAAGGAGGCACCTGGCAGGGACCATCTCTGGGTTGATCTCCCCAGCTTTCTCCAGGACCCTGGGATAAGTGAGAACCCTGGCCTCTGAGAGGTGGTGATGCCACTCTGAACATTCTTTTCCAGGCCTACATGATAAGGCACCTTTGGGACTCATGGACACACCACTGTTAGACACGGAAGAGGAAGTGCATTACTGTTTTCTGCCCCTAGACCTCGTGGCCAAGTACCCAAGCCTGGTGACTGAAGACAATCTGCTGTGGCTGGCCGAGACTGTGGCCCTAATCGAGTGCGAGTGCAGCGAGTTCCGCTTCATTGGTGATTGCTCTATCCTGGGAAAGGGGGGCTGGTAGATCCTATCCACCTCTCCCCATCCCACATCCCATGGAGGCTCAGCTTGGTGCTTAGAGCCTCAGGAGCTTCCTTGGGCTGAGGTCGTGGAGGCATAACAGAGCCTTCTGGAAGGCAAGCAGATTCCCAGCATTAGACTCCCACAAACCTCAGAGCTGTTCTGTTCATTTGGGGATGGCCTGGATATAAAGGAGCACAGGGGGGTGCCTGAAGTTATGAGGGGCCACAGGAGTTGGTGTGAAGGGCAAGGCCCTGAGCTGGGCTCAAAAGTCAGCTACTCTCTAGTTTGCCTTTATGTGTCTACCTGGGTGGGTTCCCAGCCTCAGTTCCTCTCACCATAAAATGAGGAAATATGGTTTCCTGTTCCTATTCCTTTGTTTCAAAGAATGGTCCCTACCTGCTCTTATATCCACTAAATCCAGAACAAAAGAGAAGGAGAGCATATGGTGAAAGGTTCCTCAAAATCATTGTAAAATTGTCTGCTTGAGCTAGTGGCCTAAGAAGGGAGATCTTCAACCCTGGACAGAGAGAACCTCCTTCCCCCCACCACCCCAGGATACGCTCTGGTCAGGGTGTGAACTGAGTGAGCTCTTTGATTCCAAGATGCTGTTGCCGCCTAAATGAATAGGACAGGAAACACGCAAAATGTACTGGGGCCCAAATTCCTGGAACCCCAGCCATTCCTTGTAGTCACCTTGAAAGTTGTCTTGATGTGCTTCTGAATCTCCAAGTTGATTCACACAGGACGTTAGTGTTGACTCCATCTCTGCCTCCCACACTGCAATCCAGGCAGGGACAAATTACAAGTGCCACCTGCCAGCCCAGCTCAGCTGGGTCCTTCCTCTGTAAGCGGCAAGACAACTCCCTCTTTTGGAATGACCTGCTCTTGGGTCAAGACTCACAGGGTAAGTCTCAAGGCCAGTAAGTTCACCAGGAAGTCTTGGCCTGAAAGCCCCAGGCCAGACCAAGGGAGGCCACACCTATGGACTCAAACACAGGAAAACAATGTAACTTGAGGTCTTTCACTTGAAACCACAGACTTGAAGCTAATCTAACCAAATATGTTTAGAAATTGTTTCAGAACAAGGAGAACCTAGGATATGTTGCAGAACCACAAACCTGCCAAAATCCAGACCTACAGCTGAATCAGAAATAACCTCCTTAACCATTTTGTTTCCCTTCGCTTTTCAAGTGAATTTTCTACGCTCACAGAAGATTTTACTACCAGATAATTTCTCCAACACAGATGTGTTAGAAGCAGAAGTGGAGATTCTGGAAATCCCCGAGCTCACTGAGGCTGTAAGGTTATACCGGATGAACATGGGTATGTCACCGGGGGGACCTTGCCCTCCCCTTGACATTCTGGGGCAGTCCAGGCTTGAGCTGGAAAAGCCAAGATCAAATGTCTCCCCTCCCACCCACAACCACTTTGGGCTTTGGCTCAGCCCAGCCTGGGTGGGGAAACCAGGCCCGAATGTCCTGGGGAAGGAGGTTGGGCCCAAGTGCAAGCTTCCTGGGGGTACAGTGGGTGTGCCCTGCTTGTGGAAGTGGTGAGCACCTGGGAACTTGAAGCACCTGACAGCCACTGCCGTCCTTCCTCCTTCAGGCACAGCTGGAGGGCATGGGAGTCTCTCGGGCAGTTTCTCCACTAGTGCTTCAGTTATCCCACCCACCCCCGGATTCCCTTGTTTCCCTCCTTTACCACCTCTGGCTGCTGTGCCTGTCTGCCTGCTTCTGACACTTCCTGACCAGGTCCAAAGCAGGCTTTCATGCTCCCAGCCCGCCTCATTCTAGTTTCTTCCTCGCGTGTTTTATTTGCCTTTCATCATCCCATCTCCCAAATCCCGTACGTCTATGTAAGCTACTGTGCATGTTGCAGGGAACCAGCTACCCCGGTGTGGCCTCAGCTGACGTGCTAAGAGTGTAGAGAACTGTCTTGCCCAGGTGGAATCTGGCCTGTGCATCACCAGACATTTACTCATGGGAATAAGGTCTTTCCCTGTGCTTAGGCCCAGCTCTCCCAGCCTCATTCCCAGGCAAAATGGGAGTTCTACCCAATCTGCAAGTAGTGGCATCCTGTAGCAAGTCTCAGGAGCCTGTTCTAGGGTCTTACAGTCCTCTCAAGCGGGGGTGAGTTCAAATCCCTCCTTCAGGGGCTCCTATTTCTCAGAGGATGTGGGCCAGTGAGAGATGAGCTGTAGGGGTGCCTGCTCCCCCAGAGCCATGAGAAGTTGGGAGTTTCAGTCAGGCTCTGTAAACCATGCAGCAGCCCTCAAAGACAAAGCATAGTTTTCACCTTTTATTAAGCAGATAACTAAAGGAAACAGCTCCAGTAGCCTTGGAGGGGGGCCAAGCTGCCCTTAAATCCCAGCTCTGCCCCACCTAGCTTTGTGGTTTGGGGCAAGTTATTTAATTAGCCTCTCAGGATAGCTTCCTCATCTGTGATACAAGGATGGCATGACCCTTCCTGGAGGGCTGCTCAGAGGGTTGGAAATGATCCATGAAAATCACCCAGCAGCTTGCCTGCTGGCCCACTGTTGCCACTGGGATAGGATCCTACAGATTGTGCACTGGGCCCACTGCAGTAGAGCAAGGGCCTGCCCAAGAGCCAGCAACCCATACCCAGTCTGAAACTAACACCACATGGTGCGTCTCTGGGGAACATCCTGCCCAGGAGTGATAGGGGCTGTGATGCACAGCAGGTTCCGTGCTATGGTTGCCGACCCTTCCCCACAGATGGTCAGAGCAGAGCTTAGAACTAAAGGAGATTCCTGAAGAGGGAATCTCTACTGCTCTACTGAAATTTCTGAAAATCAAGTGTTAATGATACAGCAAACTAATCCCCGCCAACCGCTACCTCCCAACAAATAACTTTGACCTCTAACCCCAACTAAGTATTCACAAAATTATATTGATTTTGAGAGGATCCGGATTTGGCTGTGCAAGGAAATAAGCTCCCTCTAAGCTTCTTTGGTACTAATTCAAGGCAGCAGTAGGAAGCAAGACCCAAAGCTTCTAATAGAGATACGACCATGAGGGGTCTAGGAGTCACCCCATTCTCTCCGGCACAGGTGGCTGTTCCCGGACCTCTTGTCCTCCCCCAAGCCCTGGGAAGGGGGGCCGTGCAGCAGGCCAGGAGTCTGTGAAGCCGTTGTACATGATGGCGCTGGGTCTGCTTGTCAAGTACCCAGACTCCGCACTGGGACAGCTCCGCATCGAGAGCACGCTGGACGGCAGTAGACTGTACATCACGGGGAACGGGGTCCTCTTTCAGCATGTCAAGTAAGGCCCTCCTCAGAGAGAAGCTTGGTTCCACTCAGGCTGGTCTTTGCCTTTCCTCAGGAACCAAACTGGGGCCCTGTCTATGAGCCAGAGGGAAGACGTGTCCTTGGAGGCAAACCCATAATTTTAGCTACACCCACCACCACCACTAAACCTAGGCCTTAAAGGAGAGGACTGGTGCTAAGTAGAAGGGTTCCCAGGGTTCAAAGGCTTCAGACAGTTTCATACTTCTGTTTTCTGTAATCCATTGCTGTTTTTAGCCCTGTTCTAGGTCTGAGGTGACCAGGCCATGGTCACAACCCTCAGGGTGCTAGATAATTCCTCCGCCATGCAGACCTTTCTACGAAGGTCCTCCCCATGCCCCTCAACCTTTGGGAGGCTTGGTGGAGACACAGAAAGGCCAGAACTGGGGGTGAGCTCCAGAAGCAAAGCCAGACAGGCTTTCTGAAAGAGGCAATACCTGGCCTTTGGCTTGGGGGATGAGCTCTTGAATGTCCCCATTAGAGCAGGAGCATGGATTCTAATCCTGTTTTATAGAAAGGCAAATTGATGTTCAGAGTGAAGCAGTTCTCTTAGGGTCACAAAACATGGATACCACACCTAAACATAGAACTGGGTTTTCCTGAGCCCCTAGGAAGGTCAGCCAGTCCTTTGCATTTTGGGCCTTTGTGGCCCACACCATCCATCTCTCCCAGAGATGTCCCATCCCCGATGTCACAGAAGGCAAAGACAAGTGCCTTTGGAGGCAGGGGGGTGATGTTCAGACCCCCAGCCTCTTTCCTAGGCACACAGGGTATCAGTAATCTCCTAAGACCATGGCAGGTCTTAGGGATACTTATGGGGGTTTGACATGGGCAGATACTTATGGGGGTAGGATGGGAGTGGCTGGGCCCTGGCCTGGCTTCTGGAACCTTAGGCATAGCCTAGAAGCTTACAGTTAGTTGATTTAGAGGGCTTTGCTAAAGTAGGTCAGACTCAGCTCCAACATGGTGAGCCTTGTGTGTCCAAGTTCGTTCTCCCACAAGACATCACCACATTTCTGGTTCAAGCAGGAAATGACGTAGTCGGCACAGGTTTGAGGCAGTGGTAGGGGCAAGGCATTCTAGAGTGAAAAGTTGGTAGGCTAGACTCCCTTGGAGTGTGGTGCTGAGGTTCTCTTTAACAGGCCTTTCTTCTGGGCAGGAACTGGCTGGGGACTTGTCGGCTGCCCCTGACTGAAACTATTTCTGAGGTGTACGAGCTCTGTGCCTTCCTGGACAAGAGGGACATCACCTATGAGCCAATGAAAGTGGCCCTGAAGACTCATCTGGAGCCGAGGACTCTGGCACCTGTGGATGTGCTCAGTAAATGAGAAATCTTCTTTATTTGAATTTAGCATCAGAGGAGGGCCTGGGCATTATAAAGGAAAGTCAAGGCTGGCCAGACCCAGGAACTATAGATGGAAGAGGAGAGGAAAGCCAACATTTGTAGGTTTTCCTAGAGGGAAACTTTCATATTAAGGTACCCCTCCCTCACCTCAAGCCCAGGAGTAGTCTTGAGTAGTATACACTGGGCCTGATCTCAGTATGGGGTTGCATGGGTCTCCAAGGGTATGATTGCTCTGGCTCTGAGAGCTGACATGCTGTGCTCATTTGATCCTCATAGCCATCCAGGGAGGGACAATCTCTGGGTCCATTTAACAGAGAAGCAGAGGCTCGGGGAGGTGACTTGCTCAAATTACACAGTGGGATAGTGATTGAGCTAGAGTTTGAATCTGAGTCCAAAACTAATGCTGTTTTCACCAGCTGCCCTATAATCTCTAATAAACAACCTATTACCAACAAGCTCTTAGATCAAGTTTCTACTGTATTTCTATCATTCAGCAATAATCAAATTTATTCAGCACCTACCATATACCAGGAAAGAAGTAGACACTTAGAGTATAGAAATGAGCAAAACGGACCCAGTCCTTATCATGGAGTTCACAATCT